>NW_025963857.1:14995000-15669583 GCF_023055435.1 Haliotis rufescens
TAGAAGTCATGAAGTGATATGGACAAAATGTTTACAAATGTGTAAGTATTTAATTAAGGAAGGAGGTTATTGAATACACTGGTATATATTATGTGCTCAGTCGAGAGTGAGTGAGTGAGTGAGTGAGTGAGTGAGTGAGTGAGTGAGTGAGTGAGTGAGTGAGTGAGTGAGTGAGTGAGTGAGTGAGTGAGTGAGTGAGTGAGTGAGTGAGTGAGTGAGTGAGTGAGTGAGTGAGTGAGTGAGTGAGTGAGTGAGTGAGTGAGTGAGTGAGTGAGTGAGTGAGTGAGTGAGTGAGTGAGTGAGTGAGTGAGTGAGTGAGTGAGTGAGTGAGTGAGTGAGTGAGTGAGTGAGTGAGTGAGTGAGTGAGTGAGTGAGTGAGTGAGTGAGTGAGTGAGTGAGTGAGTGAGTGAGTGAGTGAGTGAGTGAGTGAGTGAGTGAGTGAGTGAGTGAGTGAGTGAGTGAGTGAGTGAGTGAGTGAGTGAGTGAGTGAGTGAGTGAGTGAGTGAGTGAGTGAGTGAGTGAAATTGTTTATCTGGACACAGAGCACCCACCCCACCCCACACCTGGACGATTACCGTATATCAACACTCATGATATCAATTAAACAAAACAAAACAAAACAAAACAAAACAAAACAAAACAAAACAAAACCAATCTTGTAAATTTATAGTATTTGAGTTTTGTTTCGGTCTGCCTACTCTGAATTACCTAAGAAGAAACCCCATAAACTGTCATTATGTGTTTGACCACACAAGAACAATCATAGGATCATTAATATACCACTCACTTCACTCTGTAGAGTATTCTCAAAGTGAATACAAAAAAAGGGTATTTATACTGATTCATAGTAGGGCTGGGACAGGTAACTCCGGTACTCGGGTCAGGTGGGAACTGAGAAGGACCCGGGTACCCGCAGGACTACCCGGACCCGTGGTTACTCATGTGATATATTGTTTAATGGGAAAAATGATCTAGAACTATATGGTTACTCAACAAGTCACTAATGTTCGCATTTCTTTCTGACTATGCACACATTCCTTCTGTCTTTTATATGTTGGAATGAAGAAACAAAGCTTCAGTCAACTTCAGTGTATGCATGACCAGATCATTTTATACTTGTATCTAAATACATTTTGCCAGGGCTACGGTCAAACAGTTTCCAATCGGACATTTTGTACCCATCTCTTCAGACCTACTGCGGGTACCCGGGTAGGGGTCGGGTATTTGTGTGTGTGGGGGGGGGGGCATGCTAGGGCTGGGACGGGTAACTCGGGTACCCTGGTCGTCATATGTTTGAATAAAGATACAACTTCATGCATTAAACTTCAGTGTATGCATGAGCGGATCGTCTTACACGTGAATCTAAATACATTTTGCCAGGGCTAGGGTCAAACTTTTCCAAATCGGACAGTTTGTACCTATCTCTAAATATCGACAGCGGGTACCCGGGCAGGGTCGGGTAATAGGGTGGTGGGTACCTGGGTAGTAAATTTGGACCCGTCCCAGCCCTTAAAATATGTTTACTAGTCCTTATGGCACCTTAACCATTTGGCATTTTGGCAATGACTATAGGACTAGCGCCAATTTCTAACGCTGGCATGGGATTTCTTAATAGCACCTCCCATACAGGTAATATCGATCTGTAACAAACATTAAACATACTGTATTCGACGAAGTAAGCGCCCCGCTCTAATAAGCGCCCAGGGCGATATTTGCTAATATATTGGCTAGTGAACAATCCCAATTGGCACCCCTTCCGACTGATCAATGTACACAAGACTTATTTTTCCCCGTATAATACGCACTCGTGTGCTATATTCACCCTTAATTATTGGCAATTAAATTCTGGGAAAATATATCTGTCGTACATAAACATTTCAGGCTGTCAGCATAAACCACGAAATTTATCTTTCAACTGTTTTTTTTCCACCAAAGTAATATTCTTATAAGAGCCCCCTATTTCTCATTTTGAGAGCGCCCTGGGCGCTTTTTACGTCGGTATATGTTTTGAGCTGTGATGTAAATATGGACAGAGATTTGGTGTCTTTCATGGATTCTGGAATTTCATGTTCTACCTAACAATGCTACCATTTTAACCTCTAAGAATCCAAGAAGATAGCTACTTTTCCTGTGGACGATTTCACAAGTGCTTCTGATGGTGCTAATTTGGCACAAAATTACTTTTACTGGGAAGTTATAAGACGGGTAGGACACTAATTTCCTGGGATTGTTAGAACTACTTCATTAGTTATTCAAGCATTGAGTGCAGGACAGCAGTTACCCAGAATTAATCCCCCACCACACCCATGCTTGCACATGTGAGTCATACCCGTGTAATTACCTGTGTGATTAGCCAAACAATTAGCAATCACCATAATAGATGTCTCAGGCAACTATACTACTCAAAACAAGTTAAAGAACACCAACAAACTTGGAAGGCTGTGTGTTAAAATACGGTGAAATAATTTGGGTCTTCCTTAACTTCTTTTGAGTAGTGTATTTTTACATTTTCGAATTATTGGATATTAGTGTAGCAAAGGAATCAGTTCACAAGCAATGTAGTTAGCACATTATTAAGCAAAAAGATAGGACTCAATAGTGGATCGGTACTACCGGAAGCAGTTGTTTAATTGACAACATCAGAAGATGGTCTCCTTATGCATGGTTAAAAATAATGACTGTCCCGCACGTGAATGCATTAATGCATAAGGAGGCAAGCCAATTATATGCAGTGTCCTTAAAAGACAAAACATTGCATTTTCAACTTTCAAGAGTGCAGTTGAGTTGCAGCTGGAATGAACCCTTTTATACCCACACTGACTGTTATTGTCATGTATTGCAGGTGCATGGGCTGAACCACTGGTGTTCAGGAGTGTCTTGAGGGTAGATGTTCCCCATCACCTTCTTGCACTTATCATTGTGTTTAATAGTTATTGGCCATGTTTCCTGTTTCAAAAAAGCATGTACTCAGTGTTACATGGGCAAAAACAACATGTTCCGCAACTGTTAATTACACTGTCAACGTACTCAGACATATTGATGCGTGTTGGCGGGTATGTTCCTGGCCCCCTACATACTTAGGTGACCCTTCAATAATGACACTGTGTATAGAATCTTCTCCCTCTTGTCTGCGGAAGACTTTACTTTGAAAAAAGAAATATCTATAAAAACCTGAAAAATGATTTCAGAAGGATGGCGGATTTAACAAGGTATCATGATATAACATTTATACTAACTTTTCACATAATTATTAGATCCACAGCAAATGCTTTTATGAGTTATCATGGTGTAACATTTATACAACATTTCATATAATTATAGTTAAGCAAGTGATATATATAATCAGGTAAAATGCATATACAAAATATCTGTAGTTTCTGTAAAAGTTTTTTAGATAGATGCTAGCCTAAGGCAACAGGTAGGACCCAGATCCATGGACGGACAAAGATCCATGGACGGGCCCAGATCCATGGACGGATCCAGATTCATTGACGGAGCAGATCCATGGACGCACCCAGATCTATGGACGCACCCAGATCCATGGATGGACCCAGATCCAGGGACAGACCCAGATCCATGGACAGACCCAGATCCAGGGACAGACCCAGATCAATGGACACACCCAGGTCTATGGACGCACCCAGATTCATGGATGGACCCAGATCCAAGGACAGACCCAGATCCATGGATGGACCCAGATCCATGGATAGACCCAGATCCAGGGACAGACCCAGATCCAGGGACAGACCCAGATCCAGGGACAGACCCAGATCCAGGGACAGACCCAGATCCATTGTAGGCCCCAGGTCCATGGTAGGACCCAGATCCATGGACAGACTTAGGTCCATGGACGGACAGAGATCCATGGATGGACCCAGATCCATTGTAGGCCCCAGGTCCATGGTAGGACCCAGATCCATGGACAGAGACAGATCCATGGACAGACCCAGATCCATTGTAGGCCCCAGGTCCATGGACGGACCCAGATCCATGGATGGACAGAGATCCATGGACGGACCCAGATCCATGGACAGACCCAGATCCATTGTAGGCCCCAGGTCCATGGTAGGACCCAGATCCATGGATGGACCCAGGTCCATGGACGGACCCAGATCCATGGACGGACCCAGATCCATGGACAGACCCAGATCCATTGTAGGCCCCAGGTCCATGGACGGACCCAGATCCATGGATGGACAGAGATCATGGACAGACCCAGATCCATGGACAGACCCAGATCCATTGTAGGCCCCAGGTCCATGGACGGACCTAGATCCATGGATGGACAGAGATCATGGACAGACCCAGATCCATGGACGGACCCAGATCCATGGACAGACCCAGATCCATTGTAGGCCCCAGGTCCATGGACGGACCCAGATCCATGGATGGACAGAGATCCATGGACAGACCCAGATCCATGGCAAGACTAAGATATTTAGCATGGTATCTATGGTGGATCTTAAGTCACTAACATGAAGGCCTATCCTGACAACCCTTCTCAAGCCTTAAAGCAAGACCCACATCATCTTCCACCCTTGAGGAACCTTCAGAGTTATAGTTCGGCTGGGCTTATGAGCCTATGCACAGGCCAATCAAAATCGCTTAACGAAATCGATGTCTGGGTTGTAAAGAATACAGCGACTACCATTCAGATTTCGGTCAATTGCAGGATTTGCAAAGCATGTGTACCATCAACTGGGCATTGACAGATATTTTCAAAATGTTTACATGTTTTAATCAGAGTGCTCTAGTGATTTGATGTACTCCATGAGGTAAGACCCATTTTGTGACAACAAAGATCCTGATTATAAAGGAGATCGTCTTGACTTGGGCAATGCCATTTTATTTGAAGCAAATGCAAGTGATATGAGAGATGGAATCTGTTTGGTCAATAGGAGGGACATAGAAGGGACATAACTCGTAATAGCCACTGGTGACACTCCAATCAAGCCATGAAATTCAAGCTAGTTCGACAAGGGTGGAAACTGGACTCTAATAGTCAGTTAATTCCCTGACCTACTTGAAATACCACAGCTCCAAATCATGAAACTTGAACCGCCTTCTACCATTTCGAAATCCCCATAACATTTTGAGGCAATGCATTCAGGCCTGGAGATAAGGTGAATAAAATGACTGTAAATATATGGAATCACAAATAATGATTGCTCCCACTAGCAGACGGACCATTTCCAATCTTCTTTCAGGATTGATAATGACTGTTCGATAGAATCCATCTGCCCATTGTCACATGATAACTCTACGCTCCTTCTTTTGTTATGGTCCAAGTATTAGATGTCCTGTCAGCATAGAATGCCATGGCTCTGAGTCAACACATCTCACAAATTTGAGTCCTTCTCATACAAAGACCAGGCCAGGCAAACATTCCTTTATAAAGACCATACTATATACAAACGTCATGGGATCACAAGTCGATCTGATGAAGCACCAAGGGATTTATGTAGAATTCCAAACTAAGTGCCCCTGTCAGGCAAATTGTGAAAATTATTCTATTCAAAACTGGGATTCTTTAAAGTTAAAAAATCACCTGTATATTGACACTGCATTCAGTGCTCTAGTGTAAAACAAAGCCTATTCCTATTGGTGCGGTAATTAGTGAAATACAAGTCATCTCTATAAAACCATAGGGTGGTGGGGTAGCCTGGTGGTTAAAGTGTTCGCTTGTCACGCACAAAACCCGGGTTCGATTCCCCACATGGGTACAATGTATGAAGCCCATTTCTGGTATCACCCGCCATGATATTGCTGGAATAATTCTAAAAGCAGCATAAAACCATACTCACTCACTCACTCACTCACTATAAAGCCATAACATGAATTAGGAAATTATTAAGTCCAATTTTGGAATTTTACTGCCATTTGTTGCAGACTTGGGGCTGTGTATCAGCCTTTGAGCAAGTCTAGATAAATCGGAGGAACATTGTAAGCTTGACTCGCACATCATCATTAGAATTTGTGTCTCTCATAGTGAGGTGAGGTGAAATGGGGTTTAACGTCGCGTCCAAGATTATTGCACTTATATAGGGGCGTGCGTGTGTGTGTAGCTGCTTGTACTAGTCCGGACGGATGACGATTTATAGTGCTAGCCAATTAAGATACCATGTCGCACTTTAACATGAATTACCCACTAAGACACAGTATACTGACTCCGAGCTGAACAGTCCTTGTTTTAGCCCCTTAATGCTGAGCGCCAGACAGGGTAACAACAAGTACCATCTTTTAATGTCTTTTGGTATGACGCGGCTGGGGATCGAACACCAGACCTTGTGCTCTCTGGGTGGATGCTCCACCTCTAGACCACGGAGGCGGTCTCTCTCATAGTACCTACTTTAATTCAGCAAAAGCAAAATAGTCTTTTGTTTCTGGTCTCTCTTTTTTGGAGTGTGTGACACAAATAACCCTAACAGCAATCTCATCACAGAAATGACAAATCTGACAATTTTACGCATTTAATGGACGAAAACGAAAGTTCCTTCATGCAGCATGGCATTTTCAGGAATGTGAGTCTTGTCAACGGTTTGTTTGTTGATTAACACTGCACTCAGCAGTATTCCAGCGGGTTGTAAATAATCGAATCTGTAACTGACAATCCAGAGACTGACATCATGAGCATCGATCTATGCAATTGGGATACGATGACATGCATCAACCAAGGCAGTGAGTCTGACCACCTGATCCCATTAGTCGCCTCTTACCAATTACTGTCGGTGTCATGTTCCTTGAGGCAATAAATTACCAGACAACAGACACAGTTTAGTCAATCAGTGTGAAGTTTACATATTAAATTTCACTAATTGTTCCTGAAAATTACCTTTACCCAAATGCCTACCATCAATCCTTTACATATACATGTTTGTTTGTTTGTTTGTTTGTTTGTTGTTTAACACCGCACTCAGCAATATTCCAGCTATATGATAATCGAGTCTGGACCAGACAATCCGGTGATTGACATCATGAGCATCGATCCACGCAATTGGGATCGATGACATGGATCAACTAAGTCAGCGAGCCTGACCACCCGATCCCGTTAGTCGCCTTTTACGACAAACATAGTCGCCTTTTACGGCAAGTATGGATTGCTGAAGACGAATTCTATCCCGGAATCTTCACGGGTCACATATACATGTATGACAATAACATGTTAACAAAAAACATTGGGTTGGTACGTTGAGACGCTCTGAGTCTTATCATGTTTTATAGTGGGACAAAAAAAATATGTATTTTTTTTTGCAATGGCACACATACGTAGCTATGTTGTATGAATGATGTAAAAGTATCACACCTTCGTGAAAATAACAGGCAAGATCTGACAGGCGGGGCTGACAATGTACGACATTGTCCTGAAGTGAGCTTTTCTAGGAGTAACATTTGGTCTGAAAACCAATCTTCTTTCTGTTTGAATGAAGTTAATAACAATACATAGAGAGAAATCAGTGGACAAACATCTTGGTTGGAAGATTGAATATTTTGCAGAAAACACAGATGTTGAATTAACTTCATAAAATATAACAAAAAAGGAGCCTCGCCACTATCTTCATTTTCAGAAACTGCAATAATCTAGACTATCATAGACTTGCATGGGCTATATTGGATATATTTGTTTCAGGGTCTATCTGATAGACTGAGCATGGATTTATCTAGACTTGCTCAGTGGCCATTCTCCAGCCAAAATCTGCAGTAAATATCAGTAAAATTCCCAAATTGGTGTATCCCATTAGTCGCCTCTTATGACATCTTTTACAGCAAGCAGGGTTTGCTGAAGACCTATTCTATCTTCACGGGTCTCACTGATAACAAGACCAAAAATATGTAAGAATTTAAGAAAATATGAATATAAGATAAAGTTGACCAAATTACATTTTTTTCAAGATGAATCCCTGCTGAGTGAGGTTTCATGCCAAATTCCTGAGGTCTTTATACATTCGGAACACACCAGGGTCGAAAAATGTATCTCAACATTTTTATTACATCTAATAAATTCATATTGGAGCCAGGGACTACTTCCTGAGTCTTATCTTTAGTGTGGACATATTGTGTAAGTTTTTGCCCGTGTAAAGTGTAATACAGAGATGCCAACCCGAGATTGGTACATTTAGTTAGAAATCCTTTCCAAAATTTCAGAATTAGTAATTTTACCCCCAAATTAGTTGTGATACTGTAGAGTTTCATATAGATGCCACATGTCTTCACCAAACACAGGACCCAGCAAGTATTACAAACCAGATGTCATTTAAAGTAACCATCGTCTGAGGTGTGAAAACCAATGTAAGAGACTGATACATTTTTGCACAATGAAAAACAGCAAAGATTTATGCGATAATATGGCTTTAAAAAAATTTTTTTTTTTTAAAAGTATTATTTGTTATTGCATAATTCATGGTGGTTTTCATCGGGATTCCACCAAAATTGCAGAGGTTAGCATCTCTGGTAGTATCCCCAAAACAGCCACGCTAAAATATACCAGCTCTTTAGTTTAACATCACAATATGGATTTATTTATTCTCATCCAACCACGTTTTTAAAACGTTAGAAACACATTATTAGACATAAGTGAAAGTTTGCTGAACTATTAACAATCATCCTTTATTCCAATCAATCAATATTTATTTACAGATGTGCATATATTCCGACAATGTGGCCATCACATTACTGTGGTGAGAAATAGCATTACCTTGTTTCAATACATGGGAACAGCACAGCTGGAGACAACATGATCAATGCCCAGGTAAAATGTAGGACTACCAAGTGTTAGCTAAACTGCTAGACAATCGCTAGGCAGAGTTTCAATGGTGCTGGGAATGTTGAACAAGTTAATAGAACTATTGTAAGCTGACAGTTTTCTTAGTTGTTACCGGTGACTAGAAATAATGGGTTTCTTTACCCTCACCTCGCGATTGGTTAACCAACGTGCATGACCTTGACCTTGACCTTTGAAGATGTTGATCAAGATGGTACTGTTTAGATTCTATCAGGTTTTCAATAGACATTTTCCTTTCCCACTATCAAATAAAAAACATTCTTTAAGATATGGGTGAGTGGGTGGGTGGGTGGGTGGTTGGGCGCAATTAATTGGGTTTATACTGTGATACATTTTGTAATGTATTGTGTTAATTTGTACTGTAATTCCAACTTCCCTTCATTGGTTGAAGACTAAGTGCCATAAGTCAAATTTCCTTTTTTGTTGTGTTCTATGATAATTTCGTAGTTGAAATGCTTGGATGAGTGAGTGAGTGAGTGAGTGAGTGAGTGAGTGAGTGAGTGAGTGAGTGAGTGAGTGAGTGAGTGAGTGAGTGAGTGAGTGAGTGAGTGAGTGAGTGAGCTGCTTTTAGCCAGAAAAGGGCTTCACACATTGTAGCCATGAGGAGAATCGAACATGGGCCTTCGGCGTGATGAGCGAACGCTTTAACCACTAGGCTACCCCACTGCCCCTCAGTAGGGTCATAATTTTCAAATATGTAAGAGAAGCTTTCATTATGTTCATAAACAAATGGAGTGGCACAAATTACCTACGACAGCATATATCTGTCTTTCCATTTAACGCTGGTGTTGCAAATGCAGCAGTCTCAACATGATCAAAACAAACAAAAAACAAACAAACACAGCTGCCATGGTACCAAAAAACTTCTTAGAGGTCGGATGTTTTTGACAAAAAAATAATCTGTTCCTGAAAGTGATGGAACAAAATAATTTGCATTCAAGTTTTACAGAAAAAGGGGCGGTCGGGTAGCCTAGTGGTTAAAGCGTTCGCTTGTCATGTTGAAGGCCCAGGTTCGATCCCCACATGGGTACAATATGTGAAGACCATTTCTGGTGTCCCCCACCGTGACATTGCTGGAATAATGCTAAAAGCTACGTAAAACCATATTCACTCAAAAAAAATTTAAATGTTTGCAGCATATACTGGATGTTCTCAGTGGTAAGTTCTGTGTTGTGGCGCTTCCTTGTAGAGAAAACAAATTGTCTTGTGTCTCTAAAGAAAAATAATCCATACAAAGAAACGAAAAAGAAACTTATAAAAGTGATGATATCTGACTTTGTTGACGTCTAAGATAATGGAAGCAATCGCCATCAAATAAACATGTACAAACTTCCAAATACATTCACAGAAACAGGTCTGACTTTCTCCTCAACAACACATGTAACACCAAACTAACCAGAAAAAAAACTCCAGCTCATCACCAAACCATGCAAATTTTGTGAACACATATTTCTGTTGATCTTGTTACTATGGCAACATGACAGAAAATATTTTAAAAATATGGTCACCCACCCTCACCTAGTTTCATGAAACATGACACAGAACCAATCCTGATTTTTTCATCTTTCAGCATAGCATGTGTTGAAATTAAGGAATATTGGTTTCAATGTTCGGAATACAACATAACGTGCAAGTATCCATTATATAAAAAATAATGCAATGCATCACACCAGTAACTTAAATAACAAACAATGAATGTAGAGTAATGAGCAAATTCCTGTGGCAGAGTCCAGTGGGTGACACTGTTGACACAATGCACAGGGCAGCAGTAGTCATTATAACAGCGAATACTTTATTTCCCACCATTAGATCATTAAATATTACAATAGAATCTGCGGAGGGCCAACCAGTGTTTGTCATGGCTGTCCACTCCTTCCTTACATGTCAGCAGGGGTTAATGTTGCATTCTGGGACAGACATTTGGCTGGAACAGGACTTGGATGGTTGGAGGGATAATGGGCCCATGCCATAATTACTAATGTGATTGCAGTACCATCACCACCATCACTGCAATAATCATCATCATCTTCATCATCGGTGTCGTCGTCGTCATCATCATCATCATCATCTTCGTCGTCATCATCACCATCATAATTATCTTCGTCATCATCATCACCATAATAATAATCATCATCATCATCTCATCATAATCATTATGTTCGTCATCATCATCACCATCATAACCATCATTATCATCATCATCTCATCACCATCATAATCATTATCTTCGTCATCATAATCATCATCATCAACATCATCTTCTTCGTCATCATCATCATCACCACAATAATCATCATCATCATCATCATCATCTGTCTCACATCAACAATTACATCTGCGGCATATGAACAATGGTGTCTGCATTACCTCACCGAAGCCATTACCACACTGATCGTCGTCATCAGTTTATTGTGGCAATAAAGTTTCCGGCCGAGGGAAAATTGATAACAAGTATTATTTGAACATTGAGTCCTGAAGCATGTGAATATTGGAGATTGACAGCATCACTGATACAATGTGCTAAGTTCTTAAGGAGGGAACCATGGTGACAACATATGGACACACTTAAATTTTAAAAAGCCTGATTTTCAACTTAAAGACTTTGGATACGTTTAACATTAGATGAACGGACATGGCTAGCTTGCTGGTGAGAATTTCTATCCCGTTTGTTATTGTATACAATCTGTTTACATACATAAAAACTTCCCACATACCACATTCACTGTACAATGGAAGTACAAAAACACAAAATATTTGAATCATTCCCAATTATGCCCCTAGACATTTTCAAATATTAAAACAAAGAGTGACATACGATCTGGTGTATTGATTCCTGTGTGGATATGAACACAGTGATAGGTCTGCATGTCTCTCACCAGCCAGAGTACTGCTCCCAGACTGTCAGTATGAATTAAACTTGACACTAAGGCATTGTGTTTTAGACAACGGGTGTTATAATGGGGGCAGCGGGGAAGCGTAGCCTCACCGGGTGTGGGCAGGAGGTACCACACAATTGATCCCATGTCGTGTAATACACACAGTGGATTTAACAAGAGATTTAATGCTTGTGAATATACAGTGACCTGGCAATGAATAGGGGGACATATCGGACCAGTTGATGACATTCCAGCACTACACTGACGGAGATGGAGTTTACTGATCTCGAGTTCATAATACGAAAAATTGCCAAAAGTTTGGACCAGGAGTATGAGGAATGGGAAAAGGCACGGTGTCAGCATCAACAGTCATTGCAGCAACGTCAACAACATCAACACCATGAGGTACAACTTATCTGTTGTAAAGTCTAGCTGAAACTTAAGGTTTCCCAGATAGTTTTGTGATTGTGTCCTAGATCCACATGCAGGATTTTCTTTCAGCATTAAGTTAAACTTCATCGGTGCAAATGTTCATATCAAACTAATCATAATATTGCTAATTTAAATTAAACACATGCAGTATTTAAAATCTGATTTTCCTTCTACAATCCAACTCATTTTTGGATTGTTTAAAGACATCTGTTGTTTTAAAATGCTAGGAATGTGTATGGTGACATTTACCGGTAATTACAATAAAAGTTTAAATGATCATCATTATCATCATCATCACTGTCGTGTCACTAAGTCTCCCGTCAACAACGACGTCTACGCCATGTGAACAAAGGTTGCTGTATTACTATACCCAAGCCATTACTACACACATGCTTCATATTGATTTTTATTAACCCACTTAAAATGAACAATATGAATAATAAATATCATGATCTACTTATGCCTGAAAGGTTTCATTTATAACACGTGGAGGTATATCAATGTTTACATCTTGCTTTCTGCAAAGTGAAATAAGTGGGATCAATGGTAGTGAGTGACAGCATGTTATACACATGATTCACCACCACTTCACCAGGCTGTCTGATGTGACAGCAGGGATTTATCTCGAATTAACATCCTATAGTGTTATCATCCTATTGTTTTCAAGGGGCCTTCATTTTGTTCATAAACCTCAAAGGTATTTAGAACTGTGAAGATCCAGGGTAGAATAAGTCTTCAGCAACCCATTCTTGCCGTAAAAGGCGACTATGCTTGTCGTAAGAGGCTACTACCTGGATCGGGTGGCCAGGCTTGCAGGCTTGGTTGATGCATGTCATCGTATCTCAATTGCGTGGATCGATGCTCATGATGTCAATCACTGGATTGTCTGGTCCAGAGTCGATTATTTACAAACCGCGGCCATGTAGCCGGAAAATGCTGAGTGTGGCGTTAAACAACAAACAAACAAACAAACAAATCAAAGGTAATGAAACCAAATATCTAATATGTTTATTCGGGCTGCCCCTGACCTCTTATTAATGAAAATTACTAACTCAAGGTCCATAAGGTAATTAAGAACAAAAAATAACAGGTCAAACGTTGGTCTGAAAGATATATATATGTTTTTGTCAGGCTTTCATGTTATAAGACGATTCCATAGCCATGCCTGTGCATGACCAAAATGATTAAAATAGAAATCTGTTTTTTCTACCCTGATAACAGTGAGTGAGTGAGTGAGTATGGTTTTACGCCACTTTTAGCTATATTCCAGCAATATCATGGCGGGGGACACCAGAAATGGGCTTCACACATTGTACCCATGCCGGGAATCAAACCTGGGTTTTCGGCATGACGAGCCAACGCTTTAACCACTAGGCTACCCGACCGCCCCTACCCTGATAACAATAACACGCCTTTAACACAAGCTGGGGCGGTCGGGTAGCCTAGTGGTTAGAGCGTTAGCTCGTCTTGCCGAAGACCCGGGTTCGATTCCCGACATGGGTACAATGTGTGAAGCCCATTTCTGGTGTCCCCCGTCGTGATATTGCTGGAATATTGCTAAAAGCGGCGTAAAACCATACTCACTCACTCACTTTAACACAAGCTGTATCAGCATCATCAGGCAAGCTTTAAATGAGCGTCACAGGGAGTGCCCATGTAGATGATCATGTTCCTCACAGAATCAGTCCTACACATCATCGTGATAGTTTTTATATACTGAACTAAAACAAGTTAGGGATCATGAATATTTTGGGGAATATTTTTCTGAAATTTTCCTCAGTCTTCACTACAAAACATATCCCCTAGAGTATTCATGATCCTAACTTTTTTCATTCAGAATATAAATACAATGCACCTCAATGTCTTTGGTAAGTGATCCTCATTTTTGTCTGGGATTTTCTCTGCTCTGGAATCCCAATCGCTGACCATACTGTGGAGTAGGACTCTGGTACCCACAGGACTACCCGGACCCATGGTTAGTCATGTGACATATTGTTAAATGGCAAAAACTGGAAATCAATGGTTACACTGGGGCGGTCGGGTAGCCTAGTGGTTAAAGCGTTCGCTCGTCACGTCAAAGACCTGGGTTCGAATCCTGACATGGGTACAATGTGTGAAGCCCATTTCTGGTGTCCCCTGTCGGGATATTGCTGGAATATTGCTAAAAGCGGCGTAAAACCAAACTCACTCACTCACTCAATGGTTTCACTATAAGTGACGAATGCCAAGTGACATTATTGCTGAAGCTGCCAATTTCTATGAGAATTTATACAGTAGCAAAGAACACATGGTGCAAGATTGTGATTTGAATACCCTGTTGGACAGAGATTCTGTCCCCTTTTTAAATAAAAGTGATGTGGACGAGATGGAAGATCTATTAACTCTTGATGAGCTGGCAAAAGCTTTGAAAAATATGCAAAATAACAAAAGCCCAGGCTCAGATGGCTTTCCCACTGAATTTTATAAATTCTTTTGGAAAGATATTGGACAATTTTTATTGCGATCATTGAATTGTGGTTTAATATCTGGTGAACTCTCTGTTACCCAGAAACAAGGGGTTATTGTCTGTATTCCAAAGGGGGACAAGCCTAAATGCTTCATAACTAACTGGAGGCCCATATCACTATTGAATGTTTCATATAAGCTGGCATCTTCATGCATAGCAAATAGAATCAAGTCAAGATTGCCATTTATCATTAATGAAGATCAGACTGGCTTTATGACAGGTCGCTACATTGGTGACAATATTCGCTTAATCTATGATGCCATCTCATGTACAGAAAAATCAAACATTCCTGGTATGCTTCTTCTTATAGACTTTGAGAAGGCATTTGATTCCATTGCTTGGTCATTTATAGATAAATCTTTATCCTTTTGGGGATTTGGTGAAAATTTAAGGAAATATATATCGGTATTTTACAATGATATAAAAAGCTGTATGTCCATCAATGGTCAGTTGTCATCTTGGTTTAATATCAGACGCGGTTGCCGACAGGGTGACCCATTGTCACCGTATATATTTATTCTCTGTGCAGAAATACTAGCCAATATGATCCGCTCTAATAGAGATGTCAAAGGTATCCTGGTGGACGGTAGTGAGTATCTTCTTAGTCAGTATGCTGATGATATGGAAATATTACTTGATGGTAGTCAGTCCTCCTTTGTATCATGTATTAACTCTCTTGATTGTTTTGCCAAAATATCTGGTCTTAAGATTAACTATAATAAAACTCAAGTTATCTGGCTTGGCTCGAAGAGAGGTTGTAAGGAAAAGTTCAAAGATGATTTGCCTGTTGGTTGGAATCCAGAAGAGTTTAGAATTCTAGGAGTCAAATTTTGCACAAATCTGAAAAAAATGGTTCAGTTGAACTTTAAAGACAAATTATTTGAGTTAAAACAGATTATGAATAGGTGGATGAAACGGATAGTTACACCAATTGGTAGGGTGGCAATCATTAAATCCTTGTTGATTTCAAAACTCAATTATCTATTGTTATCACTGCCTGATCCCCCAAATGATTTTCTTGTTACTTTAAATGCTATGCTTTTTAAATTTCTTTGGAGTGATAAACGAGACAAAGTAAAGAGGATTAAAGTTTGTCAACCTGTTAAGCAAGGGGGCTTAGGTATGGTGAATATCTTTTCATATGTAACATCTCTTAAGGCCACATGGATAAGGAGACTTGTGTCCTCAGGTGATCCAAAATGGAAGCACCTATTTAAATCTACATATCCTTATTTGTGTAAACTTGGTGAGTTTGGTGTGACGTTTTTTGAAAGAAAATTATCTTTGATAACTAATGAGTTTTGGAAAAGTTGTTTTCAGTCATTTATAGTGCTTGATAAGAAAATCAAGCCAGAATCTTTCAGTAGTTTTTTAACTGAACCAATTTTTTATAACCCTAATATTAAAATTAACAGGAAATCATTTTTCTTGAAATGCTGGTTTGAGAAGGGCATCTCCCAAATTATAGACTTGGTCAAGGCCAATAAGGAGTTTCTGTCATATGAGGAATTTAATGATATGTATGGTATTTGTTCATCCTATTTGGAGTTTTATGGTGTTGTTAGCAGCGTTAAACAATACCTTGGAGCTCTAAATTTAGTTAGAGTTCCAACAGATTCTGTGGAGGATCAGCGCTGTGTGGTAAAAACTATTTGTAGTTCCAAGTCCGGTTCAAAACATATTTATTTTTCATTGGTTTCTACAGAAGTAAAAACTAAAGGGCAGGAAAAGTGGGAATTACAATTTGAAAACTTAAATTGGAACAATATTTATAATAAAATTTTCAGTACAACACAGGATGTCAAACTGCGATGGTTTCAATACAAAATTACCCACAGAATTCTCACCACTAATACTTTTCTGTATTTACTCAATTATGCTCAGAATGATTTGTGCTCCTTCTGTCACAATGAAAAGGAAACAATTACTCACTTGTTTTGGGAATGTGATGTAATAAAACAATTTTGGGATGAAGTGTCATTGTGGATCGACCAGTGCTTTCATGTTTATAATATGACATTTTGTGCAGAATTGATACTTTTTGGAGTTAAAGAGAACATAAAAACAGATAAAGTGTTTGATTTACTTTTACTAATTGCAAAATACTATATTTATAGATGCAAATTCCAAAATACAAAACCTTATTTTCATGTTTATAAAAAGGAAGCTTTTTCACGATACAACAGAAAAAGATATTGCTTTCAAGACAGGTAATCAACAGAAATTCTATGGTGCTTGGATGCTGTATCATCAACTTTTCAAAAATGAGGAGCAGCTTTCAATTTAATTTTAGTTTTGTACTTAAGATTTTAATGTTTGAGACCATGTACTTTCCTAAACTGCAATATGATATATAAACAAGAGTGAATGTGTGAGTGAGAAGTATGTTATTTTCTGTATAAAAAAAACAACAAAGTAAGATGTACTGATAAGTTGTGCTTTATGTCATGGGCTTTCTGCTACCCTGGGCGGAAGCCCATTTATGTAACAGGTGTGTCTTTCTAAAAAAAAATAAAATAAAAAAAAAATAAAATAAAATAAAATAAGTGACGAATGCACACATTCCTTCTGACTTTGTAAGTTTGAATCAAGATAAAACTTCACTCAACTTCAGCGTATGCATGATCAGATCGTTGTGTATCTAAATACATTTTGCCAGGGGTATGGTCAAACTTTTCCCAATCGGACATTTTGTACCCATCTCTTGAGACCTACAGCTGGTACCCGGGTAGGGTCGACTAATGGTGGGTGGGTACCCTGGTTTGGACTCGTCCTAGCCCTACTGTGGACACAAATGATTCTAATGCAATCCCTGATTCATTTCCTACAACCCGCAAAGGATGAGTGAGTGAGTGAGTGAGTGAGTGAGTGAGTGAGTGAGTTTAACGCCGTTTTTAACATTATTCCGGTTATATCACGGCGTGTCAGAATAATGTGGGAGGGAAGCCCCAAATGACTGGGCCACCCGTGCCCCCCCCCCCCCCCCCCCCCCCCAATGCCTAAGAACACTGGGTAGATGTACTAATGACACAGATAACCTTAACAGCAATCTCATCACTGAGATGACAAATCTGACAATTTAAAAAAAATATTTCAAATTGAATGAAGTCATCTTGAAGTTAAAGAGCATCAATCACAATTTTAATTCAAGATTAAGTCCTCTAATTATGACATTATTGAAAGGTTATTAAAAGGTTCAATAAATGTAACAATATGTTAACGATTACTGAACTATCATTATTTTCCTCACAAATATGTGTACTGGGTATAATTAACAAAAATATCAATTCTTGAAGCTAAATTTCAACAGTATTCTGAGTATAGTTGAACTCCATGTATATTTAATACCATCAGTTAAACACAACAGTGTAATCACGACATACAACATGTTAAGATTGTGTGATCAGTATCATAGTGTCAAGATTCTATCATTAACATCCGGTATTGGTACTTGATGGTACATCTAATGTTTGTTTGTTTTGTTTGTTGTTAAATGCTGCAATATTCCAGCTATATGACGACGGTATGTAAATAATCGAGTCTATACCTAACGAGGGACGCATAAAACCCCATATACCCAGAGTGATCCTGCTACAACGAATTTGTCTTACCGACATGTTTTAATGTGACATTGAAAAAGAATTAACACAAATTCAAAATTGATAGAAAACAGCTGTTTGATTGAGCTGTGGTTAACTTGGGCAATGTCATGTGACTTCTATTGACTCGGGAAAAGTGTGAGGTGGCATTAGAGATAAGGGACTTACTGGGCCTCTCAGATATCCACGGGCAGCCTGCATTGCTCATGGTGGGGTATAAGAGATTTATTCCACGGCTGAGAATTTTATTCCCCTCCAAGGCGGGGTACACCATAGTTTAGATCATGATCATGTGGATCAATCAGATCTCATCATTCTGACAAGGAGGTATGATAAAGTACTATATCAAGATCACGTGGACCAATCAGATCTCATCATTCTGACATGGAGGTATGATAAAGTATTTCATCAAGATCACGTGGATCAATCAGATCTCATCATTCTGACAAGGAGGTATGATAAAGTATTTCATCAAGATCATGTGGACCAATCAGATCTCATCATTCTGACATGGAGGTATGATAAAGAATTTCATCAAGATCACATTGACCAATCAGATCTCATTATTCCGACATTGAGGTATCATAAAGTACTATATCAAGATCACTTGGACCAATCAAATCTCATCATTCCCACATGGAGGTATATTAAAATATTTTATCAAGATCACATGGACCAATCACATCTCATCATTCTGACAAGGAGGTATGACAAAGTATTTTATCAAGATCACGTGGACCAGTTAGATCTCATCATTCCGACATGGTGGTATGATAAAATATTTTATCAAGATCACATGGACCAATCAGATCTCATCATTCCGACATGGAGGTATGATAAAGTACTTTATATCAAGATCACGTGGACCAATCTGATCTCATCATTCTGACATGGAGGTATGATAAAGTATTTTATCAAGATCACATGGACCAATCAGATCTCATTATTCCGACATGGAGGTATGATAAAGTATTTTACCAAGATCAGGTGGACCAATCAGATCTCATCATTCTGACATGGAGGTATGATAAAGTATTTTATCAAGATCATGTGGACCAATCTAATCTCATCATTCTGACATGGAGGTATGATGAAGTATTTTATCAAGATCACATGGACCAATCAGATCTCATTATTCCGACATGGAGGTATGATAAAGTACTATATCAAGATCACGTGGACCTATCAGATCTCATCATTCTGACAAGGAGGTATGATAAAGTATTTTATCAAGATCACATGGACCAATCAGATCTCATCATTCTGACATGGAGGTATGATAAAGTATTTCATCAAGATTACATGGACCAATCAGATCTCATCATTCTGACAAAGAGGTATGATAAAGTATTTCATCAAGATCACATGGACCAATCAGATCTCATCATTCTGACATGGAGGTATGATAAAGTTTTTCATCAAGATCACATGGACCAATCAGATCTCATCATTCTGACATGGAGGTATGATAAAGTATTTCATCAAGATCACATGGACCAATCAGATCTCATCATTCTGACAAGGCGGTATGATAAAGTATTTCATCAAGATCACATGGACCAATCAGATCTCATCATTCTGACATGGAGGTATGATAAAGTATTTCATTAAGATCACATGGACCAATCAGATCTTATCATTCTGACAAGGAGGTATGATAAAGTATTTTATCAAGATCACATGGACCAATCAGATCTCATCATTCTGACATGGAGTATCATAACTGGTCTTGTAGTTGTAGCTGAATAAATATCTCAATATAAATCCAAGCCACACCCCAAACATCAAACGGTCAGTCCCTAAAAGCCTTAATATCTTTCTGGGTCCTGTTATCAGTGAAATGCAGTCACCTCAACAGTAACCTTGGTTACTACAATATCAACATGAATTGTTAATTTGTAGTGTCATTTGCTGTGGAGTTGGGGATGAATATCAGCCTCTTGACAGGTCTAATTAATATATGTCCATTACCAGGTTTTCATAAATAGTGAAGCTACAGTCACTTTCAGGAATTGAATCCCACTTATGGTATGTCCCCACTGACATGGCTGGAGAACCCTACACATAACACTAACCTAACATCGCTGCTGAGGTTGCTCACCAATCTTTTAGGGGAAGTAAACTCAACATCCCATCTTTGCAGATATAAATACTTAAGGGCATTCTTAATCACAAACGCTTGACCAAAATCAAGTTTGAAAATGGAAACAGCATGAAACAGACAACAGACTAAAAAGTCAGCCAAACAAAACAATCTGCCACTGGGCTCAAAACGGGTTCCTGTTGTTTATTGCTGTGCGCAATTTCAATGATTGGGTCGGCCAGTCTCCCTGCTTTCGCTTTGAATTTTTAAATCACATTATGGTGCTTTTCTGTCTGCTCATTCATTTGATTATTGTGTCCACAACTTATGCCATGAATAGATAACAACATAAAAGACATCCTCTTTTGTCTACACAGGGGATTAATCCTGACAAGCATTCATTGTATGGAATAGGGCCGACGGCAGCAGGTGATTTATGGTACCCAAACAGGATGTTAATCATAAAAAGCTTGTTACAGATATTGTTATTTTAATCATTCATAATGTCCTAGATCAAAGGTCGTTTCACACATTCTACAATGTATGCAATGCTGTTTGTATAGTGAGTGAGTATGGTTTTATGCCGCTTTTAGCAATATTCCTGCAACATTACGGCGGGGGACACCAGAAATGGGCTTCACACATTGTATCCATGTCGGGAATCGAACCCGGGTCTTCGGCATGATGAGCAAACGCTTTAACCACTAGGCTACCTGACCGCCCCGCTGTTTGTATAGAATAAGGCTATTAACAGAAATAGCATCATTTTAGGTTTTCTCATGACTGATCACTTCTTGGCTGAAAAGTATACCTTCCCAGTAGATAGATGATGCCACTAAGTATTTTAGCCAAGGAAAACATTTGTCCTGCACCGCAGCACAAGTAGCCTGGTCATTTAGGCATATCAAAAAGATATGCTTGGTTACGGTCACCCGAAACTACCTACATTTACTCCCGACCCTACCTACATTTACTCCCAACCCTACCTACATTTACTCCAGACCCTACCTACCTACATTTACTCCCGACCCTACCTACATTTACTCCCGACCCTACCTACATTTACTCCCGAACCCTACCTACATTTACTCCCAATCCTACCTACATTTACTCCCGACCCTACCTACATTTACTCCCGACCCTACCTACATTTACTCCCGACCCTACCAACATTTACTCCCGACCCTACCTTCATTTACTCCCGACCCTACCAACATTTACTCCCGACCCTACCTACATTTACTCCCGACACTACCTACATTTACTCCAGACCCTACCTACATTTACTCCCTACCCTACCTACATTTACTCCCGACCCTACCAACATTTACTCCCGACACTACCTACATTTACTCCCGACCCTACCAACATTTACTCCCGACCCTACCTACATTTACTCCCGACCCTACCAACATTTACTCCTGACCCTACCAACATTTACTCCCAACCCTACCTACATTTACTCCCGACCCTACCAACATTTACTCCCGACCCTACCTACATTTACTCCCGACCCTACCTACATTTACTCCCAACCCTACCTACTTTTACTCCAGATCCTACCTACATTTACTCCCGATCCTACCTACATTTACTCCCGACCCTACCTACATTTACTCCCGACCCTACCTACATTTACTCCCAATCCTACCTACATTTACTCCCGACCCTACCTACATTTACTCCCGACCCTACCTACATTTACTCCCGACCCTACCAACATTTACTCCCGACCCTACCTACATTTACTCCCGACACTACCTACATTTACTCCCGACCCTACCTACATTTACTCCCGACCCTACCTACATTTACTCCCGACACTACCTACATTTACTCCCGACCCTACCTACATTTACTCCCGACCCTACCTACATTTACTCCCGACCCTACCTACATTTACTCCCGACCCTACCTACATTTACTCCCGACCCTACCAACATTTACTCCCGACCCTACCTACATTTACTCCCGACCCTACCAACATTTACTCCCGACCCTACCTACATTTACTCCCGACCCTACCTACATTTACTCCCGACCCTACCTACTTTTACTCCAGATCCTACCTACATTTACTCCAGATCCTACCTACATTTACTCCCGACCCTACCTACATTTACTCCCGTGGTGATAATATTTACACCGAGGTGAAAACTATTTCCACCGCGGTGATAATATTTACACCGAGGTGAAAACTATTTCCACCGCGGTGATAATATTTACACTGCGGTGGAAATAGTTTTCTGTGTATTCATTTTAGTTTTTGACATTTTCGTTTTGTGTTTTTGACATTTTCATTTTAGTTTTTGACCTTTTCGTTTTGGTTTTTGACATTTCCATTTTAGTTTTTGACATTTTCACTTCACATTTCAGCGACTCAAAAGCTACTTTAAAGTACATTTTCTATGTTTTCGGATGTTTTTATACATGATTTATCACATATTTGTATGGCAGATTGTGTTAATTTGCAAAAGGTTAAGATAAAAGTAAGTTAAACATCAAAATATTGAAAAACAGACTCCATGTCCCTTATGGGCCACCGTAAAAACCCTTTATTTTTCATCATTTTGTTCTGTGCTGACAATATGATTTCAACTTTCATTAAATTCTCTTTTACCTGTTTAAAGATTGATTGTATATCTGACATGTTGTGAAAAAAGTTTTTGTTGTCATCCATGCAACACGAGACTGGAAGTTATAGATATGCCAGGTAAAATATTTGAAAAAATAAAATAACTTTCCTACCTACCCTCTTTTATTTTTCCACGTAATAGGAACCAAACCTATTTTTTGATAGGCCTTAGATACTCTATACAAATGTCATAAATTTACTATCTAAAAAAATAACTAAATTTATTTAGGTGAGGTGGTGAAATGGGGTTTAACGTCACGTCCAAGATTATTGCACTTATATAGCGACGTGCATGCACGTGTGTGTCTGTGGCTGCTTGTACTAGTCCGGACTGATGCCGATTTATAGTGCTAGCACACTGAGATACCATGCCGCAGTTTAACATGTATACCCAACTCAGACACAGTATACTGACTCCGAGCCGACCAGTCCTTGTTTTAGCCCCTTAATGCCGAGCGCCAGTCAGGGTAACAACAAGTACCATCTTTTAACGTCTTTTGGTACGACGCAGCTGGGGTTCGAACCCTAGACCTTCCGCTCTCCGGGTGGACACTCTACCATTAGACCATTATGACACATGCCATTAAGGAATGTTGCTAACTCATATATCTTTCCCACAGATAATTCAAACACAAACACATGAAAACATCATGCAGCATCAATTGGTTGTATCAATGAAATTTTACACAAAATGCCTCAATTTAACTCACAACGCCTACAAATGGTCAAATGTAGACTGAAAATCAGTACCAGATCATTGGTCAGATGCCCATTCATAATTCAATACCGTATTCGACATAATAAGCACCCCCGCTCTAATAAGCGCCCACGGCGATATTCGCTAATATATTGGCTAATGAACAATCCCAATTAGCACCCCTTCTGATTGATGAATGTACACAAGACTTATTTATGCGCATATAATACGCACTCGTGTGATATATGCACCCATAATTAATTAAGGATTGACTGTGTATTTTTTTCGGTTCATTGAGGTATGAATCGAAAAGCCGATGTGCAAACTGTATGAATCCGCGTAGCGGATTCTTACAAAAGTTTGCACATTGGTTTTTCGATTCATACCTCAATGAACCGAAACAAATACACAGTCAATGCTTATAATTAAATTCGACAACATAAAACATGTTTTATCTACAATAGTTTAACCAAAAACAGTTGTATATATCAAAACAGACAAAAATGACGACATTGATAAACATTCCAGGTGTAGGAATACATACTGTGGCGTGCATGAATCAGGTGATTGCTTAATTTATGCACATAAATTGACACGCCTACACTGTCAGTAGCCAATCAACGGAGAGCAGGATCAAAACAATGTTCATTGGACCTGTCAGTTAAGACAAGTGGCGAAAAGAACTGCAACAGTCAGACTGTAACGAACCGGAAGAAATATGTCCGGGAGAATTTTTTTAAGGCGGCTGTTTCAAATTACATGGTCAGTTACCGCCAGATTCAAACATTACTTCCCTGATTACGGTAAAACACAGTTGGAAAAATGCTAGTTAGAAAGGAAACCCGAAATCATGAAAGTTGAACCGAGGCGAGCAGAAACAAAAACAGGCGAGCGAGCCTGCATGTTTGCTGTTTGATTCATTCTCGGCCTTCGGTTTCAAAGGTTTGTTTGGACAATGAATATGCATGAAAGTCGCTAAATGTCCTGTGCATGACGATGCACGTGAGCAGAAAGGGATCCCTCGGCTGTAATATTGGGATTCCCCGACATTCCGAAGTAATAAAAGTAGTGCGCCTCGGTGGGCGTGGCTTAATTTTTTACATTCATTGGGAAATGAATGCAATAACACGTGACCAATTCAGCTAATCAGAATACAGGAATTTCAATGAACACAATGAAAATTTAATTATTGGCAATTAAATTCTGTCGGCAAAAAAATATATCTGTCGTACATAAACATTTCAGGCTGTCAGCATAAACCATGAAAGTTATCTTTCAACTCTGTTTTTTCCACCAAAATAATATTCTAATAAGAGCCCCCTATTTCTAATTTTGAGAGCGCCCTGGGCGCTTATAACGTCGAATACGGTAATCACTTCCAGCATAACTCACCCTTCTCTTCTGAGCCTTGGAGGCCTTCTTTTGTTTTACTTCCAAATCAGTCTGGGCAGGAGTTGTCTCCCCCTGATCACCAGATCCCAGCAGCCCAAGCTTGTCAATGACCTCCTCTACCTGCATACAGACACACCAAGTGTTGGGAATAACTCAAACATGTAACAGCCTTCACAGATCTAAACCCTGGAATATCAAGAACATTCAACAAAGTACCTATGGCAGACAAACTGGGAAAACATAAGCTTGTTGAAAATTTGGAAGTTTGTTAAACATAGAGGATGTTTTAGTATTCAGTACAATAATTGTCAAACTAAGTATTGAAGTATTGTTGTCTTTACTGGACAACTTGTCAGTAAAACACAAACTAACTTTTCAAAACTTAGACCTTATCCACAAGTGTTATGTTTCTAATAACCTTAATTAGGACATTTTAGCTCCAATTTAGGTATTTTTACAGACATGTTTTGCAGACTTGGGTCTACATCTGAAATCCCTGAAAACCACTGGCTACTCAACATGTTGAATAGCATTATACTACAACACTGAAACCAATTACACACAATACTGAACAAATATTGTATGCCAATTTGTCTTTGGCATTCGAGGGCAAGTTGTCATGAAGAGTATCAAGGCTGATCGTCTTCAGGAAAAATACTTTAGACAATGTTTGGTTTTGATCATGTGAGACTGTGTTGACCAAGAGACAGTAACAAACTGGCACTATTTACAAAGAAAATGTCTATTGAATTTGAAAAATTTTAAGCTATTTTCATTATCTGTCTTTGATTGATATAAACAACTTTATCGATATAATCAAAAACAAATTAAAGTGTGAAAACTAGGGCCGTTACGTTTCACTCGCGTATTTGGTGAATTGAACCGTATCCATTCATGAATTGAATTCGTTATTCGTGGCCACTAGAATCGAATATTTATGAATATGCAATTATGTGCATTTACATACCCTGTACCTAAAACATCCATAAGAACATATGATATGCGTAGATTTTTTTAAAGACAACACTCTTATAATATTTCATTTGACAGGATTGGGTCACTTGTCATTGTAGCATTTGAGCAGATACTAAGACTAAGTACCTGGACAAGTGCAGTATATAAATGTATAATATAGATAATTAACCAACCATGTCAAATAATTAATGTTGTTAATGTTTCACTGAATATAACATAAAATACATCAACTGCTGACTTATTACTGTATTCGTGAATTAATATTCGTATTCATTACCCTATATTCGTGATACGAATCGTATTCGCCTCATACTGTATTTGTTGCAGCCCTAGTGAAAACACATACAATCCATGATAGTTTGCACATGATACAATTTTACAAAGGGAATTCACTAATCTTCTTATATATGTGTTGGGGAGTATCTCTGTGCGCGTGTATTTGTATCACGAGAAACATGAATGAACAAAGGAAAAAAGTATCAGTGACATGATTTTGGAGTAAAAAATTATTTAGATTCAGGTTTACTCAAGGCCACACCATGCTTCTAATGATCCATATTTTCTCTCGTCGATGTTCCTTATGATAAAGGTACATGCCATATTTGTTAGTTGTTTAACGCCACAATAAACAATATTCAAGCTGTGGTCGGCCTGTATAGAATCAAGTAAGAGAGTTAGTATTCCAGTTAGATAACAGTGCATTAGCTTAATGTGGGAGGAGACCCCGAAGTGATGCAGGTCTCAGACGTTTACCACTTTTGTAAAACCAACGAGCACGGGTATGGTGATGACAAACCTAGAAACATAATCGTGGTGGATTGGGATTCAAATCCACTATCATAGGTTTCTGGCGTGCCCAAGGGATCAATTCTCCACAGCGAAACGTGGTGCCTTAGACGACTGGGCCTGCGTGTTCTTTGCCATAGGAAGAATTAACAGGAACTTTGATGCATATAGCGAAGAATATGTAATGAATGATCGAACAGAATCTACTACAAATGGTTTTATGAAACTTATTGCTTTCTTGACATCCCTTGCTCGTATTGTTTGACATATTTGATGAGGTCAGAGTATTGTAATCATGCTAATGTTATTAAAATCAGATCATACGGTGATGAAAAACCTAGGAACATAATCAGGGAACGGGGATTCGGTCTTTGGTTTCTGGAATGCCCAAGGGAGGCAACTCTGCAAAGCAAATTGCGATGCCTTGGACGACTGGTCCACCTGCGCCCCCAAAAGTAATCTAGAAGCGTACAAACCAGTGGTAGATAGCATGAGTAACATTCTACATCAGCATTTGATGCATTATCAACAAATCCCCCATCCTCTGATAATCCATTGTACTGTATCAACATTCTGTTGTCATGGTTTCCCCCATCGTGATTCTGCTGGAATATTGCTAAGAGTGGCATAAAACCCAACACACTCACTCACTCAGTGAATTGGTCCATGGTTTTAATCAAATAGAATGGAGATATAATGTACTGTTTGTTTGTTCTTGTTTAACGCTGCACTCAGCAATATTCAAACTATATTACTGCTGTCTGTAAATAATCAAGTCTGGACCAGACAATCCAGCGATTGACATGAGCATCGATCCACGCAATTAGTGAGTGAGTGCGTGAGGAAAGCAATTAGTGAGTGAGTGAGTGAGTTGGGTTTAACGCCGCTTTTAACAGTATTCCAGTTATATCGCGGCGTGTCAGCTTAATGTGGGATGAAAGCCGGAAGTGATGCAGGTCTCTGACGTTTACCACTTCGGTGAAACCCACGAGCACGGGTATGGTGCTGACAAACCTAGAAACATAATCGGGGCGAACCAGGATTCGAACCCACAATCATAGGTTTCTGGCGTGCCCAAGGGACGCAACTCTGCACAGCAAATCGCGGCGCCTTAGATGACTGGGCCACCCGTGCCCCCCCATGCAATTAGGATATGATGCCTGGATTATAGAGGATGGGAATACTGATGGGAGTTACATCGCCCACATGATCTGTATGATGATGAGAACTGTTTTAAACTTTTTCATGGCACTCAAGTGGGCCATTCACGTCTAGTCATATCTAGCATGAACATGACACCATTGCTCCATGTGTATAACTATCACACTGTAAGTCATGGACCACATTAACGCATCCTCATTAGGCCTTGTATATAACTGTTTTGTTCCTTTACATGACCAACCGTCTTAAAAAAATGAAAGTAGAAAGAAATGACTTTTGAGAAACAACTTTTTGCATGGGAAAATGAAAAAATACACACATCTTATCATTGCTGTTTGCAAGAAATGGTGAAAAATACATATAAAAATCTTTATTTAAAACAAATTCCAATCAATTATCTTTTGGTATCTCGCCATGTTAAATGTGTTTGTCTTTCATTCATTAGCAGCATTACTAATCTGGAATTTGAAAATTAAAAAAATAATTTTTTCGACCACTTCCATTGAATTTAGACCAAAATGTTTGTAAATCAACTAACAAAATATAAAAGACCTAAAAATCACATCTTTTGATACCTCTCTGCATGTGAATCTGACAAGCCCTCCATAGGTCGTGTCTGGTGAACTCTGAGCAGTCCAATCTAAAGGAAGGATGCATGGGCTCTTGTGCCAATCAGATTTAGCTTAAATTTTTTAACACCTCAATTTAGAAATTTGAATGTTAAGAAAAGAAAACCAACACTGAACATGAATATTCTCTCAATGGTACTCCCTTTTGGATGTTGGTGCCATGGTGATGAGAAATGACAAGAGTGAATAAAATATCCCATACAACATAAGCATGATAAGGGTGCAGTATATATTATTTACATGCAGAACTGTCCTTTTAACTTCATTTTTGAGATATAGAAATCAGATATGCTGGTCTGAATTATTTGCTCACTTGTACTGAGAATTTCTAAGCCTTGATGTTGATTGGCTGAATTTCACACAGAGAGGTATCGTATGAGAGTAAAAGATCTGATTTTAATGAGAGTGAGTAGGAATACATTACCTTTGCACCATGTGTCTTAAACTCCTCTAGTTCCGTTTCATGTCTTTGTGTTATTTCTGCCTCCAGTGCCGCAACCTGTTCTGCCATCTCCTTTTTCTTCTTCTTGTCACCTTTCGGTACAGCATGCTTCAATTTCTGAATGTGAGCTGAAAATTTAAGAAAAAACGTCTAAAAAAAATAGATGATCTAAATCCCCTCTATGTATTAGATGATAGGCTGAGACCAGCATCAAAGGCTGCCAAAGAAATCCATTTCATATATTCTTGATAATGATCGTAACATGTCAATAGTGATGGCAGTTCATATGTTACCATGGTTACTGGCTCAGAATCCACATTCAACATTCAAATACACAACTTTCCAATTATTGTATAGTAACATCCTGTCACATGGCCATCAACATGATCAAATGTTTCTCATGACACACACACACTAATATACTGATACAGTAATTATACACATTAATTAAAGTCTTTAATTATGAATAATCATCATCAGCTTACCTTATTCACTTTACATGAAAATTCCTTTTTTTTTAAAAAAGTATACTTACTTTCACCCTTACTTATCAGTAACAGTGATTTATCTACAATTCTGAACCACGTGCCCTTGGCAGGCAATTTTGGAAAAATTCTGTATTTTGTTCAAATTTCAGATTTGTTTATATTGTTATTTTAATAAATTCAGAGGTATTTTAACACTGTATTTTAACACTGCATTCAATGCAATAATGTTGAACTAAGCAAAAAAACCTCTTCCACTATATTGGTCCTGTGATCAGTGGAATACATCTCTACAAAGCCCAAATTTGATACAGATATGATTTAAATTTGGTCATGATATAGAACATGTGGGAGAATGTGCCACCAAATTTGTTAAAATCATCATTGATGCATTCTGTTGTAACTAATTATCATCAAAAACAGTTGACCGTTCACATGGTTATCTGATTATAGTTATTTACACAGAAGTACACCTTGATCCTCTCAAGAGTTAGAAACTATGTCCCAGAACACATCATAAACAAATTAGTGTGGACTAGTGAAAAAATATGTCCCTGATGAACATAGATTTTATAAGTGACAGCTGTTGTAGCATGCATATTGTTTCACTGTTACAGTGTGTAAAAGTAATCTGTGTATATTGTTCACAACAAATTTTAAAGATGCATGTTCCTTGAATCCTTTATCTTCATTAATGATTTGATTGTCAGTTGTCAGAATACTGCAGATTCAGAATACAACAAGACTCAGAATTCAATGGCATGAATATAATGACATTATGAAAATCATAAACAAGACTAGAAATGTATCAAACATGGAATACAGCGTGAATACAGTGTAAACAAGGCTGTTGTATTGATTGAACGAAGCGTCAGTAAAAGATGGAAAAGTTCATCCGAAATGCACGGTCATCAAAAATATATTCATATATACAAACAGAAATCCCAAATAGTGAAAGACAAAGAAACATATAAAACAAGTTTGAGTGTACCTAATAACTCTTTTCTCTCTTTCTTTTGTCGTTGTATAATGGCATCCTCTGACACTTCTACCTCACCATCCATAGTCGAACTGCCGTGAGTGGCCATGACACAGGAAGCACGTTGACTGGAACTCTTCTGCTAAGAAAAACACGTTTGGACTAAATGCGGAAGTGATGTTGTGATGTAAATATAGATTCTTGGAGGTGTTCCCCAATCCATTAGCAGTTTCAAGAGTCGCCGATCTTGTGGCGACTGAAAATGGTATGCATGTGTATATATATTGTAAACATAGTTCTCATTTATGTAATGTTTTGTTGGAAAGTGTTTTAGTAATTTGGCAGGGTACATCTGTGCGCTAAATCCTTTGAGTTCACTGATTATCTGTGCTAGGGCCTAGATCTACGTTTGTGGACTATGAATGATAATTTGTAAATTCATCTGCTTCATTGATCAGACACCACTGTTAAATTTTGTTTTTCTCCATTAGATATAAAGTCACTGTATAATCATACTCATCGGGTATACAGCATGCAGTATATATCTCTTTTGGTTCGTTTGACTCATATATATTTTTACTTCATTTATCATGCTTATCATGCTTATGTGAGTAAGTGAGTTGGGTTTAATGCCACTTTGAACAGTATTCCATTTATATCATGGCGTGTCAGCTTGATTCAGGAGAATAGCCTCAAGTAAAGACGTATTGCCTCACGTGATGCAGGTTTTAGACATTTACCACTTTCAAGAAACCCACAAGCATGGGGATGGTGCTGAAAATCAAGAGACATAATTGGGGGGAACCGGGTTTAGAACCCACAACTCTCTCTACAGAGTTCTTACTTGTCATTAGGATCCATTAGTTGTGGGCTTGTATCACAGATTCTGATCTTTGATTTGTTAGCACCAACTATCAGTACAACATATACAATTTTATACAATTACAGCATGTATATCATGGTATGTACTGTACAAGTTATAAGTCAATTATTGATCCGACTTGTAAATTCAAGTTTACTGTAATACTCAGACAATTTGCAGAAAGTGGACATTTTAGATCTCTGAATATCTTAACTTTTTTATGCATACTGTGGAAGATTGCAGTGTAAGTCACAAATCCTATCTCTTCATCCCTTGTCTAGTAAGCTTCATGTGATTTGCTTTTATTATGTTTATACACCTAAAAAACTTCTAGGATAGAATGATGAAAACCTTTTTTGCTCGTAATACGAAGCTGGGGCATATGTCTTAACAATTAAAGTATGAGGTTTGATAGGGGGCACACACAACCCAGCTTCAATTTGCTGTACAGAGTTGGGCACACCAGAAATCTGTGACCGTGGTTCGAGTCCTGGTTTGCCTCGAATATGTTTTTAGGTTTGTCCACCATACCCGTGCTCGTGGGATTCACCTAAGTGGTGGTCTGAGACCTGCATCACTTCAGGCTTCCCTCCCACATCAAGCTGACATGCCATGATTTAACTCGAATACTGTTCCAAGCAGTGTTAAACCAACTGAATTACCTGAGGTTTAATAAGAGCCCTTTTTGGATCCATTTCATTGATGGAGAATATTTTTTAAACTGACATAGATTTGGACAAAGGCACCGGACCATGCTTAATTAACTCTGCTTGAAGTATATGGTAGAAATTCCTGCTTTTCCTCTCCATCTGCATGTTTCTGTTACCATGGTTACGTTAGTATATTTTTATTGTTTTGTTTCACTGAAACATTTGATCAGGTTATGTTTCACACTTGTTAATGTTTGATCTTGATTTCAGCACGGAAGACTTAAAGTGAAGACGACTGCTGAGCAGCAAGAAGCCAAGAGGAAAGAAAGGGAAAAGAAGCTGAAGATTTACAATGCAGCTGTCCAAAAAATATCTGCAAAGGTGAAGCATCGTTGATCAGATGACTATGTATACACACAGTTTTTTATATATGATTATACCATTAGAGTAAGTGAGTTGGGTTTAACAGCGCTTTAAAGTATTCCAGCTATATCACGGCCTGTCTCCTTAATGTGGGAGGAAAGCCCGAAGAAATGCAAGTCTCATACGTTTACCATTTTGGTGAGAGACCGCCTCCGTGGTCTAGTGGTAGAGCGTCCGCCTGGAGAGCGGAAGGTCCGGGTTCGATCCCCGACCACGTCATACCAAAAGACGTTAAAAGATGGTACTTGTTGTTACCCTGTCTGGCGCTCGGCATTAAGGGGCTAAAACAAGGACTGGTCTGCTCGGAGTCAGTATACTGTGTCTGAGTGGGGTATTCATGTTAAACTGCGGCATGGTATCTCAGTGAGCTAGCACTATAAATCGGCATCAGTCCGGACTAGTACAAGCAGCCACACAAACACACACACATACATGCACGTCGCTATATAAGTGCAATAATCTTGGACACGACGTTAAACCCCATTTCACCTCACCTCACCACTTTGGTGAGACCAGCATGGGTATGGTGCTGACAAACCTAGAAACATAATCGTGGCTGACTGGTATTCGAACCAACAATCATAGGTTTCTGACATGCCCCAGGGATCAATTCTCCACAGCGAATCATGGCGCCTTAGACAACTGGGCCACCCCTGCCCCCTTTGCCATAGGAAAAGTTAACAGGAACTTTAATACATATAGTGAAGAACATGTAATGAATGAACAGAATCCGCTACAAATGGTTTTATGGAACTTATTGCTTTCTTGACATCCCTTGCCCGTATTATTTGATGAAGTCAGAGCATCCTAATTATGCTAATGTTATTAATATCAGATCATAGAGACGCAAGTGTAATTGGCTGTGTTTGCGCATTGGGTCGTCGTCAGCATTGAATTATTTATGTCAAAGATTGACTTCAAAAGCATGTCGTTTTTTATTTTTCACCATTACTCGCATTTTTCTTTTTCTTTCATGACATAATTAAATAATTTCACATTTTGACACAAGGGTGTTCCACTTTTGTGTTGTAGCGCCAGCAGCAGGAATATGATGACGAGGCTCTACACATCACTGCTGAAATTCTGACTGCCAATTCTGATTTCTACTCTCTCTGGAACTACAGGAAAGAAATCTTCAAACATTTCAAGGCAGAGAAGTAAGAAAAGATTGTTTGTTCCAAATCACATTCTGACATGGAATACCCCATGTAGATACAGAGAGAGGGCCCGAGGCCTGGAATAGTTGTTGCAGTGTGTGACATGGTGTAAGCTCCGACCATATACAGATATATGTATATTGTCCCCACGTCAGAGGAAGAGGTACAGATATATGTATATTGTCCCCAGGTCAGAGGAAGAGGTACAGATATATGTTGATTGACCCCAGGTCAGAGGAAGAGGTACAGATATATGTTGATTGTCTCCAGGTCAGAGGAAGAGGCACAGATATATGTATATTGACCCCAGGTCAGAGGGAGAGGTACAGATATATGTGTATTGTCCCCAAGTCAGAGGAAGAGGTACAGATATATGTTGATTGTCCCCAGGTCAGAGGAAGAGGTACAGATATATGTTGATTGTCCCCAGGTCAGAGGAAGAGGCTCAGATATATGTTGATTGACTCCAGGTCAGAGGAAGAGGTACAGATATATGTTGATTGTCTCCAGGTCAGAGAAAGAGGTACAGATATATGTATATTGTCCCCACGTCAGAGGAAGAGGTACAGATATATGTATATTGTCCCCAGGTCAGAGGAAGAGGTACAGATATATGTTGATTGACCCCAGGTCAGAGGAAGAGGTACAGATATATGTGTATTGTCCCCAGTTCAGAGCAAGAAGTACAGATATATGTTGATTGACTCCAGGTCAGAGGAAGAGGTACAGATATATGTTGATTGTCTCCAGGTCAGAGAAAGAGGTACAGATATATGTATATTGTCCCCAGGTCAGAGGAAGAGGCACAGATATATGTATATTGACCCCAGGTCAGAGGGAGAGGTACAGATATATGTATATTGACCCCAGGTCAGAGAAAGAGGTACAGATATATGTGTATTGTCCCCAGGTCAGAGGAAGAGGTACAGATATATGTGTATTGTCCCCAGGTCAGAGGAATATGTACAGATATATGTTGATTGACCCCAGGTCAGAGGAAGAGGTACAGATATATGTTGATTGTCCCCACATCAGAGGAAGAGGTACAGATTTCTGTATATTGTCCCCAGGTCAGAGGAAGAGGTACAGATATATGTATATTGTCCCCAGGTCAGAGGAATATGTACAGATATATGTATATTGACCCCAGGTCAGAGGAAGAGGTACAGATATATGTTGATTGTCCCCACATCAGAGGAAGAGGTACAGATATATGTATATTGTCCCCAGGTCAGAGGAAGAGGTACAGATATATGTATATTGTCCCCAGGTCAGAGGCAGAGGTACAGATATATGTGTATTGTCCCCAGGTCAGAGGAAGAGGTACAGATATATGTATATTGTCTCCAGGTCAGAGGAAGAGGTACAGATATATGTTTATTGTTCCCAGGTCAGAGGAAGATGTACAGATATATGTTTATTGTCCCCAGGTCAGAGGCAGAGGTACAGATATATGTGTATTGTCCCCAGGTCAGAGGAAGATGTACAGATATATGTATATTGTCTCCAGGTCAGAGGAAGAGGTACAGATATATGTTTATTGTTCCCAGGTCAGAGGAAGAGGTACAGATATATGTATATTGGCCCTAGGTCAGAGGAAGATGTACAGATATATGTATATTGTCCCCAGGTCAGAGGAAGAGGTACAGATATATGTGTATTGTCCCCAGGTCAGAGGAAGATGTACAGATATATGTATATTGTCCCCAGGTCAGAGGAAGAGGTACAGATATATGTGTATTGTCCCCAGGTCAGAGGAAGATGTACAGATATATGTATATTGTCCCCAGGTCAGAGGAAGACATACAGATATATGTGTATTGTCCCCAGGTCAGAGGAAGATGTACAGATATATGTATATTGTCCCCAGGTCAGAGGAAGAGGTACAGATATATGTGTATTGTCCCCAGGTCAGAGGAAGATGTACAGATATATGTTGATTGACCCCAGGTCAGAGGAAGAGGTACAGATATATGTATATTGTCCCCACGTCAGAGGAAGAGGTACAGATTTCTGTATATTGTGCCCAGGTCAGAGGAAGAGGTACAGACACTGTTCCAGCAGGAGCTGTACTTCCTCGAGGCATGTCTGAAGGGTAACCCCAAGTCGTACGGCACATGGCATCACCGCTGCTTCGTCCTTGACAACATGCCGAAGCCGGACTGGGACCGGGAACTACAGTTGTGCAACCAGTTCCTTGAGTACGATGAGAGAAACTGTGAGTGCTCAACTACAACTGACAATTTTGTATTTTGTTTATTTACAAAGCAGTAAGTTGTTACCCATGAAAACCCATGTCTCCATGTTCTTCTGACTTCTGATCAATCAAAGACTACTTTAAAACTGACAAATTTACGTACTGAGGCAAGACTCGTAATGAAAAGTGTTCAATTGAGACAACATTAGTTCTTGTTTTTCACATGTACAGCGCTCAGTGTTGAAGTGAGGCAAAATGTGTCCATAAAAGGCATGTTCAAATGTCAAAGTTCAGCCTTTGACACATTTCAGCCATTGCACAGGAATATGTAATGTTGTTATGAATTCAAACACAAAACATTGAAAAAGGAAAAGGCTAGTTCTCAATCATATGAACACATCTGATGTGTGCCTGTCACACTTGTACATCATCCATGACTAGAATAGAAGCAAATTTAAACAATCAGACGTTTGGATGTTTGTTGTTTAATGCCGCACTTTGCAATATTCCTGCTATATGACGTCAGTCTGTAAATAATCGAGTCCAGACCAGTGACTGACATCATGAGCATTGTTCCAATGCAATTGGGATACAATGACATGCATCAACCAAGTCAGCGAGCGTGACCACCCGATCCCGTTAGTCACTTTTTATGACAAGCATAGTCACCTTTAAACAATCAGATGTAGGATGACATGTAACCATGGTAACTGACCTTCTCCACAGTTCACTGCTGGGACTACCGGAGATTTGTTGTGTCGAGGTCTAATGTATCACTGGAGTCGGAGTTTGAGTTCACCACAACCAAAATCAGCAGCAATTTCTCTAACTACTCCTCCTGGCATTACCGCAGCAAGTTACTTCCCGCCATCTTCCCTGACCCCAACCAGCCACGCCTGGTCCAGGAACACCAGATGCTGCAAGGTGAGAGAGTTGTGTGGAGTGAGTGAGTGAGTCATTGATGTCTGTCATGTTACAGACTCATCTCATTTGCCTGTAAGTAAAACATTATACCTATATACAACCATCTTCCCGAAGCAGTGAGTTAACTCACTGTAAAAGTCCAGTTTCCACCCTTGCCGAACTAGGTTGGAATTTTGGAGTTTTGGCTGGACTAACTAGTCTATGCATAGTCTAATCGAAATCGTGTAACGAAATTGACATTTGGTTCATAAACAACACGGAGACTGCTGTGCAGATTTTGGTCGATTGCAGGATTTGCAAAGCATGTGTTCCGTCAACTGGGTGTCAACAGATATTTTCCAAATCTTTACATGTTTAAAGGTGCTCAAGTGATTTGATGCACTGCACGAGGTAAGACCCATTTTAATACAATAAAAGTCTTGATTGTCGATCAGATCACTTTGTCTAGGCAGCACCATTTTGTTTGAAGTAAATGCAAGTGATATGAGTGGTGGAATCTGATTGGTCAATAGGAGGGACATAGGAGGGACATAAATTCCAGCCTTGTTCGGACTTATAAAGTCAGTTAATTCCCTTGCCTCGGGAAGATGGATACAACAGTCTTTAAGTAACCATGATAATTGAATCTGAACGAAACATACCAGTGGTTGACAGCATGAGTAATGCACTTGGGGTATGGTTGCACACAATCAGCTGTTCCGTAAATGGTGATGATGGTCTGTGGGGTGCAGGTGATGACAGGCGTTAACTCCACTCCACTCCCCTCCGCCACACACTCCTCCAATCTGCTCCACTCCACTCCGCTCCACTCCACTCCACTCCACTCCTCTCCACTCCACTCCACTCCACTCCACTCCACTCCACTCCACTCCACTCCACTCCACTCCACTCCACTCCACTCCACTCCACTCCACTCCACTCCACTCCACTCCACTCCACTCCACTCCATTCCGACCGCCTCCGTGGTCTAATGGTAGAGCGTCCGCCCGGAGAGCAGAAGGTCCGGGATTCGATCCCCAGCCGCGTCATACCAAAAGACGTTAAAAGATGGTACTTGTTGTTACCCTGTCTGGCGCTTGGCATTAAGGGGCTAAAACAAGGACGTCGGCTCGGAGTCAGTATACTGTGTCTGAGTGGGGTATTCATGTTAAACTTGGCATGGTATCTCAGTGTGCTAGCAGTATAAATCGGCATCAGTCTGGACTAGTACAAGCAGCCACACACACACATACACGTGCATATAAGTGCTATATAAGTGCAATAATCTTGGACGCGACGTTAAACCCAACACTCAACTCAACTCAACGCAACGCAACGCAACGCAACGCAACTCCGCTCCACAGAATACTAGTGATATGGGTTTATGAATTTAATAATGTCCCCAGCTGTTTGTCCTTTAGTATGATTGTGCTTCATGACAAGTCTTGTCAACTGTATATTCCATATAAACCATTTAACAAATGTTTTCCTCAGAACATGAAACAGTCCAGAATGCATTCTTCACCGACCCTGATGACCAGAGTGCATGGTTTTACCACAGGTGGCTGCTGGGAAGAGGTAAGGTCAAAGGCGGGGTTTTACGTAGTTTTACCTTGTGACTCACCACTTAGTTTTTTGGGTTAATTTTCTACTTTTGGTTGTCATGGTTTAAAATGAATCGAGACCCCACTGATTTTTGCTGTTTGCTGTCAAATACACTGTGACTGCGGTTAGGGCTAGACAGAATTACTTGCAGCTGATTGGTTGGTGTGTTATCATGCCATTTTCGCTTTTTGATCGCGATCTATAAATAGACAGTGGAAATTCCAAGTTTTGATTTTCTTGGCAAATGTTTTGCATCAGTTATGACCTTTTAAAAACCTTTTGTGAGTATTTCAAATATCTCAAGTTATCATATAATAGATTGATTTATAGATACAACAAACCTTGGTGTACGGATCCGATAAATACGCAAAAAAAGAACCCTATCAGGAACTGCTTTTTGTAAGCGCCATGCATCAATGCAATGTGTTCTTGCTGAATAAACTAATGTCTAACATAAATTTATGTGCTTGGACCCGTGAAGATCCGGGCTAGAATAGGTCTTCAGCAACCCATGCTTGCCATAAAAGGCGACCCATGATGATCCGGGGTAGAATAGGTCTTCAGCATGTTCAGCAACCCATGCTTGCGTGAAAGGCGACCCGTGAAGATCTGGGGTAGAATAGGTCTTCAGCAACACCTGCTTGCGAAAAAAGGCGACTATGCTTGTCGTAAGAGGCGACTGACAGGATCGGGTGGTTGGTTAATGCATGTCATCGTATCCCAATTGCGTAGATTGATGTTCATGATGTCAGTCACTGGATCGTCTGATCCAGACTTGATTATTTACAGATAGCCATCATATAGCTGGAATATTGCTGTGTGCGGTGTTAAACAACAAACAAGTAAACAACAAATTTATACATATTTATGATATGAAACCCTCAGCTAATAATCTCTATATCCTTATCAAAAGTTGAGTAGCTTGTTAGCCTGCGACTCTACAGGCTGTGTATGTTGTATACAGGAGAGACGGTGCAGCAGATATGTCAGATGTATGTGGCCAGGGATGCAGGACGGGTTGTCGTATCACTTGCCAAACATATACAGGTAAACATGTGTGTGTGAGTGAGTGAGTTACGTTAAGGCCGCATTGACAGTGTCTTAGACATGTAGCGACAAGAACAAACTACCCAGTCATAAAGTTCATGTATATGAAAACACAAGGTGGTTGGGTAGCTTAGTGGTTAAAGCATTCACTCTTCATGCCTAAGGTCTGGGTTTGATTCCCCACATGGGTGAAATGTGTCCATTTACAGTACCGTGATATTGCTGGAATACTACCAAACTCACAGCACCGTGATATTGCTGGAATACTACCAAACTCACAGCACCGTGATATTGCTGGAATACTACCAAACTCACAGTACAGTGATATTGCTGGAATACTACCAAACTCACAGTACCGTGATATTGCTGGAATACTACCAAACTCACAGTACCGTGATATTGCTGGAATACCACCAAACTCACAGTACCTTGATATTGCTGGAATACCACCAAACTCACAGTACCGTGATATTGCTGGAATACCACCAAACTCACAGTACCGTGATATTGCTGGAATACTACCAAACTCACAGTACCGTGATATTGCTGGAATACTACCAAACTCACAGTACCGTGATATTGCTGGAATACCACCAAACTCACACTACCTCCTTCTTCTTCACACCCTTCTGCTTCTTGTCCTTATTCTCCTCCTTGTCCTTCTCTGTGTCCTTTTCCTCCTTCTTCTTCTCACCCTTCTGCTTCTTGTCATTATTCTCCTCCTTCTTGTCCTTATTCTTCTCCTCCTCCTCATTCTTCTTCTCACCCTTCTGCTTCTTGTCCTTATTCTCCTTCTTGTCCTTTTCCGTGTCCTCCTCCTTCTCACCCTTCTGCTTCTTGTCCTTATTCTCCTTCTTGTCCTTATTCTCCTTCTTGTCCTTATTCTTCTTCTCCTTCTCCTCCTTCTTTTCACCCTTCTGCTTCTTGTCCTTATTCTACTCCTTCTCCTTATTGTCCTTATTCTTATTCTCCTCCTCCTCCTTCTTTTCACCCTTCTGCTTCTTGTCCTTATTCTTCTTCTCCTCCTCCTCCTTCTTTTCACCCTTCTGCTTCTTGTCCTTATTATTCTTCTCCTCCTCTCCTTCTTTTCACCCTTCTGCTTCTTGTCCTTATTCCTCTTCTCCTCCTTATTCTTCTCACCCTTCTGCTTCTTGTCCTTATTCTCTCCTCCTTCTTTTCCTCATCTTCATTCTTCTCCTTCTTCTCATCCTTCTTCTCCTTCTCGTCTTTCTGCTTCTTCTGTTTCTTCTTCTATTATTATTATTATCATCATCATCATTATTATTATTATTATTATTAATGTACATGTTTGTTTTGTCTTTAAGATTGGCGGTAAAGATAACCTCATTTTGGAGGTGAATGGGTCTCCAGTCGAGTGCACCTGGACTAACCAGCAGAGGAAAACTACATTCTCTACTCTCTGGATATCCTTCTAAGAATTCAGATATTTGTTTGAAACACAAAGAAACCAAACACTCACAATACACTCTCCTGAAACTAAACATTTTTAGCTCACCTGACTGAAAGTCAAGTGACCTGTCACAGTCTGTTTGCTCGACATTGGTTTGTCCGGCATCCAATGTGCGTCATTAACACTTTCTCCTCAGAAGCCACTGAACCAATGCAGCAATACTGACAAACTATTTGTTTGTTGTTTAACACCACACTCAGCAATATTCCAGCTATATGACGGAGGTCTGTACATACTCGAGTCTGGACCAGACAATCCAGTAATTGTCATCATGATCATCAATCCACGCAATTGGGATACGATGACATGCATCACCTTTTACGGCAAGCATGGGTTGCTGAAGACCTATTCTACCCTGGATCTTCACGGGTTTCTCCTTGTGATGACATATTTGTTTAAATGATTGTAGTGCTAAGAGGCTGTGGAAGTTATTAACTGTTGAAGGGCGGTCGGGTAGCCTAGTGGTTAAAGCGTTCGCTCGTCACGCCAAAGACCCAGGTTCGATTCCCAACATGGGTACAATGTGTGAAGCCCATTTCTGGTGTCCCCCGCCGTGATATTGCTGGACTATTGCTAAAAGCGGCGTAAAAGCATACTCACTCACTCACTCACTCACTCACTCACTCACTCACTCACTCACTCACTCACTCACTCACTCACTCACTCACTCACTCACTCACTCACTCACTCACTCACTCACTCACTCACTCACTAACTGTTGTCTAGACATCCAGGTGAGCTACAGTGCCATGGCATTATTTTCATGTAATTACAATCATGTGACACAGTAAATGTTACTTAGCATCTGTTGAGGCATTCATATTTTGCCATGACTCTGTTTGCAGTATATAATTACATTAGTAGCTTGCTCTGTCGACACAAGGTCAGTGGGGTAGCCCAGTGGTTTAAGCGTTTGCTCATAACACAGAAATCACCAGTTTATGGTATTCCCTGCCATGACATGGCTGAACCTTGCGAAGAACGGCATAAAACCAGGGGTGTTCAATAGTATGCCTGACTTTCCCAACCCATAAAAAAAAAGTTCCGGGCAGGTAGGACGATATGATTTAGTTGCCCTCAGACAGGTATAAAAAGATGATATTAACTTTGAAACTTAGAAGATGCATTGGTTTTCGTCAACTGCAGATGAAGTACCTAATGACAAGTCATTTTTCTTTTCTGCACATCTCCCATTTGCTGTTGTTTCAGTTAATGAAGTTTTGTTATTAAAAATAAAGTTTCCTTCTTTTCCCTTATTCATCAGGGCAAGCTGAAAATCAGGCTAGGCGAGTAGAATTTTTTAAGCTTATCAACACTCACTCACTCACTCACTCACTCACTCACTCACTCACTCACTCACTCACTCACTCACTCACTCACTCACTCACTCACTCACTCACTCACTCACTGTCTGTATTAAAGTGTGAGAGTTGAGATAGTTGTCACACAAAGATGGCTCTGTGGGAAAGAAATCACACTGATACTCTCAAGTTTTTGGTTAGAATGTTCAAACATACGTCAAGTTTGTGTACCTTAACTTTCATACATAGCTTCTGAACTTTCCATACCTGATGGAGAGGTCAAGGTGAAGGTCAGTGTGGAAGAATCTGATTTGTCAGCAGAAATTGTTCTTGAGGAAGGTCAGATGAGTCAAGGACAGAACTTCCAGTGTGTAGAAAGTAGTTTTAGGTGGGTATTGGTGCATTGTATACACTGCTTACTGTTTTTATATATCTTAAATGCTGAGTATGTTATCATGTTCTGACACTGTGCAATGGACCGTGGTTCGTTATCAGCCCCGGTCTAGATGCTGTAATTAGTCGCTGTGCAATATGGATAATCATTAACTGCAAGATTCATCCATCTTTAATTCTTAAGTTTGCAGACAAACAAATGGGTTTTGAGTGACTTGCAAACTCTCTAGGACACTGCTGATTGGTTCAAGCCTAGAGCTTTTGTTTTACATGAAAAATGCCCACCTACATGGGCTAGTGGTACAGCGTCCGCTCGGAGAGTGGAAAGTCTGGGGTTCGATCCCTGGCCGCGTCATACCAAAAGATGTTAAAAGATGGTATTTGTTGTTACCCTGCCTGGAGCTCAGCATTAAGGGGCTTAAACAAGGACTGGTCGGCTCGGAGTCAGTACACTGTGTCTGAGTGGGGTATTCATGTTAAACTGCAGCATGGTATGTCGGTGGGCTAGCACTATAAAACCGGCTTCAGTCTGGATTAGTACAGGTAGCCACCTACACATACACATACATGCACGTCACTATAGAAGTGCAATAATATTGGACGCAGTGTTAAACCCCATTTGACCTCACCTTAACATGAAATTTGTGGTATACGAGTATCTTCTGTGCTTTGAAGTTTTGAGATATGTTATAGTTCATCTGATACCTCTAAATAATGTTTTAAGGACTTGGTGTCTTCCAACACAGTGAGGGCGGTCGGGTAGCCGTGTGGTTAAAGCGTTCGCTCGTCACGCTGAAGACCCGGGTTCGATTCCCGACATGGGTACAATGTGTGAAGCCCATTTCTGGTGTCCCTCGCCGTGATATTACTGGAATATTGCTAAAAGCGGCATAAAACCATATTCACTGACTCACTCCAACACAGTGTTGCTGATATCTTGTTAAAGGTTAAGGAAAACGATGTTCGTTTTCTCATTATTTTGTCCCCAATGTTTTATTTAATCCTGTTTATACAAGTTCATGTTGTCAGATGTTTGCACCTTCCCCTGTTACAGCTCGGAGCTGAGTTCAGCTACAAGCGACGTGTTGAAGAGAGAGCTTGATGCTGTGAGGGAGCTGTACAGTCTGGAACCAGAGAATAAATGTAGGTGGGGGTGGGTGTGTGGGTGGGGGTTGGGGTCGGGGGTAACCAAGTTGTTGAAACTTTGACATGCTGAAGGCATGGGTTCCATTCCTGGAATATTGCTAAAAACCGTTTAAGAACCATACTCCCTCACTCATTGAATCGTGAAGATCAGGGGTAGAATAGGTCTTCAGCAACCCATGCTTGTCAGAAAAGGTAACTATGCTTGTCGTAAGAGGCGACGAACAGGATCGGTTGGTCAGGCTCACATGGTTGATGCATGTCACTGTATCCCAATGACTGGATCGATGCTTATGATGTCAGTCAGTAGATTGTCTGGTCCAGACTCAACTATTTACAGACCGCCATCATATAGCTAGAATATTGTTGAGTGCCGTGTTCGACAACAAACAAACATGAATCACATGAAACTCTGGGCTAACATTAGGATGGATCCTGTTTGTTTTCACTGCTCCCTGGCCCATGCATGTGTACACACACTGAAAGAGCCATAGGATTGTGGGGGAGCTGACTTGTGAAAGGGATTGCACATGAATCCGAAGACATTCGATCCCCTACCTATTTATATTTATATTGTTGGTGACAGAAACCTCAGCTGATCAGGGGCGGTCGGGTAGCCTACTGGTTAAATCGTTCGCTCGTCACGCCAAAGACCCGGGTTTGATTCCCGACATGGGTACAATGTGTGAAGCCCATTTCTGGTGTCCCCCGCCGTGATATTGCTGGAATATTGCTAAAAACGGCGTAAAACCATACTCACTCACTCACTATATTGTTGGTGACAGAAACCTCAGCTGATCAGGCATGTTGTGACCATGCACACTGATAGGTAACAAACTGCATGTGTTTGGCAGGGGTGCTCCTCACCATCGTTCTTCTGATGAAGTCTCTGTGCCCCATCCTGTACAAGGACGAGATCCTGGAGCATCTACAGCAACTACAGCACCTCGACAACAAGCGACAGAACTACTACCTCGACCTCAGTAAGTGGCAGTATATTAATGTTGTTATTGTCCTCTTTTATCCCAATAGGGTTCCTGGGTTAGAATTAATTCCCAGAAATTTATGTTGGACGTAAGGCGATTATATGATCACGTGGTCTGTCTCACTGGCTGTGCTGATAGTGTGTCAGCATGCCCTGGAAGTGGATGGTTGCTCATGATATTAATCACTGGTTTGTCTCGTCCAATTATCAACTCAATTATTTACAGGCTGCTGGAATGTTGCAGAGTGCAGCATTAAACAACAAACAAACAAAATCCTTTTGTCTTTCAAGTCTGAACAAATCCATATTCGGAGGACACCATGACGTAATCCATATCCTCTTTTTGCAGGGAGTAAGATGCTGATCGAGATTGCCATAGAGACTATTAAAGGCAAGCTTGATGATGTTTTGGACTTGTCCAACCAAGGCCTAACGACACTGGTACATCTAGAGTTACTTCCCCTTGTTCGGGAGGTGAAGCTTTCTGACAACACCCTCGACAGTTTTCACAACTTCCAGTACTTCCAGTGCCTGGAGAAGTTGAACATCAGCGGTAACCGGGTAACATCATGTGACGGGCTCAACTTCCTGCCAGAGTTGACTGAACTTGACCTTCAGAATAACTGTATCCTTTCATGTGACGGGTGCACTGCACAGACGTACATCTTACTGTGTGAACAATTAATCTGTCTCCATCTTCTAATAGATATTTCTTAATGCTCCTTTCAGCTGAGGGGCGGTCGGGTAGCCTAGTGGTTAAAGCGTTCGCTCGTCACGCTGAAGACCCGGGTTCGATTCCCGACATGGGTACAATGTGGAAGCCCATTTTTTGGTGTCCCCCGCCGTGATATTGCTGGAATATTGCTAAAAGCGGCGTAAAACCATACTCACTCACTCACTCTTTTCAGCTGAAACAAAATCTGAGCCTTGACACTTTGACTGTCAAAGGTCAATGTCAAAGTAGGCCAGACCTTTCTTTTTCATGGATTATGGGTCTGCCAAACTAATTTTCCTGATTTTAAGTTATTAGTTTATAAAATACAACACTAAAATTTTGATTGATTTTTCTTGGGAACCTATTCTTCCATGATTATCACTTGCCATCAGCAGAAGTGTAAATAAACTAAATTGGACGACCTCTGTGTCTCTGCCAATCAAATCAATTATTACTTATCTTGTACAGTTTCGCACAATGTCGACAAAGTATTTTGCACAATGTCGACAAAGTATTTTAGTGTAACGATCTCAAAGAAAAACAGCTGTCTACTTACACGGTTGGTGATTTGTCAACAAATGTCAAGGCCGCACACTCTGCCTGGTATCCCGATTCCGATTGATCAATGTACACAAGACATATTTATTCGTCTATAATACGCACTCGTGTGTTATATGCACCCTTAATTATGGGCAATTAAATTCTGGAAAAATATATCTGTCGTACATAAACATTTCAGGCTGTCAGCATAAACCACAAAACTTACGAGGGGCGGTCGGGTAGCCTAGTGGTTAAAGCGTTCACTCGTCACGCCGAAGACCCGAGTTCGATTCCCGACATGGGTACAATGTGTGAAGCCCATTTCTGGTGTCCCCCGCCATGATATTGCTGGAATATTGGTAAAAGCGTCGTAAAACCAAACTCGCTCACAAAACTTACGATCTTTCAACTCTGTTTTCACGAAATAATATTCTAATAAGAGCCCCCTATTTCTTATTTTGAGAGTTCCCTGGGCGCTTATTATGTCAAATACGGTATATATATATACACCTATATGATTACGTCGAAAACGGTAACTAATTTTCAAGGAATGTTTCAGCATTTTTGACATATTGCCTCCTTAACTGACGCAGGTATTGCCTCCAAGGAGGGTCTGGAGGCACTGCTGACATGCCCCAAGCTGCAGGTTATACACATCTCAGGGAACCCAGTCTCTCATGACGACGGCGCCATGGATGGCATCAGGGCCATGTTTCCCTCGGCAACACTCCACTCATGAAACAGTGCCACAGAGAAACATGGACATTTACATTTCACCAGCTTGGCTGATATTTATCCGGCTTCAACAGATTCGTTTGTGCTTGGATGTTGTGAGAAGATGTGATGAAAGATAAGACAGTACGGTACCAGAGTGTGTTGTGCTCGCGGACGCTGATTGGAATTACATAGGATAAAATGATACTTTATAGCTCCGAAGGGAATTGTTGTTACATCAGAGAATCCCAGATTACCAATATTTCACAAGGATATTAAAATGGAAACAGAATACACACATCTGTGCAGACACAGAAGTAACAACAAACTGATCAAATATAAGAGAGTATTGTAGGAGTTAACACTTGTGTTAGGCTGACTGGAATATAACTGCTGTCTTTTAAGCAAGATGGTATTAAGACTTACCCACTCTATTTTGTCCATTATATTACATCTTCACTTCTTAACACTGTGATGCCTTTCTGTCCCTTATCCTTACCAACTCATGTGGGGGTGGGGGTGGGGGGGTCATGAAAAAATGACACAGTGAAAGTTGAAAATATGCGACCTTAGACATGTTAGATACAGGGCCAGGGTCATGAAAAAAATGACGCGAAAGTTGAAAATATGCGACCTAAGATTAAGGGGTGGGGTCATGAAAAAATGACGCAAAAGTTGAAAATATGGGACCTAAGATTAAGGGGCGGGGTCATGAAAAAATGACGCAGCGAAAGTTGAAAATATATTATCAAGATTAAGGGGCAGGGTCATGAAAAAATGATGCAAAAGTTGAAAATATGTTACCTAGATTAAAGGGGAGGGTCATGAAAAAATGGCGCAGTGAAAGTTGAACATATGTTACTTAAGATTAAGGGGCGGGGTCATGAAAAAATGACGCAGTGAAAGTTGAAAATATGTTACCTTAGATTAAGGGGCGGGGGTCATGAAAAAATGTCGCAGTGAAAGTTGAAAATGTTTAACCAAAGATTAAGGGGTGGGGTCATGAAAAATGTATTCAGTAGAAGTAACATGAATACCACACTCAGACACTCTGAGGCGACCGGTCTTTGTTTTGGCCCCTTAATGTCAAGCGCCAGGCAGGTTAACAGCACTTACCATCTTACAGTCTTTTTGAATGACACAGCTGGGGATGGAACCCCGAACATTCGGCTTTCTGGGCACACATTCTACCACTAGACCATGGTGGTGGTTGATCACGGTTAATAAACACCTCTGTGTAATGAATGATTGAGAATTTCACGTTAATTTCAATCACATGTTCCAAACATCGTTTTCAATATTTATTACCATCATGTTTAGGAAATGTGTGAGGTCACCTTTGGGGATTTCAGGTGGGGATGTAGGTCCCTAGCAACCTATGTATGTTGTAAAGGATCAGGTGGTCAGGCTCAGTGACTTGGTTGATGTCATTATGTCCCAATTGTGAGGATCGAAGCTCTTGATGTCAGACACTGGATTGTCTGGTCCAGACTTTACTTACAGACCACCGTCTGATGACTGCTCAGGGTAGCATTAAACAACAAACAAATAAAAAACATGAGTGTAGAGCATATAAAGTGGATGATAGATATGGATGTTCGCAAACAGAAAAATCGAGAAAAATAAATATAGCAGAGAATTATGTTGTTGCTGTTTGTTGCAAGAGAGAGTGTCATTTCCATTCAACTGGGCATTATTATCATGATTATCTGTGACTGCATGTCAGTTTAGAAAGCTATGTATCATTAGGCTTTATATACTACTCAAAAGAAGTTAAAGAACATTTCATATTACTATAGTTCACCTATCATGGCATGACAAATTAACTATAGTAATATGAAAGAAACAGGTTTTCCTTAACTTCTTTTGAGTAGTATATATCTTTTTAGTTGGTTTACAAGCTGACAACCCCCCCCAAAAAACTTAGATTAGAAAAAAAGAAGATTTGGGGCAATTTTCTTGATGTTGATTGTTTCTTTTCACCTACCCCGTAATTGTAAAAAATAATCCACAAAATTTTATCACCGCTATTTATTAGGAATGGGGAATGATGTGAATAAAAATCTCTATTCTGAAAGCAAATTGGTTACCTTTCTGTATCGTTTCGTAATCGTACTTCTGTGCGGTGTGACCGACAAGTTTATTTTTAATTCATTAGGAGCAATCTCATTAAAATCAGATCTTTGGTCTCACTACTGCTAAACAAGGATCTGAGGACATCCCATTACGGTCACGTCAGACCTTTTGCGAAATTAAACCTAACAATGAAATGACTGACAAGAAGTCCAGATTAGGCATCTTCTTGTGCTTTACGGAGCTAGCTTCGAAACATTATTGACAAATTCTTGATTAAAAATTTGAAAAGAACATTCTGGAATGGCTAATAGATGGCCTTGAACATTTCGTGTTTGCACGATTAGAAAACACATTCTGTCTGTCTTTTACCTGATCTGGTAAGCGATGCACTGATTGGTCGGATGAAAGGTCGTTCTGACATGACCTGAAATGGGATGTCCTCAGATCTTTGTTTGGCTGTAGCGAGAACTAAGATCTGATTTTAATGAGATTGGGTGTCCGTACATTCCACTGTTTCAAGTAGGGAAAGTGTTTTGTGTGAAGCATATGTGCTGAAAGTCTGAATGTGAAATAAAATATATCACAAAGAAAAATGACTGTGTCTTTCCTTGATAATAAGATAAAGTGAAATGGGGTTTAACGTCTCTTATATAGTGACATGCTGCACGTATGTGTATGTGGCTGCTTGGACTAGTCCAGGGCCCACTCGCACAAAGAGATCTTATCTCTACGGTGATCATAACACCCACACTATAACATAGGCATACGATAGTCTTAGCGCTAAGATCGCTTTGTGCAGGTGGGCCCTGGTTTACGTCGATTTTGAAGTACTAGCCCACTGAGATTAAGTTGAACATACTGACTCCAAGCCGAATAGTCCTTGTTCTATCCCCTTAATGCTGAGGGCTAGGCAGGGCAACAACAAGTACCATCTTTTGACATGGTTTGCCATGACGCAGCTGGGGAATGGAACCACAGACTTTCCCCTCTCTGAGCAGACACTGTCCACTTTTCCACAGAGGCAGTTCAGGCAAACAACAGATGGCAGCAAACTTAATAACAGTGAATTGCTGTGAAGATCCAAGGTAGAATAGGTCTTCAGCAACCAATGCTTGCCGTTTAATGCGACTGATGGGATCGGGTGGTCAGGCTCCTTTTAAAAACCTTTTGTGAGTATTTCAAATATCTCAATTTATCATATAATGGATTGATTTATAGATACAACAAACCTTGGTGTACCGATCCGATAAATACTCAAAAAGGAACCCTATCAGGAACTGCTTTTAGTAAACGCCACGCATCAATGCAATGTGTTCTTGCTGAATAAACTAATGTCTAACATTAGTTATGTGCTTGGACCCTTGAAGATCCAGGCCAGAATAGGTCTTCAGCAACCCATGCTTGCCAAAACAGGCGACTAAGCTTGTCGCAAGAGGCAACTAACGGGATCGGGTGGTCAGGCTCGCTGACTTGGTTGATGCATGTCATCGATCCCAATTACGTGGATCGAGGCTCATGATGTCAATCACTGGATTGTCTGGCCCAGACTCGATTATGTACAGATCGCCGTCATATAGCTGGAATATTGCTGAGTGGGGCGTTAAGCAACAAACGAACGAACAAACAAATATAAAAATAAGACTAACACGTCAAATATTTCAGCATTTTTAATAATGAAACAAATATATATAGCAAGTGAAAATATATGAAAACAATTCTACAGTAAAAGGTTGGGTTTCTGGTAACCGTAGCAACAATGTATTGCTGATTCATTGAATATTCACCCTTAGATCGGTAGTGTTAAAAATCAGAGAATTCCTCTTAAAATCATCAGAAAGTGGACGTCTAGTTAGAGGACAGTCCATGAGTAGGCTCCTCAACAACACTGGTGGAGCCTCATTATTGACAACTAGGACCAGTCACTTCTTTCTGGGGGCTGTGGCTGGCGATGAAGCTTATAAAACATGACCTGTCTGAGGGTGGTGTTGATGGTTGGAAAAGCAGGGACACAAGTGAGTGGCATTAGTCCTTTCAGGTGCTGACACCTTGGAGCAAAATCAGCACAAATCTGGGATTCTCACCATGATCCTGTTCCTGGCATGACTAAGGGAGGCAACTCTTCACAGCAAATTCGTGCCTTAGACTACTTGGCCACCCATGTCCCCTAACCACACAGATAGGACCAGCATTTGAGGGATGATTGCACAAGGACATATGGAGGAAAGGTCTGTCTTGTTACCATTGACAGATGACCGAACCTTGAAGTGACATGTTCTACTGATAATATTCCCATGCAGCTGATTACCAAGTTGCCTAACTAGTGGTAGTACTAGCCGTACTAGTACTACAAGCATTACTGCCTTATGAGTGCTAAATGCAAGTCTTACTGGTGCTTGTACTAGCCTTATTAGTGCTAAATACAAGCCTCAGTTGTGCTAAATACTAACCTCACTAATGCTAGTACTAGCCTCAGTTGTGCTAAATACTAACTTCACAAGTGCTAGAAATAGCCTTATTAGGGCTAAATACAAGGCTAACTAGTGCCCGTACTAGCCTCAGTTGTGCTAAATACTAACCTCACAAGTGCTAGTACTAGCCTCAGCTGTGCTAAATACTAACCTCACAAGTGCTAGTACTAGCCTCAGCTGTGCTAAATACAGGCCTCACTAGTGCTAAATACAAGCCTCACAAGTGCTAAATACAAGCCTAACTCATGGGAATCCAGTTACTCCGCACCAGACTTGGGACAACAGTGAGAATGCCAATGTTTGACTACACAAGGTGGATCACTGTCTCTGTGATCAAACAAGCAGCCTGTGCTCTTCACAAACTGACACATCTTGTATAAAAATAATTCGCAACTTAGCACAGGAAGCAACATGGCAATAAATCTGTACAAAACTCTGATGGGATGTCTATGCCACATATCTTGGTAGAGTATGGGTACATGCTACACCTCAACATTCCAACTTGTAAATTACCCATTTCTTTAGGTATTTATCAAAAGATATATCTGCAGAAAGTATGGCATGATGGAACTAGGGGCATATCTGTAACCCTATTCAAGACAAACAAACATTTTTACCTAAGCCTGATCAATTCACTTTCTTTTTTCATGGTTGGTTGGTTGGTTTGTTGTTTTACGCCGCACTCAGCAATATTCCAGCTATATGACGGCGGTCTGTAAATAATCGAGTCTGGACCAGACAATCCAGTGATTGATATCATGAGCATCGATCCACATCCACGCAATTGGGATCGATGATATGCATCTCGCAAGTCAGCAAGCCTGACCACGTTAGGCGCCTTTTACGACAAGCATTGTCACCTTTTACTGCAAGCTTGGGTTGCTGAAGACCTATTCTTTTTTCATGGATAGTTAGGTAATCACACATATATATATATATATATATATATATATATATATATATATATATATATATATATTACACACACACACACATACATAGGTATATATATATACATACATAGGTATATATATATATACATACATAGGTATATATATATACATATATAGAGGTATATATATATATACATATAGAGGTATATATATACATACATATAGAGGTATATATATACATACATATAGAGGTATATATATAGAGGTATATATTACATAATATAACCCATAATACATATATATACATAGGTATATATATACATACATAGGTATATATATATACATATATAGGTATATATATATATACATTTAGAGGTATATATATAGAGGTGTATATTACATAATATAACCCATAATACATATAAACATATATATATATAGGTATATATTACATAATATAACCCATAATATAACCCACACAAAAAAGATTTCTAAGAAAACATCAACACTTATTCCTTAAACCTCTTGTCCTTTAGACTTGTCCATCAAACAAGAAAGTCAATTGGTCTGGCATTTTGAAAAGAAAAGACCCATTAACATTGATTTTGATTAAATTACAATAGATGACAAAAGGCTTGCCTATAATGGAACGAAGATGTTAAATGAATCACAAGTCATGATTCAGGTCAGATAACCACAAGTGAGAAAATAAGGCTACAATTAATTATTTCTTATTCAAAATACACACATGTATTGATCTTAGATCCGCTTCCTTTCGGTTGGGATTATTAAATTGTAATATAGGTATAATTCATTTTAGTCTATCAATAATTACAAGATGAGTTATGCTGGAAAAAACATCCCAACTGTAATACCAGGTGTGACAAAGTACCTTAGACTCGATAAGTGTGTGATAAGTTATGACGCCCCTCTTAGCAATGTTTACCAACATCACAGTGAGAAACACTGCTTCACACAGTAAGACACATGTCAGAGAATCTAACAAAGGCCTTTGGTGCAGAGCGCTAACGTCTTAACCACAAAGCAAGCCCATCACCTCTACGAATTGTTCATGTCACCATTTGGCAAAGAGGCTCCAGCTTTGGCAAAAGAGGGTGTTGCAAGTTGAAGAAACTCACACAAGTGGCCGGTTGAAGAAAATAAAACATAAAATAGTTTGTCCCAAGTTTGTGACAAAATTAACTGAGCTATGCTCCTCAAGCAGCAGGACAAAGCAGTCTACACAAATTCAAAGCATTTACCGGTATGACATCAAAAATCACATATAACAAGCGAAATAAAAGGGATGTCAAAATAAAATTGGATGGATGCATCACCAAAATCAAAACCCAAAATGGGACAGGGAAACGGTTCACACTGAAAGCACACAGTATTGACTAGAGACGGACTTAATGCTCCATGCCCTGTATCATAATAAACCCCACCTCAGTGAGTGAGTGAGTGAGTGAGTGAGTGAGTGAGTTGGGTTTAACGCCGCTTTTAACAGTATTCCAGTTATATCACGGTGTGTCAGCTTAATGTGGGAGGAAAGCCCCAAGTGATGCAGGTCTCGGACGTTTACCACTTCGGTGAAACACACAAGCACGGGTATGGTGCTGACAAACCTAGAAACATAATCGGGGCGAACTGGGATTCAAACCCACAATCATAGGTTTCTGGCGTGCCCAAGGGACGCAACTCTGCACAGCGAATCGTGGAGCCTTAGACGACTGGGCCACCCGTGCCCCCCGCCCCCCGCACTCAGTGAGAATCTCATGCAGTTCTGACACTAACCAATGGGCACCAGGGCAGAAAGGAGACACCAAATGATGGGTTTTGTTTGTTGTTTAACGCCGCACTCTGCAATATTCCAGCTATATGACGGCGGTCTGTACATAATCGAGTCTGGACCAGACAATCCAGTGATTGGCATCATGAGCATCGATCCACACAATTGGGATACGATGACATGCATCAACCAAGTCAGCGAGCCTGACCACCCGATCCCGTTAGTCGCCTCTTACAACAAGCAAAGCATCTTTTACGGTAAGCATGGGTTGGTGAAGACCTATTCTACCCCGGATCGTCAGGGGTGGCATGTGCTATAAGCTGAGTGAGATTAAAACTGAGGCCGGAATATATCTCTGTAGAAAAAAGCTCAATACTTCCCAAGCCATGTACATACCACTCGAAAGAAGTCAAAGAACTGCCTTATCTGTTATAGTTATGTCTTACAGGAATATGAAAGACTTGAGTGACTTTAACTTCTTTTGAGTAGTATATAATGCAGCATCTACCTATGACTGGCTCTAACACTGAAAAATGCAGTGATACCCACCCCAAATTGTGTCAATTCAGCCTAACTTGGATAATTGGGGGGACAATTAAGTAATCATTAATATCGTTATCAAATGTATGGTCTTGACGAAAAGAAATCATATTTTCCATTACATTTTATCACAATAACCACTCGGAAACGTGTCAAACTTCCAATCACAACCTGAACTATTGACAGCTGATTGCTTGTGCATGTGATGATGCTTGTGACAAGGACAATAACCAGACGAAAATACTCACAATATTTTGTTTCACAATATTCGTATCACATTTCTCTTTATTGTTAATGGTACTGGGAGAATTTGGTTCATAATATTGTAATGAATTCCAAAACAGTAATAGTTGCCATATCTGCACATGTAATCTGTAATAACAGAAATACAAAAGTCTGATTTTCATATCTTAGTTCTGTGGATAATAAAATAAATATTTTAAGTTTTCAATCAAATATGTCAATTTTTAAACACAATTTTAACATGTTAAAGCTCTGACGTCCAAATAAATGACTCTTTCTGATGACTCTGCAGCTAATGTAATTCAACCATTCATGAACATTGTGTAAATATACAATCTCAGAACAACGCAAACAGTGCCCAAACAGACATATCAGGACAAAAAGCCTTAACTATTGCACACACAAGACTAAAGCCAAGGTTGAAAATAAGTGAAAACTGCAAAACAAAAATAAATAAAAACAATCAAAAGAAGGATTCCAAGTAGATTTAGTTTGAGGTTTGTTATTAACAAAGGGAACCGAAAGCTGGTTGAAGATAAGTCTTCTACTACAGTGAGTGAGTATGGTTTTACGCCGCTTCAAGCAACGTTCAAGCATTATCATGTTATACTGGGTATACGAGAAAATTACAGCCGTCCTCATTGTTTGCGAAAGATGTCGAAATGATAAAATGAAGACAATATTACATACACTGATTTGAAGAAGAAAATCCAATAGTAGAAATGTTTTCAAGATAAAACACAAAAGGAAATTACCGCTATGATAATTCAATGATTATCCATACATCCCTTTCGGTTTAATATTGTTTATGACAAGATTAAATAACCTTTTCCAAAGGAAACCATGAACTTTATAACACCTTTGGAATAATACTGTTTTCAAACAATCAACAAATATTTGTCCTAAAACATAAACCTTTCCTGAATTAACACAATGACTAAAAGATATAAAATCTTCAGGAAATAAGAATAACATTATAATACTGATACAGATTTAGTTAAAATATATAAAATTCATTTTGCAAACTTATCCACTTTCAACAATCAAAGTGTTCACATTTGAACTTCCATGTATAAAAAAATAGCAACTTAGTCATATTAAGTAATAGTTTTCAGCATGTTCAGAGAAATACAAAAATGTGACATCAAGTCCAATATTTTAATAGAACCTATAGCTCAGCTATATATTTTCAATTGCAAGGTTGAGATCTAAATTGTACTATCTTGTAACTACCTTGCAAGAGTTTCTTGATAACAGCTAAGCAAGGTATTTTCTGTACCCTTGGCAATGCTGGACTCAAGCAGGGACCACAGGTATTATCACACAGCTCTGTAGCCCATAGCTTTCAGTTATTTCAGTGCTGTAAAAATAATTTTCATTAATTTATTTCTGCATCTAAATGAATGAAACTTAACATGGAAATGGATCAACTCTACAAGTCTAGGTGCATAATTTCAATTATTGTTCCGACTAAGACAGACTTTAACATTTTAACAAATTCAACTCCTAGTAATCCCATCAATAACCTCCTCCTTGACAATATAACAGCATACATTGATGTACATCTACCATGCGTAAACTGTTATAATCAAACCAAGTGTCACTTCTACACACTGATATTACACACTGGTAGCTGCTTTCATGTATCAGATATGACTTAAACTATGATGATCCAAAAATGAAATTATTTTTGCTGAATTGAAACATCATAGAAGGTAATAGGGTTTTGCAGACCAGAGATAAACTTGGGTCCATACAAATAATTTATTATACATGCAATATATGTACATAATATTCACCGAATTTGGGACGACGGTATTTATATACAATTTCATCCAGTCATGATCATACTGCACGTGGAATTCAAGATACAAGAAATAACCAAGCAGCATCTAGATGCATAATCCCATCAGCATGTAATATGTACAGGTGTATATCTACATGAGTTATAAATATTCAAATTGTGAAAGTGGCAAATATCTTGTGAATATCAAATCAATTCGTTTTATACACAACAAAATTAATTCAAAAAGGCACGTGTATAAGATGGTAGTCCACACTGTGTGGGGAGAATAGCACTTCAGGAAACAGGGTGTGAAAACCCAGGAATATCACCAGTGTCTTGTGAAGAAATAACCAGGAAGTCTTGTATTATTCCGCATGTTGGTGTGATATCACACAGCAGTTATTCATCAGTGAGGCTGTGCAGGTCACACACATTATATGTGACGTAGTGATTAAATAAGATATCTTTTTTACATGACAATATTGGGTGGACATATTTAATTTCAAATTGGTGACTTGAGAACTTAGGTGGATGATTTTCATTTCATGTTCAAGATCCAGGGTAGTGAAATATTGAGAAGCACCATCTATGCAGAATCCAATAGTTTCGTTCACATTTTGGCGATGGTGAGACGTAGCACAAGGGAGGTAACTCCAGCTATGTATGTTCCTCAGCTGCGGTGTGCACCATGACTGGGACGACGTGAGATGATTTTAGCCGTTTTCCTGCAGGCGGATGATCCTTGTCTGGAATCGGTGTTGAGGTGTCCCGGTTCCCATCCTCGAGTCTGCAAGACAACCGATGTCGGAGGTCAATGAAATATTTAAGAATTGAGTGAGTGAGTGAGTATGGTTTTACGCCGCTTTTTAGCAATATTCCAGCAATATCACGCCGGGGTACACCAGAAATGGGCTTCACACAATGTTCCCATGTCGGGAATTGAACCCGGGTCTTCGGCGTGACGAGCGAATGCTTTAACCACTAGGCTACCCGACCGCCTCATTTAAGAATTGAAATGTTAAACGGAAACTGGGGAGCGAGGGGTCAAAATAACGGACATTCTTGTGCATTTATGTTTCAGTTTCTAAGATAATGTGTACAGCTGTGGAAATGAGAAAGGGAGTGAACTGGGTTTTACTTTTAACAGTATTCTAGTTATAACATGGCATGTCAGCCTCATGTGGGAGGAAAGCGCGAAGTGATCCAAGTATCTGATGTTTATCGCTTTGGTGAAACCCATGAACATGGATATGGTGCTGACAAACCTAGAAAAATAATTGGAGCGAACCAGGATTTGAGCCAACGATCATCGCTTTCTGGCATGCCTAAGGGACACAACTCTGCACAGAGAATTGCAGCGATTGGGCCAACCATGCCCCGCAGTGTAAGTAGGGTAGACTTATACATATGAATGGTGTCTAACAATAACTGCTAATTGTCCAATGCCTAGTACTGATTCCACAATAATACAAGGCCGCAAGTCCAGGAGGCATTTACTCAACTGCTGGTCCTTGACCAACAAAAGGGGATACAGTAAAAGTTTTATCAATATTCATAAATTATACGCATAAGGCTAAAAATACCAGACACAGCAAAGGAACACATGCATAAAAATGAATCACCAAAATCGCAAATCAAAATTGAAAATCAGTTCAGAATAATTTGGGCAAGCTTACGAGACTTCATTTGCTAGATCCTCCATGCAGCGTAAACAAACTTACTGAGTTTGAACAAAGAATTTTAGATGACCAACATCGCCGTAACTTCATAATTTCGAAAATTATCAAACTGCCTAAATCTTACATTCTAGATGTATTAATACCATAATGAGGGTAGATGACCATACCTGCTGTCACTGGACGTCAAGGGATGTGACTGGTCAGCTTCTGGCTCCAGGCTGACCTCCATGTCACACTCCGCCACCGAGAACTCGTTTGATATTGGCGACATCAGAGACGATGTATCTCTCCCACCGGACACCTCCCTGTAAAACAAAACTGACCTCAATTTGACCTGTAGACTAACATATGAACATTTTTGTGTGTGCTTTTGAACATAAATGGAGTAATATTATGACTTTCCATAGAAAAGGGAGTAAACGGACTACAAAAGTCCAGAGGAGGGACAGAAGGGACATAACTTGTAAAAGACACTGGTGGCGCTATGATCGAACCACGAAATTCAGGCCTAGTTCGGCAAGGGTGGAAACTTTTACAGTCAGTTAAATCCCTTGCCTAGGGAAGCTGGTAGGGCTTTATTGCAGATATTGGCAGCAAGGCACTGTAGCGCACCAAGATATTTCAAAGTAACATATCCATGTTGGGAGTGGATCTTGCACACTAAACATAGGCAGAGTAAGCAGCAAGCAGACTGCATGTCGTTGTGTACTTGTAGCTGAAGCAGATTGTATCTTGATAAAACCACCAAGTTTTTGGCTGTAGTGGGCTGTTAGTCATACCAGCATCTCATGGTTGCAGCAAGCTGTTTGTTATATTTTCTTCATACCATCATGTCTCTCAGTTGCAGAAAGATGTATATTTTCTTTATACCCAATCTCTCAGATGCAGAAAGCTGTATAATTTTCTACATACCATCAGGTCTCTCAGCTACAGAAAGCTGTATATTTTCTTTATATGCACATGTCTCTCAGCTGCAGAAAGCTGTATATTTTCTTCATATGCCCATGTCTCTCAGCTGCAGAAAGCCGTATTTTTTCTTTATACCATCATGTCTCTCAGCTGCAGAAAGCTGTATATTTTCTTTATATGCACATGTCTCTCAGCTGCAGAAAACTGTATATTTTCTTTATATGCACATGTCTCTCAGCTGCAGAAAGCCGTATTTTTTCTTTATACCATCATGTCTCTCAGCTGCAGAAAGCTGTATATTTTCTTTATACCATCATGTCTCTCAGCTGCAGAAATCTGTATATTTTCTTTATATGCCCATGTCTCTCAGCTGCAGAAAGCCGTATTTTTTCTTTATACCATCATGTCTCTCAGCTGCAGAAAGCTGTATATTTTCTTTATATGCACATGTCTCTCAGCTGCAGAATGCTGTATATTTTCTTTATACAATCACGTCTCTCAGCTGCAGAAAGCTGTATATTTTCTTTATACCCCATCTCTCAGCTGCAGAAAGCTGTATATTTTCTTTATACCCCATCTCTCAGCTGCAGATAGGTTGTATATTTTCTTTATATGCACATCTCTTAGCTACAGAAAGCTGTATATTTTCTTTATATGAATATGTCTCTCAGCTGCGAGATCTGTAAATTTTCTTTATATGCACGTCTCTTAGCTGCGGAAGCTGCATATTTTCTTTATACCATCATGTCTCTCAGCTGCAGAAAGCTGTATATTTTCTTTATATGAATATGTCTCTCAGCTGCAGAAGCTGTATATTTTCTTTATACCATCATGTCTCTCAGCTGCTGAAAGCTGTATTTTTTCTTTACACCATGTCTCTCAGCTACAGAAAGCTGTATATTTTCTTTAGATGCACATGTCTCTCAGCTGCAGAAGCTGTATATTTTCTTTATACAATCATGTCTCTCAGCTGCAGAAAGCTGTATATTTTCTTTATACCCCATCTCTCAGCTGCAGAAAGCTGTATATTTTCTTTAGATGCACATGTCTCTCAGCTACAGAAAGCTGTATATTTTCTTTAGATGCACATGTCTCTCAGCTGCAGAAAGCTGTATATTTTCTTTAAGCCCCATCTCTCAGCTGTAGAAGGCTTTTTATTTCCATTATATGAATATGTCTCTCATCTGCAGAAGCCGTATATTTTCTTTATACCATCATGTCTCTCAGCTTCAGAAAGCTGTATATTTTCTTCATACCATGATGTCTCTCAGCTTCAGAAAGCTGTATATTTTCTTCATACCATGATGTCTCTCAGCTTCAGAAAGCTGTATATTTTCTTCATACCATGATGTCTCTCAGCTTCAGAAAGCTGTATATTTTCTTCATACCATGATGTCTCTCATCTGCAGAAGCTGTATATTTTCTTCATACCATCATGTCTCTCAGCTGCAGAAAGCTGTAAATTTTCTTTATATGCATGTCTCTCAGCTGCAGAAGCTGCATATTTTCTTTATACCATCATGTCTCTCAACTGCAGAAGCTGCATATTTTCTTTATACCATCATGTCTCTCAACTGCAGAAGCTGCATATTTTCTTTATACCATCATGTCTCTCAGCTGCAGAAAGCTGTATATTTTCTTTATATGAATATGTCTCTCAGCTGCAGAAGCTGTATATTTTCTTTATACCATCATGTCTCTCAGCTGCAGAAAGCTGTATTTTTTCTTTACACCATGTCTCTCAGCTACAGAAAGCTGTATATTTTCTTTAGATGCACATGTCTCTCAGCTGCAGAAGCTGTATATTTTCTTTATACAATCATGTCTCTCAGCTGCAGAAAGCTGTATATTTTCTTTATACCCCATCTCTCAGCTGCAGAAAGCTGTATATTTTCTTTAGATGCACATGTCTCTCAGCTACAGAAAGCTGTATATTTTCTTTAGATGCACATGTCTCTCAGCTGCAGAAAGCTGTATATTTTCTTTAAGCCCCATCTCTCAGCTGTAGAAGGCTTTTTATTTCCATTATATGAATATGTCTCTCATCTGCAGAAGCCGTATATTTTCTTTATACCATCATGTCTCTCAGCTTCAGAAAGCTGTATATTTTCTTCATACCATGATGTCTCTCAGCTTCAGAAAGCTGTATATTTTCTTCATACCATGATGTCTCTCAGCTTCAGAAAGCTGTATATTTTCTTCATACCATCATGTCTCTCAGCTTCAGAAAACTGTATATTTTCTTTACACCACGTCTTTCAGCTGCAGAAAGCTGAGTATTTTCTTTATATGCACATGTCTCTCAACTGTAGAAAGCTGTATATTTCCTTTATAACATCATGTCTCTCAGCTGCAGAAAGCTGTATATTTTCTTCATATGTACATGTTGCTTGTCTGTGTTGGCTGTATATTCTCTTTATATGAACATGTCTCTTGGCTCTAATAGGCTGTATATATACTTAAACACACATCTATGGGCTGTAGCAGGCTGTATATTTTCTTTATACCACCATGTGTCTTGGCTGTAGTGAGCTGTATATTTTCCATATGCTGCCGAGTCTCTTTGCTGTATGGGAGTTGTATATTTTCTTTACACCACCAAGTCTTCTGGGTGCAGTGGGTTGTATATTTTCTTTATACCACCAAGTCTTCTGGGTGCAGTGGGTTGTATATTTTCTTTACACCACCAAGTCTTCTGGGTGCAGTGGGTTGTATATTTTCTTTACACCACCAAGTCTTCTGGGTGCAGTGGGTTGTATATTTTCTTTACACCACCAAGTCTTCTGGGTGCAGTGGGTTGTATATTTTCTTTATACCACCAAGTCTTCTGGGTGCAGTGGGTTGTATATTTTCTTTAGATGCACATGTCTCTCAGCTGCAGAAAGCTGTATATTTTCTTTAAGCCCCATCTCTCAGCTGTAGAAGGCTTTTTATTTCCTTTATATGAATATGTCTCTCATCTGCAGAAGCCGTATATTTTCTTTATACCATCATGTCTCTCAGCTTCAGAAAGCTGTATATTTTCTTCATACCATGATGTCTCTCAGCTTCAGAAAGCTGTATATTTTCTTCATACCATGATGTCTCTCAGCTTCAGAAAGCTGTATATTTTCTTCATACCATGATGTCTCTCAGCTTCAGAAAGCTGTATATTTTCTTCATACCATGATGTCTCTCAGCTGCAGAAAGCTGTATATTTTCTTTATTTGCATGTCTCTCAACTGCAGAAGCTGTATATTTTCTTCATACCATCATGTCTCTCAGCTGCAGAAAGGTGTAAATTTTCTTTATATGCATGTCTCTCAGCTGCAGAAGCTGCATATTTTCTTTATACCATCATGTCTCTCAACTGCAGAAGCTGCATATTTTCTTTATACCATCATGTCTCTCAACTGCAGAAGCTGCATATTTTCTTTATACCATCATGTCTCTCAACTGCAGAAAACTGTATATTTTCTTTACACCACGTCTTTCAGCTGCAGAAAGCTGAGTATTTTCTTTATATGCACATGTCTCTCAACTGTAGAAAGCTGTATATTTCCTTTATACCATCATGTCTCTCAGCTGCAGAAAGCTGTATATTTTCTTCATATGTACATGTTGCTTGTCTGTGTTGGCTGTATATTCTCTTTATATGAACATGTCTCTTGGCTCTAATAGGCTGTATATATACTTAAACACACATCTATGGGCTGTAGCAGGCTGTATATTTTCTTTATACCACCATGTGTCTTGGCTGTAGTGAGCTGTATATTTTCCATATGCTGCCGAGTCTCTTTGCTGTATGGGAGTTGTATATTTTCTTTACACCACCAAGTCTTCTGGGTGCAGTGGGTTGTATATTTTCTTTATACCACCAAGTCTTCTGGGTGCAGTGGGTTGTATATTTTCTTTATACCACCACGTCTCTTGGCTTCAGTGTGTTGTATATTTTCTTTATACCACCATGTCTCTTGGCTGCAGTGGGTTGTTGTATATTTTCTTTATACCACCACGTCTCTTGGCTGCAGTGGGTTGTATATTTTCTTTATACCACCATGTTTCTTTTCAAACAGTGAATGGAAACTCCACCAGAGACAGCATGGACAGTAGCTCAATCTCATCAGCTACTGTGGATTCAACTCAGACACTGTTGATCCAACCCCACCAGACACTGAGGATCAAACTCCACCAGACAAACTCCACCAGACACTGGATCAAACTCCACCTGACACTGTGGATCAAACTCCACCAGACACTGTAGATCAAACTCCACCAGACACTGTGGATCAAACTCCACCAGACACTGCAGATCAAACTCCACCTGACACTGTGGATCAAACTCCACCAGACACTGCAGATCAAACTCCACCAGACACTGTGGATCAAACTCCACCAGACACTGTGGATCAAACTCCACCAGACACTGTGGATTAAACTCCACCAGACACTGCAGATCAAACTCCACCAGACACTGCAGGTCAAACTCCACCAGACACTGTGGATCAAACTCCACCAGACACTGGATCAAACTCCACCAGACACTGCGGATCAAACTCCACCAGACACTGTGGATCAAACTCCACCAGACACTGTGGATCAAACTCCACCAGACACTGACGATCAAACTCCACCAGACACTGTGGATCAAACTCCACCAGACACTGTGGATTAAACTCCACCAGACACTGCAGATCAAACTCCACCAGACACTGCAGATCAAACTCCACCAGACACTGCAGATCAAACTCCACCAGACACTGTGGATCAAACTCCACCAGACACTGCAGATCAAACTCCACCAGACACTGTGGATCAAACTCCACCAGACACTGCAGATCAAACTCCACCAGACACTGTGGATCAAACTCCACCAGACACTGTGGATCAAACTCCACCAGACACTGCAGATCAAACTACACCAAGGACTCTGGCATGTGCTTCTTCACACACAACACTCTTGACTGTGCATCATTGCGGACACTTCAGATCCCGAGCCCGGATTATTCCCATCATGGTGACAACTAAACTGCTAAATCCTGCTGTTTGCTTTGATGTAGTCTTAACCTTTGACGTTCTTTGTCTTCCAGAAGGACATTTCAAGTTCATGTACTTCTGCCGTGTAGATGTATGTCTCAGCCAAGTATAGTCCCTGAAACAATCGCGCCAATTGCAGATAATATCCCCCGGTGGAAAAACACCAAAATACTACTTCCTGTCAGGCATTTTAAAACAAGTAGGAATTTCCATTATTGCTCCCAGTGTGTAACTGTTGTGACAAGTGGTGGGCTTTGGTTGTGCATTTTCATGGCAGACATCATTGTCCTCAAAGACTTCGTCATATGATTTGGACGATCTTCACACAGGCTGTTGAAAGAACTAAGATATTCCATCCTTGTTTTTATCTCCATTCCAGTTTGATTAATATCCTCGACCCGTGTGCTACCATAGCCTCGACCCATGTGCTACCATAGCCTCGACCCATGTGCTACCATAGCCTCATTACGGCAATGACGTCACCACCTCCACTCCAATATCTAGTAGATCTCCACTCCTATCTCTAGAAGAAATGGGTCCTTTCTAATTAATCAAAACAGAATGGAGATATGAACAGTGATGAGGGCCTCATGAAAATGTGGATTATAAAAAAAATTCCAACAACAAAGCCTGGCTTTTTGCAAACCTAGCGGAGTCACTGAACACACATTAAATAATTATGCATGCCCTGTGTCACCTATCTTTGAGAGCTGGACTATTTCCCATCTACTGTTGTATTTTTTTGTAAAGTGAAATAAACATAATTACCATGAACATACATATCTATTTGTTTTTTAAGGTGTGTTGTCACTTCTTTGATAACAAACAGGGCATAAAATGTATAAAAAGAGATCTGAAATACTCTTCCAACACAAAGTCATGGAAATTGCCCCTTGGGAAAGCTGCACAAACCGAGACTGATGATAAACAAGACCCAGGATAAACAAGGATGCAGATGTGTGTTCACTTCCCACACAGAAATACGCGACCTTCCACACATGTGTGAAACATGATAAATAGTGCCTTGCTTTACACAAGTATTGTAAAATAGGAGGTAACACTAACAAATCTAACCTTCCCAAAATGAAAACATTACAGCAGGCGTTTATGCAGAAATATCACCAAACAGACTGCCATAGAAAGTGTTTAACAATTCAATCATGAAGAGCCGGGTGTAAAATAGGTCTTCAGCAACCCATACTTGCCGTAAAAGGCGACTATACTTGTCGTAAAAGGCGACTAACAGGATCGGGTTGTCAGACTCGCTGACTTGGTTGATACATGTCATGGATCCCAATTGCGTTGATCGATGCTCATGATGTCAATCACTGGATTGTCTGGTCCAGACTCGATTATTTTACAGACCGTTGTCATATAGCTGGAATACTGCTGAGTGCGGCGTTAAACAACAAACAAACAGTCAAAAACCATCGTGACCTTGACATGGGGGTGTTTTGACAGCAAGGTGACCTGTGACCTGTGACCTGTGACCAGTATGAAAAGAGTACAGAAGGTGTGTATGCAGATACGTCCTAAAACACACTGCCATAGATAGTGTTTAACAAAATACCATGACAAGGAGACTGTGACCTACCGGAGACGTTTTGACAGCATGGAGACTTGTGACTTGTATAACTCCAACTCTTCCCTCAGCAGCATGATCTCCCGGTCTCTCTCATCTACATCCTGTCGGAGATGGTACGTCGTCTCTTCCAGGTTCTCACACAGTGCCTGACAGATACACAGGATAGAGTCTCAATCAGGGAGCACTACATCATATAGGGTCGGGTAGCTTAGTGGTTAAACCGTTTGCTCGTCAAGCCGAAGACCTGGGTTCGATTTCCGACATAGGTACAATGTGTGAAGCCCATTTGTGGTGTCCCCCGCTGTGATATTGCTGGAATATTGCTAAAAGCGGCGTAAAACCACCATACCCACTCATGTGTGGATGTCTAATGTATCAGAAGTATTGGCAAAATAGGACAAGTCTTATCACTGGATTCTTTTTTTTCAGATTGAAGTTTTAAAATTCCTTTAAGTACGTTAAAGAAATTCCTTTCAGGTTTCAAGCATACTGCTGTTGAATGAATGTGCAAGTAATTATGAAAATATTTAATGAATGGTTGAAGAATATGAGACCATATTGACCACTGATCATTTAGTCCCCTCTTCCGACCTGCATAGGTTGTTCAGGACCTATTCTAACCTGGATCCCCACAAGGACATCACAATGACACTTATCAGACTGATTACAAACAGTATCCGATTGTGCATGATGGAAAATGCTCCACTCAAAGATGTTTCTCAATGTCAGCTGTCCCCGATATGATCTGGCTTAGAACTGATCTTCAACAACCCATGCTTGTTGACTAAATGGTTAGGTGGTCAGCCTCGTTGACTTGGCTGATGCATGTCATCGTATACCCATTTGTGTAGATCGATGCTCATAAATGCAATCACTGGATTGTCTGGTTCTGATTGGTTACAGACAGTCGTATATATTATGTTGTGATATAGCTAGAAAATTGCATGTCATCGTATACCCATTTATGTAGATGTTGCTCATGAGGGCAATCACTGGATTGTCTGGTCCTGATTGGTTACAGACAGTCGTATATATATTATGTCATGATATAGCTGGAATATTGCCGATCGTGGTGTTAAACAACAAACGATGTCAGGGGACAAAGGACAGAAGTAACCATGGTAGCAGGACACTTACCCGACTCTCTTCCAGACTGTCATGAGGCCCTGGAGGATCATCGAAACAGAAAAACTCCCGAACTGGCTTGCTGCAATAAATGAGAGAATGAACGTTATCGTCATCTATTCAAGCATGTGGGGGAGGAGGATCTGATCCCTTAGTACCTCTTTCGGGGCACGGGTGGCCCAGTCGTCTAAGGCGCCGCGATTCGCTGAACAGAGTTGCGTCCCTTGGGCATGCCAGAAACCTATGATTGTGGGTTCAAATCCTGGTTCACCCGGTTGTTTCTAGGTTTGTCAGCACCATACCCGTGCTCGTGGGTTTCACCAAAGTGGTAAACGTCTTAGACCTGCATCACTTCGTGCTTTCCTCCCACATTAAGCTGACTCGCCGTGATATAACTGGAATACTGTTAAAAGCGGCGTTAAACCCAACTCACTCACTCACTCAGTACCCCTTTCAGTCGTCTCTAAGTGATGCAGGTCTCAGGCATTTACTTTGGTGAAACCAATGGAACATAATCGAGGCTAACCTGGATTTGAACCCATGCTCATAGGTTTCCCAAGGGACGCAACTCTGCACAGCGAATTGTGGCGATTAGACGACTGGGCAACCGTGCCCCTGACAGTATACTGACTCCGAGCCAACCAGTTCTTGTTTTATCCCCTTCATGCCAAGCACTAGGAAGGTTTAACAATAAGTACCATCTCTTTGGCATGACATGGACGGGGGATTAAACCACTGACCTTCTGCTTTCCGGGGAGTCCTTGTATCCACTATACCACGGAGGTGGTCCACATGTATGACTTACATTGGTAACTAGGGTAACAGGTATCTGGGGCCATGCTTTGCTAAATTAGCATGATAAGCAGATCAGGTATCCAAGAGGGATGTTACACAGCTGAGATTCAGCTGAAGGGTTGGTTGGTTGGTTGGTTGGTTGTTTAACGCCACACCCAGCAATATTCCAGCTATATGATGGCGGTCTGTAAATAATCGCGCCTGGACCAGACAATCCAGCGATTAATATCATGAACATCGATCCTCACAAATGGGATCGATGACATGCATCAAGCAAGTCAGCGAGCCTGACCGGCCGATCCCAATAGTCACCTCTTTCGGATATAATCTGGATGATAGCTGATCACACAAAAACTAGCAAAGTAAAATACTATGATTAATAAATATAACACACTGAACCAACCTGTTGCATATGTCACTGTGGCCCGTGACGTTGTTGAGGAAAGCCTGCAAGCCTTGTACTCGATCCTCCAGGAAGTCGCGCTCATAGTTGCTACGAAACCAGCGTTTAGGCGGAAGAGAAAGTCGGATGCCGGGGAACATGTTCAGCAGCTAAATGAGAAAACATGGATAGTACCACAAGTACAGAAACTCACCTCTATTTAATACTGATAAAACATCAGCATATGGTCCCAAGGATGTAAACATTACAGTGAGGGGCCCAGTCGTCTAAGGCGCCGCGATTCAATGTGCAGAGTTGCGTCCCTTGGGCACGCCGGAAACCTATGATTGTGGGTTCGAATCCCGGTTCACCCCGATTATGTTTCTAGGTTTGTCAGCACCATACCCGTGCTCATGGGTTTCACAGAAGTGGTAAACGTCTGAGACCTGCATCACTTCGGGTTTTCCTCACACATTAAGCTGACACGCCGCGATATAACTGGAATACTGTTAAAAGCGGTGTTAATCCCAACTCACTCACTCACTCACTAACATTACAGTGAAGTAATCCTGAAAAGACTATGCTACTATATTCTCAATCTCTATAAAATCAGATCTTAGTTCTCATTACCGCAAAACAAAGATTTGAGGACATCCCATTACAGGTCAAATCAAATGACCTTTCGCAAAGTTTGACAGACCAATGAAATAACTAACATGAAGTCCACATTAGCCAATCGGAAAGCAGCTTTCTCAAGCTATACGGTACTAGTTTCAAACTGGCAACCACATTTTGAAAAATGCTTTGATGAAATTTGAATACTGAAAGAAGCACATCTCTTCAGTTCAAATCTTTATCCATTAAAGCAAGAGACAGACGATGATTTTGACAGAGTCAGTCGTAAAGCTGTTGTTCACATACCCCGTGTTAACTTTTTCGTGTTTGCATGATTAAAAAACACATTCTCACTGTCACTTTCCTGATCTCGTAAGCAACGCTCCGATTGGTCAGATGAAAGGTCATTCTGACGTGAACCCTTAATTGGATGTCCTAAGATCGTTGTTTAGCGGCAGCGAGAACTAAGATCTAATTTTAATGAGATTGCTATTGTCTCAGACAATCATCTAAATGATGGCTATTGCTAGCATCAGTATGAACCCTCAAACTATTGCAGAAGGAAAAGTGAGCGAGTAAATATCCCATCTGGATGTTGGGTTAGAATAGGTCCCAGCAAGTAAGCTGGTCGTAGGATTTTGTATTGTTTGTTAGTTGTTTCACGCCGCACTCAGCAATATTCCAGCTATATGAAGGCAGTCTGTAAATAATCGAGTCTGGACCAGATAATCCAGTGATTGACATCATGAGCATCAATCCATGCAATTGGTATCGATGACATGCATCAACCAAGTCAGCGAGCATGACCACCCAATCCCGTTAGTCGCCTCTTACGACAAGCATAGTCGCCTTTTACAGCAAGCATGGGTTGCTGAAGACCTATTCTACCCCGGCTCTTCACGGGTCAAACCCCAAGGAAGGGAATGTGAAGAAGCTACACAGTAACAAAAAACGTTTTTGTCAACATAAGCAATGAATCATGTCCATTTTAACATAATCATTCACCCATACTATGTATACTGCAGTGGCAACAGCAGGTCCTGCATGGACATACCCTTTCATTGAGGTGACTGAAGTCTGTGTAGCGCCGGAAGACAAACCAGGATTCATGATCTGACTTATCAACCTGTATCTTGTAGACCTACAAAGAAAAATGTCTTGCTTACTGAAAATAAACACTAAACATTTCCAACACATAACAAGACAAAAAGTGAGCAGGGCTCACTAATATCCCTGACTTCGACTCCAACATATTTCTATGTTCAAAACATGAAAAAAGCAATATTTCTCAGAAAATCCGCCTCTCGAAATCAAACTTTGCACTGCACCTCTCTTATTGGTATAGAAACTGTATACCAAGTTGGAAAAGAATCCATGAAGCAGTTATTAAGTTATCATGGTTATAGGTCGCACAAATGTTGGAAGTGAAAAAATATTGAAAATATACCTGAAAAAAATCTTCTTTTTCAGAAAATACACAAATCAAAATCAAACTTTGCACTGCACCTCTTCTATTAGTATGGAAACTATTCCCTAAATTTGAAAAGAATCCGTGAAGTAGTTTTCTAGTTTTAGGTTGCACAAACGTATAGATAAAACAATTCTAAGTGAAAAATAGCTGTATTATTTTTTAGAAAATTAAAATATTAAGACCAAACTTCACACTGCACCTCTCCTATGGGCTGATGGGTATATAAACTGTATTCCCAATTGGAAAAGAATCCATGAAGTAGTTTTCAAGTTATAGGTCGCACAAATGGCAGGATACTGTATACCCCTGCCCTTTTGGGTCGGGGGTATAGTGAGTGAGCGAGTGAGGTTTTACGCCGCTTTTAGCAATATTCCAGCAATATCACGCGGGGGACACCAGAAATGGGCTTCACACATTGTACCCACGTCGGGAATCGAACCCGGGTCTTCGGCGTGACGAGCTAACGCTTTAACCACTAGGCTACCCCGGGGGTATAATACTGCTCAGGGCTAGATTTAGCTATACAAAACTTGCACCAGTGCTACCAAATATTGAAAGATGTTCTATTACGTTCTACAACAATACGTCTTACAATAATGTGACACAGACAGCAGACCTAGATTTCAATTTTGACAAATTTCTTATGACTTATCATGCTTATGAGACCATGGTGCAACCTGGTTTTGTCGGGTGCAACTAGGTTTTCATGTCAACAGTCACCTGGTGCAAGAGAAATCAAGTTCCTGTTAAATCAAGCCCTGCTGCTGAACTGGTAACCATGGTAACAGAGCAATGAAACAACAACATGGTGCAATGATCAGAAAACCACAGAGAGAATGTTATGTCAACAGAATCTCAATAACTCAACAGATTCCAATACTAAAAAACAATTCATAAATAATTACATCCACAGTTTTTCTCAGCATGTATACAAACAATAACAATCATGGTTACAACATATACTGATATTGTCATGACAGTGAAACTGAAATTTTTGACTGGCATTACTTAGAAGTTGACGGATGACAAAGTAGATACAATTTATCATGTTTATGGATAACAACTTTTAATTTTTTTTAATTCTGTAAACATGGTAAAGGCGACGACTTGCTTGACACTGTATAAGGATATATACCAGATCATCGCCTTTACCAGTAATTAAAGCCGTTGTTATCCACAGATTGTGTCTACTTTGACAGTGAAACTCGGACACAGGAATCCTTAACAGTACAGACTGCTTTGCATGAGCAAGCAAGGGCAAAATATTTTCCAGAGTTCCAAAGAAGTTGTGTATTTCTGTATAATATGCAACACAGTTCACCATGACCCAATTTAATTTGTGTTGTATATGTATAAATACACATGAAATATGTGAAATGTTCAAAAATCCAATATTACAACAACACTATGCATAATTACCCAATATCTTTTTTACTTGCATCCCTGTGTTTCTCTACAGATACTTATCTACTGATCAATAGCAAGCATCACACATACCATTCTACTGCAGTGAATAATGAATAATAAAGGAGCTACGTCTTGCCCATTGTTAATGAGACATGTAGATCGTTGTGAGTGTGCAACATGTCGACGCAGCACACAAATAGATACAAATTAGGTCACCTTAAACAGCATCTTAATAACAATTATTTTTGTAAAATGTCTACTCATTGGTGTAAAAATACCCAATAGACTGGACCCAAGGAAGTAAAAATACACTGAATACCCAAAGAAAACTATCAATACCAAATATAAATGATAACTTGCGAGTATATACTCAATTGCTCAAAAGATTATTAGCTCAGCAATAGAAACTGATGGTCTTAGCCCACCAGTCCTAATAATCATAACATATAGCAAAACCCTCAAAAAGGGGAAATTTCTTCTAGTTCTTAGGATACCTTACTATTGGCCAGTTTGGCAAGGACCATAGGACAAGTGCCAATTTCTAATGCTGGACTTATCCCTTGGTTTTATTTTCAATGACTCACAGTGAACTTGGCTCTCTCCTCCATGACCTCATATCCCAGGATGGGCACTCGGATGTCTTCTGGGTAAAGTGTCTCCGGTTCCGCTTCAACTCGAATCTCCGGAATGGAATCTGGGTCAACGGGACAGATCTGATTCAACACCCGATGTTCAGTCCGCGGTGGAGACATTGCGGGGGACGAGCCTTCAGACGTGTCAAGCAAGGTGGGTGAGCCTGGCGGCTCACTGGATCCATCAAGACTCAAGGTCGTGTTTACATCATCTTCTTCGTCTCCCAAGCGAAGAATACTGTTGGTTGATATGGCCGACGGTGCTTCAGAGGGTTTCAGGGCATCATAGGATGTCATGGACATGTCGAGACTCGTCGGCTTGGACTTAGTCCGTCCTGGTGTGGAGGTCTTGTGATCATGCGCCAGAAAGGAGGACTTCCTGTCAAACTGAACTGATAACACTGCAGTTCCGTCATTGTGGAAACTTTCAGTGGCACTGATTCCAACACTTCCACTGTCCAGATTACTATGACTATCTGAGGAATCCATCTTGATGTGGTCACTCTGTCGATGATCACAACTTAGTGAATAAGCACCCTCTGTGAGACCAACAGCATGGAGTCTGGCTTGGTTAGAGACATCTCAATGACTTCTCTTCAAGTTTAGACAGCTGAATCATGTTCTGAAAAATACAAAAAAATCAAGTTAACATAGTTAACATGTTTAACATATCCCAACTTTGTACAGGAAAGCTTTATTTTCTACATAGCATCCAATCACTGATGCAGCCTTTGAAATTCATGGCAATCTGAGACTACAAATTGTGTGGAGGACAAGTAAATGGCCATTGGTGGTATCCCTCAGTGACCAGTAGCATTCTAGGGCTTCCATCACAACAAAGTTTCACTGTTTATAAAATACTGGAACAAACACTACATCATGTATCTTTTCACCATAACAGTGTTTCCGTTTACCGGTAATTACCAGTTTTTAACCAGTAAAGTTAGGTTTGGACTGGAAATTCATGTGACTGCCAGTCCCTGTGGACCAGTAAATAAAGTAAAATTATAAATCATTATTGATGAAAAAGACATCGGCGATATTCATAAAGTATATTTTTCAAACGAAGTCAGCTTGTCTGTTACCATCAGGCTTTCCCATCATCTAGTTTTAGCGCAAGGAAATAAAATTTCGCTGTGCACCGAGGTCAAATATATACTTGTAGCGACTCAAAATATAAAAAAAGGAGAAAATTGTGCCTGAACTTTGTGTGAATGACATGTAGATCTAAGTTACTTCAGAGAAGACGTTATTGCATTGAACATGATATTGAATAATTAAGACTGGGTAATTTTCATGTTTCTGTTTTTGTTGAGAGTTGAGACTGACAAGAAAAAGGGTGGAATGGTAATATTTAGAGTGGCCAGTCCACTCGTCCTGGCAGTTTAAAATAAAAAGCCAGCGGGAACACCACCATAACCTGTCTTCAAACAAGATCAATCACTGGAATATCTCATCAATAAATCAATCCTGAGGTCTGCTGACCAGACACAGATGAGACTAAGGTTCCTGAACACTACCGGACCATACTGTCCTGGTTTCCAAAACGATATTATATTTGAAACTTCTAACAAAACAATTACCATGACTACAGCTGTTTTTTTTGTCATCATGATCATTCAAGTTTGAAAAGATAAAAACTACCATTACTTGGTCATATCCATGTAGTACATCATATATATTTGATATATTATTCAGTGACACACATGGCCATTAATTTGTTAGTCCAAGACAAGTTAAAATCTAGAGGGACTAGTTTTTCTTTTACAAATCTAGTTATTTTGCATACGCCATTCATCTGAAATGAGCTGTGGAATAGTTAGAAATGACCAATGGTGTCCAATGATGATAATAATAATAACACAACATTAATAATAAGACAACATGTAAAGCGTATGTTCTTGGGCATGCTCCAAGTGTATACAAACACAGTCAGTGAATGTCAAAATCTCTTAAATAGATAGGTATTCATTTGGAGTTTAAAGGCGGTTAACGAATTGGCACACCGGATGTTTAGGGGGAGAGAGTCTACCCATTATTCAACATGCTATTTCGTTTCTTCCAGCGGAATACACAACATTCATACTGACTTATCTTACCACTTGCCTGATGAACGTACTAGCATCTGTACTGAAACATGCGTGGACATCAAGTTGCCTTCCATATAATGTCTCAATTTCACCCTCAGCGCTGAATATATGCAAATATACCAGACAGGTTAATTAATACTGAGACAGTAAAAATATTGTCCTGTTGTCAGTACCTTCAACAAAGTATGTCCAGCTTTCTTAACAGTTTTTTAATCAATCAGTTAAGCTACTGTACACCCAAGCCTTATTGTCACTGGACTAATTAAGTGCTAATTAATAAAGCAGACATCTGCTTGTGTGATGCTGTTGCAGGACTGACACTTTCAGATGCACAAAGATGATGGAGTACTTTGTTTTAGTAACAGATTAGTAAGACATGCAGAAACAGATTGTCATAACATCACCCCATTAGTAATCAAGGCTATATCCCCAATCTGCCATACCACTGAAACAACAAAGGATATGGTTGACTTACTCTCATGTTTCATGCCTGTTATATATCAATATATATACATTGGTTGTTGACAGTTGAAATTGGGAAATACATCATCAGGTTTTGTTTTGTTTAGTGTGCTTTAATAATACAACAATCTGCCTGGTCAGACATACTCCAGCCATACCACTGCAGCCTTTAATATCTGAACCTGGACCGGACATGGCAATTATGGTTTGACTTTGATTGAGTATAAGTGTGTGACATGTTAACATATAATTATATTTTGGCCATTTGATGATTATATTATTATGATTACAAGCATGATAAATTATATGTCATTGATGAATAGTTGAAGGGCTCTTATCCCCTAATTCGTTTACAATGTTGATAGCTGACATGACAGCAACATCCTTGTCATAACTTGGGATGTAGGTATGGTAGTGTCATTACGTGAGATGCGTTTTACAGCAGCATTGGTTGCTGAAGACCTATTCTAACATGGATCTTCACGTGATCACATCACTTTCATAAAAATAACCTGAGTATATACTTCATTTCACTGAAATTTATCTTTTAATATAGGTATTTCTAAATAAAATTTAAGGACACGCTATAATAATTCAAAAGTTAATTCAGCACCACAACCTTCAATGCAACTCACATTATAAAAATTATATATGAACAGATTTTAGTTTTCTTCTGCCAAATTTAAAACAATTATAACAAAGAAGAAGACATAAACAAGATAAACAACATATTTTCCCCTTGTTTGTATCGGATAAATTGCCAACCCATATCTCGATATGATGTAGATTACATGAGGTAAGTTGTGAAACTACCCCCGCATATTTGTCTACAATTACTGCAAACTGACCTTTTGGGCATTATATGACTAATAGGTTAAACTCTCGTGATCCGGTCAGTAATCATCTGACTAATCTAGCACGGACAAAAATAACGTGAATAATCAGGGGTAACTTGTGACTCAGTTTGACAGTCACTGGTTGATTCGCAGTCAATATATTCTACCAGATTTTGCAGAAATGATCTCATCATTCAGTGCAGAATTAATGAAATCCTAAACGATGAAAGTTGTGTCAATTCCCAATTCCACCACCATTGAGTGAACGAGTCCGACTCAAGCAAACGACGAATCTATCCCCGATTTCGAATTGCCTTCCTCTTAGAACGTTTTTCGTATTTTCACGAGGACGATGTGTACCGTTTCTAAAACAAAACAACTTTCCACGGTAATCATTTTGGACCTTTGATCGGAATAGTAAAACTAATTAAAAACCCACCACAATGGAACAGCATTAACTTCCTTTTCTTTAACAGGTGATAGACACTTGTTATGATATTTTCACGTGATTTCACCGGAAGTGATACAGCGACACCTACCGGGTCGCGTGGCAGGCACAGTATTGTCTTTACCCACCTAGTTCGGTGAAAAAGTAACAAGATCGTGTCGCATATGTGTAGATGACATATATTTATATTTGCAGACTTTGTCACTGTGAAAGCGAATTTAATGTCAAGTCATACCGTTAGATATGAGATATGACCCAACTATGAATGTTACCCAGTTGATGTGAAACCAGGGAATTTTGATACTCTCAGGGAGACTGGGGGTCATTTTGTGTGAGTTTATTGGAGTATGAACCTTCATGGAGTGAGGGCCAAACTGTATGAACGTCGGAGCTTGATATATCCAGTGTTCAGGTTCAAGTCCAATGATTTTCACGCGCTCTTCTACATTGTTGAGTCAATGTTGACTGGCATTTCAAATGCCATTGTTGACGTAATAAAGGCAACACTGATGACGTAAAACAAACAACGTGGCTGACGTCATGCTTAATGAAATCACAATAGTAATGACGTCACAACATATGGTGTTAAAGTCAGGTTGACCCTGTGCGGTCAACGCCACCACCCATTTATCAATATAGAAGACATAATACTTCTTCACCACATAAATTGTGGAAAATAAAGAAATCATGAGGAAATCAAGCGCGATTATGAAATTGACGATACATTTGTCATACATTTCCTTGAGAGTGTGTGTGTCGAAAAGATTTCACCAGAGACCTGATTTAACTGAGCAGTTGTCGGAAGATTAGTAAAATCACACGTAAAATCGTCATATTAAACCATCACACATCAATGTCAAACCATGAAATACGAAAATGCAATACACTTGATTCACACACAGGATTGTGTGTCCAGTGGTTAAAGCATGGCGTCGTAGATGATTGCTTTTCCCTGTTCAGGATACGCAACAGTGGGATTTTTGCTGCAAAACCAAATATGTTATAATAGAACCTGCCAGCCTACATAAAAAAACAACAACTAAAAAACCCATCTTGCAACAGTATATTTTCTTTGTGGCAATTAATTTATGTTTTCAACAGTCTGAAACATAATTTTTTTGTTCAAGCATACTGGGGGACAATGTATTATTTTTAAAACGATTTTCGATTACAACGATAACTAATTTCCATCATTAAATCCGGTGTTCATTGATACAACAGATTCTAAATGTCACTTATAGCTATCCCGTAAAATGATTATTATTTTCAGTGTTATCTGGACAAAAAATACATGATAATACCACACAAAAGCCATGCGTATTAATGTCGGAAGTCGAAAGTGTTTTTCTGGTCACGTATCTTGTAATTGTATACACAGGACACAAATTTGTGTGAAAAATAATACGTTTATAAAATTGTTATTCCATTTATTTATAGTATTATTACAATAATGATGTGCTTCAAGCACGCATGCACACAAACAAGTTTACAAACTTCAACTGTCGGGCAGAATATAGATTAAAATTTAATAATATCTTGGAGTAAACTATATACAAAAGGATTAATATAAGTTTATATATTTACATTTTCACTGAGAGCCACTGATTAGATCCAATTAAATTTGACAACGATCAGATTACAATATATAAAGCTGAATTTGAATTTCACGTTTTGGTTTTAGTATTACGTCCTATAGTTGCACAGACTGCCCGCACCCGTTTACGAGCTGTCGGAATCCGAGCACGAAGCCCGTACTTTGTTGTTATTTTACACCAACGTAATCGACTTCAGCGGCTGCAGTGGTGTCTACCTCATCATCAGTGGCTTCCCCAAAGTTAGTGTAGCGTTTGTTTTAGTGGCACACCCCGTTTCCTTCTTTAAAGGAGAGATGAGCGGATTCGTGTGTATACCGTATATATCGTGTGTATGTTTATACCGGATGTTGCGTACAGGTTGTGTAACGGTGTATGGAGCCATCTCTTACGGGCGAAGAATAGATCTTATTCATGCCTAAAAAGTACAAGAATCTGTACATTATTAAGAAAGTGTTATCCCAAATATAACATTTGTTACATATGACCACTTTCTAAATGTCATTGTGTGTTCATAGCTTTCGGCCATGGGAGCCGTGCCACTTTGCACTTGTCAGAGGGGTACACAAAGTATGTGATCTAGACCATCAGTTGTCGGACTTTCATTATAGTGGAAGCCTCGGTGGCTGAGTGGGTTAGGTCGCTGACTTTGTGTGCTGGCGATTAGGTGCCTCACTCTGGCAGTGTAGGTTCGAATCCCGGAGGGGACTCAACCCCCGAAAGGTGGGAGAATCTGTACTTTACTGAGAAAGTGTTATCCCAAATATAACATTTGTTACAGTTCTATAGCTAGTTTATTAACTGAAAAATATAAATAACAACGGACTTAAAATACAGCCTTATCGAACATCATTGGATGTTGTAAAGCACCCCATTCGTTCATTATTTACCTTAATACATGCGCTAACTGATCATCCCTTATTAACAAGTAAATACATCCATTTTTCCTATGAACAAGGTCAAAAGCATTTTAAAAGTCAACGAATACACAATAAAATCGACCTCTGGTTTTGCACAAATATTCAGAATAAAGAGCTTGTAAAACAAACAAGTTATCAACAGTAGAGTAGTTCGGTCGGAACCCTGCTTGAGACTAGGACAGTAAATCATTTACTTCCATCCATATCCTGAATCGTTTTTCAGTGACTGACGTGAAGATTTTCCCCATAACATTAAGTAGTGAATACCTCTATAATTACATGGTTTACAAGTTGACCCAGATTTATGCAATAAAATAATCATAATGATATTCCAAGATTCTGGAAACACACCCGTGTCTAAAATATTATTAAGCAATAACTTCAAGTATGGTACAGAGGGTTCCGGTGGTAGTTTAAAGAGTTCCGGGGGTATCCCATCTTCTCCAGAAGACTTGCCCGTACTCCTCTTCTCCAGCAGACTTGCCCGTACCAATCTTCTCCAGCAGACTTGCCCGTACTCATCTTCTCCAGCAGACTTGCCCGTACCCATCTTCTCCAGCAGACTTGCCCGTACCCATCTTCTACAGCAGACTTGCCCGTACCCATCTTCTCCAGCAGACTTGCCCGTACTCATCTTCTCCAGCAGACTTACCCGTACCCATCTTCTCCAGCAGACTTGCCCGTACCCATCTTCTCCAGCAGACTTGCCCGTACCCATCTTCTCCAGCAGACTTGCCCGTACCCATCTTCTCCAGTAGACTTGCCCGTACCCATCTTCTCCAGCAGACTTGCCCGTACTCATCTTCTCCAGCAGACTTGCCCGTACCCATCTTCTCCAGCAGACTTGCCCGTACTCAACTTCTCCAGTAGACTTGCCCGTACCCATCTTCTCCAGCAGACTTGCCCGTACTCATCTTCTCCAGCAGACTTGCCCGTACACATCTTCTCCAGCAGACTTGCCCGTACTCATCTTCTCCAGCAGACTTGCCCGTACTCATCTTCTCCAGCAGACTTGCCAGTACTCAGATTATTGATAACGTCCTTGACCCCTCTTTCAGTGATCTCACCTGACAGGAATTCCACCGAAAAGGGTAAATCATTACAGTTAGCACATTCATAAGCGAGCAGAAACTCCCCCACAACACAATGAAACCCATTTTTGCCAGTTCTTTGTAAAGGATTAAGTAGATCTGTGAAAACCAGCTTGGAGATATATAACTTCTATGTGGACGTCTCTGCATGGCCCTTTTCACTGTCCTACCTAACTGTTAACAATGATTATCACTGTGTTTAGCAGCAGTATTGATGTCTTCATTAAGATGAAAGTCATAGTTACGTTTCTTGCAACATTTCTTAACATACCTTTGGCTGATATGTGCTGCTTAAAGTTTGAATCACTCTTGCAAATGTATATATAGTTATTCATAAGTGTGTATTTTTCTGACTTCTAAAACCCGATCTCCTTATCAAACCTCGGCGGCTACTACTTTGTCTAGCTGTAGTTACTACAGAAACAGCACCAGCTGGCGTTGCACGGTACAGTATGAGCTTGCATGCTGCAGCATTTACATTTTGATCTACAATCAATATTTATTTTTCAAACAACCGCTTTACAAATATCATTGCTGAGATGTTAACATAAGGTGAAAACTGTTCTGGAGATAATATATTTTAGCAATATAGGATAAATAAACAGAAACAGAGTTTTCCTTGTAAAGTCCAACAGTAACAATTTCCTTGAAACTGCACACTACATGCAGGTCAGTGATCTGAGTGTACGCTGTGAAACTGACAAATCTAAAACATTAGGAAATTGATTCACAACACTGCAGCCAGTATGGGAGATAAAGGTCAAGTTATCAGAGCTATCCAATACAGATCTCCAAGTTACAGTATGTAAAACCAAATAGTTTACAGAAGTCTAATAAACGTCTACCATTTTTTCAAGAGTCAAGAGAATTTCTGACAAAACTAATCTGACTTGTAATCTTCATCAGTAGGTAAATAACCAACACCACCATCCATAATATAATCGAATTCACACAGTTCTATTGTTAAAATTGCCAGATACGACAAATGTTCACGTAAAATGCTATTGGGAATCTACCGAAGCCCATTAGGACCATGAATTATTTTTTTTTATCTTGAAAATTAAAGATGTCATCTTAAAAAATCAACTTCTCATCTTTGAAATACATGTTCTTATCTGGCAACAGTGTCAGTTCAAAGTAGAAAGTAAAGCACTGGGAAACAAGATAGTATAAGATAATTTTCAACTTTAGAACGTGAATTGTGAAGATAAGATCTTGAATTTTCAACTAAGTACCTTGAATTTCCAATATGATTATGAAATGGCATGACCCTCCCGGGCTTCCTTAGGGACCTCTCGTAACGATCGTTCGTCTCGTCTCTGCGTGTGGTCCGAGACATATCGTATTTAATTAATAGATCTCTTTTTAATATTGGGAATACTTTCTTCATTATGTGGACTCTTCACTATGGGATAACTGAATATATTTATGATTCATATCATTAACACATTTACATTAGAGACAATATAGGCTATATCTCATTTGAAATTCACACTGTCACGCTGTACTAACTGCGTATTGAATATCTAACGAAGGTATATTATTTCTTAGTATTGAAACATCTGAACGTGTTTGAACTATGAGACACCTGTCACCTGTTAACCAGGCATGTAGGTTTTGCGGAGGACATTTCCAAATATGACGCATCCGTGACAAACAAATTATGTCTGATCCAATTCTCTATCTTGACTTGTACCATATGTTCCCGTTTTTTTGTCAGGTGAACAATTGACTTGCTTTGCATGTGTTTGTGACGGGTGCCAACGGTGGGGCAGGATACCTTTTCGCAAACACCTGCTATCATCACTATTTGATAGTGATTCATAAACATATGTTCACGATGAAGTCGGAATCGACACTGCTTTAAGCAGATTGTTCTTATGAATATGGAAAGGTTTTGTCTTTTGTATTTATAACGTTCATTTTTCACTATGCTATTATAAGACTGATAGAGATGGTGACGTCACTTCCGAAACGAAGACACGGTGGGGAGCGGGTCCACTATAGTCATCATAATAAACAGGGACGAAGCAGAAAAGCAATTGCTTACATCTAAGAAATAAACACATTTTTTTACCCCTAAAAGCACAATTTTGTTTATAAGTAAACCTCAATTTACCATCTTTGCAATACATTATTAATTCAAACTCTACACTGTCGAACATGATAATATTATCTGACTTGAAAATCAGAATATTTACGCACTGTAGGATTTTAATGTAAGATGGTTTGTGACGTAAACAAACCGCGCTCTCACAAATATTTTCATTATAATCATAGGTCGGCTCGCGTTAAGATATGAAAATATAAATAACCATCACATACTACGAATGAACAAGTAAAAACCCAAAAGAAATGTTATGGATTCGTTTTAATGTTTAAATTTAATTTGTCATCAAAGATGTTTCTTGAATGAAAGTCGTAAATGTGTTCGTGAAACACCTATATACACTACTAATAACAGATTATAATAAATAAATTACTACTATTTGTCACAAATATAATCTAACATTATTCGTATTGACATCATGTTAAAATGAATTATACATGAAATATGACAATAAGTGCTAAAGGGCCACAGCGGAAATAACCCTCGAAGAAGTTGTGTTCACACAATGTGAAGAGAATGTCAAGACATGCGATATAATGTCCACACGCTTAAAGTAGTCGGTAAGCCCTATCCCACTATTTAACACACATGCCTACTGGATGTATGGGTGTAAATATTGACAAGACTATTAACATTGATGCCTTTGTATTGTTAGAAGTACCATAGTTCAAAAACATTCAGATTACACGTGCGTGCGTGCGTGCGTGCGTGCGTGCGTGCGTGCGTATTGATACCTCGTAGTTCCGGAAACCCTGTGTTTTGGGACAAGTATTTTGGAAGATAAAGACGAATGTTATTTTGGGAATATATGTTTATATACATGTACATTTGTAATCTTCGTCATCCGGCCCATGTATATTGGACCCAAACGCCTGATATCGTTGTTACTGGCTTTGGGGGAATATGAGCGAGTGAGTTTGGTTTAACGCTCCATTTAACAGTATTCCAGCTATATCACTGCGAGTCAGCTTGGTGTGGAGAGAAAGCCATAAATTTCGTTTGTTTATTTGTTTGTTGTTTAACGCCGCTCTCAGCAACATTCCATCTGTTTGACGGCGATCTATTAATAATTGAGTCTGGAACAGACAATCTAGTGATTGATATCATGAGTATTGATCCATGCAATTCGGAGTGCCAAGGAGATCCCACGGGACCCTTCAGCAATTACATAGAGATTTGTACTGGCATGTGTGTCAAACTGATTTTACGAAACGAGTATCAGAATTCTTGTATTTCCCGAGCGAGAGTCCATTTTTTACCTCCAATTTCTTGAAAAAAATACTTTTTTTGGAAATGCATTTTTACCGTATAATAGGGCAGAAACCTTGGGACGAAGTACAGGGAGATTGTTTGTATTGTGTAGTTACATTGTCACTGTGATTCCAGTTGATGAGATGGTGGTAAGCTCATGTATGTTTATTATCTGCCAAGACCGGCCGTGCCATTATTACAACAAGATCGGACATTTTATGAAATGGATTTTAGTGTGCTCTTCAAGTCGTAGATTTTCATTTTCTCGTAACTCCGAATGGGGTGGATCGTTATACTTGTATTTTACTGTGTACAGGTTTAACTGTTTTAATATGTTTGCACTGTTGTTTTATGTTTTGGATCTTAAAAGAATGTGACGAGGTGAGACTTTAATGTATCTGTCTGTCTGGGATGAAGTGATCCTGGTCTCTGTTGATGTGGTCGGCATCAATATTTTTGTGCGGATGGCTTCTGTAAAAGTTCTGACAGTGTTGCGTTTGAGGAGGCGAGGACGATGGAGTAAAGTTGAACTGTCTCCATTCACACTACAGCTTCTAAAATGCCATAGATATATAGGGAAGAAGCAGACGAATTCACAGGGTGTGGGGTGTCTGACGCCGTCGAAGAGCAATTCAATACGTTAATCCCGACCCTGCTAATCCAGTAACCAGCTGGCACTTGTGTTAGGATGTCCAGGTATGTAAAAAAGATATCACACCGCACCCTTGAACCGTTAGACCGGATGATTTCACTGTGAATGTAAGCTATACTGCACGGATAAACGGGGTGAAAAGACTGCACCATTTTAGAGATTACCCCGCGTCCCCCGTCGTGATGTTGCTGGCATCTGCTAAACGCGGCGTAAAACGATACTCGCACTCACTGTCCTTGCTGACAACGCTATAAGGATCTATCCCGAAACGCTATTACAGTATAATATAGAAGTTTTTCTCCATAAACTTTAGCTACCATTAAATTTAAAAAAAAGGAGACCATGTGAGATGGGAGATTCTTCGGTAAATCTAGACTTGCTTCATTTAGAGTTATAACATTACAGTAAGGGCTGGTGGAAGGGACAATACTATGTTTCGGAGACTGATACAGACTACCCTCCGTATCGCGAAATAAGTTAACACGGACTGCAGAAATACATGAAACATGTTTGTGGATAACACTATCCCGTTACAAGAGGAAAAAAACATCTTCATTCTAAATCTGACAACGTAGAAGATTTAATAGCTGAAAATATTAATATTTGTATCAGTTTAAGCAACAGCTGGGCGCGCATGACACGCGGCGCGTGTTAATGGAAGTGTATAGTCGTCAGGAAGTGATCGTGTCTCACTAGACGGAATCCAGTACCTTCTCCCCGTCATCAGTGCATCTACTGTAACAAATAATCTAACAGACATCGCCTCATAAATTGTAACAGGATCTTGGATGTAATGGATCTTGCAACTAAGGCGATGTATCTTCTGAATCACGCAAATCACTGAATATTAAGATATTCAATTCGTTTCATATATAAGACGTGTGTAAAGTAGCGTTTTACATATTAACTTACATATTAATAGGTCATTTCTATAGGGGAAAAAACCCATTGTTTGGAAATTCGGTGAACAGGTGATATTGTAAACCCTCCACAATTGTAGGGCGCTAAATTTCAACCTGTTTCTCATCTGATAATAAACTACCGGGCAAAAGAAAGTATACACCCGTGTTTAATGGTGGCTAAATATGCCACAAACAAGGAATTGTGAATCGATGGTGATGTATTTGATACGGGTATCATAGTTGTGTTTTAGACCTTGAGTTTGCAGTGTTGCGGCGACTGTGCCAGCTTGATAACGTTTTGATAACGTTTGTTATTTATCCTCATGATGTTAATTATTGGATTGTCTGGTCCAGACTCAATTATTTACAGACCGCTGAGTGCGGCGTTAAACAACAAACACAGATTCACAACCGAGTACCTCACAGAACCCCATTGGTAGAGCTGTGAAGAAACCACATGATCTGATTTTTTCAACTTGACTTCAAGACGCCAAACTGATGACTTTATTCTCAATAAATCAAGGAATAAACGCGAAAAACGTGAACGTCCCTCGTGCGCATTAATAGAATGGCGCATCTTTATCTGGGCCCACTTGCACAAAGCGATCTTAGCGCTAAGACAATCGTAACCCTATGTTAAAGTATGGGAGTTACGATCATCTTAGCGCAAAGATCGCTTTGTGCAAGTGGGCCCTGGACATACTCGAAAAAGACATGAATATCATAACGCAGCAGCCAGAAATCAATATGATTTAACGTTAGACTCTGTATATCTAACAAAGTACAGTGTCAACGATGGCCACCCTTTATCTACACAGGTTGATTAAGCAGTCATGACAGCCCCGACCCCTTATGACAACGTTCTCCGGTCTTGGCAACCTTATCACCAACAACAAAATAACTGAAGGCCACATACTGCTCATTCAAATATAATGAAAATGCATTCGTCACCGCTCGCCCCTTTCCGTAACCTGCAAGAAGACGCTATTCGGCTTGTCCCGGAATAACACGAGTTGGTCACGAATGAGCAAAATATTCAGGACAGGAACGTCACGCGTGTTGTCTCAAATGTTTCAGCAGACAATCTAATGTTTGAAACGAATGATCATGAAAGTCAACCTTGAACTGTCACTGCAGGCACACGTGCGTTTCTTTAAGTGACAAAGTGTACGATTCCTCAGTACAATTTACATGGCTGCGATATGCTGATTAGGTGCGGGATGACCGGATGCAGTTTTCTTGATAATGAGGAAATTGGTAAATTTGGCACCTTTTTGTGACGTTCATACCGTTTCACGTATAATTGTTTCAGACTGACTGTCACTGCCAAACAACTAGTGACGGCCAACATTGGCAACAGATTTACGACTTGGCACAAACACAATTTTATTATTTATGAGTATTGTAAGCGTGATTATTTTTTATCGGTTGTTGAGTTGAACCTCAAATTCGGTTCAGAGTTCGTGACTGAGTGAGAGATGGAGCTGGTGACGTCACTTCCAAAACGAAGTTATGGTGGCGAATGGATCATTAATGAATGAAGTTACAATACGTCGGATAATCGAGGGTGGTGTCATGTATTGCTTTTATTACAGCAATGAAGAGTCTACAGTCAATACGTGTTTCAGGGCTGTACTGTTTGAGTAGGTTTACCGTGTCTATTCATAAGGGCGAGTGTTTGGTTTTACGCGCGTTGAGCAGTATTTCAGTTATATCACGGCGTGTCAGCTTGATGTGGGAGGAAAGCCCGAAGTGATGCAGGTCTCAGACGTTTACCACTTTGGTGAAACCCACATGGACGGGTATGGTGCTGGCATACCTAGACACAATTGGGACGTCTAAGAGATGCGACTATGCGCAACGAATTGTGACGCCTAAGGGACTGGTCATTTATTATATGGGAGGGGTGCAGTATATCTATAATTTTGATTGAAACAATGTCCATTTTAATTGAAATATGACTTTGGGGATGGGTTGGTGTCGCTATAGAAAAGAGTTTTGATTTAAACATATTTATTCACAAGATGTGAACGGGGTTGGGGGACAATTTCTTCCAACTTAGAATGCCCTCTCCCTGGTATTTACAAAAAAATTACAATTTCAAATTCAATATATATGCATACAACACTATAGATGAGAGAGAGAGAGAGAGAGAGAGAGAGAGAGACAGATAGAGAGAGAGAGAGAGAGGGGGAGATACATTGTTGAATGAACAGTTCTTTACACAAATCCTTTAGTTGTGCATATATAATGTTGTACTGCCTTAAATATAGCTTCATTTTCTGTAACAACGTGATCTGCATTGCCGTATAACAGTAAGTGTACATCAACAGGTATGTTATGAACTATAATTTTAAGGCTGTTTAACATAATTTCACGCTGATGACTAAACAATGTACATTCCATGAGATAATGATATGCATTTTCACATGTATTCGAACATGTACAGTTCGGGTGATCTTTTATACCAATTCTATATAAATCATAATTCAATTGACTGCACATGTATCTCAGTTTTGTGTGTAAGATATTATATTTTCTTTTTCCATAAGCGAAGTACGCAGGTGACGTGGGGTGGTGCTTTTGTAACGAATTTTTAAAACAAGAAATCGTAGAATTTCGATCTGATAACGGAATAGAGTTCCACAATCGGATAGACAATGGGTAAAAGGATTCACACGAATGTCTTAGTCTTGTGAGAGGAACACTGATGTTTTCAGAGTTTCTGAGACTCTATGAGTTTTTTGCAGCAACGGTTTTGGGTAGAATATCTGTTAGATAGGAAGGGGCCATGTTATGATTAATTTTGAAGAAAAGACAAAGTTTACGTTTCTTTCTACGCTCAACTAAGGGTTCCCATATAATGAATGCCTGGGGGCATATTTAGGTAGACCAGTTACAATGCGTGCAGCTTCTAATTGTAATTGTTCTAATTTCTCACTTTGTCCTTCGGTACAACCATCCCAAACCTCACATGCGTATTCAAAGTGTGGTCTTATGAACATTTTATATATATTGTTAATAGTATTTCTGTGAAGTAGATGTTTGAGTTTTCTCATTGAGTAAATCATCTTGGAAGTTGTTTTAATTATGGTATCTATATGACAAGACCATTTGCCACTGGCTTCAAGTATAACACCCAAGTGCTTATGACTGTTTACAGAGCTGATTTCTTTTCCGTTGAAATATAGTTTTAGACCTCCATTGTTGTCTTTGCGAGAGAATAGGACCGATTTAGTCTTTTCGGGATTGTAAGTTTACATAAACAATAAAGAGTAAAGGACCAAGCACGGATCCCTGTGGCACGCCAGCCTTCATGTATCTTGGTTTGGATATTTCCCCATTCACAAATACGCTTTGGCTACGATTACTTATGTAACTGGTAATCCATTTTAACAATTGGCCTTTTATACCATACCTCTCTAATTTGTACACAGGCCCACTGTGCCATACACGATCAAAGGCTTTTGATACATCACAGAATACAATACAATAGTTTTCTTTGTTATCTAACGCTGTACAAATTTGGTGGTAAAGTTCTATTAGTTGATGGACAGTTGAGTGACCAGCCAGAAACCCAGATTGGTACTTATACAACAATTTGTTCTCATGAAAGTAATTATATAAATGTTTGAACACTACTCTCTCAAACAATTTTCCTAAACAGCTAAATTGAGCTCCAGAAAATAGCTTCTTTCAAAGAAACATTTGTTTGCTTGTTAGGGATCAATTTACCACATAAGTTGGTGAATAACGTACATAATTGAAAATACAGTCCTAGGACCAATCTCACCCCAATCCCCATACTAAATGACAAGTCCCCAAGGCGGCAGGGTCCCTATTCGTTGTTGACCACTTTCTTCATGAAGGAAAACTGTAAAGTGTGCACATCGGTTTTTACATTTATAACTCCATAAACACATAACATATCGAAAATTAAAAATAAATACATCGAACAATAATAACTTCACAGAGTGCTTATTTAAACACGAACACACACAACACTGTAGAAAAACTATACGAAACCATTGACATCGATCTTACTTATATTGTTTAAGCCAAATTAAGTGAAGTAAACGTCAACGACCTTCGTCACTCTAGGCCTTCCTCCCATATTTACACAGACACGATCTTATTTAACTGAACTACCGTTCGAACTCATTAGAAGTAGATGCATGGAATGCTGCTTGTTTACCCATTTCAAAGAATGCTTTAGCGAGGGAATTTGCTAATGTGTTATTGGCAATGGCATTGGTACGACCATAGATGTGAATTTAATAGAAAACGTGTTTCAGATTATATTCGACGCTTAACAAATTTTAAATTTCGCGCGCTGAAAAGTGGGCCGTGCAGAGTCGTAGTCACGTGATTTTGTATACCATCAAAATAACCGGAAGCACGCTGGCATTCCCGCGTCAGACAACAGATGTGAATGAAATAGAGAGTGGCTATATCAGCGGCGGAGAGTGCGGGATGGTCACAGTCGGCACGGCCTCATTGTCACAACAGTAACAACGTGCGTTTGTTTATCGCCGAATAACGCGGGATAGCAGTGAACGATCGCCAGTGCAGTATCATCATGGGGGAAGAATACGAAGAGGTACCTGAAGTCGAGGTTGAGAATACTGCCAGCCAAGGTGTTCACCTTAAAAAACAACTGGGACTTTTCAATGGAGTGGCTATTATTGTTGGAATTATTATCGGCAGCGGAATATTCGTGTCCCCCAAGGGGGTGTTATTGGAAGCAGGGTCCCTCGGCAGTTCTCTCATCATTTGGGGGTTGTGTGGTGTCATTTGTCTAATTGGTGCCATTTGTTATGCCGAGCTTGGAACAAGCATCTTAAAGTCTGGAGCTGATTATTCTTATATCTTTGAGGCGTTCGGTGACATGCCGGCATTTCTGTATCTATGGGTTGCCATAGTTATTATCATTCCAACCGGCAACGCGATTACAGCAATGACTTTTGCGAACTATATTCTCCAGCCTGCGTTTCCAGATTGCGGGCCACCGGACACTGCGGTCAGTTTACTTGCCGCGCTCTGTATCAGTAAGTTCATTTAATTACTTTTTATATTATTTAACCCCTTATGTTTAACCCGGACATACATATGTTCAAGGAGAGTGTTAGTTGTACAAGATCGTCAATGTTTACGCGCTTTGTTGTTCGTTTCGTTGCCATTGCATCATCGTGTTTCCGTGTCCACGTGGGTTAAGCTGCACACAACGTTCGACAAGAGCGGTGCCTGTTTTCCTTTGATTTTTTCAATACCTGCGCTGTAGGGAGTTTTATGGCTCACAATTTGCGCGTGTTATAAACAAAATCTGAGCGCACACAAATGCGGTTCAACGGGTGGTTGATCTGTATCTTTACTAATCCCTTTAGAAAATGACCATGTTTGTAGCCCGCTGAATTTATTAGTGTATAGATGTGGATCTATTTAATTGTTCTCTCGGGGGCAGGAGGTGGCGTACGTGGTGACAGCTGGCTTTTTTTCTCTTTCTATAGTAATAACATTGAACACTTAATTACATAGGCTACACAATGGTAAGCTTGGTAAGAAGTTTGCTGTGTATGTTACCCTGGGTATACATCAAAACTATTATCGAGATATAGAAATGGTAGCATATGGAAGGATTCTGCTCTAATTGAGGTCTACTCACATGATTCTAGAATACCTCAAAGGTCAAATATCTCTTGATGTTTTAAACTTTTTCTAATTATTTTTTTATCTGTTTTCTTGTATCCTCAAAATAACCTGGGTTTCATTGATCAGTGATTTTACTTGAGAATATGAATATTGAAAATTGTTTTAAATTTAAAGTTTGATCATTGGTTTAAAAAACAATAATGGTGGACTTGACATGCTTATACTGTCAGTCACGGATGTGACAGCTATCACAGACAGATAAAATATACAGAAGTAGGGCTGGGTCGAGTCCAAATGTATTACCGCTATAGGTCACAAGTTGGCTACAAAATGTCCAATTAAGAATTGTTTTACAGGAGCCCTGGCTAATATTACGTAGATACATGCCACCATCTGATAATGCATACACTGAAGTTAACTGAAGCTTTATCTTTACTCAAGCATATAAAAGTCAGAAGGAATGGGTGCAGTCAGAAAGAAATGAGAACATTTAGCGACTTGGAGTGCAACCCATGCTTGCCGTAAAAGGTGACTATGCTTGTCGTAAGAAGCGACTAACGAGATCGGGTGGTCAGGCTTGCTGACTTGGTTGATGCATGTCATCGGTCCCAATTGCTTGGATTGATGCTCATGATATCAATCACTGGATTGTCTTGTCCAGACTTGATTATTTACAGACCGTCGTCATATAGCTGGAATATTGCTACGTTACACACACACAAAAAAAATAAATAGACATGCTAGTCTAATGAGACCATTTCTTTTAAATAAAATGAGTCATACGATTGAATAAAATAGATCAAAATGAAAGCTTGAAAAAGAACTCTGAATTTTGATCAAATACAATAACATTTCAGAAAAGTAATAAGCATAGATACATATTAAGAACTTGATGTTTGGATTATACCTGAACATATTTATTATGAAAAGATAAATAGTACATTGTACATTATTTCTCTCTGTAAATTAAAATGTGTCGGGTGTTTGAGTCATCTGTTAGTCACTAATCCTCAGCTGTCACCTTATGGCTTAATTCAGTGTGTAACTAGCCCAGCTGTAAATGGAATGGACTTTGGTAAGGAATAATTTAACCTACCAGCTTTTCATCTATAGCCATATATGGTACTATATCGGCTCAGATCCCAGGAAATTACAACCTCTGGAGGATGTGGTATATTGTTTGGGCTTTACACTTTGTACCAAATACTTGTTATTTTAGTTTGTCTGAATATTATATTTAATATTTGGTGGTAGAATAAACAAGATGAAAGCAATACTGAAAAGTAGAATCTATTGTTAATGGATTTCCGTGTTTAAGGCGATTTCTTGACCAGGAAATATCGTTTGGCCAGATTCAGAATGGTGCTTTCTACTTGCAGTTAATTAAAGGGGGACTGGGGAAATATTTGGGATGAGGCTTAAAAATTGCACCCCACTGTGTTTCAAAACGAATATATTTCTTAAGATATTTCTTTTCTTATAAGCAGCAAAATCTCTGCACTTGTACACAGCAGACAGAACTCAAAATTAACTTATCGTTTTTGTTAGTTTCAACAAAATCAGTAATGGTACTCTTGTGTCATTGGATTTTGTGGTTCATTGATCACTTGATTGTCTGGTTTGTTTGCAGGCTGTCTTATAGCAGGTGTTCAGCTGTGCTGCATCAGGCAATAAATACTTACTTTTTAATGCAAATTGTATGAATGGCGGGGGCTACCGGTTGGGCAGGACATGCTTACCCTTTTGCGAACACCTGGTATCATCACTGATTTTCAGTGGTCTATTCATGTAATTTCCACAGCTATTTGCCCTTTACGCCAAGAGGAATCTGTTTCAGCAGAAAATCTAGGCTGGTTATTCTCTTGCTTTGACAATTTATTTTTACAATCGGTTTTCTCCCCAGCTATTTCCAACAAACTCTTTTCTTACTGAGCACCATCAAACAATCTGTTCATTTTCACTATTATCAAGATGAACACAAACTGTTTGACGTTTGGGTATTAATGATTTCTTTGTGTTTTTCTGTTGTTGGAGTGAGTGAGTATGGTTTTATGCCGCTTTTAGCAATATTCCAGCAATTTCACGGTAGGGGACACCATAAATGGGCTTCACACATTGTACCCATGTTGGGTATCGAACCTGGGTCTTCGGCACGACGAGGGAACGCTTTAACCACTAGGCTACCCGGCCGTCCCTCTGTTGTTGGAACACCATGTCTCCCGAGACAGATATTGCATATAAAAGTAAACTCCTTCTTTTTTAAAATGACACAGTGAGTACAGTGGTTCAGTGAACAAGAGATATACTTGTTTGTTTTTAGGGTTAAAGCTTGCAGCAACTCAATCCCAATCCGTTACATAATTTTATTAATTACTAATATGATTTCAAGAAAGTGTTATTACAAGCAAAAATTTAAAATTCAAACAATCTATTCCTTTTTACACCACTGTTAATCCGATAGTCTTGCACTCCAACACGTCTAATTTGCAACGAATTGATCCGAAATCAGTCTTGTTAATCCAACAGTGATCAACGTACTCCATGGTAGAGTATACCGACAAGTGTTTTCATGCAAGACGAGTTGGCTAGTAGATGCATTTTACATCGGCTGCAAAGATAAACTCGCTAAACAATTAATAATTAAAATAAACAAAACAGGAATAATGACATCTTTAGAATACCTCTATCTCATTACAAAATGATATGATATTGAATACGTCCTATTATAGGTATCACAATTGAGCATTAATGTGACATCTTGGTATATAATTATCCCATGCCATGGAGAGGGACGGGGATATAGGAATGGGTGCTGTCCGTTACCTTTCTTCTCTCCGTCACATTTTGTTTCCAGAGCACAACTTAAAGACTTTTCAATATTTCTTGATTCACTTGTCACAGCTGTAAGTCTAGCCATAAAACTGGTGCCTTACGTTATTAAGGAATTTTTGACATGCATAATTAAGTCAGTTCTTATGAAATGATACATCAACAATAATAACTTTACGGACTGTTGATTCATTAAAAATAATGTCGACAGCGGTACGAAACTGGAGACATCATGAACAGGATTAATGCAACACAATCCCGCCACTTATTATCAGGAATTAATATTCCGTTAGTGGGTGAAGCCTTATTTTTTTTTTATGCGAAAAGAATTTCTTGGTAATCAATCAAATGCCACAGAATCACTTGCACGGAATCACAGAAAAATAAACTAATAGTATACACTAGTTATGTCCAAGATTTTTCTTCATTTTTCTTCATTTTACTTATATTCAACCAGAGAGTTGAAAAGTGGCAGAAATATGATAATTGGTTGGTGGGTATTTAACAAATAAAAAAAAAATGTAACTACAATGTCTAAAATAATCTTTATTATTTGTAATATGTGCCAGCTGAAATCAATGGATATTTATTTTCAACTCTTTGAACAAGTGACTGTTCTTGCTTGACTTGACGTTTATCCCTTTTTGTTCCCACCGTAAGTCCCTTGGAGATAGATAGTTTCCTATACGGCTGTTGACAACTAAACCCATGTGGGGGTAATTTTACCTTGTTTGACAAGCCGGCCCAATTACCAGTGTTTAACTGCAGCATCTGACCTGAGCGCTGGGGCTTTCATGGTGGGAAACTAGTGTATCCGAGTTTTCATGGGACCTCTTCGATATCTTTTGCTTCTGTGGTAATGTACTTAGATTTATGGAATCACTAGAAACTACCATCAACAAAATGTCATAGCTTTGTTTTCTGCATGAATCAAATTCAGGTAGTTATGACTGTCAATTCGCCAGGAAAATTAAATTTGCTGTCTGTTTTGTGAGCCACGCTGAACTGCACGAGTTGGCTGACCTCCAAGTTGAAATGTGGCGCCATTGGGGACTTTATTTGAGTATGCCAAGTCAGGCTTTATATGGTTTAATAGCCACTTGTAAGTGCACAACTCTACATGTTGTGTATGTCCGAAGCATTACCTTACCCTTGTCAGTGGATCAGTGTGCAACCAATTTTCATTGTCAGCTCCCTGGGGAGTATACGATCCCTGTGAGGCTCTAGAAGGTTAACAGTCACATTACTCTCTCATCCTGCGTGTGACACATTCACTATGGCTGAACAGCAATCTCATTAAAATCAGATCTTCTCACTGCCGCTAAACAAAGATCTGAGGACATCCCATTACGGGTCACGTCAGACCGACCTTTCGCAAACTCTGACCGACCAATGGAATTACTGGCAAGAAGTCGACATTAGCCAATCAGAAGGCAGCTTTCTCGTGCTTTACAGCACTAATTTCAAATTGGCGACTACGCTTCGAAACATATTTTGACAAGTTCTCGCTTAAAAATTTGAAACCTGAACAAAAGAACGTTCTAGAATGGCTAATATATGGTCTAGATTGTATAGATTCAGTCGTTAAGCCCGTAACTATCGTTCGGAATACCCCGTTTAACGTTTTCGAGGCTGCATTATTAGAAATGACATTCCGACTATCACTTTCATGATCTGGTAAGCGACGCTCTGATTGGTCGTATGAAAGGTCGTTCTGACATGACCCCTAATGGGATGTCCTCAGATCTTTGTTTAGCGGTAGTGAGAACTAAGATATGATTTTAATGAGATTGTGTGAACAGAGGGATATTTTGAACACTCTTGCCTAAGGAGACACAACATGTGCTTCAGCGTGGAGCGGGACTGAAGCTCTGGAAACTCAGGCTTAGGAGCCAAACTGCTGAACACGATCACCCCTCAAAGGATTCTCCACGACCAAAGTCGCGTAACTTCACCATGTTCACCTGATTTGCAGATAACTGCAGTTGAAACAATACAGTGATGTCATATAGCTGTATTTTAGTTCATGTTAGTCAACTGCCCAACTAGACAGAAGAGATCCTCATGGTTGTAGCCCCTGATCTGCTGTATGTCAGACTGGGCAGATGTTGGTCAACTGTCTCAATGGGCAGAAGAGATCCTCGTTGCTTGTAGTCCCTGGTCTGTTGTATGTCAGACTGGGCAGATGTTGGTCAACTGTCTCAATGGGGAGAAGAGATCCTCATGGTTGTAGCCCCTGATCTGCTGTATGTCAGACTGGGCAGATGTTGGTCAACTGCCCCCCCTGGGGAGAAGAGATCCTTGTGCTTGTAGTCCCTGGTCTGTTGTATGTCAGACTGGGCAGATGTTGGTCAACTGTCTCAATGGGGAGAAGAGATCCTCATGGTTGTAGCTCCTTGTCTGCTGTATGTCAGACTGGGCAGATGTTGGTCAACTGCCCCCCCTGGGGAGAAGAGATCCTTGTGCTTGTAGTCCCTGGTCTGTTGTATGTCAGACTGGGCAGATGTTGGTCAACTGTCTCAATGGGGAGAAGAGATCCTCATGGTTGTAGCTCCTTGTCTGCTGTATATCAGACTGGGCAGATGTTGGTCAACTGCCCCCCCTGGGGAGAAGAGATCCTTGTGCTTGTAGTCCCTGGTCTGTTGTATGTCAGACTGGGCAGATGTTGGTCAACTGTCTCAATGGGGAGAAGAGATCCTCATGGTTGTAGCTCCTTGTCTGCTGTATGTCAGACTGGGCAGATGTTGGTCAACTGTCTCAATGGGCAGAAGAGATCCTCGCTGCTTGTAGCCCCTGATCTGCTGTATGTCAGACAGGGCAGATGTTGGTCAACTGCCCCCCCTGGGGAGAAGAGATCCTTGTGCTCGTAGTCCCTGGTCTATCTTTTCCAGATTTAATTATTTTACAGGCCAGTTCAATACATTCAACCCAAATACAGGGATGAGAATTTTCCACAGATTTGCTGAAACCTACAGATTTTGTTACATCAGGGGTAGCTTTTGTAAGACCTGCCTTACAATATAAATATAAATCATATAGTTCCCACAACCCTGGCTAACTAGGAGGTACAGTTTTGACATTTCCTACATATACACACTTGCAGTCATGTAAACAACAAAGAGCACAAAAAAATATCCCCCAAGCACTGCTCACATTACAGTAATTCTGTGTTGAGAAGAAAAGTCTCCCCACATAACCTTTTCTTTATATGAAGGTTTTTGGTTTTGTTTGTTGTTTAACGGTGCACTCAGCAATATTCCAGCTTTATGATGGCGGTCTGTAAATAATCGAGTCTGAACCAGACAATCCGGTGATTGACATCATGAGCATTGATCCACAGCATTGTGGGACATGATGATATGCATCAACCAAGTCAGCGAGCCTGACCCCCCAATCCCATTAGTCGCCTCTGACGACAAGCATAGTCACTATTTATGGCAAGCATGGGTTGCTGAAGACTTATTCTAACCCACATCTTAACAGGTCTTGTATTAAGTGTATATTAAGTGTAATTTGAACCACAACATTATTTATAGTAAGCCTTTTACATTGTAATGTGATATACTTTCGAAAATAAAACCAATTGCTCATATACTGCACGATCAATTGTCCCAATCAAATATCACAGTCAATTATCACAATCAATTTTGTTTCCAGCTCTTCTGACATTTATCAACTGTACGAATGTGAAATGGGCCACCCGGACACAGGACATCTTCACAGCTACAAAGGTGGTAGCCCTCATCATCATCATCATCACTGGAGTGGCCAAGCTGGGCATGGGTAAGTCATAATTGGCGTTCCAGGTTGTCACTTGTCTGTTTGTTGTTTAACGTCACACTCAGCAATATTCTAGCAAATGCCTATATGAAGGCGGTCTGTAAATAATCGAGTGTGAGCTCATCATCACCCTATGACGGGGCGTTCCAGGTTGTCACTTGTCTGTTTGTTGTTTAACGCCACACTCAGCAATATTCCAGCTAATGCCTATATGAAGGCAGTCTGTAAATAATCGATTTTGAGCTCATCATCAACCTATGACAGGGGGCGTTCCAGGTTGTCTCTTGTCTGTTTGTTGTTTAACGCCACACTCAGCAATATTCCAGCCATATGAAGGCAGTTTGTAAATAATCGAGTGTGAGCTCATCATCACCCTATGACGGGGCGTTCCAGGTTGTCACTTGTCTGTTTGTTGTTTAACGCCACACTCAGCAATATTCCAGCTAATGCCTATATGAAGGCAGTCTGTAAATAATCGATTTTGAGCTCATCATCAACCTATGACAGGGGGCGTTCCAGGTTGTCTCTTGTCTGTTTGTTGTTTAACGCCACACTCAGCAATATTCCAGCCATATGAAGGCAGTTTGTAAATAATTGAGTGTGAGCTCATCATCACCCTATGACGGGGCGTTCCAGGTTGTCACTTGTCTGTTTGTTGTTTAACGCCACACTCAGCAATATTCCAGCTAAAGCCTATATGAAGGCGGTCTGTAAATAATCGAGTGTGAGCTCATCATCAACCTATGACAGGGGGCGTTCCAGGTTGTCACTTGTCTGTTTGTTGTTTAACGCCACACTCAGCAATATTCCAGCTATATGAAGGCGGTTTGTAAATAATCGTGTGTGTTGGGGTACACTGACACACGATCAACCGAGTTGCGAAGTCTGACCACCCGATCCATTCCAAGAGAAAAGGTTGCTGGTAACCAAGTCTTACCCAGAATTCCCGCGGGGTACTGGTATGACAATAATTGGGCGGGACTGATGGTTTTTAACTTAAAATGTACAGATCATGATGAGACCCAGTTTTACGTTGGAGGTCCAGCTTATCTTGTTTGTTGTTTAACGCTGCACTCAGCAATATTCCAGCTATATGACGAAGTCTGTAAATAATCAAATCTGGACCAGACAATCCAGTGATTGACATCATGAGCATTTATCCACGCAATTGGGATACGATGACATGCATCAACCAATTCAGCGAGCCTGACCACCCGACTATTAGTCGCCTCTTACGACAAGCATAGTCGCTTATCTACCGTACATAACATTTTGATACAGATTTCAAGGACCATGTTAATGCCTTGACTTATCTATGAGATCAGCTTATCTGTGGTCATATATGGTAGTTATTTTACACTAGTATGGGATGAATAGCCTTGCTTCAAGGCTGTTCTGAATAACAAATCCATGGGTGTATAGTAATGCTATCCTAATAATAGGCAAGTCTAGATTAGCAGACAGTACATCTCTTAAGATGCCAGTTTCTTACAGGGACAACTTGTTTTTATTGTTTATATAATCAAGAAATGATGATTTAGGCTAATAATTTAGAGACTTTTGCAAGTCTATGGAATGAACTGGAGACTAGTTGGATATGACAATTGGCGTCTACCACCTATGCTTTTCTTATGAGGTGACTCGTCTGTTGCTATTCCAGATTGGTATGGGTCCTCGGAACCTGCTTGTCGTAAAAGACGATGTTCCTGTCGAGATTCAGGCTTACAACCAACAGGTTCCCAGTACATGACGAGTAATCATTGATCATGTTTATACATGTATTGGTTTGTTTTGTCATAATCTAACGATACGATACTCAATTCTTGTCACAAAGTTGCACCACTGAATTGTAACAGCCTGACTCGGCTGTGTTTGTTGACTCTGCCCTGGAGGCATGGTTATACAGCCATTAGAGCAGTGGTTATCTCTTAGGTTGTTATTCTAGCCTTAGGGTTCATTGGTCAACTCAGTCAGAAAACAATTATTCCTGACATGTCAAACCTGAATTTATTCTCACTTTTCAATCAGATGTAACAAGCTGTGAATTTTCTTGTTGCCAGTGTAAACATTCATGTAAACGTTTTACAATTGGTTTTGGTACAGAGAAACTATCAAAGCCATTGAATATGGTTTTTATTATGTTTGGAGTAGAAGAGGAGTTAAAGGCAGTGCAGCACCTGCTACAGTGAGAGGTGTTTCTTTTATGATCATTTTGTTACGTGCACCCAGCCTTTGAAATTTTGTGCTGGTCTGCTTGCCTTCTACAGAGCTACAGATAAGCAGCGTATTTGCATAAAATACCCCCAAAAAATATTCAAAACCCAATTACTTTAAATTAACTTGCATACAGAAAGGCATGCATTAAATGAATAAAAAAACAGCTTGCGTAAATACCCAATAAAGCTTTTTCAGCATGCATACAAAGGAGCTTATTTCCGAAACACAATTACGCGCTAATTTACTTTCCGAGTCAACATGGTCAAGCCTTTATATTTCATTATATACATCTAAAACATTATTTCATTTTTTAAAAATCTTAAAATGTTTCTTATTTTGGGAAAAACCCAAAAGAGTGATGAATAGATGAGTGAGAAAATATTGGTTACCCAATGAAAAATGTAATAACCCAATTAAGGTAGATACCCTAGAGTAAAAACTCAGTTGCTCGAAAAGTTATCTGGAGCTGTGCTACTAAATTGTGCTTATAGCAAGTGATAATCCAGTAAAAAGGTAGTCCTCATGACAAGCAGCATTTGAGGGCTATAATTCTGAACCAGTTCTCAAGGCTTCAAGTTTGTAACAAGTTGTAACTGAATAAAACTGATAGAACATTTACAACAGTACGATACATGATACGTTTTTTTCTGTATCGATACAAGATGATACACTTGCTGAAATAAATTACTTACTCTTTGTTTAATGTCCCTGGCTTTTTGGTCAGTCAGATATTGCAAAATGTGTTTACACCCAGCTTTTCCTTTTGAACCTGCTCTGAAATATTTGCGATTTGATGGAAATATGCGTATCATGACCTATGTATCATGATACGTATCGTATCGTGACCTTGCTGTATCGTTTCATTCCTTAATTCTAAGGCTGGCAACCAATATTTTCTCTCTTTCTGGAGTATATAGAGTGGCACTCTGGATTGAAAGTACATGAATGGGGGCACAGTTGGCACAGGTGTCTAAGAGTTGCGTCCCTTATGAGTGCCAGGAACCAATGGTCGTGGGTTCCAATCCCAGATTTGTCCTGATTATGTTTCTTGGTCTGGTGACCATTACTATGCAGGTTAGCTTTAGGAGGGTTGTTCACGTATGAGACTTGAGTCACTTGAGGTTTTCTTCCACAATCAAGCTGTGATATAACTGAAATATTGTCTAAAGCGACGCTGAAGCAAACGCATTCACTCAATAGTTTAAAATCCCCTGATTGTATAGTATGACTCTATGTTACCTTGTGGTTAAAGCGTTAGCTCGTCACGCCGAAGACCCGGGTTCGATTCCCGACATGGGTACAACGTGTGATGCCCATTTCTGGTGTCCCCCGCCGTGATATTGCTGGAATATTGCTAAAAGCGGCGCAAAACCTCACTCACTCACTCACTCACTCACTTGTTACCTTTGGCTCTGAAATAAATAAATTTGAAAAGAACCCATTTGTCCCTTGACCCAACCTAGGTCGTATGCACACTAATTATTTATAATCCAAAACAGGAAGTGATGTAAAGCACATGTTTCACACGTATCTACACAAAGTAGCCACACGATAAGAGTTGCCCGCCCTTGGGTTGCTAATGACAGGAACTTTGTTTACCGAACTTGGTAAAAAAAATCAGCATCAATCAATCCAAATTGATGTCTCTAAAAGTTCAACAAAGAACAAGAAACATTTTGCGTATTACATATTTAATAGATTTGTAAGCGTGCGCCATTATGATCCATTATAAATTAAATACCACAATAATATAGCGTACCATGCTATTGCCTATAATCATCTTAGTATCATTAGTCTATGTTAAAGTATGGGATAATGGCCCTAGTGCTGAGGTTGCTTTGTGTAATGGCGCCGATTGCATTCGGCTGTGGTTGGACAAGCACTCTGCAAATTTGACAAATCAGTCAGACATAGGGTGGATCAATCCTTGGTAATAAGCTTGGAATTGAAGTGAATCTTTCCATTAAAAGTCTGATAACATTTTGTAATTATTTTAAAAAAAAAAGTTCTCAATAAATAAGCTGAAAGCAATTAGGATGTTAGCAGGTGTTCTGCATGTGGGTGGTAGATTGAATTTTTCCATGTATTGCATGAACTTATTATACCTTCAATTGATCAATACATACCAAATATTCACTTTTTAATTTTTTTCAACCTTTTTAAATGTTTTCTTTTTTAGTCCAGATAATTGTTTGTTGTTTAACGCCGCACTCAGCAATATTTCTGTTATATGAAAGCGGTCTGGGAATAATTGAGTCTGGACCAGACAATTCAGTGATTTACATCATGAGTAATGATCAACACACTTTGGATATGATGACATGCATCAAACAAGGCACCAAGCCTGACCACTCAGTCCGTTTAGTCTTCAGTATGACAAGCATGGATTGCTGAGGACCTATATTGGAAGGTGGAATCTGGATAATAACATGGCACAATGCAATATGGACAGACAGTATTTCCACATGGTGTGGGTCACTTGAGCTGATGCCAGGGTAACTGCCTCCTTGATTAGTCTTAGGAATTATGAATGGGAATAAATAGAATTGGAGCTTCATGTTTGAAAGACCAGTGAAGATCCAGGGTAAAATCATCTTCCCGAGGCAAGAGAGTTAACTGACTATAAAAGTCCAGTTTCCACCCTTGCCGAACTAGGCTGGTATTATGGAATTGGACTAACGAGTCTATGCTTAGTCCAATCAAAATCGCGCACCGAAATCAAAATCCGGTGCGTAAACTGTCGTGCAGATTTCGGTCGTTTGCAGGATTTGCAAAGCATGTGCACCGCCAACTCGTTGTCAGCAGATGTTTTCTATATCTTTTCATGTTTTTAATCAAGGTGCTCATGGGATTTGATGCATTTCGTGATGTAAGACCCGTTTTATCACAATATAGATCTTGATTATCGATCAGATCGTCCTGACCCGGCGCCAGCATTTTGTGTAAAGCAAACGCAAGTGATGCGAGAGGTGGAATCTGATTGGTCCATAGGAGAGGCTTAGAAGGGACATAACTGGTAATAGCCACTGGTGGCGCCACGATCGAGCCCAGTAATTCCAGCCTAGTTCGGTAAGGGTGGAAACTGGACTTTTAAAGTCAGTTAACTCTCTTGCCTCGGGAAGATGGGGTAAAATAGGTCTACAGCAACCTATGCATTGTCCCATGTTATGTTATAGGGGTTGGGGAGTTTCCCTAGGTTAGAGGGGCACAGTTTTCCTGTTTCCGTTGGAGCAGTCACCCTCATTTCTCTTGATCCAAAAGTATTCAAATCGATTTGAACCCTGTATCCAGATCTGACTTATTCTGAAACAGTTCTTTGCTTCTTCAAGATATATTCAACAGACGGTGATTTACGCTGATTGTTATATGCAGGCTGGTGGTACACACAGCCATTGTGGACACATAGTAATTGTGAAGCAGTATTAGGGCCATGTAGCTGTTGCTTGTTGTATGATAGGCTTTTGTAGTATTGAAAGCGTGATATGCCGTCCTTCGAGTACAGCTTGGGTCACACACAGTTCATCCTTCGAAATCAAGCAGACTAGTTGTGTTGTGAAAGTTAAACAGGGGACGGGATTAACAGACAAAATATCTTTCGTCCCACAGAAGTTTATTCTTGTTTTTGTTCCCTCAGAAGTATTTATGCTTTGCTAGTTTCTTTACTCCAACAACAGAAAAACTAGCCACCACATAATGCACTTGCTTCACTTGCATGTGCATGTCTCAAGGACATTGCCCAACATTAAAGTGTTGTGAATACATTATTGATCAGGTGCAGATTAAATGTTAGAGGGGTTAAGTTCATTTAAGTGCGTTAGGTGGAGCTATATGGGGATAATTTACTAGCTTTTCGGCATTTTAGAATCAGTTTGTTAGGAACCCATCATTTTCCCGAGGCAAGACTGTCCATTTGCCTATATCAAAGCCTAGCTTCCATCCCTCCCATTTCACACTTTCGCACATACCCATTCTCCAATCAGAGAATGTTTTTTCAAGATCAGTATCCGAAAACATGGTTGCTGCTATAGCCACAGACATCATCTTTTGAATTTGCACTGAAATTATTGCCCAAATTATGTGAACACAATTATTTTTTTTTAAGTGGTTAAAAGTTTTTCATTAACTTGTCAAAGTGCTTGTATATTTATGACCACAGTATCTATTAAGTCACCTCTTATAACAAGCAGAGGTTGTTGGGAACAATGATGTTACCCTGAATCCCCCACAGGGAGACCAGCATAGGTTGTTGGGAACAATGATGTTACCCTGAATCCCCATAGGGAGACGAGCATAGGTTGTTGGGAACAATGATGTTACCCTGAATCCCCCACAGGGAGACCAGCATAGGTTGTTGGGAACAATGATGTTACCCTGAATCCCCACAGGGAGACGAGCATAGGTTGTTGGGAACAATGATGTTACCCTGAATCCCCATAAGGAGACAAGCATAGGTTGTTGGGAACAATGATGTTACCCTGAATCCCCATAGGGAGAGGAGCAGAGGTTGTTGGGAACAATGATGTTACCCTGAATCCCAACAGGGAGACGAGCATAGGTTGTTGGGAACAATAATGTTATCCTGAATCCCCATAAGGAGACAAGCATAGGTTGTTGGGAACAATGATGTTACCCTGAATCCCCATAGGGAGACGAGCAGAGGTTGTTGGGAACCAATAATGTTACCCTGAATCCCCATAGGGAGACAAGCATAGGTTGTTGGGAACAATAATGTTACCCTGAATCCCCACAGGGAGACAAGCATAGGTTGTTGGGAACCAATAATGTTACCCTGAATCCCCATAGGGAGACAAGCATAGGTTGTTGGGAACAATAATGTTACCCTGAATCCCCACAGGGAGACAAGCATAGGTTGTTGGGAACAATAATGTTACCCTGAATCCCAACAGGGAGACGAGCATAGGTTGTTGGGAACAATAATGTTACCCTGAATCCCAACAGGGAGACGAGCATAGGTTGTTGGGAACAATAATGTTACCCTGAATCCCAACAGGGAGACGAGCATAGGTTGTTGGGAACAATAATGTTATCCTGAATCCCCATAAGGAGACAAGCATAGGTTGTTGGGAACAATGATGTTACCCTGAATCCCAACAGGGAGACGAGCATAGGTTGTTGGGAACAATAATGTTACCCTGAATCCCAACAGGGAGACGAGCATAGGTTGTTGGGAACAATAATGTTATCCTGAATCCCCATAAGGAGACAAGCATAGGTTGTTGGGAACAATGATGTTACCCTGAATCCCAACAGGGAGACGAGCATAGGTTGTTGGGAACAATAATGTTACCCTGAATCCCAACAGGGAGACGAGCATAGGTTGTTGGGAACAATAATGTTATCCTGAATCCCCATAAGGAGACAAGCATAGGTTGTTGGGAACAATGATGTTACCCTGAATCCCCATAGGGAGACGAGCAGAGGTTGTTGGGAACCAATAATGTTACCCTGAATCCCCATAGGGAGACAAGCATAGGTTGTTGGGAACAATGATGTTACCCTGAATCCCCACAGGGAGACGAGCATAGGTTGTTGGGAACAATGATGTTACCCTGAATCCCCACAGGGAGACGAGCATAGGTTGTTGGGAACAATGATGTTACCCTGAATCCCCACAGGGAGACAAGCATAGGTTGTTGGGAACCAATAATGTTACCCTGAATCCCCACAGGGAGACGAGCATAGGTTGTTGGGAACAAGGATGTTACCCTGAATCCCCATAGGGAGACGAGCATAGGTTGTTGGGAACAAGGATGTTACCCTGAATCCCCATAGGGAGACGAGCATAGGTTGTTGGGAACAAGGATGTTACCCTGAATCCCCATAGGGAGACGAGCATAGGTTGTTGGGAACAAGGATGTTACCCTGAATCCCCATAGGGAGACGAGCATAGGTTGTTGGGAACAAGGATGTTACCCTGAATCCCCATAGGGAGACGAGCATAGGTTGTTGGGAACAAGGATGTTACCCTGAATCCCCATAGGGAGACGAGCATAGGTTGTTGGGAACAAGGATGTTACCCTGAATCCCCATAGGGAGACGAGCATAGGTTGTTGGGAACAAGGATGTTACCCTGAATCCCCATAGGGAGACGAGCATAGGTTGTTGGGAACCAATAATGTTACCCTGAATCTCCACAGGGAGACGAGCATAGGTTGTTGGGAACAATGATGTTACCCTGAATCCCCATAGGGAGACGAGCATAGGTTGTTGGGAACAAGGATGTTACCCTGAATCCCCACAGGGAGACAAGCATAGGTTGTTGGGAACAATGATGTTACCCTGAATCCCCACAGGGAGACGAGCATAGGTTGTTGGGAACAATAATGTTACCCTGAATCCCCATAGGGAGACGAGCATAGGTTGTTGGGAACAATGATGTTACCCTGAATCCCCATAGGGAGACAAGCATAGGTTGTTGGGAACAATGATGTTACCCTGAATCCCCACAGGGAGACAAGCATAGGTTGTTGGGAACAATAATGTTATCCTGAATCCCCATAGGGAGAGGAGCAGAGGTTGTTGGGAACAATAATGTTACCCTGAATCCCCATAGGGAGACAGGCATAGGTTGTTGGGAACAATGATGTTACCCTGAATCCCCATAGGGAGACAAGCATAGGTTGTTGGGAACAATAATGTTACCCTGAATCCCCATAGGGAGAGGAGCAGAGGTTGTTGGGAACAATAATGTTACCCTGAATCCCCATAGGGAGAAGAGCAGAGGTTGTTGGGAACAATAATGTTACCCTGAATCCCCATAGGGAGACGAGCATAGGTTGTTGGGAACAATGATGTTACCCTGAATCCCCATAGGGAGACAGGCATAGGTTGTTGGGAACCAATACTGTTACTCCAAATCCCGAAAGGGAGACGAGCATAGGTTGTTGGGAACCAATACTGTTACCATGGTTACTCCCCAAAGGTCCCATCTTCATCTCCAGCATGCTGTTTGTTTCATTCCCCATTTTATCTTTTCAGGGTCAACTGAGAGTTTTCAAGAGCCATTTTCCGGCTCCACAACGGATCCCAGCCGTTTTGCCTTGGCATTCTACTCAGGGTTATTTTCCTACTCAGGATGGTGAGTAAATGTCACCAAGGGTCAACGCAGGGCCACAAACATACGCCTGATTTATGGCGGAAATTACAACAATTGACTCCTGCATTCCACACCCCATATAGGTCACATAGTCAGTTGTTGTACCTTGACTCCTGTTTGCTTGTACTAGTGTGAGAATATTATGTCAAGCCCTGTAGGAGAAAATACAGTTGAAGGGGGAGACATTTGGGGAGGGCAGGGATGGAATAATCTTTAAGGATGTTCTCAGGGAACTTTGATCCTGGCATCTGAAAGGGGGAGCAAACTTGTGAATAATCTGTCCTTATTGTCAGGCCACTTGTGGTTTTGGGTCAGATCCTATATTGGATATTTTAGTGATTTGCCTGAGCATGCTAAAGCACTCATGCACAATTTTTTATCACGTATGCAAAATTACACCATACAGTTTGGCAACCATTCTGTATACTGAAGTTGATGCTGTTCTGTATACAGCAATACAGAACTGTTGACAATTTGGTTGGTGTTGGCAAATCAACAGAGAGATCATCTTCTGGCATACGGTGCAAATTTACATTTACATTTGCACCTGCTCCAGACATGATTCAAATTTGCTCCTGGTGTAAATATACACACGAGTAAACGCGTTCACAAGAAAAGTATACTCACGTATGTATATTTTACACAGGTATGCATATATTTACACATACGTATGGAGGTGCATGTGAAGGGGGTGTTAAGTAATTTTCATGTGAATGCATAGTAAATTCGCATATACATGCATGTATAGTTACACATGCAAAATTACTTACGTGAGTAAATGTTGTGCATGGTTTTTTTGTTTGTTTGTTTGTTTAACGTCACACCTAGCAATATTCCAGCTATACGATTGTGGTTTGTAAATAATCATGAGCATGGATCCACACAATTGGGATAGGATAACATGCATTAACCAAGTCAGCAAGCCTGACCACCCGATCCCGTTAGTCGCCTCTTATGACAAGCATAGTCCCTTTTTACGGCAAGCATGGGTTGCTGAAGACCTAATCTACCCCGGATCTTCGCAGGTCTGTTGTGCATGTAAATGAGCTATAAGTTTGGCCCCGGTTGGGTCTACAGCAAATCAGAGGTCCATGCCAGTTGCCCTTTGTAGGAAAATTGGGAGAATTGTTCAAAATGGGATTTTTTTTATAAATTCTGTATTGGGACATTTTTAACGGAAATTGGGAATTTTTACTGGTATTTGCTGCAGACTTGGGGCCAAATATTGGCCTCCAACCAGATAAATACCTTCAAATGTTTACGAGGAGCATTCAATAAGTTTTGCAACTTCAATATGAAACCAAGTCGCAGAATATCTTTTGCACTTTTATTTTTCAATATTTTCTCCATTCACCTCAGTTCACTTATTCCATTTGTCCTTCAAGCTTTTAATATGACTTTTATAGAAATCCGCAGATTGGCCCTCGAACCATGCCTCAGTGGCAGCCTTTATGTCCTCGTCATCCTGGGAGCGTATTCATGATATTGGAAGTTTGATTTTTTAATGGAAGTTATAGTAATAATAACTGATGTTTGTGTTTAGCAAAGATGACTTGTATTTAACTGGTAACAGGAACAAATGAGAGTTACTTAGCTTTGTGTTGAATGTAATTTTGAAATACCTCATACTTTAAGAAAATATTTAAAAATATTTATACTCGAAAGGTTGCACGGGAATCACACACGCATGAATACAGTGTTAGCGTTGGTCGTCTCAACGTGCGTGATTCCCGTGCACCCTTTCGAGTTGAGTTGATTGGTTCAACTGTGTCATATGGCCCTGTGACGCAGGGGTAGCATTATGCAGATGGCTGTTTCAATGAATGCTCGTTCTACCCGTGACGAACAGGTCTGGTTGTTGATGAAATATAGTGATAGCTAAATAGACCGATTTTTAATTCATGCACCATTGTCTTTAAATGTAATATGTAGTTATGTATGACTGTTTAATAATCTCATACCAACTTTGACTGGAGTAGGTCCAATAGTTTTTCAGAGATTGTAGTTAACGTCTGTACCTTAAATTACCTTCCAGACTATAGACCTACCAAACAAGATGGCATTACAATTATATTTGTAATGGATAATGATGGTTACTTTTAAATAGTGAGTTTTTCCCCACGTTTTGCAATATTCCAGCAGTATGACGCAGGGTACACCAGGGGACATTGTACCCATCTGGCAGATTGATGCCAGGTGATAGAATGCTTTTACTGCCAGCCATCCCACCACCATATGTTAGAGTGAGTGATTGAAGGTGTAGTTATATAATCTGTCCGGGTAATCCAGAAATTCGGCTTCATGATGCACAGCTTTGCAGTTATCTTTCTAGGAGTTCAAACTTAGTGTCCTTGGCAGGCATGATCCATGTTCTGATGCCAAGGTCAAGGTCCCCTTGTAATCAATGCCATGTGTGAAATTAGAACATTGTTTCTGTGTAATAGGGGTTATCATAAACTCTTAACCCCCCCCCCCCCCCCCCCACGAAGTGCCAGGTTACAATTGGTCTTCAGCAACCCATGCTTGTCTCTCCCCCATGAAGACTCGGGTTAGAATTGGTCTTCAGCAACCCATGCTTGTCTCTCCCCCATGAAGACCCGGGTTAGAATTGGTCTTCAGCAACCCATGCTTGTCTCTCCCCCATGAAGACTCGGGTTAGAATTGGTCTTCAGCAACCCATGCTTGTCCCCCATGAAGACTTGGGTTAGAATTGGTCTTCAGCAACCCATGCTTGTCCCCCGTGAAGATTTGGGTTAGAATTGGTCTTCAGCAACCCATGCTTGTCTCTCCCCCATGAAGACTCGGGTTAGAATTGGTCTTCAGCAACCCATGCTTGTCCCCCATGAAGACTTGGGTTAGAATTGGTCTTCAGCAACCCATGCTTGTCCCCCGTGAAGATTTGGGTTAGAATTGGTCTTCAGCAACCCATGCTTGTCTCTCCCCCATGAAGACTCGGGTTAGAATTGGTCTTCAGCAACCCATGCTTGTCCCCCGTGAAGATTTTAGTTAGATTTGGTCTTCAGCAACCCATGCTTGTCTCTCCCCCATGAAGATTTGGGTTAGAATAGGTCTTCAGCAACCCATGCTTGTCCCCCGTGAAGATTTGAGTTAGAATTGGTCTTCAGCAACCCATGCTTGTTTCTCCCCATGAAGACCCGGGTTAGAATAGGTCTTCAGCAACCCATGCTTGTCTCTCCCCATGAAGACCCGGGTTAGAATAGGTCTTCAGCAACCCATGCTTGTCCCCCGTGAAGATTTGAGTTAGAATTGGTCTTCAGCAATCCATGCTTGTCCCCCGTGAAGATTTGGGTTAGAATTGGTCTTCAGCAACCCATGCTTGTCTCTCCCCCATGAAGACTTGGGTAAGAATTGGTCTTCAGCAACCCATGCTTGTCCCCCGTGAAGATTTGAGTTAGAATTGGTCTTCAGCAACCCATGCTTGTCCCCCATGAAGATTTGGGTTAGAATTGGTCTTCAGCAACCCATGCTTGTCTCTCCCCCATGAAGACTCGGGTTAGAATTGGTCTTCAGCAACCCATGCTTGTCTCTCCCCCATGAAGACCCGGGTTAGAATTGGTCTTCAGCAACCCATGCTTGTCTCTCCCCCATGAAGACTCGGGTTAGAATTGGTCTTCAGCAACCCATGCTTGTCCCCCGTGAAGATTTGAGTTAGAATTGGTCTTCAGCAACCCATGCTTGTCTCTCCCCCATGAAGATTTGGGTTAGAATAGGTCTTCAGCAACCCATGCTTGTCCCCCGTGAAGATTTGGGTTAGAATTGGTCTTCAGCAACCCATGCTTGTTTCTCCCCATGAAGACCCAGGTTAGAATAGGTCTTCAGCAACCCATGCTTGTCTCTCCCCATGAAGACCCGGGTTAGAATAGGTCTTCAGCAACCCATGCTTGTCTCTCCCCATGAAGACCCAGGTTAGAATAGGTCTTCAGCAACCCATGCTTGTTTCTCCCCATGAAGACCCAGGTTAGAATAGGTCTTCAGCAACCCATGCTTGTCGTAAGAGGCGACTATCCGAATCGGGTGGTCAGACTCACTGACTTGGTTGATGTACGTCAAATCGCAAATTGTGTAGATAGATGCTCATGCTATCAATCAGTGGATTGTCTGGTCAAGGTTTGATTAAATGCAGACAGACATCATATAGCTGGAATATTGCTGAGTGTGTTTTTAACAACAAACAAAACATACATCAACTCCTAAATGTATCTGTACATATAGTGATCGCTCGCTATTGCGCTCTTCGATAAAGCGCTACTTCGGTTACTATGCGCGGTAACGCATGGCTCCCAAAATTTATGTACACTTTTAATACTGAGAGTTGTTGTTCATTGTTCATTTGCACATAACGCTTCTCATTGCAAAATCAACCGTTTATCGCTGAATGGAGTTCTAATAATTTGAAAACATCCGCGGCAAGTCCCGGAAATATGATTGTTCTACTAGTTATCTGTTCACACTATACATCCTTTGATCTTAGAAGCGCATGCGTGCAATAAAAGAGAATTTTCATATTCTTAATTAGTGGGATCCAATTTGAGGCGACACTGTCAACTCACATGTAGTTGCTGTCACAACACGACGGTCATTCCTTTTGATTTGGATCAAGTAACCATATCAAACCAATTAATCTGGCTTGATAACGTTACTGTATATAAAGTGAATTTATCAGATCAAGGGCATTCCAATTTCAACATCCAAGAAGTAGCAGTGCTTTACAAATTATTTTAAATGAGCTAACTAATTGAATGAATTCAATCGATCTGACAATACAGTGTTTTGACAATTTACAACGTACAAACCATACATTTTTTTATCTTATCTGTTGAATGTTGTTGTTCGTTGTATGAATGTGTATCTTATGCTATATAAATGTATATATTTCTGTATGAATGTGTATCTAATTCTTCATAAATGAATTTGTATGAATGCGCACATGTAATAAATTCTAGTGCTGGTCAAAACTCTCGTTTTCCGTATTTTAAGCAACATGACTAATCAATGCCACTGAACCACTCTGTACTTGAATTGTAATTGGCTCTTCACTCATAGCGTCTGTTACTACCATTAACGATTGATATTCTCATGTAAGTAGACTACTTTCACATTGAATGTGACAGTAAGGGCTTGTAAATAATAACAAACGGCGAAAATACAATGGATATATATTTATTTTTACACTATGAACCGTAAACAACTCATATCATTGCAATGTGCAAGCCAAGGCGAAGATCGTGAGATTGGCCGAGCATGCTCCCCTACGACTCCGCCTTGGTTAAACGGCTCATCGTCTATAACGCCCACCAATTATTTGGACCCCATTGGTAGCGCTGTAGCGAGGGACCACTGTAATACATTTGAGTCTGTACATAATATATTCGAGTCAGTAGACTGAGAACCCGTGAAGACCCGGGGTAGAATAGGTCTTCAGCAACCCATGCGGTCGTCTGAGGTGCCGCGATTCGCTGTGCAGATTTGCGTCCCTTGGGCATGCCAGAAACCTATGATTGTGGGTTAGAATCTTGGTTGGCCCAGATTATGTTTCTAGGTTTGTCAAACCCCATACCCGTGCTCATGGATTTCACCGAAGTGGTAAATGTCTGAGACCTGCATCACGTCGGGCTTTCCTCCCACATTAAGCTGACATGCCGCGATATAACTGTAATACTGTTAAAAGCGGCGTTAAACCCCACTCACTCAGCAACCCATGCTTGCTGTAAAAGGTGACTATGCTTGTCATAAGAGGCGACTAACGGGATCGGATGGTCAGGCTTGCTGATTTAGTTGATGGATGTTGTCGTATCCCAATTGCGTAGATTGATGCTCATGATGTTAATCCCTTGATTGTCTAGTCCAGACTCGATTATTTACTGACTGCCGTCATATAGCTGGAATATTGCTGAGTGTGGCGTTAAACAATAAACAAACAAACAACCAAGGGACTGAGTAAGTGGGTTTTAAAAGACTTCACTGCAAGTTCCTATGACAACTGTCCGCTTCCGTGGTCTAGTGGTAGAGCGTCGGCCTGGAGAGCGGAAGGTCCGGGGTTCGATCCCCGGCCGCGTCATACCAAAAGACGTTAAAAGATGGTACTTGTTGTTACCCTGTCTGGCGCTTGGCATTATGGGGCTAAAACAAGGACTGGTCGGCTCGGAGTCAGTATACTTTTTTTGACTGGGGTATTCATGTTTAACTGCGACATGGTATCTCAGTGTGCTAGCACTATAAATCGGCATTAGTACGGACTAGTACAAGCAGCCACACACACGTGCATGCATGTTGCTATATACGGTAAGTGCAATAATCTTGGACGCGACATTAAACCCAATTTCACCTCATCGTCTAGGACAGCTAAATGACCCATACTTTATCGCCCTTTTTGAAGTGACAAAAGAAAAAAGCTGTTCACTGTTTCACTGAATGTTGAAAGCAGTTGACCCAATTTGTCGACAAATGACTTGTCAGACTACAATACAATCGGTTTAATCAAGGCCAGCAGGTGCTTGGCGATACAGATGCATTTTACTGGTCCCCAGTTTTAGGCATTGTTGTTATTTTTCAGTACTTTTCAGTGGCAAACCACTAATCAATGCACCAATACAATATGCCTAATGTATTCAGTCATTCAACAGGCGACACATGTTTTAAGACAGATGTGCTTTTAATGGGCTTAGGGTATTTGCATCCACTTTAATCAGCAAACCGGAAGTGAGTGAGTTTATATAACGCCACTTTGAGAAGTATGTCCGTTGTATCATGTGTCAGTGTTCCTGTTTACTAGTAATTACCAGTTTTGGTTTAGGCCTGGACCGGTAATTCTTATGACTGCCAGTCCCTGTGGACCGGCAAATAAGGTATCTTGTAAATCTTTGTTGTTGAACAAAACATCGTCGATAGTGAAAAAAGTATATTTTTCAAACAAAGTCAGCTTGTCTGTTTTCATCAGGGTTTCCCGTTGTGTATTTTCAGTGAAAGGAAATAATATTTCGCTTTGCTTCGAGGTTAAATATCTATTTGTAGTGACTTAGTCTTGAATCAAAGTGAAATATTCAGAAAAAAAGGAGAAAAATGTGATTGAACTTTATGGGAATGACGTGTAGATCTAAATAAGCTTCTTCAGAAATGATGCCACTGAATTTGTCAGCCATGAAAGTACACTGCATTTAAATTGATGTTGAAAGAATTAAAACCAGGTAATTTTCATACGAGTTTCATTTGTTCAAAGTTGGGACTGACAAATATTGGGTGGGACTGGTAATTTCAAAAGCCATAGAAAAACTGTGTGTCAACTTGATATGGTTGGAAAGCCTGAAGCAATGGACTGAGACGTTTATCACTTTAGTAAAACCCACGAGCACGGGCATAGTACTAACAAACCTAGAAACATAATCAGGCCGAATCTGGAATTCAAACCCACAATCGTGGCACCTTTTATCCCGTTTACATGCACCTCTATACATATGTGTGTATATGTGCATACGTGTGTAGAAATACATACCTGAGTATACTTGTCATGTGAACACGTTTACTCATTTGTGTTTATTTACACCAGGAGCAGATTTGCATCATGTCTGGAGCAGGTGCAAATGTAAATGTCAATTTGCGCTGTGTGTATATGTTGCAATGTGAACGTTTATGTAAACGTAAGAGGATGATCTAATTAATATCTGATTGCCAACACCAAACAAATTGTCAACAGTTGGCAACTTATATGCGTATATACAGAGTTGAGCGGATGGTGTTTTCTTTTGGTTTCAAGGAGTCAAAACTTTGTGTACAAATTAAATCAAACACATGTTGCTTCACGTGAACATTTTCGATGAAGCAACTCTCTTCTCATTCATCTTTGATTGGAAAACGTGTTTTGTGTTGAAAGTTGTGAACAGACTGACGAATATGTGTGCCTTACACAATTTACATACTTTATTTACACACCAAAGATGCTTTTCATGTGAACGCGTAGTAAATTTACATATACATGTATGCATGTATGTATAGTTACACATGTGTAAAATTAATTACTTACGTTAGTAAATGTTGTGCATGTGAATGGGGTATAAGAAGAAGAAGAAAATGACTTGGCAAAAAATTGTTTTTAACGCCTGTCGCTGATTGAGGTAAAAAATAGGCGAAATTGATTGTTCACAAAATTTTATCACAGCTTCTTTGAGAGGCATTTAAGAGTTAAGTAAGGATAATATATATTGTGATGGCCATCACGAAGAATATATAAATATTAATGTGTCTTTATTATAAAATATGTAAGTTATAACAGCTTGTAAAAATTAGAAATATTTCCTAAATATTTCCCTGTTGTATTTTTGATGGTTATATGACAGTGCACGAATTATATCATAATTATCCTGTAAACTGTAATTAGTTTTGCAGGTATATATCAGTATACTTTTGCCAACCTCGTTTTCACGTAATTCAATGTTTTGAATCCCGTTTTGGTAAGAAATCTATCAGAGGATCATAGCATGCTTTTATAGAGCTTCATGGCACACCGTTATCTCGTAAAAATAATCATATGTCCATGCCATCATGTTACGCATATTGTTTAGGATGTGCCAGTACCTCATAAGCATCGATGTCAACAACGTGCCTGTCAAAACGATCTTGTTTACTTGTTTCAAGAGTTTTGCATTGACCGTAACTTTTGAAGAATTCATCGTTCTAAGCACACAGTTACGCAAATTAACCATCAGATACAGATTAATCATACCTTTGTTCTTCAACAAACAGATCACAATCACTTGGCAGCTTGATATTTATCCATATTTGTGTGAATTTGTGATCAGGGCTGAGCTACGTGTTTCGCCGACGCCCGCCATTTTAACTTTGTGACAGCTAGCCTAGGTCGCGATGAAGTTACTGAATTTGGCTAATGCTTAGCATTTGCATTATAAAGTTTGTTTAATCTAATGAACTATGTCCAGAGGAACCCAGAATCGTATTTGATGATATGTCAAGACGTGTATTAAAGTTACTGTTAATTCTGACATCAGGAACTATGTAATCTTCGCTGATGTATTCATGCGCAGTATTTAGCGTCACTATTTATGAACATGTTTCTCATAAATATGACATCCAGTGCTTCTGTCAAAGCATACCAGTGGCCAATTTGTGTTATTAAACGTCTTATGCATCAGATAAATTCCAATTGCCTCCTGACATTTGTAATCTTCCTCTTTGAATTGTCCATCGTAATTCCCAGTCGATGTTGCTTGTTGTTATTACGTCCTCTCGGCAGGCAGCAAGGACGTAGCTTCGATGTAGCAGGACGTAATTGTTTATCTTGTGATATTGGAAGGCAATTAGTGAATCAATTAGACAGAATTCATTGATTGGTATAAATACTCATTTTTATACCAAATTACCTCCTGAGATGGTTTGCCTTCCTCTTTATTTCAGTGATTTTACATTGTGAAAGTAGATCCCTCAAAGGAATAAGGACGTAAAGAGACGTAATTTCTCGTAATTTGATTGGTCAATAACAGACATGTGACCATTTTCTCACACCTATAAATACGATGAGATCCATTCTGGGTCATTCTGACTTTGGCAGTCTAAAGGTCAGTTTCAATCAAAGGGCAGATAATTCAGCCCAAAAGTTCCCCTTGTCCTTATGTAATCATTTCTATAAATAGACTGCATTTTTGAACACAAACACAAATTGCTATCTGAGTAACTGTAAAGTCATCCATATATATATATTAATAGCAGTAAACTACCATTATAGTTACAGGCAATAATTATTTTGCCCTGACACTGGTCCTTACAAATAAACCTTAAAGCTCAGAGGGATCTACTTATTTGGAAGCATTGTGTTGTCCATATAAGGCATTTTTATACCCACATGAATAAAAACTAATTATTCATTGGAAAGAAGTGTTTTGACTCTCAGTTACATCCAGACTTCGAGGTTTATCAGAAGTTCGGGTCCGGGCCGCTACAAACTGGTGTCAGAAGTGGGATGTTTATATTTTTAAACATCCTTGATACGAACCAAGGGACTTACAGTTAGGACCAGTGACAAGATGGCTACAGTTTCATCTCCAGACGCAGAAGTTTCTTTTGACAAGTGTCATCAAACCACAGCAGAAGAAGGACAAGGGGACATATCTTTTGAAGAGGAGACAATTGATGAACTGTATGAAGAGGCTGAATCACTTGATGAAGAGCCAAGCAGATCCAATGGCGAGGTCAGAGTACACCATAGAGATGATGCAACACCTAGGAGACCAATGGTCATACCTAGAAGAAGAGTACCCTTCACAATCAGGCCAGATTTCTATGATGGGACAACAGACTGGGAGGAGTACCTGTCACACTTCAAGAATTGTGCAGAACTCGGTGACTGGCCTATGGACCAGCAACTCTTAGTTCTTGCTGCCAGCCTGAAGGGGGTTGCTAGGACATTCTACATGGGACTGGCCCCACACGAGAAGAGGTCACTGCACATGCTAGTTAGGAACCTGAACCACCGATTTGGGAGTGAGAGACAACAGAGCTTATGGCTTTCAAGGCTAGAAGTCAGACAGAGACAGAATGCGGAGTCAGTTGCTGCTTTGGCCGATGACCTAAGACAGATGACCCAAAGGGCATACATTGACTTAGACAGCAGGGCACAGGAAGCTATTGCCCTTAATCAGCTATACAAGACAGTCTCACCAGAGCTTAAATTTCATTGCATTGACAGAGGATGCAGGACTCTTTCAGGAGCGGTGGAGGTGATTGAAAGGTTCGAGGCATTGGTTGGTGACCATCGAGATAAGAAGAGACAAGTCAGGGCAGTAGGGAACAGAAACGAAGGAGGGCTTGCTCCCTTGGAACTTGAGAGCGCACCCAAGCCGAATGAAGATCTTCAGGGTGAAGTGCTGCACAAGATCATGGGAAGGTTAGAGAAGCTTGAAAAGGGCAACAACTTCAGATATGAGAAAAGAAATGATCGACCTCAAAGTCAGAGAACTTGTTTCATCTGCAAATCAAGGGAACATTTTATGAAAGACTGCCCGATATACAAAAGGTGCCAGGAACAGATGTCCACCTTTCATGCTGGATCTGCGGGGACGCAGGGAAAAGCCATCCTGTCGACTCAGTAGGCCATGGGGAGACAGGGAATTCAAGGCCTGAAGATGCTGCTATCCGAGTTGGATTGACTGGGAACTCTAAGGGGGGTTTGGATAATGGATTCTACATTCAGGGTGTCATATATGGTGTAGAAGCAAACGTCCTTGTTGACAGTGGGTCAACCATGACAATATTATCAAAGAGGATATTTGACCAGATCAAGTTGGAAGATGCTCCTTTTCTCCAGCAAGGGACCATTAAAGTCGCAGGAGTGGATGGAACAGGTTTAAAGATTGAAGGGCATGCTGACATGGACATTATTCTTGATGGACAAAAATACACACATCCTATCTTTGTGTGTGATGTAATTCCGGATGCAATCCTGGGTCAAGATTTCCTCTTGAAGCATGTGAGTGCCATCGACTACAAACGTCTAAAGCTCAATTCAGGGGATTCTTCCTTAAGTTGTTGGATTTCATCCGAAGCTGAAATGAGTTGTCGTGTTGAAGTGAGTGAGACCACAGTTATTCCACCTCATTCAGGAGCCTGGATAACGATGAAGATACCCAGGGCAAATAAACTTGCTCCAGCTGGTATTATAGCAGGGAAAAGGGATCTTCCGCCTGGAGTCCATGTACCAGAGTGCGTAGTAGATACATCTGAAGAGGTCCAGAAAATCAATGTCTTTAACTTCAGTCCTGATGAAGTCACACTCCACTGTAACATGGTTGTGGGAGTAGCAGAGTCACTGTACATGCAGCTGGAAGAACAAGACAGATGTGCCTCAGTCCATTGCAACGTCAATGCTGATATTTCAAGCTTACAATGTAAACCTCTTCCTGACCACCTCAAGGACCTTTGGCAAAGAAGCTCCCAGCATCTCTCTATGGATGAGAGTGAAGATTTTGCAGTTCTTCTTGCAAGATACCAACAAGTCTTTGCAACTTCATCGGCCGACCTTGGCAGAACTTCAAAGGTGCAACATCGCATTAACACTGGAACAGCCTGTCCCATTAGACAACCTCCAAGACGGCAACCTTTCGGAAAAAGGGAAATTGAAAAAGAAGAGATCCAGAAGATGCTTAAAAGGGGAGTAATTGAACCTTCAACCAGTGCCTGGGCATCCCCTGTGGTCCTAGTACGAAAGAAAGATGGATCTATGCGCTTTTGCGCAGATTATCGCCGTCTGAATGATGTCACATTAAAGGATGCTTACCCTCTACCAAGAACTGATGATTGCCTTGATGCCTTGGCGAATTCAAAATGGTTCAGCACAATGGACTTAAACTCAGGGTTCTGGCAGATAGGTTTGGTGGACGAAGACAAGGAGAAAACAGCATTCACGACTGGACTCGGACTCTATCACTTTACAGTGATGCCATTCGGTCTCGCGAATGCACCATCAACTTTTGAAAGACTAATGGAAGAAGTGCTCCGGGGACTGCAATGGGAGGAATGTCTACTTTTCATAGATGACATTATAGTTGGAGCAATAGAAGTGCCACAAGCTTTGCAAAGGTTGGAACATGTCTTTGAAAGACTACTAGGGGCTGGTCTGAAGCTGAAACCATCAAAGTGCATCTTCTTCCAGAAACGAGTGAGGTTTCTAGGTCACATTGTGTCCGAGAAAGGCATTGAAACAGATCCAGAAAAGACATCTGCTGTGCAGAACTGGCCAGTGCCAAAAACAGCCAAGCAGATGAGGAGTTTCCTTGGATTATGTTCCTATTACAGGAAGTTTGTAGAGAAGTTTGCCGAAATAGCCAAGCCGTTATACCAGCTGGTAGAAAAGAGGGTAACATTTTCCTGGACAGAAGAGTGCTCGAATGCTTTCCAACACCTCAAGGAAGCACTGACTTCAGCACCAATTTTGTCGTACCCTATACCTGGAACCAAATTTATTTTGGACACGGATGCAAGTGACAAAGCAACAGGAGCTGTACTTTCTCAGGAGCAAGATGGTGCAGAGAGGGTCATTGCTTACATGAGCAAGTCCCTGAACTGTCATGAAAGAAAGTATTGTGTCACTCGTAAGGAACTTCTTGCTGTGGTGAATGCTCTTAAGCACTTTCATTCCTACTTATATGGACAGGAGGTTTTACTCAGAACAGATAATGCAGCTGTCAGCTGGATGCGCAGCCTGAAGAAGCCAACAGGACAGGTTGCCAGGTGGCTTGAAGAACTCGGAACTTACAACCTCATGGTCATCCATAGGCAGGGCAGAAAACATCTAAATGCTGACGCTCTGTCACGAAACCCTTGTAAAGCATGTCTCAGACAGGAAGTAGAGCAGGAGCTGGGAGACTCGTCAGATGAAGAGGGAAATCAGATGGTCTCAGAGGGCAGCAGCCCACAAGCAGATATCTTCACAGAATTCAACCGAGCAGTTACTAGGAGCCATATGAACCAACCAAGTGAGCCATTGGTTTCTCTTGAAGGCTGGACACTCCCGGAAATCAGGCAGAAGCAGTTGGCTGATGCAAACGTGGGGATTTTGCTTGCTGCCAAAGAAGAAGGAAAAAAGCCAGAGTGGAAGGAAATCTCTCATATGACATCCACTATCAAGACTCTCTGGAGACACTGGGATCGGCTGAATGTTTACTCAGGAGTGCTTTATCGCTTATGGATGGAAGATGATGAATCCCGACAGCAGATGATTGTTCCTCAGAGCCTGAAAAATGACGTTTTGAAGTACTATCATGACATTCCATCCAGTGCACACTTGGGCAGAGAGAAGACTCTGGAGAAAGTCAAGTTCTCTTTCTACTGGCCAGGTCTCAAGGGTGAGGTGGAGAATTACTGTCAAACCTGTGACCATTGCACAGCAAAGAAACAACCTAAGGGACCCCTTAAGGCCCCTCTAGGGGAATACACAGTTGGAGAGCCTATGGAGCGAGTTGCTATGGACATCTTAGGACCTCTCCCGCTGACAAAGTCAGGACATCGCTTCATCCTTGTTATAAGTGATTGTTTCACTAAGTGGACTGAAGCTGTTGCTATCCCTAACCAGGAAGCTGTCACAGTCGCTAAAGCTTTTGTGGATGTGTTCATCAGTAGGTTTGGCGTGCCTATGCAGATACACACTGACCAAGGCTCTACATTCGAGTCAAAGCTTTTCAAAGACATCTGCGACTTCTTACAGATCCACAAGACCAGGACAACTAGCTACAGGCCACAATCAAATGGAGCTGTGGAAAGGTTCAACAAAACCCTTGCACAGATGCTCACAATGTATTGTGAGAGGGATCAGAAGCGGTGGGACGAGTACTTGCCTCAAGTAATGATGGCCTACAGAGCTTCAATGCATTCCAGTACTGGGCGCACACCCAACAAAATGGTCTTCGGAAAGGAGATAGTTCTGCCCATGCAAGCAGTCATTGGGAGGCCAGAAGAGCTTCGGGATCAGGCTGATGTTGAAACATATCTCTTAACATTGGAAGATAGGCTGAAACGAGCTCACGAAGCTGGCAGGAGATCCCTGAAACAGACAGCAGAATATCGGAAGAAGAATTATGATCTCAAGGCCAAGGGAAGATGTCTTAAAGAGGGACAAGCTGCATGGCTCCACAACCCTGTACGGAAACGTGGGGTCTGTCAGAAGCTCACTTCAAGTTGGAAAGGACCCTATCTCATTGAGAAAAGGATAGATGATGTCACCTACCTTGTGAGAAGGTCCCTTAAGCAACCTTCTAAGGTGTTTCATGTGGATCGGCTGCTACTCTACAGAGGGAAGAACCTTCCCTCATGGATCAAAAGATGTCAGCAGTCAACTTCAAGGAACTAGAAGATTAGGCCTTGAGAACCTGTCTTAACAATATCTTAAAGAAAAGTTGAACTTCAGAAGTTTGTGTTTATTGTTAACAATGTTGGAGTTTTATTACGATGTAAATAGTTGGATGGGATAATCTATGTCCCGAAGAAGGATCTTGAGCTTCAGTGCTGAAGCTATTGCTTGCATGGGTTGCTCTGGTAAATCTTAGGGAGCTGTACAAGGACTTGAAGCTTTGTTGGGTGGAACCTCAACTTGTGTCATACAGCGCCAGATATCTGCAAACAGAAAGAACATGTTGATGGAAGTGCTGCAGCAAACGATGATGGATCCGTCATGTAACGCAGTAAGACTAGGCCTGATCACCCTGGAACCTGCTGACTTGATGTTGTTTACATTCTTTCTGTGGCATTTGATCTGGGCATCGTGTGAGAACGGAGTACACAGAACCGATGGAGGTGACCCGTGTAAAGATAGAAGCTATGATTGTCCTGTGAGGCTAAGATATTTATCAGAGATCCATGCAAACCAGTGTCAGGGTTGTAGAGTATTGACCTTAAGTCATAATCAATAGTACAATTACACATGATGGCATTTAAGTTGGAATAATATGCTGCATTGTTGGATGTTTAGGCAAGTCTAAAAGAAAACATTTGTGTTACAGAATACACATAATCGTTGAAGATGGCTCACAAGTATGTCTGTGGACTCGGAGCATGTAAATATTCTTTTGCAACGAAGAAAGAATTGAAAAATCATTTGGCAGCAGCACCACATCGTAAACTCAAGGTAGCCTGTATCCTATGTCCTTCATTCCAGTCCTTTGCAAGAGTGTCAGAGTGGAAGAGGCACTGTGATGCGAAGCACAAGCTACAGCTGCAGGAACTTGATGCAGACTTTACGTCAGAAAGCAACGCCACATGGTTTTCACTTAATCCAGAATCTTATGTAAGGGCGGTACCAGCTCCAGGTTGGAATGCGGCACTTTCAGCAAAGACAAGGGAAATGGTCCTTCTTTGGGTATCAACACAGGGCAGCATGCCAAGAACAGAGGAAGAATGGGAGGAGGGATGGCAGACGATTAAAACGGTTACAAAGACCCTACCAGTGGAGGTGCAGGAGGTAGAAGATGATGATGCTCTGTCTATATTTACAGATGGAATCATAAGTCTTGAACCGGAAGTTAACACACCACCAGAATACGACCCTTCAGAAAGCAAGTGTGGCGCCTCGACTGAACTAGAGATTAAGGACATCCTCCTCCACAGGAATGGTGCTACTGTCCTGTTCTATACGCCTGGGGGTGGGTTTGTGTACGAGGCGGGCATTTCGGAAGAAGCCATGCAGAGTCCAAAGTCCTTCGACAACCTCACAAGGCGGATGAGGACTCTTGGCAGGGCCGAACCCAACTCCAGGCCAAGTGGATCGGGCCAGAAAATGGAGGGACCACAACTGGAAACAAGGAAAGCCACCTTCGCATCACTCCTGGGGATAGAGAGGAACATGATCAACTCCGTTACACACTGGACATCCCCTTTTTCATCAAGGGAACCTTCCCCCAGGCCCAAGAAAAGATCGAATAACTCCAACATGTCTCCCCATAAGGATTCCGCATCAAAGATCCCAAGAAGAGAGGAACAGAAAAGATACCATCAAAGGCCCAGCTCTCCCCCAAGGCCAAGGGAAGTGGACACCATGAGGGATGCCAAGAAGATCTTGACAACAGGTTGCATGCCACTGCTTCCCCCAGCCAGAAGGGACTGGACACACCATCAGATCCGGCTCTCTGCTGGTGCAAGGAGCATCACCTGGCCTCCTAGGAGCTGGGAGACCCTCAGTGCAGATGAGAGACTCCTCCAGTGGGAATTTGCTGCCATGACCCTGGAGGAGGGCCTCCAAGGACGAGTCCCTCGGATTGAAAGGAGCTACTTGCATGACAGATGGAATATGCTTGCCCTCCCTGGTACCCTACTGCATACAGAGGACCACTCACCATCAAGGAAGGCCCGTCTTTACGATTACCGGACCTTGGTTGACATCTCCTTGGGCAAGATCAACGGCCAGACTGCCAGGGCCATAATCCTCATGCATCAAGCCGCCCAACGCCATAGGAATACGGAAACAGACAGGATCATCAACTCTATCGATGCAGCAAGGATCGGTCTTCGCCTTGAAGCGGATTAGCAGATCAGGGGACCTGATCTTTGAAGAGGGGGATGATGTGATGGCCATCACGAAGAATATATAAATATTAATGTGTCTTTATTATAAAATATGTAAGTTATAACAGCTTGTAAAAATTAGAAATATTTCCTAAATATTTCCCTGTTGTATTTTTGATGGTTATATGACAGTGCACGAATTATATCATAATTATCCTGTAAACTGTAATTAGTTTTGCAGGTATATATCAGTATACTTTTGCCAACCTCGTTTTCACGTAATTCAATGTTTTGAATCCCGTTTTGGTAAGAAATCTATCAGAGGATCATAGCATGCTTTTATAGAGCTTCATGGCACACCGTTATCTCGTAAAAATAATCATATGTCCATGCCATCATGTTACGCATATTGTTTAGGATGTGCCAGTACCTCATAAGCATCGATGTCAACAACGTGCCTGTCAAAACGATCTTGTTTACTTGTTTCAAGAGTTTTGCATTGACCGTAACTTTTGAAGAATTCATCGTTCTAAGCACACAGTTACGCAAATTAACCATCAGATACAGATTAATCATACCTTTGTTCTTCAACAAACAGATCACAATCACTTGGCAGCTTGATATTTATCCATATTTGTGTGAATTTGTGATCAGGGCTGAGCTACGTGTTTCGCCGACGCCCGCCATTTTAACTTTGTGACAGCTAGCCTAGGTCGCGATGAAGTTACTGAATTTGGCTAATGCTTAGCATTTGCATTATAAAGTTTGTTTAATCTAATGAACTATGTCCAGAGGAACCCAGAATCGTATTTGATGATATGTCAAGACGTGTATTAAAGTTACTGTTAATTCTGACATCAGGAACTATGTAATCTTCGCTGATGTATTCATGCGCAGTATTTAGCGTCACTATTTATGAACATGTTTCTCATAAATATGACATCCAGTGCTTCTGTCAAAGCATACCAGTGGCCAATTTGTGTTATTAAACGTCTTATGCATCAGATAAATTCCAATTGCCTCCTGACATTTGTAATCTTCCTCTTTGAATTGTCCATCGTAATTCCCAGTCGATGTTGCTTGTTGTTATTACGTCCTCTCGGCAGGCAGCAAGGACGTAGCTTCGATGTAGCAGGACGTAATTGTTTATCTTGTGATATTGGAAGGCAATTAGTGAATCAATTAGACAGAATTCATTGATTGGTATAAATACTCATTTTTATACCAAATTACCTCCTGAGATGGTTTGCCTTCCTCTTTATTTCAGTGATTTTACATTGTGAAAGTAGATCCCTCAAAGGAATAAGGACGTAAAGAGACGTAATTTCTCGTAATTTGATTGGTCAATAACAGACATGTGACCATTTTCTCACACCTATAAATACGATGAGATCCATTCTGGGTCATTCTGACTTTGGCAGTCTAAAGGTCAGTTTCAATCAAAGGGCAGATAATTCAGCCCAAAAGTTCCCCTTGTCCTTATGTAATCATTTCTATAAATAGACTGCATTTTTGAACACAAACACAAATTGCTATCTGAGTAACTGTAAAGTCATCCATATATATATATTAATAGCAGTAAACTACCATTATAGTTACAGGCAATAATTATTTTGCCCTGACACTGGTCCTTACAAATAAACCTTAAAGCTCAGAGGGATCTACTTATTTGGAAGCATTGTGTTGTCCATATAAGGCATTTTTATACCCACATGAATAAAAACTAATTATTCATTGGAAAGAAGTGTTTTGACTCTCAGTTACATCCAGACTTCGAGGTTTATCAGAAGTTCGGGTCCGGGCCGCTACAATATGGATAAACAACTTGTTTATTACAATTAGGAGTGATGTTTCGGTGTAGGTTCTAACACTTGCTTGACAACAGTGTTAGGAGCGACATGTCGGCGTAGGCTCAAACACCGTTGTCATAACCTACACCGAAATGTTGCTCCTAATTGTAATAAGGAAGTTTTCAATCCGTATATCTTGTCCTAACTTTTATCACAGCTGTTCGTAAGAAATGATGTATTATAAGTATAAAAATATTTTTTCAAGCAAATAACCCAATAAATTATCTTTTGGTATTGTTTTGCGGGTTGGCGGGTAATTTGAGATTGCCAGAACCAAATGAATGGATTCAGGAATTAGTGTAGGTCTACCTGGAGCTACAGAGGGTGTTGTACTTGTTTGACATGATTGTCACTGATTCACATGATTCACTGATTGTTTCCATGTTTATTTTCAGGAGTTATTTGAACTTCGTCACTGAAGAACTCAAAGATCCATACAGGTAAGCAATTATTTCATAGTAAATAATAATATTGGGTATTCCAGAAACAAGTGCATGCTTGAAGCGCAAACACCATTATTACCTTGGTCTTGGATCTGTGTGCACTCAATTTTCATTCTCAGCTCCCTGGGGAGAATACAAATCAAGCTGTCTATGACGTGCCTGAACGTTAACAGTTACATTACCACCTCAACTAACTTGGAACCTTTTCACTGCTGGGTTAAGTGAGACATGTTTTGAAAAAAGAATCTTTCTGAAGGAGGCACCACAAAACCTGTGTTTTAGTGCGGGGCAGGGCCAAAGCCAGTCATCCAATATATTTATTTTGTGGTATTTCATCACAGACACAGAGGTCTAGTCCTGCACCATGACCGTGGAATATATTTATTTTATGAAAAAAATAATAATCTAGAAACGCATACAAAAGCAAGTCTAGTCAGCTCTAGCTAGCTCTATATTCAACATATGAAATTAGCATAGGGAATTTTTTTTTATCTTTCGAGTCAAGAAGGATATTGTGTAATATAAGATTTCAGAGACTAAATGTTCGTCTAACAGTGGTCTCGTCTCAACATCTTTCTTCCCAAGTGAGTGAGTTAAATTTTAACTCACTCACTTGGGAAGATAAATGTCATTCATTTGTACAGATTGTGTTTTGTTTTGTTTGTTTGTTGTTTGGTGCCACACTCAGCAATATTCCAGCTATATGAAAATAATCAAAATAAAATAGTCTACAAATAATCTAGTCTAGGCACTGAATGGGTAGTGTGATCAGTCTCTGCATCTTGGTTGATGGGTTGTCATCGTACCATAGATCTGTTGATCGTTGCAATATCAATCACTGAATTGTCTGGTCCAGACCTGGTTATATATAGGCCACTGTCTCATAGCAACGCACAACATTAAACAACAAACATACATCCCCAAAAATCACACAAACTATTTATATCCCCATGAAAAGGGTTTTTGGACGCTGACAAAACATTCGTAATCACATGAACAACTGTAAAACATCTCATTCACTTTTAAAAGACAGTTTTCCCTAAAAAAAAAAGCCATCATCAGAGTATTTACAATGTCTGTGTGATGCTACATCCCTAGTTATAGTTGGTTGGTTTGTTGTTTAACGCTGCACTCAGCAATATTCCAGCTATATGACGGCAGTCTGTAAATAATCGAGTCTGGACCAGACAATCCAGTGATTGACATCATGAGCATCGATCCACGCAATTGGGATCGATGACATGCATCAACCAAGTCAGAGAGCCTGACCACCCGATCCCGTTAATCGCCTTTCATGACAAGCATAGTCACCTTTTACGGCAAGCATGGGTTGCTGAAGACCTATTCTACCCCGGAATCTCCCTAGTTATAGTGCAAGCAATCGCGATAAACATGGACGTCGGAAAACGTATGACGGTACTAATCTTTACATCTCCATCCATGTTAGGGGCCAGGGTTGAGAGTGGATGTGTCGTACCTATTCATATGTCATGCACTACTGTCTCTGAAACCACTGGACGAGGCTGCAACTAGGCTTGCATATACCTGGTATTGATTTCAGATTAGTTCGCCATATGTGCTGAAACTGCATACAGATGTTTGTCATCTTTACAGGAGAAGTTATAAATGTTCTCTGTGGAGACATTTAAAAACCAATTAATGGCTATTAACATGATTAAGGGTGTGTGATTTTATCGGTATATCGGTAAATTGAGGTTCGTTCTTTCCACGATACGTATCACAATAATATGTTTTAATGCCTGGTATGTCGGGTGATTTCAAATAGTGATTTTATCATGTGTTTAATGTTATAAACTTGACAAATACATGTACAGTAAACTACGGTTATAACGAACACGCTTATAACAAACTAACGGATATAACGAACTAACTTTTTAGTCCCGACTATATGCTGTAGTTATGCTGTATATATGCTTATAACGAATTACGGTTATAACAAACTAAAATTAGTAGTCCCTTTGAGTTCGTTATAACCGTAGTTTACTATACCTTCACTATGTTGCCGTAATTCCAAAATGCAAGTCTGCATTCTGGAGTTCTTCTAAGGCAGTGGTATATGACCAAGTCATCACTGTCCCAGAGCGTATTTATTGAATGAATAAACATTATGCTGCTCCAGCATCTTGTTTTGTTCCATTTATGAACTTCAATTTCTGCCCATTGATGTTTCAAATTGCTGCTGAATTCAAAATTTTGAATAATACAATATTTTGTGATTGCAATACGTCCTTGTGCTTTGTAAAATATTGGGATACACTTTAAACATCAATTACCCATCCCTAACGGCTATTAATCGGACATCTTTTTTCAAAATGAATTGTATTTTGGCACAGTTGTCGTTAGTATTGGGCCTAACATGTACGTTCCATTGTTTTGGAATATTTTGCATTTTAACCTTAATTCAACCATTACAGCATAACAATAGTTGGTGTCATCAAAGTGAAAATTGAAACTTGAAAACCACACTTGCCCAATACTGTGTTTCATCAAATTATCTGGATACTTTGGGGAGAAATGGCAAAAAGTAGTTTTTCCACACATGGTTGCCATGGAAACCAACTTCGACCTAAAAAAAAAATGGTTCAACAGTATTGTGATAGGGTGTCGGTAGGATGGACGAGGCAAAACTTCAACATCCTATACCTTTTCATAGTGAAGAAAATAGTGAAACACGTTCAAACTGGTCCAAACTGGATGGCAGGTCAGCGTTATTGGCAATTTGGCTGGTCAAAAGCCAAGATCACTTGTCATCCATTGTTGTTGCTGTTGAGGCAACACTTGGACTGGGGACTTATAGCACTTCAAACAAGGGTCTCCCATTTCTTGTGAGGGACTACTTAAAAGGCCCATGACACTGTGACCCCTGGTAACCCCAGCTCTGACCTTTTCAGTGGAAAGACCTTTGCCCTTGTTGCATGCTCTTGAATATCTTATCCTCTGATACTGCTGGATTGATGGAATTTTGAAATCCGAAACTTTATGATGACATCTTATCTTACACAAATGAGTGTTATTTTATTGCATGGTGATTTTTAAAGAATATTTAAATGATCAAACTGTACAAGAAGTTTTAAAATCTTGTTCTTAAGAATCGCTGGGGGCAGGGCTTAAACACTGTGTGAATGTACCTGATTGTATTTACACTCAATTATATTACAGAAATATATGTTTTTCTTTCCCAGGATCTTATGCACCAATATTTCTTTACTCACAATAGATTTTTGTAGCCTGTGAAGATCCGGGGTAGAATAGGTCTTCAGCAACCCATACTTACCGTAAAAGGATTACTATGTATGTCGTAAAAGGCGACTTACAGGATCGCTGACTTGGTTGATGCATGTCATCGTATCCCAATTGCTTGTATCTATGCCCATGATGCCAATCACTGGATTGTCTGGTCCAGACTCAATTATTCACAGACGACCGTCATATAACTGGAATATTGCTGAGTGCGGGGTTAAACAACAAACAAACAAATGTAGCTAATAAAGTTGAAGTGTCATCAGATTATTATTTCACCAGTGAGGTGAGCTACACTATTACTCAAGTTTTTGTATCAACCACGAGGGTAACAAGAGATTGATTGGTAATGTAGTACATACATCAGAAACTGACATGTCATTATTTTGCTCATATGAAGCATTTTTTATTGAGCGCAAAAATAAGTATTCAGCAATAATTCCAAGCATTAACAGGAATAATAGTGATGATTTCACAAAATATGCAAGATATACAAACTGAAAAAACAAATACTGTACTAAACAAAAAAGTTATGGTTGATGAATATTTTTGTAGATATTTTGTGTGTGTGTGTGTGTGTGTGTGTGTGTGTGTGTGTGTGTGTGTGTGTGTGTGGTGTACATATATATGTATGTGCAATAATTCTTGAATGCTCTGTTTAACCCCATTTTACTGGTGCTCTTGCTGTTTTGGTGTGGGAGCGAAGTGTAACCACTTTTGCAAGTTGATACAGGGTCAGAAACAGGGTGTTGCCTTCTAAATGTTGCTCAAACTAAAAAGGTGCACATATCACATATCGTCGTCAAACATATATTACATTAAGGGGAGCCTCCATACTACCTGATCAAGTTACAGAATCGAGGCAGGACCAATGTCATGTCAATGTGGCCCAGTGTCTCAGCTTTAACGGTATATATGACATGTTCGGCTCTCGTCACCTCCCTGCATTATCGTTCGAAACTGATGCATTCATCTCAAAGAAAAAACTGTTCTGCCCTTGACATTTCGACAGAAGAAAAAGCTCCTCGATTCAAGCACTTGATGAGCCACTCATTGATAGCAGAGAGTAGACCTGTATGTTTACAGCGCTTAACCTATAGTCTAAGTATTTCTACATGGCTATTGTTTTATGTGTAGGTGCAATAAAAAAAGCAAGGATATTTGGAAAACTTCACTATTTACTTCATAGAATATTATAACCAATTTTAATAGAAAAAATAGTTCGCTGACAATATTGTCATTGATTTGCATACTTTGTTTGTTTGTTGTTTAATGCCCACTCAGCAATATTCCCTCTATATGACGGCGGTATATAAATAATCAGACAATCCAGTGATTGACATCACGAGCATCAAACCATGCAATTGGGACAATTGACATGTATCAACTAAGTCAGCGGGTCTGACCACCCGATCCGGGTGAGGATGAACACTGGTTATGTCAGGACAATTGACTTGTTTGTTGTGTGTAACTTATTGAAATCATAAGGACTGATCATGATTGGTGCTACCAACTATTAGGAGTTATACCATGGGACATTGATAGGGGTTATACCATGGGACATTGATAGGGGTTATACCATGGGACATTGATAGGGGTTATACCATGGGACATTGATAGGGGTTATACCATGGGACATTGATAGGGGTTATACCATGGGACATTGTTAGGGGTTATACCATGGGACATTGATAGGGGTTATACCATGGGACATTGATGGGGTTATACCATGGGACATTGATAGGGGTTATACCATGGGACATTGATAGGGGTTATACCATGGGACATTGATAGGGGTTATACCATGGGACATTGATAGGCCTAAACAAAGAAGGGTCACTTTTGAACAAAATTAGCCAATTTTACTGTTTATGATTAGACAATAAATTGCCAAGCACATTGACATTTTTTCAGCACATACATGACCAAAAAATCAGTAAAGGACTGGTAATTTATTAGGGAGGGCAGTGAAGGGCTGAGATAAATAAGAAAATGTTACATGAAATGGGTGTCAGTGATTACAGTCCTAAGAACAATTGTATTCAGTGTTTGAAATAAAAAAAACACATTTACCAGGGTGCCATCAGGGCCCCCAGACTTTAAGAAGCTGGAGGCTCTGACAAAACTCTTCAGGCTCTGATAAAAAACTGCAGCTTATTGTGACAAATAAATCGACACATAAATTTACTGCAGGGACCCATACAAATTTTCAACTACAGGCCCGACACAAGATCCACCTGCCACGGGCCTACAGGCAAGCGCTTATTTCGACCACTGATCTCATTGTCCCCTTTGTCTTTTTCTGATGACTGTTCAGCGATAGAAACTGTTTGTCCACTAGTCCCTATAATGATAACATGTAGCAAAACCCTTAAAATGGCAAATTTCTACTCGTCCTTATGATACCTTAGCTATTGGGCACTTTGGCAAGGACTACAGGACTAGTGCCAAGTTCCAACACTGCACTTGTTCAGTCCCATCAGCTGCTCGTTTAGCGTTTTATTTCTTACTATTAATGGCAACCTCCATAACCGAGTAGGCCAAGCAGTCATCCCTATGTTGTATATACATAGATCATAAAGTATTTAATATCTATGTAAAGCATATCAATTGTTTATGGAATAAATATGCATTGATATTGTTGCATTAATATCCCATCCCACATGTCGCCATGAATTCCTGTCTGACTGTACCCCCTGTTGCTGGATGTATGGTACTTTCCCAGAAGATTACTGATATGCATTGGCATGTATGTTCTTATGCTATCTTATATATCTGGGTAGAACTAGGTGACCTCGTCATCTGATGCTGCAGTGGGTCTGCAGAGTTGCTTCCCTTAGTTGTGACAGAGACCTTTCAAATTCATTAAATGTCCTATCTTTATTCTCGCTACTGCTAAGCAAAGATCTAAGGACATTCCATTATGGCTCACGTCAGAACGACTTTCTATCAGACCAGTCAGAGCGTCGCTTTCCAGATCGGGAAAGTGACAATCTGAATGTGTGTTTTTTGTTTATCATGCAACCTGGGGCAGTCGGGTAGCCTAGTGGTTAAAGTGTTTGATTGCCGACAAGGGTACAAAGTGTGAAGCCAATTTCTGGTGCCCCCCCATCATGATATTGCTGGAATATTGTTTAAAGCAGCATAAAACCATACTCACCATCATGCAACCTAGAAAAATTTAACACAGTGTATTCCTAACGACAGCTACGGGCTGTACGTCTATCACTTGCAGATTTGAAATGGAAGAGACTCACCATAGCCCATGGGAGGTACTGCAGAATTGTGTGCAAGAACTATTAAAATTTGGACCCGTGAAGATGCCGGGATAGAATAGGTCTTCAGCAACCCATGCTTACCGTAAAAGGTGACTATGCTTGTCGTAAAAGGCGACTAACGGGATCGGGTGGTTAGGCTCGCTGACTTGGTTGATGAATGTCACGATCCAATTTGCGTGGATCGATGCTCGTGATATCAATCACTGGATTGTCTGGTCCAGACTCGATTATTTACAGACTGACTTCATATAGCTGGAATATTGCTGAGTGCGGCGTAAAACAACAAACCAAACAAACTATCAAAATTTGGATGCCAGATTTACAAAAGTTGACCGTAGAATTCTGATGTTTTAGCCGTGGAACACAGATTATTTACAGGCCGACGTCACATAACTGCTGAGTGCAGCCGTAAACAAAAAAACAACCAAAACAAATGCGAGGTTAAATTGTCATAAAATGTCCTCAAATTTGATATATACATCCACAGAGCTTTGCATAAAAAGCTATTCAAGGCAAAAAGTCAGACCTCTGAATGGTGAATGTCAATATGAGCTTGCGCCGCTTTTAGCAATATTCCAGCAATATCACGGCAGGGAACACCAGAAATGGGCTTCCACATTGTATGCATGTGGGGAAACTCAGGTCTTTGGCGTGACGAGTGAATTCTTTAACCACTTAGTAGGCTAGGCTACCCAACCAGCCACCTCAGAATGGCTTGAAAGTAAATATCTTTCCTTGTCAGAATAGCTCCATACTTATCAGGAGGCTGAACCTCCAAATCCAAGGTCTTTTCAAGCTGGATTGTATTCATTTTCAAAACTGAACTTCCAAATTCAAGGCTTGTCAAGCCAAAATTTTAAGACATTTTCAAGGCAACTTCAAAATTCAAGGCTTTCAAGCTGGATTGTATTCATTTTCAAAACTGAACTTCCAAATTCAAGGCTTGTCAAGCCAAAATTTTAAGACATTTTCAAGGCAACTTCAAAATTCAAGGCTTTTCAAGCCTGTGCAAACCTTGGTGTTGCCCTTTAGACCAAATGGGAATTGAAGGACAAGAGATATGGCTTCCTTGTTGTAGACATTTGAGCGAAGCCTGTAGATGTCTCGAACAGAGTTTGTGATCTGTTTACTGTTCAGAATATATTGTTTGGCATCTAGGAGTTGTTCTGTTAGTTCCTCAGTGTTGACGTCTGCTGTAAGGGAAATCCACTGTGACATATTCAGGTCCAGTGATACTTCAGCATGTCTGTGAGGCTTCATAGCTATCTTTGAAGGAGGTTTCTACAAACAAGGAGTACTTTGGATTTGTTTTCTTTGTTGTTAAACAGTGCACTCAGCAATGTTCCAGCTATATGATGGCAGTCTGTAAATAATCGAGTCGAGACCAGATATCATGATCTGGCAATTACGAGTGTAAACATAAAGACATGTATGCACTGTCAAGAGTCAACTTTATTTCAAAATGTGTGTTCAACATCAGGATATTAATTTCATTTAAGCATTTCTCAAAATTATTTGGAATGGTTGAATACAATGCTCATTTCAAATAAAACTATGCAACCTTTCAATGTTTAAAACCAGCTTATGACTCACATGTTAAAACAGTCAGGGTGGCCTCTCTGGGATGTGGATTTTCAATTCCTACTGCAGGACCCGGTTTTTCGCGTGCGTGGGCAAAGTCACTGAAGCGCGTGTAAAAGGACTTTGAATGTCCTGTGTATTGGTGTCACTTCACCGTTAGCGCTTGGTTGATTCCCGGCCTTCATTACCACCAGGAGGCTCGTTCAGGTGTCTGCGGCCTGTGCGGTTAGCGGGTGAATGTGGATACATGGAAAGACGTGTGTGTACTTGAATGTGTGTGATTTAAAATTAACTTGTTGCACTATCAGGATTGTTTGAAAATTATTACGTGAACTTCACGAGTTTAGTGGTTTATCTATTCATCATAGCACACAATGAATGGTCTACGATTCAATACGACAGTAGATGTTGAGAGTTCACACAAGTGTGTGGGTATTTCCTATATCAATTACCAGTATTTTCTTGAGTATAGTGCGCAACCCCCTCTAGCGGATTCAGTATTTTAGGGGGGGAAATCGAATGTCAAGTGCAGAAATAAATTACACTGTAGATCTACCCCTTCTGCGAATTCCGGTAAACGAATGGGTGATGAGAAACTTGGTCAGTACAAATTCAAAATTTGAGATAAAAAATCACCAGACAAATTTATTTACCGTTTAAATTGTATTTTTTGTTCTGCCAGGCATTGTTTTACATCCAGGGATTAAGATTACCTTGTGTATTTTCTCGTAAACTAAGCCGGACACAGCTATCAGCTGTACACACGTTTTCTTGGAATCTACCGGTGATACGGTTAAGACACACCCAATGATATATAACTTTACAGTATTTTAATGCAAGGATCGGCAAAAATTGTATCTGAAACTATTTTTTATCAGTAATAATATATCCCAATATCTTGTTAATTTAGTTGCAGCTTTTACTAAACATATTTTAAATAATAATAACCCTAAGTGAAGCAGCTGATCGCTATTGCCGGGTAATAATTTTTCACATGGAACCAGTCTGACCAGTCACCGTCAAGGCTCTCGCGCACGTGATCGCGAGAACTACGTGTTGACATAGAATCGTCAAACTATAACAAATATGACTTTTAACGAGTCAAAGTATGGCATTTATGATATATGTATCCATTCTCTGTCAATTAAAGTTCGTTTCAAGGCGTCAATAGCGGTAATCTGACCGTGGTCGCTGTTAATAAAAGGTGAGTTGTGCGATCTTCCGCTCGCTTCGCACGCGATTTCGCCGAAATTAATTAAAACAATATTTAAAGGAATTTTGAATAGAATTAATGAAATAAGTTACATACATAAGTCCAGATATAAAAAAACAACACTTTTTATAGCCAGACAGTGTAATTACATTATTAATTTGCGTACTTTAGTATGGAATTGTTGACATGGTATTTCCGGTGTTACGTGCCCACGGCAATATCTTTCCATGGGGGGAAAAAATCATCAAAAGTAATTATTTCGTGTATATTGCGCACCCTCTTCTACACAGCTATGTTTTTTTGACAAATATTGCGCACTATACTCAAGAAAATACGGTAGCAGCTGATTATTTATTTCATCCACGTCATGGAACAGTTAAGGCATATCGTTTTGATCGTTTATTTGAGGATGTTAGAAATAAAAGTCAACGGAAGAAATCCGTACGCCTGTTGTCTTGTTTCTTTGCTTTATGAAATATTTAGTCCCACCACATATATATGTTCATTCTGAAATCGTGTTCAGATGTCATCAACAGCTCCATTTATTAGTGAACACGAACAATAATAATTATGGGATACATCAGCATCACAAAGAGCACCACGTGTTTCAGGGGGGTGTTTGTTGCAAGTTCAATTGCGCGTGTTATGGCAACAATATGTTGAATAAGCTATAATTTACACTATAGCAATTGCAAGAATAATAACATTAAGTATAAATATAAATGGGGAAGAAAACATGATCTTATTCAATGACAAGACAGATGGTTTACGTACTTGTCCGTTGTCGACAGGTCGGAATTCGCTTTATGCAAATATTTTTACCCGGGCATAAATTCCATTGGCTAACTTGGACAGTATGTTTTTCTACACACAATGTTGCCTGTGATATTCAGTGCGCGCGCGTGTTTACATGTATGTTTCATCGTTTCTACCGTTATTTATTATAAACGAAATTAGGTTGTTTTAACGTTCGTGATCGAAAATCGGACAACTACACGATCGATAACGATTCAAACTCGTAATAAAAAAGGAAATAATCATATTGTTATGTTACAATGTTAGCGGAATACGTTTTCAAAAACTACTGATACGGACTGTATGTCTGACTTAAAATACTTTATAAGGCATAGTTGGGAATGCAAGTCGGCAATTTGAAACTAAAGTACTCATGGAAATGGAAAAAAACTGTTTTGCTGGATTTAATAATCGACACAAAGCATTACGTAGATGTAAATACGAAATAACAAAACAACCGGAAAAGTACTAGTCTTGATTTGCTAGTTTTATCTCAGTGCTCAATACAAAATGTACTTTACAGGAGGTAATTGTAGGCACTTTCAACATTCAAAAATAAAACTAAGTCCAAATTGACAAGGCAGAAACAGGCTATAGGCATTATGCAAATTAGCCTGGAAAAAAGTTATCAAAACAACAATAAAAATAACAGCTATGTTTATGTACATAATAATAATGACATGTAAGTTGTTGTTTGAGAAGGGAATATGTTACTTTTACGTTCTGATATTTTGACGATGATTCACTATCCCACAATGCCACTGACAAATCACTAACCACTGACAAATCACGTGGGTTTCAAGCACCTGTTTTTACCTGTCGTCAAGGTGTCTTAGGTCATGGACATTCACCTTGATCTTCAAACACCTGGTTATGCTCAGTTTCACAACAGTCTACGTGTAAAAAGATATAAAAACCTTTGATACGCTGTATTTGTGCCAAAGCCCAATTAGTACTAATTGAGTTGTTTGAATATTTATATATTTTGTATATTAACTGCATTTATTCAAAATCTGAGATCGAAAAAACCAGGTTTTTTTTTCATTTCCGTGAGTACTTTAGTGCCGCAAATGCTTAGAAAGCTGCTTTCAATTCATAGTGGCTTGTGTCGACTTCCTGTTAGTAATTTGATTGGTCGGTCAAACTTCGCGGAAGGTCGTTCTGACGTGACCTGTAAAGTACACAGCGGTTGCGAGATTTTGTATATGAGTTTAATAAGATTGAGGTAATCGAGGCATGTGATTAATCCTGTTTTGTTTATTGAAAGCAGTAGTTGTTTATTGTTAAGCAAGTTTATCTCTGCAGCCGTTGAAATATGCAGCTACTCGCCGACTCGTCTCGCATCAAAACACGTGTCTGTGTACTCGCGGGCAGATGACCACGGAGTACGTTGATCACCGTGTCGGATTAACGAGACTAATTAATAAGTGATTTCAGTGGTTCGTTGCAAATTCGGTGTGTCGATGTCGGGAGTGCGAGGCTGTCGGATTAATGGGTCTAAATAGCGATGAAGTATATTGTAGATGTATATTGCTGCACGGTCGATTGTCAAACCATTAAAATTATTCCATGGTTCACACTGCCATACAGCTAATTCAAGGAATTCGAGACACGCACGTCTGTTAAAAGTTGATATTAGTACCTTAATGCATATCCAAGATACTAACCCTTACTTGTTGACAAAGAAACTCGTAAGGTGTGTCATTGTCAAGTACAGCCTGACGCGTTATTGTTGTGACTGTTAATTTGACGCATTCATAATTACTGGATGAACGTTTAGGAGTATTTCAGACCTTTATTGATATCTCCCTGTATTTGTACATGTTTATGTACATAAAACATTAAATCAACTGAAACATGTATTATGTATTATATTAAAATAGCATAATATTTTTAGATCATAATTTGTTTTGAAATATTTTAGCCCGTTATCAATTCCAGTTGTTATTGGGCAATTATTGGTATATTATTAATGTTAAATGTGTTCATATACAATCATATAGCAAATATTTCGATATTGACATCAATACATTAATTTTCGCTTCGCTTCTATTCTCTTGCATTTTCACAATTCTTCGCCAGTGGCTGGAAGTATGAACGATCGAGCGAATTCCGATTCAAATAATCTTTGTATTCTCGCAAAACGCCGCGCCTGTGATGTCCATACATAGTACTTTGGCTAATTCGTGGTGTCATCAACTATCATACCACGGGAAAGAAATCGAAGAGGCGACGATATATTTTAACGTGGAGGGGTAAGTTCATTTTGGGAGAAGTCACGTGCTGTATTGCGTCATCCCAGTTGACTGCGGGGTGATCACTGGCTCCCATAAATTTCATGCTTCTTCCCATTTGATTACGCGTATTTGGTGATAGTACAGGGATTACCTAATACAATTAATGTCCAAAAAACAATGAACACCTGTTATTTTTATTTGTTTAAAACACACAACGTAGGTTTTCCGTATCTGGACCCAATTATGATCCGACTTCCATCTTCATCAATTTAACACATCAATCTGTGCTGTGACTAGTTTTAAACATGAAGCGTGTCGCGTGTGTAAGAGTTAAAACTAATCTGAAACAACATAAAAAGTGAGAAGAAGTTAGTGCTGAAATCATACTGGGTATATAAAAGTCCAGTTCCCAGTTTTTTCTGTACCATTTCATCATGGCATCAGTGAAAAGCAGACGACAAGCATTGCGGAGAAGTTAGCGTTGATCAAGAGAGAAAGAGATTCACAGGCTAAAGACAGAAGACATCAGAAGACAGAGACATGAAGCAGGAAAAGACGGCGTACGTGAGTGAGTGAGTTTGGGTTTACGCCGCTTTTAGCAATATTCCAGCAATATCACGGCGGGGGACACCAGAAATGGGCTTCACACATTGTACCCACGTCGGGATTCGAATCCGGGTCTTCGGCGTGACGATCGAACGCTTTAACCACTAGGCTACCCGACCGCCCCAAGACGGCGTACGACCAGACACTGGACAATGCACTGTTTGCGTGGTTTACGCTATCCCGACATGACGGGACACCCATCTCTGGCGAAGTAATGAAATTTCAAGCCCAAAAGATTATTTCATTCATGTATATCTTACCATATTTGCATTCAAATGGGCCCAACAGTCAAAGAAGTTAACAATAACGGAACATCAAAACTTCTACAAAAGATCGATCTAACTCGAACAAAAATAAAATCATACATTGTATTTATTCTCACAAACACCGGCAATTCTTCTGTCGAAACCATGCATGCGCATTTACGTACATACGTCATCAAGTGTGCATATACAGTACATGTATTGGACTCCTCTTTAGTTCAACTATCACCCGACCTACATTCCATAACTGGAATAACACTGGGGTCGTCCATTGGCCCTGAGACCGGGGGGGGGGGGACTGTATAACTGCTAATCACAGTGGATAATTAAATATACAGAGTTTCCTGTGTATGGCAGATGTGTATGCCGATTGAGGAATTTGCATTATTTCTAGAAGTACTGTATGCATATGAAATATATATTAGAAAATCACCGTGGGCATGTGGACTGTAAATATCAAATGCCCCACAGCATATTAACAACATCAAATAACAATCTTATGTTATCCCATACGCATGTAAGCATTATGAAATCGACGCTAAAACAAGGAAATAATTCTGTTTCACCCAAGGTGATGTGTTTAAGAACATTGGTTTTGTATGAAATAAGACACCCCGCAACATGTAATAATAGGTTAATCATATTTTATTCATCTGAGATTTGTAAACAGGCCAAACTGGCTTATGTAAATAACGCTCCCTCCAACACAACATATATTAAATACCGCATTCAGCAATATTCCAGCTATATGACGGCGGTCTGTAATTAATCTAGTCTGGACCAGAAAGTCCTGTGATTGACATATTGAGCATCGATCCACGCAATTGGGATTGATGACATTTTCGCTGACTTTGTTGATGCATGTCATCGTTTGTTTGTTTGTTGTTTATCGCCGCACCCAGCAATATTCTAGCTATATGACGGCGGTCTGTAAAATAATCGAGTCTGGACCAGACAACCCAGTTATTAATATCATGAGCATCGATCCACGCAATTGGGATCGATGACATGCATCAAACAAGTCAGCGAGCCTGGACACCCAATCCCGTTGGTCGCCTTTTACAAGCATGGTCACCTTTTACGGCAAGCATGGGCTGCTGGCATGTCATCGTATCTCAATTGCTTGAATCCACATGCACATCAATTCCAACACATTTTTCCTGGTTTTTTTATATCTTTTTTTCGCCACGGAAGTAATCAAGGTAATCGCCGTTTCACTTCGACTTACCCGATTTCATAATGTTTTATGCAGTAACTAAACTGAGCAAAAACTCCGTGAAACTATTTTTACCACAAGTTCGTTAAATTGTCGCTGTCTCGGCGCCTTATAAAAGAGGCCCGCAAGCGCTTAGCACCACTGGTAATGCAAATATGATTCGCCAGGCATATGTCTTTTACCCTTTTCAACTGGTGTTCCCTAAAGAACCACCAGTTGAAAGGGTAATAGACATATGCGCAACACGTTGGTATTTAATGCTTGCTAATCGTATATTTAAGCTTCATTTATCCAATAAGGACAGTCGGGATTTTATTATCGATTTCAATTGTGTGGCGGCAGATTCATATATAATATAACCCCAGATCCATATTGGTAATGCTTTACGCATGGTAATCAACCGCGTTATCGTGGTTCTAAATATTTGAATCTGCTGTCACAATTATTTTGATTGCTATTAAAATTCCACATGCCCCCAAATCCCAACACATTTTTCCTGCTTTTGATCTTTTTTTCACCACCGCGTTACGCATGGAGATTGGCGAAAATAGTCGAAAACAAACGTGTTCATTTGTGCACTGGCGATACGGAACATTGAGGTGAACATCGCCATCACACACACATATATGCTGTCACAATTAAAATCGCTAATACAATACCACATGTCCCCCCATTTCCAACATATTCCCCTGCTTTTTATCTTTTCTGAAAATGAAAGCCATTTATTCTTGTAATCGCCGTTTTTGACGACTGTTGTTGTCTATTCATATGTATAATAAAACCACACATACATATTTGTCAGGCGATACCCTTGGAAACCATCATGGTTATCATGGTTTAAAATATTGAAATCTGCTGTCACAATTCCAACACATTTCTCCTGCGTTTTAAATATTTTTCGCCACCGCGTTACGCATGGAAGGTGGCGAAAATAGTTAAAAACAACTGCGTTATAGCGTTCCGTAAGCATTTGCGATTCTAATGTTATCAAATTCGTAGATTCAAGGAAATGCCATAAATCCCTGTATAACCATGATAACAACTTCTGATAAGTTTATTATTACATAAACAGAACCACCTGCCCGACATGCTCATTACAGAACATTTCAATACATACACAGCACACAGATCACTTTTACGTTGTCCCATGACCTCATTGTAGACATGATAGAGCTACTGGTTACCGACCAGTTATCGCCAGTTTTTTTTTTCATTTCTGTCACTCCGTGATTTCAGTTCGTGAAAAATGATTTAGTTGATCTCTGTTATAACGTGTATAACTTTCCCGTCGTCTTGACAGCACGTGCCACGTGATCACGCATATACGCTTCAGTTATACAAATGACATTACAAATTTGTCGTCTGCAAACCAATATTCCCCACATTCGATCTCTACATGCTATCATATGTACTATGGATTTCGATATATACACATGCTACGTACAGCTCAAATAGGTTTCAGAATTGTATTTTGAGAAAGAAATGACTGACCGATAGAAAGCAATGCCAGAACGGAAGTGCGTCATTGTGTTTTGTTTTTTATTTTCGAGTGAATAAGTCGCGATGGCCCACATGTCTTTGATAAAGCTGTATTCGGGCTTGGCGATTATTGTGGGTTTTTAAAAAAAAATATTTCCTCACAAGTGTTTTGTCATTTTCGGATAAATCTTTCTCTCTTCCAATGAAAACGAGCAAAATTAAAATGATATCCCGTGCGACAACGGGGAGTTGGCGATAATTTATAGCCAGTAGCAATACAGTCTAAATAGTTTTGGTAAATAATTTGTTTTACGAAATGTTGTGTCACATGATATGCAAATTAGGTGTAATGCCACGTCACCACTGCGCCGGAAATTAGCTTTTTGTCCGTCATCCTTTTGCCGGATCATGGTTGGTCAGATTACAACAATGGGTACCGTTTTTCAGATGGAAATCGCGCGGGTGTTAAAAATATTGAACTTCGTGGACATATCGTGCTTGGTTACCACATGTGACAAAGATTTCTCATGTATATATTCTGGCATTAAACAACGTGTCCGTGCCGATAACTCAAGGTGACAAATGCCGACTGACATGACTAACATCCCACGAACGTCTTTCGCATGCTCGAATTATTCCGTACCGTATCGCCACATAATAAAGTAGCGGAAGGGAACATTGAGGTGAGTATCGCCATCACACACACATATATATAAGCTTTCACCAGTTCACAATTAAAATCGCTAATAAAATACCACATGTTCCCCCAATTTCCAACATATTTCTCCTGCTTTCGATCTTTTCTGAAAATGTATTTTCTTGGGGAATGTAATTTTCGATTCAATTGTGTGGCGGCAGATTTATATATAATAAAATCCCACATACATGTTTGTCAGGCGATATCCACGGAAACCAACCGCGTTATCTTGTTTTAATATATTGAAATTTGCTGTCTCAATTCCAACACATTTCTCCTTTTTTTTCGCCATTGCGTTACAGTGTTCCGTAAGCATTTGCGATTCTCATGTTATCAAAATTGTCATACATAATTCATGGCTTCAAGAAAATGCCATAATTCCCTGTATAAACAACTAAAAATTCTCGTGCAAAATTCGTGGGTTCGAGGAAATGCTGGCTTTGATTTTTTAATGAGGTGCCATAAATCACTGTATAAACAACTTGGTGACACTGACAAGTTTATTACATAAACAGAACACCTGCCCGACATTCTCATTACATAACATTTCCTGTGTGTTACAGCAAAGATCACGATTGTATTTGTAGGAATTACCATAATTAATTCACATGGTGTAACTTGCGTTGACAATACGATGAGACCTGACATTAGGCACATGTAGTCAGCTGATCCGGTCGAAGAACTCTCAAGTGGTCTGCACATCCGGTTAAGGAGCTCTCAAAATGTGACGAAAAGTCTTTTCTTGGATACCTAAGACAGTCAAAGCTCTTGAGAATTTCCTTATTCTCTCTCCAATGTCTTTTTGGTTGAAGGCAACATTGTATTACGCTTAATAATGACGATGTACTTATAGGTGTATATTTTATTGGCGCTTCTTCTTCTTGGCAGCTGATGGTAAATAAGCCGCACTCGGTTATCTCCCTTGAACGCACGCGAACGGCTTGCCCACCAATTCCAACACATTTCTCCTGCTTTTGATATTTTTTCGCCACCGCGATACGCATGGAAGTTGAGGAAAAACATCGCGTTACGGTGCGTTATAGTATTCCTTGTGCATTTGTGATTCTAATGATATAAGTTTTATTACAAAATTCATCACATGAAGTTTGCAGTTGCCAATTGAAATTACCCTACTGTTTTGCATCATTTTTTTTAACATTTTCCCTTTCTAAGTCAAGATTACTGTTAATTTTTTTTTCAAAAGTACACTAATACAAACATTATGAATGTATGTTACTATTTGTGTCTTTCTTCATGCAAATTAATACTCTTTTGATACGAAAAAGTGGGAAAAAATGTAAAAACAGGCCAAACTGAATTTCTACACAGAGTTATGGGAATTGAATTGCCGCGCGGGGAAGAGGCCACCCTAACTGTAAAACCTGAAGTGTTTTTAACAAATTCTGTGGCAGATAAATGCAAAGTTCTGCATGAGTTCTGCACAAGAAATGACCTTTTGCAAGATCAGTACATTTCTGCACCGAGTAGGATTTCTGCCAAATATTCCATAATTGCGGAATAGAGTGGGGACTGATAATCAGATCTGAGCCAGATAATCCAGTGATTGATATTGTGAACAACGATCCACGATGGCACTCCATCACCAAAAGTGACCACCCGATCAGTTTGGTCATGTTTTACGACCAGCTTAGATCACTGGGGACCTATTCTAACCCGGTTTCCCACAGGGCTTTAGTTACTTTATTTTTACACAAGGAAATAGAAATAGCACGACGATGTGAGGCACGTTTTGGAACACTCTCATTAAAAGCAGATCTTAGTTCTCGCTACCGCTAAACAAAGATCTGAGGACATCCCATTACGGGTCACGTCAGACCGACCTTGCGCGAACTTTGACCGACCAATGCAATGACCAATCAGAAGGCAGCTCTCTCGTGCTTTACGTTCTAATTTCAAATTGGCGACTACGCTTCGAAATGTATTTTAACCAATTCTCGATAACAAATTTGGAACATGAACAAAAGAACATTCTGGAATGGCTAATAGATGGTCTAGATTGTATGGATACAGTCGTTAAACCCGTAACTATCGTTCGGAGTTAAAGTTTTCGAGGCTGCATGATCAGAAATCACATTCCGACTGTCACTTTCATAATCTGGTAAGCGATGCTCTGATTAGTCGGATGAAAGGTTATTCTGACATGAACCATAATGGGATGTCCTCAGATCTTTGTTTAGCGGTAGCGAGAACTGAGGTTTGATTTTAATGAGATTGGTTTTGGAATTAAGCAGCTGTTTGAATGACGCTTGATGACTACCTTTAAATCCTAAAGAGCTTCCCCAGCAATCCCCTGAATCTAGGAAATGGTGCGTGTGGCTGACATTTTGTCAGAGAGGGACAGGAAGGCAGCATTTTGTGAATGTCAAGGGCCTCATTATACATTTGCAATACTACTGAAAGTAGTAGAACGAATGAATGCAATGCTATCATATCCTTAGGGCAGCTGGGAGTTACAACAGATATTTTTGGAATTTAGGGTCGAATCGGAAGTAAGCAGATGGATCCCTTAAAATAGGTCAAAATATTAGTTTCTAGTCTGCAGTCACAGATTCTGATCATACCCTAAGGATCTCACAAATGTATTTGGAACTTGGGATATTTATTGCCTTCACTTCAAACAGCTTAAATGGATGCGCATGCAATTTTTTGATCTGACGTACAATATCAAATACTTGATTTGTCAAGGGTTTATATAGAAACTGTTCGTTTGTTTGTTTGTTGTTTAACGCCGCACTCAGCAATATTCCAGCTATATGAAGGCAGTTTGTAAATAATCGAGTCTAGACCAGACAACCAAATGATTGACATGATGAGCATCGATCCATGACATGCATCAACCAAGTCAGCGAGCCTGACCACCCGATCCTGTTAGTTGCCTCTTATGGCAAGCATAATTTTCTTTTATGGCAAGCATGGGTTGCTGAAGACCTATGCTATCCCGGATCTTAACGGGTTATATAGAAACTGAACTAAACTGATCATATATTCATTTGGATGCTGTTTGGAGTTGTCAAAAATACATCCAGTCTTTCCACAAGGTCGAGTGTTATCATCCTCAGCAATAGAACATCTACTGTAGTGCGTAATATATGATCACAGATTTGAGGTATAAAAACCCAACAAATGATTGTCAACACCAATACAATAAACTTCACTCGAGAGGCGTTCTGAAAGTACAGGGCAAAACACGAGAATGCAGGACTAAAGAAGCCACTAAACTTGAAAATTTGACATTTTCAGAATAAAGTTTTTTGGGGCGGATATCTCAAAATTTAAGGTTTTTATCTGACAAAACTTTTGCACTGGTCCTTACAATAGTTAAAATTATGCCTATTATGTCACGCCTATGAGAAGATTTTCCAAGATGGTGTACATGGTAATGTGCTCGAATATGCTATGCTCCATTGCCATATCATGTGAAGTCAGTGCAGTGGAGGGGCGGTCGGGTAGCCTAGTGGTTAAAGCATTTGCTCGTCTCGCCGAAGACCCGGGTTCGATTCCCAACATGGGTAAAAATGTGTGAAGCCCATTTCTGGTGTCCCCCGCCGTGATATTGCTGGAAAATAAGCGGCGTAAAACCTTACTCACTCACTCACTCAGTGCAGCGGAAATAATTTACACTGTTCAAATGACAGGTACATTGCTGAGCAAAGCTAAGCTTTTATTTCTGTTCAGTAGTAAACATTTCAAGTTGTCTGCATTGAAAATAATGGTTATTGTGATTGATAGGGAGAAACTATCCAGGCAAATGTGTACTAGGGACCTATTCTGCCTGGAATCCCCACAAGAGACAAGCATGGGGCACTGGGGACCTGTTTTGACCCAAGTTTCCCCGTAGAGACAAGCATGGGGCACTGGGGACCTGTTTTGACCCAAGATTCTCTGTGGGGTACTGGGGACCTGTTCTGACCCAAGATTCTCCTTGGGGTACTGGGGACCTGTTCTGACCCAAGATTCTCTGTGGGGTACTGGGGACCTGTTCTGACCCAAGATTCTCTGTGGGGTACTGGGGACCTGTTCTGACCCAAGATTCTCTGTGGGGTACTGGGGACCTGTTCTGACCCAAGATTCTCTGTGGGGTACTGGGGACCTGTTCTGACCCAAGATTCTCTGTGGGGTACTGGGGACCTGTTCTGACCCAAGATTCTCCTTGGGGTACTGGGGACCTGTTCTGACCCAAGATTCTCCTTGGGGTACTGGGGACCTGTTCTGACCCAAGATTCTCTGTGGGGTACTGGGGACCTGTTCTGACCCAAGATTCTCTGTGGGGTACTGGGGACCTGTTCTGACCCAAGATTCTCTGTGGGGTACTGGGGACCTGTTCTGAACCAAGATTCTCTGTGGGGTACTGGGGACCTGTTCTGACCCAAGATTCTCTGTGGGGTACTGGGGACCTGTTCTGACCCAAGATTCTCTGTGGGGTACTGGGGACCTGTTCTGAACCAAGATTCTCTGTGGGGTACTGGGGACCTGTTCTGACCCAAGATTCTCTGTGGGGTACTGGGGACCTGTTCTGACCCAAGATTCTCTGTGGGGTACTGGGGACCTGTTCTGACCCAAGTTTCTCTGTGGGGTACTGGGGACCTGTTCTGACCCAAGATTCTCTGTGGGGTACTGGGGACCTGTTCTGACCCAAGATTCTCTATGGGGTACTGGGGACCTGTTCTGACCCAAGATTCTCTGTGGGGTACTGGGGACCTGTTCTGAACCAAGATTCTCCATGGGAGATAAGCATGGGGTACTGGGGGACCTGTTCTGAACCAAGATTCTCCATGGGAGGTAAGCATGGGGTACTGGGGACCTGTTCTGAACCAAGATTCTCTGTGGGGTACTGGGGACCTGTTCTGAACCAAGATTCTCTGTGGGGTACTGGGGACCTGTTCTGACCCAAGATTCTCTGTGGGGTACTGGGGACCTGTTCTGAACCAAGATTCTCCATGGGAGATAAGCATGGGGTACTGGGGGACCTGTTCTGAACCAAGATTCTCCATGGGAGGTAAGCATGGGGTACTGGGGACCTGTTCTGAACCAAGATTCTCTGTGGGGTACTGGGGACCTGTTCTGAACCAAGATTCTCCATGGGAGATAAGCATTGGGTACTGGGGGACCTGTTCTGAACCAAGATTCTCCATGGGAGGTAAGCATAGGGTACTGGGGGACCTGTTCTGAACCAAGATTCTCCATGGGAGATAAGCATGGGGTACTGGGGACCTGTTCTGAACCAAGATTCTCTGTGGGGTACTGGGGACCTGTTCTGAACCAAGATTCTCCATGGGAGATAAGCATGGGGTACTGGGGGACCTGTTCTGACAAGTATTGGATAATGTGGACTATTCTATGGTCCTCAATAGGGGTGACTATTGGTATGGAAATCACTATTGCGATAACTATTGATATTGCAAGTAACTATTGCGATAAATATCGATAGTTTTCAGCGTGTCATTTTAGATGGATTTTAGAGTTGAATTAAACCTTGGAACTGAAGTTTCCTTTGAATGGGATAACCATGCCAACAGATGATAACCATAACAACAGATAAAAAGTTTGAGATATGATTTGTTTTTTCTTTACCCTAATAATTTAAGAAAAAGAAACTGTCACATTACCATGTGTAAATTAATACTACTATCATGATCAAAAGAAAAACGAATTTCAACAGCGTTGCATGTATTTTATTGATATGGTAAATACAATCAAAACTATCCATATTCCTAACTGAAATCGATACTATTGATCGGAAACTGATTTAACAATCAATTTATTGACTTTAAGTCCTAACCAATAGCAATATATCATTATTTTGATTTATCGTGACACGCCTAGTCCTCAAGGATAGGACATGATGAGACATCTGTCAGCTGACAAAGATGCGCTTGTCTGCAACTGGGAAGGTTTTTGAAAGTCATGCATGTAGAAGAAAAATGCCAGTCTGTGTTTCTCTGTGTTTCTCTGTGTTACCCCACTGCACCAAGAGTGGAGCAGCATGACCTAGGATTGTGTTTATTATGTCTGTTGACCTGATTGTAACCACATGGAGATGTCAGACACTGCAAGATCAGCAGGTGATTGATAGACCTCATTGCTGCTCTAGTCAACTGTTATGCATGGGTCAGCATTTGGCAGGTGCACCCAGAAACCTTTCATCGTGTCAAATTACCAAATGAAGACACTGACTATCTGCTTGTTTTGTCATTGGGAATGGGGCTGTAAGTGGGAGTTGTGTTGAGATGTTTGGCATGGAATTGGAGAGTGAATCAGATGAAGCATGTGTGCCCTAGAATTACCCCTACCAATGTCTCCATGGTGGACCTAGGATGTTACCCTACCAATGCCTCCAAGGTGGCCCTAGGATGCTACCCTACCAATGCCTCCAAGGTGGCCCTCGAATGTTACCCTACCAATGCCTCCAAGGTGGCCCTAGAATGTTACCCTACCAACACCTCCATGGTGGCCCTAGGATGTTACCCTACCAATACCTCCATGGTGGCCCTAGAATGTTACCCTACCAATACCTCTATGGTGGCTCTAGGATGTTACCCTACCAATGCCTCCATGGTGGCCCTAGAATGTTACCCTACCAATACCTCTATGGTGGGCCTAGAATGTTACCCTACCAATACCTCTATGGTGGCCCTGGGATGTTACCCTACCAATGCCTCCATGGTGGCCCTAGAATGTTACCCTACCAATACCTCTATGGTGGCCCTAGGATGTTACCCTACCAATGCCTCCAAGGTGGCCCTAGGATGTTACCTCTACCAACACCTCCATGGTGGCCCTAGGATGTTACCCTACCAATACCTCTATGGTGGCCCTAGAATGTTACCCTACCAATGCCTCCATGGTGGCCCTAGAATGTTACCCTACCAATACCTCTATGGTGGCCCTAGAATGTTACCCTACCAATACCTCTTTGGTGGACCTAGGATGTTACCCTACTAATGCCTCCATGGTGGCCCTAGAATGTTACCCTACCAATACCTACAAGGTGGCCCTAGAATGTTACCCTACCAATACCTCCATGGTGGCCCTAGAATGTTACCCTACCAACACCTCCAAGGTGGCCCTAGAATGTTACCCTACCAAAACCTCCATGGTGGCCCTAGAATGTTACCCTACCAACACCTCCATGGTGGCCCTAGAATGTTACCCTACCAACACCTCTATGGTGGCCCTAGAATGTTACCCTACCAATACCTCCATGGTGGCCCTAGAATGTTACCTTACCAACACCTCCATGGTGGCCTTAGAATGTTACCCTACCAATACCTCCATGGTGGCCCTAGAATGTTACCCTACCAACACCTCCATGGTGGCCCTAGATCTAATGTTACCCTACCAATACCTCCATGGTGGCCCTAGAATGTTATCCTACCAATGTCTCCAAGGTGGCCCTAGAATGTTACCCTGCCAATACCTCCATGGTGGCCCTAGAATGTTACCCTACCAATACCTCCAAGGTGGCCCTAGGATGTTACCCTACCAACACCTCCATGGTAGCCCTAGGATGTTACCCTACCAATACCTCTATGGTGGCCCTAGGATGTTACCCTACAAATACCTCTATGGTGGCCCTAGAATGTTACCCTATCAATTCATCCATGGTGGACCAAGGATGTTACCCTACCAACACCTCCATGGTTGCCCTAGAATGTTACCCTACCAACACCTCCATGGTGGCCCTAGATTGTTACCCTACCAACACCTCCATGGTGGCCCTAGGATGTTAACCTACCAACACCTCCATGGTGGCCCTAGAATGTTACCCTACCAACACCTCCATGGTGGCCCTAGGATGTTACGACCGCCTCCGTGGTCCTGTGGTAGAGCGTCCGCCCGGAGAGCGGAAGGTCCGGGGTTCGATCCCAGGCCGCGTCATACCAAAAGACGTTAAAAGATGGTACTTAATGTTACCCTGTCTGGGGCTCGGCATTAAGGGGCTAAAACAAGGACTGGTCGGCTCGGAGTCAGTATACTGTGTCTGAGTGGGGTATTCATGTTAAACTGCGGCGTGGTATCTCAGAGAGCTAGCACTATAAATCGGCATCAGTCCGGACTAGAACAAGCAGCCACACAAACACATACTCGTACATGCACGTCGCTATATAAGTGCAATAATCTTGGACGCAACGTTAAACCCAATTTCACCTCACCTCACCTAGGATGTTACCCTACCAATACCTCTATGGTGGCCCTAGGATGTTACCCTTCCAATACCTCTATGGTGGCCCTAGAATGTTACCCTATCAATTCATTCATTGTGGACCAAGGATGTTACCCTACCAATACCTCCATGGTGGCCCTAGGATGTTACCCTACCAACACCTCCATGGTGGCCCTAGGATGTTACCCTACCAACACCTCCATGGTAGCCCTAGGATGTTACCCTACCAATACCTCTATGGTGGCCCTAGGATGTTACCCTACAAATACCTCTATGGTGGCCCTAGAATGTTACCCTATCAATTCATCCATGGTGGACCAAGGATGTTACCCATCAATACATCCAGAGGTGGTTACAGTGGAGTTGGTATATGAACCGGCATGTATTTCCAGTCCCAGCAAAACATAGTTAAAACATCATTTTTTAAACTCTGAGTACTCTGGCCTCTGTTTATTGTAGATACCCATTCTGAGTATTTGTCCCAATCTGCAATTCCCTCTTTATGTACAGGCCTTGTTTTGTGACAAGATGATTACCCTGTCATCAGAATGACTGTAACAATAGCTGTCGGCAAACAGTTGGAAGGCTAAAGTTGTACTGACTGCCCCCCCAACCATGGACCTCGCTGCCATGTTGAACAGGCTGGCTGTTATCAAGCATGTCACCAGTACCGAAGAGCCAAGAGTATAGCAACATGTGCATCGCATTTAAGTTAGCAATATTATAGAAAACAAATCGAGTTGCTGGCACTTTGTCAGCACTCAAAGAATACTTCCAAGGTTTATTTTTGAAAGTACAATATCATTTTGAAACTTTTGAATTTTATTAAACAAATTTCACATACCGTATTCGACGTAATAAGCGCCCCGCTCTAATAAGCGCCCAAGGCGATAATTGCTCATATATTGGCTAGTGAACAATTCCAATTAGCACCCCTTCCGATTGATCAATGTACACAAGACTTATTTATTCGCTTATAATACGCATTTGTGTGTTATATACACCCTTAATTATGGGCAATTAAATTCTGAAAAAACATATCTGTCGTATACATATAAACATTTCAGGCTGTCAGCATAAACCACGAAATTAATCTTTCAACTCTGTTTTTTCCACCAAAATAATATTCTAATAAGAGCCCCCTATTTCTAATTTTGAGAGCGCCCTAGGCGCTTATTATGTCGAATACGGTAATAGAGATTATCATGTGAACATGTGTGTCATACTGATATAACGAAACGAGTGTCAGAAGTTCCTGAGCGAGAGTGAGGTAATACATGAATTCTTACACGAGTTTCGTAAAATCAGTAAGATGCACATTTTAGTGTCATGATTTCTTTATTGCCCATTATTTCGTAATCCTTGAGTTCTCCTTTAGAAACATGCTTTTATCACCACCGCTGTCCTAGAAAACCACAATTTGTCGAAAGACGTCAACATTCTTCAGCTATTACATCATTTCTATAGTGTGATGTCATTCCGACCTTCCGTCACATTAACATTTGAATGACCCCAACAATGTCTTTCAAATGACTCAAACAATACACCGCATCGTTACTCAAACCATTTGGCAGGTGCACCCAGAAACGTTTTGTAGTGGCTGATACTTTATGAGTTGTCTTGATATGATAAGGGCGGTCGGGTAGCCTAGTGATTAAAGCGTTCGCTTGTCACGCCGAAGACCTGGGTTCGATGCCCGACATGGGTACAATGTGTGAAGCCCATTTCTGGTGTCCCCCGCCGTGATATTGCTGGAATATTGCTAAAAGCAGCGTAAAACCATACTCACTCACTCATGATATGATACACGATGCATAATTTCTGATAGACCTGCTAAAATTAATTACCTGAACTCACTACTCATTCATTGTTTCACCCCTACAAAATTTGCAACAGTTCTATCAATTTGCAATGACATAAAAAACAAAAAACTTCTTTGTTTTGCCCCATAGTATAAAAAATGTCTGTTCGTATTACGTGTATTTTTGTGTGTGGCAAATTTGAACATTTCTGGTGTCCCCCGCCGTGATATTGCTGGAATATTGCTAAAAGCGGCGTAAAACCATACTCACTCACTCATGATATGATACACGATGCATAATTTCTGATAGACCTGCTAAAATTAATTACCTGAACTCAGTACTCATTCATTGTTTCACCCCAACAAAATTTTCAGTTCTATCAATTTTCAATGACATAAAAGAACAAAAAACAACTTTGTTTTGCCCCATAGTATATAAAATGTTTGTTTGTATTACGTGTATTTTTGTGTGTGGCAGATTTGAATATTTGCATGTTTTTTTCTTTCAGAAATTTACCGCGTGCGATCTGGATCTCGATGCCCATGGTGACAGTGATTTACCTGATGGCAAACGTGGCATACTTCTCCGTGATGACGCCTGCTGAAATGTTAGAATCGGATGCAGTAGCTGTTGTAAGTCATCATGGGAAAAGAATCAATGCTTGTTTCTCCAAGTGATTTTCATGCTACAACTGTCTTTGTTGTATGTTAACCAAGGGAGTTATGACTTTCGCAGTGCTTCAAGTATAACCTACAGGGTCACATTTTACATTTTACATTTCTAAGAGGTGCATACTGCAACTCCATACTTGACCATGGTAAGGCCTGTGCTGCATTTCGCTAAACATTCACGTCTCAGAACTAAAAATGTGTTAGAAAATGAACTCAGCAGGCAGGGGAAACATGAATATTTACTGCTGTGGAATTTGGACTGACTTGGTGGTTTCAAACTGATTGTTTTGCTGACTTCATAATGGTCCAATAGAAACAAAATTGTTTGAAAAAAAGAAAAGTACAGGCATAATTTCAATTTCAGTACTTAAGCTAATTTTTATTTAATTGTTACAACCTGGAACTACTTTATAAAGAAATGAAGAGTATCACCTTGTGAACAATAGGGGTGACTATTTGTCCTTTGTAGTCCACAATATTGCAATAGTATTGTGATACTTGTCAACTGTTGCAATAGTACTAAGAGTACTAAGATACTAGTACATCAACTAAAGGACTGATAATTATATTAATCAATGTTACAGAAATGGCTAAAGTATTGCCAACAATGTCAAAGTTAGCCATTTTTGTCCCTGTTCCTACTCAAATCAAAGGGAAGTAACTCTAGTCTGAAATTGTCATAGTCCTGGCAAATCAATACACAGGCAGGTTTGAAATTTGCTTAATTTGTTTTATTAATAACTAATTGCAACTATCGATTGTTATGCATACTATCAACAATACTATTGGTAGTTTTTATTTTCTTACGATTTAGTTTTATTGTAGGGTTAACAATGGCAATACATTGATAGTTCAATTTATACTCCAAGTGAATAATCTATATCTTTTTCTGGGAAAGGAGGATCCTCAACAATATTCACTTGACAGCACATCTATCATATTTTTTAATGCTATTTATCTTTGTTTGTGTTTCAGACTTTTGCAAATCGTACTCTAGGAGTGATGGCTTGGGTTATGCCTGTTTTTGTGGCTTGCTCCACATTTGGTGGTCTCAATGGTGCAATCTTCACATCTTCTAGGTAAGCAGAACTTTCTCGCCACTCGCCCGACGTAATCTTCAAATGAAGTTTAATCATGTAATATTTTGTAGTGTGTCATATAAGATCTTCAGGGGTTAAGTATGTGTGCAGCATTCCATGTACCTGGGGGTTGGTTATTTTGCATTTGGGTAAATATTTACTTTGCATGTTTATGACAGATAATGACATGGTATGTGTGTACTTCTTCCAGGTTATTTTTTGTGGGAGCACGTCAAGGTCATCTGCCTGGTTTCCTAGCAACCATTAGTCTGAAGACGATGACACCATTGCCTTCATTGTTGTTTGGGGTGAGTGATCCAGAAATATCAATATGTCTTTCTCCTGGGGATTCTAGATTTGAAGTGGTCCAACCTAGGCTGGTTGTGAGATTTGACCTCTGGAGTAATGGTCAGACTTGGTGACTTGGATGATAGCGTGTCATTGTACACACATGGAGCGTTACTCACAATATCAATCTCTGGAGTGTCTGGACCAAATTTTAGTGCCGTATTTTCTTGAGTATAGTGCGCACCCATGTATAATGCGCACCCCCCTCTAGCGGATTCAATGTTTTGGAAAAAAAGAAATTTGAATATTATGCGCGGAAAAAAATTACACCGTACCCCTTCAGCGAAGTCCGGCAAACGAACGGGTGATGAGAAACTTTGTCAGTACAAATTCGAAATTTGAGATAAAAAATCACCAGACATGTTGATTTAGCTGTACACACGTTTTCTTGGAATCTACCGGTGATTCGGTCAAGACACACCCAATGATATAACTTTACAGTATTTTAATGCAAGGATCGGCAAATGTTGTATCTGAAACTTTTTTTATCAGGAATAATATTCCAATATCTTGTTAATTTAGATGCAGCTTTTACTAGACATATTTAAAATAATAATAACCCTAAGCGAAGCAGCTGATCGCTATTGCCAGGTATTATTTTTTACATGGAACCAGTCTGACCATTCCCCGTCAAGGCTCACGTGCACGTGATCGCGTGATCGCGAGAATTATGTGTTGACATAGAATCGTCCAACAACAACAAATTTGACTTTTAACGATTCAAAGTATGGCATTTATGATATATGTATCCATTCTCTGTCAACTAAAGTTCATTTCAAGGCGTCAATAGCAGTAATCTGACCGTGGTTGCTGTTAATAACGGTGAGTTGTGCAATCTTCCGATTGCTTCACACACGATTTCGCCGAAATTAATTAAAACAACAGTAAAAGGAATTTTGAATAAATAAATGAAATAAGTTACAAACATAAGTCCAGATATACAAAGAACACTTTTTATAGCCAGACAGTGTAATTACATGAATAATTTGCGAACTTCAGTATGGATTTGTTGACATGGTATTTCCGGTGTTACGTGCTCACAGTAATGTCTTTCCATGGGGGAAAAAACATCAAAACTCATTAATTCGTGTATAATGCATACCCCCTTCTACACAGCTGTGTTTTTTGGGAAAAAAAGTGCGCACTATACTCAAGAAAATACAGTATTTACAGACTGCCATCATATAGCTGGAAGATATAAACAACAAAGAAACAAAACTATTAATATATTTCACGACCATGTACAATTAGTGTTATCCAACATTCACTCTTCTGATGTAACAAAGGCCACACATTTTTCATTTTTTGTTTCCCGAGCCTCTGCCCCTACTGAAAAGCAGCCAGTCTAAGAAATATATTAAACATTAAAAATATGTATTTTTAATATGTCTCCCGCTTTTAATATAGACCTCGTATACAATCTGTAAATTCCATGTCTGCATCACTGTCCATCATTCAATGGGCCACCTGCCTCCAAAGCTGAATAAGGTTTTTATCTGACATCGAACTTTTGTACTGGTCCCTAACCAGGTGTTTGGTGTAACAAGCCAATGCTTCACACATTGTACCGATGTAGGATCTAAGGCAGGTGTTTGATGACAAGCCAATGCTTCACACATTGTACCGATGTAGGATCTAAGGCAGGTGTTTGGTGTAACAAGCCAATTCTTCACACATTGTACCGATGTAGAATCTAAGGCAGGTGTTTGGTGTAACAAGCCAATGCTTCACACATTATACCGATGTAGGATCTAAGGCAGGTGTTTGGTGTAACAAGCCAATTCTTCACAAATTGTACCGATGTAGGATCTAAGGCAGGTGTTTGGTGTAACAAGCCAATGCTTCACACATTGTACCCATGTAGGATCTGAGCCAGGTGTTTGATGACAAGCCAATGCTTCACACATTGTACCCATGTAGGATCTGAGCCAGGTGTTTGATGACAAGCCAATGCTTCACACATTGTACCCATGTAGGATCTGAGCCAGGTGTTTGATGACAAGCCAATGCTTCACACATTGTACCGATGTAGGATCTAAGGCAGGTGTTCGGTGTAACAAGCCAATGCTTCACACATTTTACCCGTGTAGTATCTAAGACAGGTGTTTGATGACAAGCCAATGCTTCACACATTGTACCGATGTAGGATCTAAGGCAGGTGTTTGGTGTAACAAGCCAATGCTTCACACATTGCACCCGTGTAGGATCTAAGGCATGTGTTTGGTGTAACAAGCCAATGCTTCACACATTGCACCCGTGTAGGATCTAAGGCAGGTGTTTGGTGTAACAAGCCAATGCTTCACACATTGCACTCATGTAGGATCTAAGGCAGGTGTTTGGTGTAACAAGCCAATGCTTCACACATTGCACCAATGTAGGATCTAAGGCAGGTGTTTGGTGTAACAAGCCAATGCTTCACACATTGCACTCATGTAGGATCTAAGGCAGGTGTTTGGTGTAACAAGCCAATTCTTCACACATTGTACCGATGTAGGATCTAAGGCAGGTGTTTGGTGTAACAAGCCAATGCTTCACACATTGTACCGATGTAGGATCTAAGGCAGGTGTTTGTTTGCGCTGACCCTAGACCTCTTTGACCACTAGGACCTCCACTGCCCCATGTTCCACTGCTGCAGACAAGGTTCACATGACTGAGTATTCTGATGTCATGGGGTTGATCATGTGTTTCAGTGCATCATGTCCCTGGTGATGCTGTGCAGCAATGATGTGTACGCTTTAATCAACTACGGGTCGTTCGTGGAGTCACTCTTCATCGCGCTCTCTGTGGCTGGCCTGCTGTTTCTCAGATATACCCGTCCAAATATGGAACGTCCAATCAAGGTAAGGCGTCGCTGTGAAGCCAAAGTTATTCGTGAAACTTCTCCACTTGGGGAGTGTTATTGATTGTAGGTCTTGTGTTTTTGATAACTTTGCTTTAAGATAATTGTTTCTGTTCCAACCCTTTAAATGTTATGGGACCACCTCCGTGGTCTAGTTGGAGATCGTCTGCCCGGGAAGCGAAAGGTCTGGGGTTTGATCCCCGGCCGCGTCATACCAAAAGACGTTAAAAGGTGGAACTTGTTGTTACCCTGCCTTGGTCTTCTGCAAATGATAATGCCCTGAAAAATAGCATTACCCTTATATTAGAAATTGGCACTAGTCCTATGGACCAGTGAAGATCCGGGGAAGGATAGGTCTTCAGCAACCCATGCTTGCCGAAAAAGGCGACTATGCTTGTCACAAGAGGTGACTAACGGGATCGGATGGTCAGGCTCACTGACTTGGTTGATGCATGTTATTGATCCCAATTGTGTGGATCAATGCTCATGATATTAATCACTGGATTATCTGGTCAAGACTCGATTATTACCTCCGTCATATAGGTGGAATATTGCTGAGTGCAGCGTTAAACAACAAACCAACTGACCAACTAGCCAAACTGCCCAGTAGTTAAGGTATTATAAGGACTAGTAGAAATGTGCCATTTTTCAGGGTTTTGCTGTATGTTATGTTAAAACAGTTGGTATCTTTTGCAGTTATTGTTGACATATTTAAATTTTGTGTTTATTGAGTTGTTACTGTAAAAACTGAAAACTTTGCATGGATTTATGCAGAGTGTACACCATCTTTTAAGTTTGTGCCTCCATGATACTCCTCAGTATAGTTAAGTATCTCCCTCACTCATCCTGGTTGTCATGGCTACAGGTGAACATCTTCTTCCCGGTGTTCTTCCTGGTGATCTGTCTGTTCCTGCTGATCACGCCGTTGACGTCCAGTCCCATGGAGTGTCTCATGGGCCTCGTCATGATCGCCACCGGGATCCCCGTCTACTTCCTGGGGGTCATGTGGAAGAAGAAACCAAGGGCAATCCATAAGTTGCTGAGTAGGTACAATTTGACCCGTTGTCTGGTGTATCAATAATATGTTACTTTACTGAGTAGGTACAATTTGACCCGTTGTCTGGTGTATCAATAATATGTTACTTTACTGAGTAGGTACAATTTGACCCGTTGTCTGGTGTATCAATAATATGTTACTTTACTGAGTAGGTACAATTTGACCCGTTGTCTGGTGTATCAATAATATGTTACTTTACTGAGTAGGTACAATTTGACCCGTTGTCTGGTGTATCAATAATATGTCACACAAGCAATCGTTACTTTACTGAGTAGGTACAGTCTGACCCGTTGTCTGGTGTATCAATAATATGTCACACAAGCAGTCGTTACTTTACTGAGTAGGTACAATTTAACCCGTTGTCTGGTGTATCAATAATATGTCACACAAGCAATCGTTACTTTACTGAGTAGATACAGTCTGACCTGTTGTCTGGTGTATCAATAATATGTCACACAAGCAATCGTTACTTTACTAAGTAGGTACAGTCTGACCCGTTGTCTGGTGTATCAATAATATGTTACACAAGCAATCATTACTTTACTGAGTAGATACAGTCTGACCTGTTGTCTGGTGTATCAATAATATGTCACACAAGCAATCGTTACTTTACTGAGTAGGTACAGTCTGACCCGTTGTCTGGTGTATCAATTATTAGTGACACATTTCTGTGCTAAGTAGGTACAATTTGACCCTTTGTCTCCAAGTCCTGTATATATGAATAGTTTGTGTAAATCAAAATATATGTGCATTGTGCACGGCGGTGGGATGACACACTGATTGTGATTTGTTACTTCTCGATACAAGTATCAATCACAGAGGTACACTAGGTACAAATATCGATACATACCTTAAATGTTTTCTGTAAAAACTGTTACACCAAACTCTGATTAGTCGTGAAAACCTAAGTAATTCAATCCATTGTACCACACTTGACACTGCCGGGCGGTCGGGTAGCCAAGTGGTTAAAGCGTTCGCTCGTCACGCCGAAGACCCGGGTTCGATTCCCGACATGGGTACAATGTGTGAAGCCCATTTCTGGTGTCCCCCGCCGTGATATTGCTGGAATATTGCTAAAAACGGCGTAAAACCATACTCACTCACTCACTTGACACTGCCAACTGTAAATTGTCAGTGTGCCAGGTATTTGGCTATCCTGTCTCATTCGTGACCAACTCGTGTTATTCCGGGACAAGCCGAATAGCGACTCGTGCCCCTCTCATGGCCATTTTTGCGACCGGATTCCGTCGTTGCGCGGACGGGCATACCTAAAACAATGTCAACTCGTTGCGTAATGGTTCACATTTATTTCCCCATATATTATATATATTTCAGATGTAATTTAAAGCACATCGAGACATGCGGTATATTTTTAGATGCAAGACATATGTAAAATCAAAAAATATTTCTGAGGGATTCTTTGACGAAGAACTTGAAATCATACGCGCATTCTGATTGGTTGTATTTTCCCACATAACATTCATCGATAGGGGGACGAGTCTTTTTGCAGGCTACGGAAAGGGGCCAGTGGTGACGAATGATCCTGTCTATGAAAATATGGCTTACACTAAGAGCACATGCAAGTATCATGATACGTATCGTATCGTGATACATATCGGATTGCACAGTTGGTGTATCGTCCCCGCCCTTCATGCGCTTGAACAGATTTTAATATTTTATGTTATCCTGTGTTGCAGATACGACTACAAGGTTTACCCAGAAACTGTTCTACGCAGCACGAGAAGAACTGAAAGAAGATTAAGCATTAGCGTCCTAGTAGTCTCCGAATTGATGGTCGTAGTTTCCTGGAAGTAACTAGTATGGATTAACAGGCTAATGGACAAGTTAGGCTCCTCAGTAATGAGGTACTTGACTAATTTAGACTCATTAACAAAGAGACTATGCATTGTATGAAGGGGCGTGGCAATATATTAAGTCTCGAAGTTGCACTTGTTTTCCGCATGCTGATAACCATGAGAGCAACATTAATATTTATGTCACCAAATAGGACAATGTCTGTGAATGCTTAGGAACTGAACATTTAATATTCTTGGGGTCCCCCGAGTTTTTTTTCAAAAAAATAATTTGGTCCAGAAAATGTTTGAAAATACATTTTGGTATTTAAATAGAAGGTACTTTTTCACTGGACATGCTCTTTCGTTGAAATGTCTGAAGCATAATTTGTTTTTGAATCATTTTATAAGACAATATATGTTTTTCGATTGTGTCCTGGGCCTCCTCCCAGAATGTCAAATGGTGGTTCCCCAATTATCGCTGTTGTAAGTTGCCCTACTAAGACTGAACATTTACATTTACATATGTCGTACAGAAAACAGCATTGTAGGAGGTGAATATAATTGCCTTGTATCTATCATCAAAAACATTTTTGTTTCATCGACGTTTGAACTAAGTTTGTTTGCTGCCACTCGATTTTTTACAAGTTTAGCAAATTGTAGAATTTTTATAAGGCTAAAAAAATAATAGTCTTGGTTCTCAGGCACTGCCTGCATCATCATAAAATTTGCCACAGGTTTCGTTTTTTGTTTCCATATTTTACTCATCAAGGCATACATTTATGTAGGGAGGCCCTTTCCCAGATTGGGGGCGGTCGGGTAGCCTAGTGGTTAAAGCGTTCGCTCGTCATGCCGAAGACCCGGGTTCGATTCCCGACATGGGTACAATGTGTGAAGCCCATTTCTGGTGTCCCCCGCCGTGATATTGCTCATCATATATATACTAGTTTGAACAACAACAAAAACACATAAAAAGTCTCCGCATGCCCACACCATATTTTCAAAAAACATTGTTAGAGAACCAATTCTTTTATTTTTTTTAAGCCTAACCGCCCCTTTTTATAAATTTTCTAAGTACCCAGAGCACTAATTGCGGTGAATATGGTACCTTATTTTCACCCTGTTTTGTCATGCCGAGGTTGAATGGCAACACTCTCTGGCCTGTCTTGGGTAACATCTTGTGTCTACAGAATAATATATAGAACTGTAGTCGCTGTAGATTGTTTTACACGTTTGTATTACCCAACTGAAGAGTTCTGGGTTTTTTTTCACACTAAATAGGCTACCAACAAGATACGTAAATCTGACTGGCTGGGATTTGGGAATACCATCTATGGGATTCTCGTGCTATTTTTAGTAACTTTCGTTTATATCATACACAGATGTATTTATGTGTTTCTGTAGACAGTCATTTGATTGCTTTCTAGCCGAACAAAATGATAGATATTTCTGTTGTGTAATATCTATTTATGCTCTCTATGGTGTCATGTCAAGGTTTTTGTGGAATAACTGAATGTGTTCGTTAATGCATGAGGCTGCAATGACTGGGGATTTCCTGTTATGGTGCTTGTGAACATTCACACTGGTTCAAGAGGGTTTAAATCTCTGTGTGTGTGACAATGATCTTGTAATAATATTGTTCGAATGTTAAAATTGACCCTCAAAGGATTGTACTTTTTTGTGTTGATTCTTTTTGAGTTTATATATCAGTTTTGTTATTTTGCTTTCATGTTAAAAATGTTCTTGTTTCTTGTTAAAAAATCTTTCGTGCTTTTTAAGTTTATTATTGGTAATAATTACTTATGAAATAATTTTTTACCTTTTAAGAACCACTTTATCCAAGTTTGTTTTGTTTCAGTTGAGAACCACTTTTTAATTTTTAAGAATTTGGAATGTGATGGAGATAAGACATATATCCTTCTACGAATCAAACTGTTGTGATTCTTTTGTAAACATATGTGTATTTTGAATCTCCATTGCTGTTTAAAAAACATTTGTGAGTGAGGTATTAAGGTATCAATTTATCCAGAATCAGATCTGATAGAATATTAGGGGAAGAAGGTTGAGTTTGTATTTTGTAAAAAGAAATACGAGATTGATTCTCAAGAAATATTCGGTGTTTGAAAATTATTGTGTTTGTGTTATATACAGTGATATACCAATGATATTCTTCCTGTTGGTATTATATTAGATATACAGGGTGAATATCCTAATTGGCATATGAAATATACTAATTTTTTCAGTTTTGTTTCATTCCTTCATCCAAAGTGATGCCACTGCCCTCAGACATGTTATCTGTCTCTTTTCGTGATAACATATCGAAATATATGATAAATCCATCAACATTCATCAGCTCAAACAATGGACTCTGGAAATTTTGATATTACAAGGGAGATAACTCCTGACTTTTGTTTATTGTTACCACTTATTAAGGGGAAAATAGTTTACAGGGTCTAAAGTAACTCATTCCATGATGAACAATTGCATGTTCATGTCTGTATTCTTGTAATTAGACTATGCATTCGGGTCATATGTTTGTCATTGTACATACAGGTGTATTGTCAGTCTAAAAAAATCAGACCTTAGTGCTCGCTACTGCGAAAAAGATCTGAGGACATCCCATTACAGGTCACGACCATTCGCAAACGTTGACCAACCAATGAAATGACTCAACCAGAAGTCGACACTAGCCAATCAGACAGCAGCTTTCTCGAGCAAAACGACACGATTTTCAAATTGGCAACTTCGAATTCCATTCCAGACTCGGTTCACCCCGATTATGTTTCTAGGTTTGTCAGCACCATACCCGTGCTCGTGGGTTTCACCGAAGTGGTAAACGTCTGAGACCTGCATCACTTCGGGCTTTCCTCCCACATTAAGCTGACACGCCGCGATATAACTGGAATACTGTTAAAAGCGGCGTTAAACCCAACTCACTCACTCATTCCAGACTACGCTTTGAAAAATATTTTGACGAAGTTCTCGATTCAAAATTTGAACACTGAACAAAATAACATTCTGGAATGTCTAAAAGATGACCTACATTTTATGGCAGTAGTTCCCATGGGATAATCCAAGTCCGTAGAAATGTTTATCCCATATTGAAGTGAGAGATAGACGATGATTTTGACATTCAGTTGTAATGCCCATATTATTCTGGAATACCCTGTGTTAACCTTTTTTTAGGTTGCATGATTAGAAAACACATTCCGACCGTCATTTTCCTGATCTGGTAAGCGGCACTCTGAATGGTCGGATGAAATGCCGTTCTGACGTGACCCGTAATGGGATGTCCTCAGATCTTTGTCTAGTGGTACCGAGAACTATCTCTTTGCTGAGATTGGATGTATTATATAGATACTTATATATACATAGCTATGTATATTATATGCAAGTAGAAGATTGTATTGTCAAGATGTATACTACTCAAAAAAGTTAAGATCCTTCTGATACTTTCATATACAGTAAACAACGGTTATAACAAACTCAAAGGGACCACTAATGTTAGTTTGTTATAACATTGGTTCGTTATAAGCACTTATACAGCATATATACAGCATATGGCCGGCAACATATCCATGAAGATCCTGGGTAGAATAGGTCTTCAGCAACCCATGCTTGACATAAAGGGCGACTATGCTTGTTGTAAGAGGCGACTAAAGGGATAGTGGGTGGTCAGATTCGCTGACTTGGTTGATGCATGTCATCATATCCCAATTGTGTGGATCGATGCTCATGATGTCAATCACTGGATTGTCTGGTCCAGACTCGATTATATACAGACTGCCGTCATGTAGCTGGAATATCGCTGACTTGGTTGACGCATGTCATCATATCCCAATTGCGTAGATCGATGCTCATGATATCAATCACTGGATTGTCTGATCCAGACTTGGTTATATATGAAGACCATCGTCATATAACTGGAATATTGCTGAGTGCGGCGTTAAACAAGCAAAAACAAAAACTGTTTGCTATATCCGTCAGTTTGTTATAAGCTTGGTTGTTGTAAACGTAGTTTACTGCACTATAGTAATTCTGCCATGCCATGGCAGATTAACTATAGTAATAAGAAAGAAGCAGATAGTCTTACACTATTTTGAGTTGTTTAATTTAGTTTCATTGGTGGTGTACAGTTTTCTTTTTTGTTATTAAGATCATACAAATGTTACTTGTTATTTTGTTACGCAAGTTATACCATTCTGATATGAAAGCTACATAAAAGCATAATGTCGAACAAAACACTTTGTATATGTTGGCCGAGTATGATTGTTAACTCATGGTTATGTGGGACAGTTGTTATGCTCTGACATAGAGGCATAATGGCGTCTCCAGATATATAGCATGGCATGTATAGCATCCTATTCTAGATATTTTGATGTTTTACGTGATATACTCAGTTATTAGAATAATTGCTTTCGTGTCATCAGTGTCAGGACCTGATTAAAGGAGGCATCACAGTGAGATTAGTGTGTGTAGTTCACTCTTAGATGTCCAGGGGAGACTATTGTAGTTTGTTTCTCAAAACTGAAAGGTCAGATTCCCATAGAACATGTATTACAATGTATACGTGGAGAGGCTGTGCACCCAGATTGATTTCTAATTGACATGGCATGATAAATATACATTGATAAGTTATGAACAATATTTGATAAAAAAAATAATCAAAAACAAAATCCATATTTGGATAAAGAAAATAGTACAGTTTTAGGTATGAGGGGTGTTCAATAAGTTTTGCAACTTCAATATAAGACCAAGTCGCAGAATCTCTCGTCATCCTGGAAGCGTCTTCCATGTAGGGCAGATTTCATTTGCCGGTACAGGAAAAAGTCACTGGGGGCTAAGTCTGGGCTGCACAGTTAAATCGCCCACCCTACAGCCCTTACAGACTTAAAAAAACACACAAACAAACAAGCAGTTTATCAAACTTAAGCAATATCATCACCATACAACTAAACTGCAAATCAGCCTTGACACCGCTGTTACCTGACATTATGACTCGCTTCAAGCACCGTTGCCATGGTTTCCTTTGTTTTACCAGTATTTAGTAGGAGTATCTGTCTCTTTGTCTCCTTTCACTTACATGAGTGTTGAATATACCTGCCTTTTACTCATGTCGCCATGTTGAGATTCTTTATGTAATAATTTCTTACAGTTCAAGACTTAGTTTGAAATCAAAGAATGTATAAACTGTTACCCCCCAGGATGGTTCGAATCTTCTGATTTTGAAGCCTCTGACATCACTGCACTGCCACTGGGGCTGTTTTAGGAAGAAGCATTAATTTTAATATTTAAGGATTTTTATTATGAATATTTTTATTTGCGTTTTTAAGTTACTCTGGTCATTTGTGATATATAAACATCCCTTTAAATGACAATCTCATTAAAATCAGATTTTAGTTCTTACCACCGCAAAACAAAGATCTGAGGCCATCCCATGACCGGTCTCGTCAGAATGACATTTCATCTGACCAATCAGAGATAATGGCTCTTTATTATTTACATTTGGCACTGGATGGTTAACTTTATTTTCGAGATACAGAAATCAGATATGTTTATCTGAATGCTTCTTTCACTTGTACTGAGGATTTAGATGCCTCAACACATCTAACAGATTGACCTGACACAACCAATGGTGTTGTCTGGTCTTCAAACAGAGGTATGGTATCAGATTACAAGATCTGATGTTGATGAGATTGGGTGTATTGATAGTTGGATACAGGTGCAACTCCTTCACGGTTGGGCACACTTATATTTATTTTATTAACAAGACTGCCACTTAGATATTATGCATCTATACCTCACATTTGTCTGTCATATCAGATCTGGATAATTTTACAGAAACCTGATATGAAAATATATATATTTTCATTGAGCATTATTGAACAATTTCCCCCTCATTTATGCATGGAGATCAGCTGATGTAATTTGAATTTGATTAATACATATAGGTCTTTTTTTTTTCTGGAAAATTCACGATAACCCCATAATGTCAATATTAAATATAAATTCCTGAAGACATTAGGCATGGGTGAAGGTTTTAGCTTGATTTTAAGTTTCAAGGTTAGAAACTAACTTGTTTAATTGTGTAGTCTTTATTATGGGACGCAAAAGAAAAAGGGTCTCAACAATTACTACTGGGCATCAGGGCCCACTTGCACAAAACGATCTTAGTGCTAAGACTATTGTAAGCCTATGTTAAAGTATGGGAGTTAAGCGCTAAGATCGCTTTGTGCAAGTGGGCCCTGGATGCTTTATGAATTTGTCATTGACATTATAGGGTGTCAGAATCTACTTGCCTTTATTATTTACATTTGGCACTGAAGGTTTAACTTCATTTTTCTCTCCACAAACATGTCAGTTAGTTTTGGTTTCGATTGCAGCTGTAGTAAGTGTGCTGCAGACACCTCAAGACCCTTACTTGCTGTGCCTTTGGGGCCAAATGTTTCAACTTCCAGGAAGGGGGGTTTCAAGAATTTATAAAATAAATCCTGAAATAAAAATGTCAAAATAGGTACTTTAATCTTAATCTTAAATTAAGTGTGAACTAACTATATTGTCTGTATTCCATGTAACCTCCCCCCTCTCCCTCCCCCCCCCCCCCCTAAATTAACAAAATATAAATATGATGTTCCTATGTCTGAATCAATTATGTCCACTAGCACAGGTGATACTCACACCATGTGTGCTAAACAAGTGTAGCACTGCCTGTGTAGTATATTGGCATTCGTATTACCTAAGCACAAACGCAACAAACATATTTTTTATATTACAGAATCTGTATATAGAAATGATATTTTGATGAAATTTTCATGCCAGATTTTATTTTTTTTTTGTAAATAGAATCGCTTCTTAATGTTTAGCAAGTCAATGGTAGTGTCTTTATGGTATGTAGGTTTGAATATGAATATATTGCTTAACGTGAACTGTATGACTAGCGTGATCATGGCTCGCTGGTAGATCTGGTCTCAGTGTGGTAGATATAACTCGCAGTATAGTTCTGGTGGACAGTGTTCTTCCAGTGTGTGGAGGTCCGATTGCTTCTTGTTACGGTATGTATGTATAACAGTATTCCATGTATTCACAGACTTATTAGATTAGGTGGCTAAGCTGGGTGTCTTGCTTGCTTGAGTGGCATCATACCGACGCTGTGGATTATTGCTCATAATATCAATCACTGGTTTGTCTAGTCCAGACTTGATTATTTACAGACGGTCATTGAGCTGGAACTTTGCTGAGTGCGGAGTTAAACAACAAACAAAACTGTACACTACTCAAAAGAAGTTAAGGAACCCCTTTTTTTGTATGTGAGTGTTCTTTAATTTGTTTTGAGTAGTATAGATTGTGTCTTGAAAACTCATAAATTTACCTTGTGGCAGTGCTAGTTATTGGAATAAGGCCAGCCAAAAGTAAGTTTGTATCTGACACCATTATTCAACAATACATTTGGGGCAGACGGGTAGCCTAGTGGTTAAAGCATTCGCTTGTCACGCCGAAGACCCGGGTTCGATTCCCGACATGGGTACAATGTGTGAAGCCCATTTCTGGTGTCTCCTGCCGTGATATTGCTGGAATATTGCTAAAAGCGGCATAAAACCATACTCACTCACTCACTCATTTCATTTGGCACCAGGATGAATCACTCAGAAAATTAGAGTTCATTTTTTCCAAGCTTTATCACAATGCTAGTAGTGATAATTATGAGGTCGACATTTTGAATTAATGTTTGGATCAGGATGATTAGGGATACGGATGATTTGGTTCATGTCCGTGATACAATAGCATTTTTTTAGGTTTACGTCATTGAGGTCAATGTGATGTTTGAAAACCAGGACTCTCCTGATCCACCACTGTCCTTTTCCATATGACAGTAACATAGACCTATAATAGCTTGTTGTGACAAAACACACCTTGAAGCCATGATCCATGTGATCCTTGTGATCGTCAACATCCAGTATGTCCAGTCTTGGACATACTGGACGATGACGATCACAAGTATCACAAGGATCAAGGTGTCAAGGAACCTTTTGTCTTCAGGTGAAGATGGAATCGTGGAAAGTGCAGATGTCATGATGTCGAGAATCATAATAATAGAGCTAATGTGTTTATCCAGAAAGTGGAAGTGTTTACAGCATGGTCAGAATGGGAGTGATACTATGACAATGTTATTGAACTTTTATTGAACAGATTTTTGAAGAGAGTGATACTGTGGAGTGACATCTAATTTTTGGGTGAGAGACCGACTGAATATTGTTTAATGTCGCATCAGCATACATCCTGCTCTTGGCAAGTATATTTGTGGGTGGATGAGAGTTAGCTATGGGGTTACATTTACTGTTGATATATTGGCATTCCAGGCGAATCTTCTTTCGTTCAGTGATAACAATGTTCATTCCTCACTTTTAAATGTGGTAACGATTGATCAGTGGAAATTCTAGAGCATGGTCCAAATAAGAATTTTGCAATGCTAATTATTTTCGCAGGAAATTTAATTGACATGTGTTTATTTATACATAATTGCTAAAGGGGCTGATGGGAGGGGGGTACCTGCTATATTTCTTAGCCACCACGCCCCTTTGTAGCCTTGCTTGTATTATATTTCCATTAATGTAAGATGGACCTCAAACATGAGACACCTGTTTTATGATATGCTTCAGCAACCCATACTTGCCGTAAAAGGCGACTGTGCTTGTCGTAAAAGGCGACTAACGGGATCGGGTGGTCAGGCTCGCTGACTTGGTTGATGCATGTCATCAATCCCAATTGCGTGGATCGATGCTCATGTTATCAATCACTGGATTGTCTGGTCCAGACTCGATTATTTACAGACCGCCATCATATGGCTGGAAAATTGCTGAGTGCGGCGTTAAAAAACAAACAAACAAACAAACAAACACATGATTTCCAACCTAAGTTATGAACAGTTTATATAGATCGTTGTAGGATAAACAGTTTATGTACATAGTTGAAGGATAAATAGAGGTTATCACGCGAGTGTGTTTGGGGATGGGAAATATCCTGCATTAGGAATAAACATTGTATTTAGCGAGCCTTGGGGAGAATTGTTTGAGAAACCTACCCACTATATGATAAACAGGTATACCAATTGTTGAATGATAAACAGATACACAAACTGTTCATGTATAAACAGTTCAATAATAAACAGGTATACAAGCTGGAGAAGAGATATGTTTCAGCTTGTAGAAGTAATTACATATGATCCCAGATATACAGGGGCAGTATCCAAGGCCTTGTTCATGTGTGTATGTGTGTACTGAACATTCTCTCCTTGTTATTCATGATGTGTAAAGACTGCTGATTATGTTTTCTGCTAAGGCCAGGCTTTTTTTTATTTTTAAGATTACAGATTTTTCAGCCCAAAGTCCAGGGTTGGAGGAGGGAAAAAAAAAAGCCTGATGCATTTTTTTTTTAATGCAGAATGCCTATGGCATACTTTATGAACATATTCTGTGCTCAAAAGACCGCCATTTCTGACGATAAAGCCCCTTGTAACAATAAAAATTCTACCACTTACAACACGGACAGTTGTCAAGGGAGGCTATTCATGTTCGGCTTTGAGATCAACAAAGATCAATTATGAATCTCTTTACTAGTTTACAATGGTAAATTCATATGTTTTTAACTTAAAGGTGATACATGTAATAACAAATAAAAAACTGACTACGTGGCTATCGACGGGGAAAAAAATGGAAATCTGATTATTATTTTTATAATTTTCTAAAAGATTAGAGTCGGTGGGTCTGTAATCTGAAAAATATAAAATGCCTGGCCTAAATAACTGATATGACCTGGTAATGAAATGTAATTTTGTTCTTGATATTTTCCTTGATAGACTAACTTACGCTTACTTCACCTGAACAAAATATTTTGTATTTGTCCAGATTGTCAAGAAGTTTATCTAAATATCTTTTTTTTGTTTTCAAATATTTGTAAATTATGATTTTTGTGTTTTTAAGATGGGACTGTGCTGTGCTACAGAATTACATCCCCTGGCTAAAATAGATTTGGAGAAATTAATCCCTACAATGTGTAGTCTCCTCATCGATGTTCCATCGATGATGTATTAACATCTTTGAAGAAAAAGAACATAGTAATCGAAATGGTCGCTGCTTGTCCCAACTATTTGACCAAAACATTCTGAAGAAGAAATTTCACATGGTATTGTTTCTGTCCCCTATTATTCCATTATTTCAAGTCCATGTCATACATTCCAGAGGCCTGTTCCAACAAGCAATCTTAGCACAATGACTGTTATAAGATCAGGGACCTTGGTCCATTTAACATGGCAATGTTAGCATTGCAGGAGAGACAACTGTCATTGATTTGCTTTGTGAACGTGGGCCCAACATCGGAGCACAGAAAAGTACCGTCACATGCAACATGTGTCATCCATACTTGATATGACTGTCCATGCATAAAATGGACTTTGATTGAAATATTTTGTTTGAACATTTTAACGAAGATCTTCTTTTACATGTCACACTAAATACTGTCCATTTGTGATGTAAGTTTGTCCATCCTTGTAGCATAATGACCTATTTTATACTCTCTACTGTCAGGCAGTGATGCCATGCCTTTTGCTCTCCTGACCTTGTACCATGCATTCTTCTACAATAAACAGTATACAGGAAGGAGTCGGTGTTCTGTTTTCAAGGGTCTTAAGATTGTTGTTTTATGCGTCAGTCAACAACGTTCCAGCAATGTCATGAAGGCTTTAAGTTATGGAGTCACAGAGTCCATTGCTTGATTGTGTGAGCAGCCATTGTGTCCAGTCTAGGATACACAGTCAGCCATTGTGTCCAGTCAAGGATACACAATCAGCCACTGTGTCTGGTCTAGCATACACAATCAGCCATTGTGTCCGGTCTAGGATACACAATCAGCCATTGTGTTCGGTTAAGCATACACAATCAGCCATTGTGTTCGGTCTAGCATACACAATCAGCCATTGTGTCCAGTCTAGGATACACAATCAGCCATTGTGTCCGGTCTAGGATACACAATCAGCCATTGTATCGGGTCTAGGATACACAATCAGCCATTGTGTCCGGTCTAGGATACACAATCATCCATTGTGTCCAGTCTAGCATACATAAACAGCCATTGTGTCCGGTCTAGGATACACAATCAGCAAGTGTGTCCGGTCTAGGATACACAATCAGCAATTGTGTCCGGTCTAGGATACACAATCAGCCATTGTGTCCAGTCTAGGATTAACAATCAGCCATTGTGTCCAGTCAAGGATACATAATCAGCCATTGTGTCCGGTCTAGGATACACAATCAGCAATTGTGTCCGGTCTAGGATACATAATCAGCCATTGTGTCCGGTCTAGCATACACAATCAGCCATTGTGTCCAGTCTAGGATACACAATCAGCCATTGTGTCAAGTCTAGGATACATAATCAGCCATTGTGTCCAGTGAAGGATACACAATCAGCCATTGTGTCCAATCTAGGATACACAATCAGCAATTGTGTCCGGTCTAGGATACACAATCAGCCATTGTGTCCGGTCTAGGATACACAATCAGCAATTGTGTCCAGTCTAGGATACACAGTCAGCCATTGTGTCCAGTCAAGGATACATAATCAGCCATTGTGTCCGGTCTAGGATACACAATCAGCAATTGTGTCCGGTCTAGGATACATAATCAGCCATTGTGTCCGGTCTAGGATACACAATCAGCCATTGTGTCTGGTCTAGGATACACAATCAGCCATTGTGTTGACGGCCTAGGAAACACAATCAGCCATTGTGTCCGTTCTAGAATACACAATCAGCCATTGTGTCCGGTCGAGGATACACAATCAGCTTTTGTGTCCGGTCTAGGATACATAATCAGCCATTGTGTCCGGTCTAGGATACACAATCAGCCATTTTGTCCAGTCTAGGATACACAATCAGTCATTGTATCGGGTCTAGGATACACAATCAGCCATTGTGTCCGGTCTAGGATACACAATCATCCATTGTGTCCAGTCTAGCATAGATAAACAGCCATTGTGTCCGGTCTAGGATACACAATCAGCCATTGTGTCCGGTCTAGCATACACAATCAGCCATTGTGTTCAATCTAGCATACAAAATCAGTCATTGTGTCCAGTCTAGGATTAACAATCAGCAATTGTGTACGGTCTAGGATACACAATCAGCCATTGTGTCCGGTCTAGTATACATAATCAGCCATTGTGTCCAGTCTAGGATACATAATCAGCGATTGTGTCCGGTCTAGCATACACAATCAGCCATTGTGTCCAGTCTAGGATACATAATCAGCCATTGTGTCCAGTCTAGGATACATAATCAGCCATTGTGTCCAGTCAAGGATACATAATCAGCCATTGTGTCCGGTCTAGGATACACAATCAGCAAGTGTGTCCGGTCTAGGATACACAATCAGCAATTGTGTCCGGTCTAGGATACACAATCAGCAATTGTGTCCAGTTTAGGATACACAGTCAGCCATTGTGTCCAGTCAAGGATACATAATCAGCCATTGTGTCCGGTCTAGGATACACAATCAGCAATTGTGTCCGGTCTAGGATACATAATCAGCCATTGTGTCCGGTCTAGGATACACAATCAGCCATTGTGTCCGGTCTAGGATACACAATCAGCCATTGTGTCCAGTCTAGGATACATAATCAGCCATTGTGTCCGGTCTAGGATACACAATCAGCCATTGTGTCCAATCTAGGATACACAATCAGCCATTGTGTCAGTTCTAGGATACACAATCAGCCATTGTATCCGGTCTAGGATACACAATCAGCCATTGTGTCCGGTCTAGGATACACAATCAGACATTGTATCCGGTCTAGGATACACAATCAGCTTTTGTATCCGGTCTAGTATACACAATCAGCCATTGTGTCCAGTCTAGGATACACAATCAGCCATTTTGTCCAGTCTAGGATACACAATCAGCCATTGTGTCCGGTCTAGGATACACAATAAGCCATTGTGTCCGGTCTAGGATACACAATCAGCCTTTGTTTCCGGTCTAGGATACACAATCATCCATTGTATCAGGTCTAGGATACACAATCAGCCATTGTGTCCAGTCTAGCATACACAATCAGCCATTGTGTCTGGTCTAGGATACACAATGAGCCATTTTGTCCAGTCTAGGATACACAATTAGCCATTGTATCCGGTCTAGGATACACAATCAGCCATTTTGTCCGGTCTAGGATACACAATCAGACATTGTATCAGGTCTAGGATACACAATCAGCCAATGTGTCAGTTCAAGGATACACAATCAGCCATTGTGTCAGTTCCATGATACATAATCAGCCATTGTGTCCGGTCTAGGATACGCAATCAGCTTTTGTGTCCAGTCTAGGATACACAATAAGCTTTTGTGTCCGGTCTAGTATACACAATCAGCCATTGTGTGTAGTCTAGGATACACAATTAGCCATTGTGTCAGTTCCAGGATACACAATAAGCCATTGTGTATGTTCCAGGATACACAATCAGCCATTGTGTCAGTTCCAGGATACACAATCAGCCATTGTGTCAGTTCCATGATACATAATCAGCCATTGTGTCCGGTCTAGGATACGCAATCAGCTTTTGTGTCCAGTCTAGGATACACAATAAGCTTTTGTGTCCGGTCTAGTATACACAATCAGCCATTGTGTGTAGTCTAGGATACACAATTAGCCATTGTGTCAGTTCCAGGATACACAATAAGCCATTGTGTCAATTCCAGGATACACAATCAGCCAATGTGTCAGTTCAAGGATACACAATCAGCCATTGTGTCAGTTCCATGATACACAATCAGCCATTGTGTCCGGTCTAGGATACGCAATCAGCTTTTGTGTCCAGTCTAGGATACACAATAAGCTTTTGTGTCCGGTCTAGTATACACAATCAGCCATTGTGTGTAGTCTAGGATACACAATTAGCCATTGTGTCAGTTCCAGGATACACAATAAGCCATTGTGTCAGTTCCAGGATACACAATCAGCCATTGTGTCAGTTCCAGGATACACAATCAGCCATTGTGTCCGGTCTAGGATACACAATCAGCTTTTGTGTCCAGTCTAGGATACACAATCAGCCATTGTGTGTAGTCTAGGATACACAATCAGCCATTGTGACAGTTCCAGGATACACAATCAGCCATTGTGTCCGGTCTAGGATACACAATCAGCTTTTGTGTCCGGTCTAGTATACACAATCAGCCATTGTGTGTAGTCTAGGATACACAATTAGCCATTGTGTCAGTTCCAGGATACACAATAAGCCATTGTGTCAGTTCCAGGATACACAATCAGCCATATTGTCCAGTCTAGGATACACAGTCAGCCATTGTGTCTGGTCTAAGATACACATTCAGCCATATTGTCCAGTCTAGGATACACAATCAGCAATTGTGTCAGTTCTTGGATACACAATCAGCCATTGTGTCCGGTCTAGGATACATAATCAGCCATTGTGTCCGGTCTAGGATACACAATCAGCCATTGTATCCAATCTAGGATACACAATCAGCCATTGTGTCAGTTCTAGGATACACAATCAGCCATTGTATCCGGTCTAGGGTACACAATCAGCCATTGTGTCCGGTCTAGGATACACAATCAGACATTGTATCCGGTCTAGGATACACAATCAGCTTTTGTGTTCGGTCTAGTATACACAATCAGCCATTGTGTCCAGTCTAGGATACACAATCAGCCATTTTGTCCAGTCTAGGATACACAATCAGCCATTGTGTCCGGTCTAGGATACACAATAAGCCATTGTGTCCGGTCTAGGATACACAATCAGCCTTTGTTTCCGGTCTAGGATACACAATCATCCATTGTATCAGGTCTAGGATACACAATCAGCCATTGTGTCCGGTCTAGCATACACAATCAGCCATTGTGTCCAGTCTAGGATACACAATCAGCCATTGTATCCGGTCTAGGATACACAATCAGCTATTGTGTCCGGTCTAGGATACACAATCAGACATTGTGTCAGTTCTAGGATACACAATCAGACATTGTATCAGGTATAGGATACACAATCAGCCAATGTGTCAGTTCTAGGATACACAATCAGCCATTGTGTCAGTTCCATGATACACATTCAGCCATTGTGTCCGGTCTAGGATACGCAATCAGCCATTGTGTCCATTCTAGGATACACAATCAGCCATTGTGTCCGGTCTAGGATACACAATCAGCCATTGTGTTGACGGCCTAGGAAACACAATCAGCCATTGTGTCCGTTCTAGAATACACAATCAGCCATTGTGTCCGGTCGAGGATACACAATCAGCTTTTGTGTCCGGTCTAGGATACATAATCAGCCATTGTGTCCGGTCTAGGATACACAATCAGCCATTTTGTCCAGTCTAGGATACACAATCAGTCATTGTATCGGGTCTAGGATACACAATCAGCCATTGTGTCCGGTCTAGGATACACAATCATCCATTGTGTCCAGTCTAGCATAGATAAACAGCCATTGTGTCCGGTCTAGGATACACAATCAGCCATTGTGTCCGGTCTAGCATACACAATCAGCCATTGTGTTCAATCTAGCATACAAAATCAGTCATTGTGTCCAGTCTAGGATTAACAATCAGCAATTGTGTACGGTCTACGATACACAATCAGCCATTGTGTCCGGTCTAGGATACATAATCAGCCATTGTGTCCAGTCTAGGATACACAATTAGCCATTGTGTCAGTTCCAGGATACACAATAAGCCATTGTGTCAGTTCCAGGATACACAATCAGCCATTGTGTGAGTTCCAGGATACACAATCAGCCATTGTGTCCGGTCTAGGATACACAATCAGCTTTTGTGTCCAGTCTAGGATACACAATCAGCCATTGTGTGTAGTCTAGGATACACAATCAGCCATTGTGTCAGTTCCAGGATACACAATCAGCCATTGTGTCCGGTCTAGGATACACAATCAGCTTTTGTGTCCGGTCTAGTATACACAATCAGCGATTGTGTGTAGTCTAGGATACACAATTAGCCATTGTGTCAGTTCCAGGATACACAATAAGGCATTGTGTCAGTTCCAGGATACACAATCAGCCATATTGTCCAGTCTAGGATACACAGTCAGCCATTGTGTCTGGTCTAAGATACACAATCAGCCATATTGTCCAGTCTAGGATACACAATCAGCAATTGTGTCAGTTCTTGGATACACAATCAGCCATTGTGTCCGGTCTAGGATACACAATCAGCCATTGTGTCCGGTCTAGGATACACAATCAGCCATTGTGTCCGGTCTAGGATACACAATCAGCTTTTGTGTGCGGTCTAATATACACAATCAGCCATTGTGTCTGGTCTAGGATACTCAATCAGCCATATTGTCCAGTCTAGGATACTCAATCAGCCATTGTGTCAGTTCTAGGATACACAATCAGCCATTGTGTCAGTTCCAGGATACACAATCAGCCATTGTGTCCGGTCTAGGATACACAATCAGCCTTTGTTTCCGGTCTAGGATACACAATCATCCATTGTATCAGGTCTAGGATACACAATCAGCCATTGTGTCCAGTCTAGCATACACAATCAGCCATTGTGTCTGGTCTAGGATACACAATCAGCCATTTTCTCCAGTCTAGGATACACAATCAGCCATTGTATCCGGTCTAGGATACACAATCAGCCATTGTGTCCGGCCTAGGATACACAATCAGACATTGTGTCAGTTCTAGGATACACAATCAGACATTGTATCAGGTCTAGGATACACAATCAGCCAATGTGTCAGTTCAAGGATACACAATCAGCCATTGTGTCAGTTCCAGGATACACAATCAGCCATTGTGTCCGGTCTAGGATACGCAATCAGCTTTTGTGTCCAGTCTAGGATACACAATCAGCTTTTGTGTCAGGTCTAGTATACACAATCAGCCATTGTGTGTAGTCTAGGATACACAATTAGCCATTGTGTCAGTTCCAGGATACACAATAAGCCATTGTGTCAGTTCCAGGATACACAATCAGCCATTGTGTCAGTTCCAGGATACACAATCAGCCATTGTGTCCGGTCTAGGATACACAATCAGCTTTTGTGTCCGGTCTAGTATACACAATCAGCCATTGTGTGTAGTCTAGGATACACAATTAGCCATTGTGTCAGTTCCAGGATACACAATAAGCCATTGTGTCAGTTCCAGGATACACAATCAGCCATATTGTCCAGTCTAGGATACACAGTCAGCCATTGTGTCTGGTCTAAGATACACAATCAGCCATATTGTCCAGTCTAGGATACACAATCAGCCATTGTGTCAGTTCTTGGATACACAATCAGCCATTGTGTCCGGTCTAGGATACACAATCAGCCATTGTGTCCGGTCTAGCATACACAATCAGCCATTGTGTCCAGTCTAGGATACATAATCAGCCATTGTGTCCAGTCTAGGATACATAATCAGCCATTGTGTCCAGTCAAGGATACATAATCAGCCATTGTGTCCGGTCTAGGATACACAATCAGCAAGTGTGTCCGGTCTAGGATACACAATCAGCAATTGTGTCCGGTCTAGGATACACAATCAGCAATTGTGTCCAGTCTAGGATACACAGTCAGCCATTGTGTCCAGTCAAGGATACATAATCAGCCTTTGTGTCCGGTCTAGGATACACAATCAGCAATTGTGTCCGGTCTAGGATACATAATCAGCCATTGTGTCCGGTCTAGGATACACAATCAGCAATTGTGTCCGGTCTAGGATACACAATCAGCCATTGTGTCCAGTCTAGGATACATAATCAGCCATTGTGTCCGGTCTAGGATACACAATCAGCCATTGTGTCCAATCTAGGATACACAATCAGCCATTGTGTCAGTTCTAGGATACACAATTAGCCATTGTATCCGGTCTAGGATACACAATCAGCCATTGTGTCCGGTCTAGGATACACAATCAGACATTGTATCCGGTCTAGGATACACAATCAGCTTTTGTGTCCGGTCTAGTATACACAATCAGCCATTGTGTCCAGTCTAGGATACACAATCAGCCATTTTGTCCAGTCTAGGATACACAATGAGCCATTGTGTCTGGTCTAGGATACACAATCAGACATTGTGTCCGGTCTAGGATACACAATCAGCCTTTGTTTCCGGTCTAGGATACACAATCATCCATTGTATCAGGTCTAGGATACACAATCAGCCATTGTGTCCAGTCTAGCATACACAATCAGCCATTGTGTCTGGTCTAGGATACACAATCAGCCATTTTGTCCAGTCTAGGATACACAATCAGCCATTGTATCCGGTCTAGGATACATAATCAGCCATTGTGTCCGGTCTAGGATATACAATCAGACATTGTGTCAGTTCTAGGATACACAATCAGACATTGTATCAGGTCTAGGATACACAATCAGCCAATGTGTCAGTTCAAGGATACACAATCAGCCATTGTGTCAGTTCCATGATACACAATCAGCCATTGTGTCCGGTCTAGGATACGCAATCAGCTTTTGTGTCCAGTCTAGGATACACAATCAGCTTTTGTGTCTGGTCTAGTATACACAATCAGCCATTGTGTGTAGTCTAGGATACACAATTAGCCATTGTGTCAGTTCCAGGATACACAATAAGCCATTGTGTCAGTTCCAGGATACACAATCAGCCATTGTGTCAGTCCCAGGATACACAATCAGCCATTGTGTCCCGTCTAGGATACACAATCAACCATTGTGTGTAGTCAAGGATACATAATCAGCCATTGTGTCCGGTCTAGGATACACAATCAGCAAGTGTGTCCGGTCTAGGATACACAATCAGCAATTGTGTCCGGTCTAGGATACACAATCAGCAATTGTGTCCAGTCTAGGATACACAGTCAGCCATTGTGTCCAGTCAAGGATACATAATCAGCCTTTGTGTCCGGTCTAGGATACACAATCAGCAATTGTGTCCGGTCTAGGATACATAATCAGCCATTGTGTCCGGTCTAGGATACACAATCAGCAATTGTGTCCGGTCTAGGATACACAATCAGCCATTGTGTCCAGTCTAGGATACATAATCAGCCATTGTGTCCGGTCTAGGATACACAATCAGCCATTGTGTCCAATCTAGGATACACAATCAGCCATTGTGTCAGTTCTAGGATACACAATTAGCCATTGTATCCGGTCTAGGATACACAATCAGCCATTGTGTCCGGTCTAGGATACACAATCAGACATTGTATCCGGTCTAGGATACACAATCAGCTTTTGTGTCCGGTCTAGTATACACAATCAGCCATTGTGTCCAGTCTAGGATACACAATCAGCCATTTTGTCCAGTCTAGGATACACAATGAGCCATTGTGTCCGGTCTAGGATACACAATCAGACATTGTGTCCGGTCTAGGATACACAATCAGCCTTTGTTTCCGGTCTAGGATACACAATCATCCATTGTATCAGGTCTAGGATACACAATCAGCCATTGTGTCCAGTCTAGCATACACAATCAGCCATTGTGTCTGGTCTAGGATACACAATCAGCCATTTTGTCCAGTCTAGGATACACAATCAGCCATTGTATCCGGTCTAGGATACATAATCAGCCATTGTGTCCGGTCTAGGATATACAATCAGACATTGTGTCAGTTCTAGGATACACAATCAGACATTGTATCAGGTCTAGGATACACAATCAGCCAATGTGTCAGTTCAAGGATACACAATCAGCCATTGTGTCAGTTCCATGATACACAATCAGCCATTGTGTCCGGTCTAGGATACGCAATCAGCTTTTGTGTCCAGTCTAGGATACACAATCAGCTTTTGTGTCTGGTCTAGTATACACAATCAGCCATTGTGTGTAGTCTAGGATACACAATTAGCCATTGTGTCAGTTCCAGGATACACAATAAGCCATTGTGTCAGTTCCAGGATACACAATCAGCCATTGTGTCAGTCCCAGGATACACAATCAGCCATTGTGTCCCGTCTAGGATACACAATCAACCATTGTGTGTAGTCTAGGATACACAATCAGCCATTGTGTCAGTTCCAGGATACACAATCAGCCATTGTGTCCGGTCTAGGATACACAATCAGCTTTTGTGTCCGGTCTAGTATACACAATCAGCCATTGTGTGTAGTCTAGGATACACAATTAGCCATTGTGTCAGTTCCAGGATACACAATAAGCCATTGTGTCAGTTCCAGGATACACAATCAGCCATATTGTCCAGTCTAGGATACACAGTCAGCCATTGTGTCTGGTCTAAGATACACAATCAGCCATATTGTCCAGTCTAGGATACACAATCAGCCATTGTGTCAGTTCTTGGATACACAATCAGCCATTGTGTCCGGTCTAGGATACACAATCAGCCATTGTGTCCGGTCTAGGATACACAATCAGCCATTGTGTCCGGTCTAGGATACACAATCAGCCATTGTATCCGGTCTAGGATACACAATCAGCCATTGTGTCCGGTCTAGGATACTCAATCAGCCATATTGTCCAGTCTAGGATACTCAATCAGCCATTGTGTCAGTTCCAGGATACACAATCAGCCATTGTGTCAGTTCCAGGATACACAATCAGCCATTGTGTCCGGTCTAGGATACACGATCAGCCATTGTATCAGGTCTTGGAGACACAATCGTCCATTGTATCAGGTCAAGGATACACAATCAGCCATTTTGTCAGTTCCAGGATACACAATTAGCTATCGTGTCAGGACTAGGGCACACAATCAGCCATTGTGTCAGGGCCAGGATACACAATAAGCCATTGTGTCAGTTCCAGGATACACAATCAGCCATTGTGTCAGTTCCAGGATACACAATCAGCCCTTTGTGTCCGGTCTAGGATACACAATCAGCCATTGTGTCCGGATCTAGGATACACAATCAGCCATTGTGTCCGGTCTAGGATACATAATCAGCCATTGTGTCCAGTCTAGGATACATAATCAGCCATTGTGTCCGGTCTAGCATACACAATCAGCCATTGTGTCCAGTCTAGGATACATAATCAGCCATTGTGTCCAGTCTAGGATACATAATCAGCCATTGTTTCCAGTCAAGGATACATAATCAGCCATTGTGTCCGGTCTAGGATACACAATCAGCAATTGTGTCGGGTCTAGGATACACAATCAGCAATTGTGTCCGGTCTAGGATACACAATCAGCAATTGTGTCCAGTCTAGGATACACAGTCAGCCATTGTGTCCAGTCAAGGATACATAATCAGCCATTGTGTCCGGTCTAGGATACACAATCAGCAATTGTGTCCGGTCTAGGATACACAATCAGCAATTGTGTCCGGTCTAGGATACACAATCAGCAATTGTGTCCGGTCTAGGATACACAATCAGCAATTGTGTCCGGTCTAGGATACATAATCAGCCTTTGTGTCCGGTCTAGGATACACAATCAGCAATTGTGTCCGGTCTAGGATACACAATCAGCCATTGTGTCCAGTCTAGGATACATAATCAGCCATTGTGTCCGGTCTAAGATACACAATCAGCCATATTGTCCAGTCTAGGATACACAATCAGCCATTGTGTCAGTTCTTGGATACACAATCAGCCATTGTGTCCGGTCTAGGATACACAATCAGCCATTGTGTCCGGTCTAGGATACACAATCAGCAATTGTGTCCGGTCTAGGATACACAATCAGCCATTGTGTCCAGTCTAGGATACACAATCAGCCATTGTGTCCGGTCTAGGATACACAATCAGCCATTGTGTCCAGTCTAGGATACATAATCAGCCATTGTGTCCGGTCTAAGATACACAATCAGCCATATTGTCCAGTCTAGGATACACAATCAGCCATTGTGTCAGTTCTTGGATACACAATCAGCCATTGTGTCCGGTCTAGGATACACAATCAGCCATTGTGTCCGGTCTAGGATACACAATCAGCCAATGTGTCCGGTGTAGGATACACAATCAGCTTTTGTGTGCGGTCTAATATACACAATCAGCCATTGTGTCTGGTCTAGGATACTCAATCAGCCATATTGTCCAGTCTAGGATACTCAATCAGCCATTGTGTCAGTTCTAGGATACACAATCAGCCATTGTGTCAGTTCCAGGATACACAATCAGCCATTGTGTCCGGTGTAGGATACACAATCAGCCTTTGTTTCCGGTCTAGGATACACAATCATCCATTGTATCAGGTCTAGGATACACAATCAGCCATTGTGTCCGGTCTAGCATACACAATCAGCCATTGTGTCTGGTCTAGGATACACAATCAGCCATTTTGTCCAGTCTAGGATACACAATCAGCCATTGTATCCGGTCTAGGATACACAATCAGCCATTGTGTCCGGTCTAGGATACACAATCAGACATTGTGTCAGTTCTAGGATACACAATCAGACATTGTATCAGGTCTAGGATACACAATCAGCCAATGTGTCAGTTCAAGGATACACAATCAGTCATTGTGTCAGTTCCATGATACACAATCAGCCATTGTGTCCGGTCTAGGATACGCAATCAGCTTTTGTGTCCAGTCTAGGATACACAATCAGCTTTTGTGTCCGGTCTAGTATACACAATCAGCCATTGTGTGTAGTCTAGGATACACAATTAGCCATTGTGTCAGTTCCAGGATACAGAATAAGCCATTGTGTCAGTTCCAGGATACACAATCAGCCATTTTGTCAGTTCCAGGATACACAATCAGCCATTGTGTCCGGTCTAGGATACACAATCAGCTTTTGTGTCCGGTCTAGTATACACAATCAGCCATTGTGTCCGGTCTAGGATACACAATTAGCCATTGTGTCAGTTCCAGGATACACAATAAGCCATTGTGTCAGTTCCAGGATACACAATCAGCCATATTGTCCAGTCTAGGATACACAGTCAGCCATTGTGTCTGGTCTAAGATACACAATCAGCCATATTGTCCAGTGTAGGATACACAATCAGCCATTGTGTCAGTTCTTGGATACACAATCAGCCATTGTGTCCGGTCTAGGATACACAATCAGCCATTGTGTCCGGTCTAGGATACACAATCAGCCATTGCGTCCGGTCTAGGATACACAATCAGCTTTTGTGTGCGGTCTAATATACACAATCAGCCATTGTGTCTGGTCTAGGATACTCATTCAGCCATATTGTCCAGTCTAGGATACTTAATCAGCCATTGTGTCAGTTCTAGGATACACAATCAGCCATTGTGTCAGTTCCAGGATACACAATCAGCCATTGTGTCCGGTCTAGGATACACAATCAGCCATTGTGTCCGGTCTAGGATACACGATCAGCCATTGTATCAGGTCTAGGAGACACAATCATCCATTGTATCAGGTCAAGGATACACAATCAGCCATTTTGTCAGTTCCAGGATACACAATTAGCTATCGTATCAGGACTAGGGCACACAATCAGCCATTGTGTCAGGACCAGGATACACAATAAGCCATTGTGTCAGTTCCAGGATACACAATCAGCCATTGTGTCAGTTCCAGGATACACAATCAGCCCTTTGTGTCCGGTCTAGGATACACAATCAGCCATTGTGTCCGGTCTAGGATACACAATCAGCCATTGTGTCCGGTCTAGGATACATAATCAGCCATTGTGTCCAGTCTAGGATACATAATCAGCCATTGTGTCCGGTCTAGCATACACAATCAGCCATTGTGTCCAGTCTAGGATACATAATCAGCCATTGTGTCCAGTCTAGGATACATAATCAGCCATTGTGTCCAGTCAAGGATACATAATCAGCCATTGTGTCCGGTCTAGGATACACAATCAGCAATTGTGTCCGGTCTAGGATACACAATCATCAATTGTGTCCGGTCTAGGATACACAATCAGCAATTGTGTCCAGTCTAGGATACACAGTCAGCCATTGTGTCCAGTCAAGGATACATAATCAGCCATTGTGTCCGGTCTAGGATACACAATCAGCAATTGTGTCCGGTCTAGGATACACAATCAGCAATTGTGTCCGGTCTAGGATACACAATCAGCCATTGTGTCCGGTCTAGGATACACAATCAGCAATTGTGTCCGGTCTAGGATACATAATCAGCCATTGTGTCCGGTCTAGGATACACAATCAGCAATTGTGTCCGGTCTAGGATACACAATCAGCCATTGTGTCCAGCCTAGGATACATAATCAGCCATTGTGTCCGGTCTAGAATACACAATCAGCCATTGTGTCCAATCTAGGATACACAATCAGCCATTGTGTCAGTTCTAGGATACACAATCAGCCATTGTATCCGGTCTAGGATACACAATCAGCCATTGTGTCCGGTCTAGTATACACAATGAGACATTGTATCCGGTCTAGGATACACAATTAGCCATTGTGTCCGGTCTAGGATACACAGTCAGCCATTGTGTCCAGTCAAGGATACATAATCAGCCATTGTGTCCGGTCTAGGATACACAATCAGCCATTTTGTCCAGTCTAGGATACACAATCAGCCATTGTATCCGGTCTAGGATACACAATCAGCCATTGTGTCCGGTCCAGGATACACAATCAGACATTGTGTCAGTTCTAGGATACACAATCAGACATTGTATCAGGTCTAGGATACACAATCAGCCAATGTGTCAGTTCTAGGGTACACAATCAGCCATTGTGTCAGTTCCATGATACACAATCAGCCATTGTGTCCGGTCTAGGATACGTAATCAGCTTTTGTGTCCAGTCTAGGATACACAATCAGCTTTTGTGTCCGGTCTAGGATACACAATCAGCCATTGTGTGTAGTCTAGGATACACAATTAGCCATTGTGTCAGTTCCAGGATACACAATAAGCCATTGTGTCAGTTCCAGGATACACAATCAGCCATTGTGTCAGTTCCAGGATACACAATCAGCCATTGTGTCCGGTCTAGGATACACAATCAGCTTTTGTGTCCAGTCTAGGATACACAATCAGCCATTGTGTGTAGTCTAGGATACACAATCAGCCATTGTGACAGTTCCAGGATACACAATCAGCCATTGTGTCCGGTCTAGGATACACAATCAGCCTTTGTGTCCGGTCTAGTATACACAATCAGCCATTGTGTGTAGTCTATGATACACAATTAGCCATTGTGTCAGTTCCAGGATACACAATAAGCCATTGTGTCAGTTCCAGGATACACAATCAGCCATATTGTCCAGTCTAGGATACACAGTCAGCCATTGTGTCTGGTCTAAGATACACAATCAGCCATATTGTCCAGTCTAGGATACACAATCAGCCATTGTGTCAGTTCTTGGATACACAATCAGCCATTGTGTCCGGTCTAGGATACACAATCAGCCATTGTGTCCGGTCTAGGATACACAATCAGCCATTGTGTCCGGTCTAGGATACACAATCAGCTTTTGTGTGCGGTCTAATATACACAATCAGCCATTGTGTCTGGTCTAGGATACTCAATCAGCCATATTGTCCAGTCTAGGATACTCAATCAGCCATTGTGTCAGTTCTAGGATACACAATCAGCCATTGTGTCAGTTCCAGGATACACAATCAGCCATTGTGTCCGGTCTAGGATACACAATCAGCCATTGTGTCCGGTCTAGGATACACGATCAGCCATTGTATCAGGTCTAGGAGACACAATCATCCATTGTATCAGGTCAAGGATACACAATCAGCCATTTTGTCAGTTCCAGGATACACAATTAGCTATCGTGTCAGGACTAGGGCACACAATCAGCCATTGTGTCAGGACCAGGATACACAATCAGCCATTGTGTCAGTTCCAGGATACACAATCAGCCCTTTGTGTCCGGTCTAGGATACACAATCAGCCATTGTGTCTGGTCTAGGATACACAATCAGCCATTGTATCAGGTCTAGGAGACACAATCATCCATTGTATCAGGTCAAGGATACACAATAAGCCATTTTGTCAGTTCCAGGATACACAATTAGCTATCGTGTCAGGACTAGGGCACACAATCAGCCATTGTGTCAGGACCAGGATACACAATCAGCCATTGTGTCAGTTCCAGGATACACAATCAGCCCTTTGTGTCCGGTCTAGGATACACAATCAGCCATTGTGTCTGGTCTAGGATACACAATCAGCCATTGTATCAGGTCTAGGAGACACAATCATCCATTGTATCAGGTCAAGGATACACAATCAGCTATTTTGTCAGTTCCAGGATACACAATCAGCCATTGTGTCCGGTCTAGGATACACAATCAGCCATTGTGTCAGTTCCAGGATACACAATCAGCCATTGTGTCAGTTCCAGGATACACAATCAGCCATTGTGTTAGTTCTAGCATACACAATTATCCATTACCTGGATCGATGCTCCTCATGTCAATCACGTGATTGTCTGGTCCAGACTCGATTATTTACAGACCGCCATCACATATCAGGAATACTTCTGAGTGCGGCGTTAACCAACCAACCAACAAACAAACCTCCCAAAGTCATATCAGATGAAACACATCTACCTGAGCCATCTCACTCGAAACCTTAGAATAACCCAATTCATCTCACTCGGAACCGTTCCGGGAACTGAGGTTGGGAAGGGCGAGTTGCTAACTTGGTTGATGCATGTCATGGTATCCCAATTGCATAGATCGATGCTCATGATTTTCACAGGATTTTAATTCAAGCCATGAGCCTGAATATTATATTAAGAAAATCACCTTCCACAAATGATTTTTTTTGCGGCAAATAATCTCTTTTTTTAATTGTCTGAAGCATAATTATGTTTTCAAATTTTTAAAACATCAAATGGTCAGAGATCCCGAATTACACAGAAACAAGGATCTCAGTATCACAAAGAATGTTTACTAGACCTGGACTATGAGTGAGTGAGTGATTTGGGTTTAACGCCGCTTTGAACAGTATTCCAGTTATATCACGGCGTAACAGCTTAATGTGGGAGGAAAGCCCGAAGTGATGCAGGTCTCAGACGTTTACCAATTCGTTGAAACCCACGAGCACGGGTACGGTGCTGGCAAACCTAGAAACATAATGGGAGCGAACCGGGATTCGAACCCACAATCATCGGTTTCTGGCGTGCCCAAGGGACGCAACTCTGCACAGTGAATGGCGGCGCCTCAGACGACTGGGCCGACCCTGGACTATGAACAACATATCGTGGAACGAACTAACTCATAACAAATGACTCAACTTTTAACTTTTATTGAAAAAAAATGATCAAAAGAAAGTATCCAGGAACCAAATAAAACATTCAAATCCGATTAATTATGGTGTTCTAACGCTTGAGGTTTGTTGGAATGTATTCACGTAACTTGTACGGGGAATACAAGAGAACGCATTGCGACTGGTAGCAATACCCGGAAACATGTTCGTGGTTTGTGACAGGAAAACACCCACGTGGTAAGCGTGCTGCGGTAGCACGAAGTTCCCGTGCACTGACACTGTCGATCGCCAAACACAGTAAAATCACAACCGCGGAGACGAGGTAGGGTGTGATATGTTCTTGTTTATTGTTTCTTTGCATCAAAAGGGAGAAAATGTTATCACGTCGAACCTTATTGCTTTGCAGGGCTACTGCCGTCTCCTCCAAATGTTTCTGTCTCCGTCGGCCATATTATTTTTTTCTGATTCAAGTTCTGGTAACTGGATCCCCGCCCAAATAATGCTGGAATATTGCTGCAGTCGGCTTGAAACCGTATTTATCGGCACCCAACCCAAACTCGTGGCTTTTTACCAAGTGGTGAACATGAAAGACCTGCATATCAAAATTATTTTAACGTTTAGGAGCTTAATTATGTTTTCAGGGGGCACGGGTCGCCCAGTCGTCTAAGGCGCCGCGATTCGCTGTGCAGAGTTGCGTCCTTTGGGCACGCCAGAAACCTATGATTGTGGGTTCGAATCCCGGTTCGCCCCTATTATGTTTCTAGGTTTGTCAGCTCAATACCCGTGCTCGTGGGTTTCACCGAAGTGGTAAACGTCTGAGACCTACAACACTTCGGGCTTTCCTCCCTCATTTAGCTGACACGCCGTGAACTGGAATAATGTTAAAATCGGCGTTAAACCCAAAAACTAATTGCTCAATTCATTTTTTAAATAATAATAAAGATGAACTGTGTTCATTTGACACATTGAGTGCAAAAGGACACATAATTTATTTTCCCACAATAGGCGGCATTTATAAGTTTTCTTGAGTAAAACATGATCCTTTTTCGACTGCTCCCCACCAAAGAAAGTAGTAAATTATAATGCTTGCTTCCCATGTCCACATTAAACTAATGCTGATATGCAACTGGAATACTGTTAAGAGCGGCGTTTAACGGGTAGCATATCGGCTTATAATACGTCAATCGAGGTATGATACCCTAAAAAACTTAGTCCCTACCACGGCGTATAATATGAAAATCGGGATAGTTTGTTGCAATTCTGAGATGCGAAAATTGCCTGAACAATTTGTTTCATTGCACACCTATTATTTTGTTTTGATATGCAACCGATGCTTACCGTTAAAGTCGACTATGCTTGTCAGAGGCAACAGTCAGACTCGCTGACTTGGTTGATGCATGTAAACAATATCGATGCATAAAATCAATGCTCATGATATCGATCTCTGGTTGTCTGGACTCGATTATTTACAGACCTCCGCCATATAACTGGAATATTGCTGTGTTAAACAACTAACAGCAACTTGTTTTGATTTGTCTTTAACCTCCATGTACCTTTACCGCTCTTTTGCCTTTGACCAGACCCTCCTTGGTAGCAGCAAGGATCAGGTTGTGGCTGGTGCCCGGTTCAGTCATGGAGATCTCGGCCTTCATTGTTCTGGTGCTCATGGTAGGTCGTTTCACTATAGATATGAACCGAGAATATAATGTGGGAAACGAAGGGCATGGGCTGTCCATTGGTTCAACTCCCAGCCGCCGCGATTCGCCCGTGTCAGGATCTGCTAGTCGTTTTTTCCTTGGAAGGAGATGGTGACATTTATTTGCACTCTAAGTTTGGTGGACCCGTGAAGATCCGGGGTAGAATAGGTCTTCACCAACCCATGCTTGCTGTAAAAGGCGACTATGCTTGTTGTAAGATGCGCCTAACAGGATCTGGTGGTCAGGCTCTCTGACTTGGTTGATACATGTCATCGATCCCAATTGCTTGGATCGATGCTCATGATGTCAATGACTGGATTGTCTGGTCCAGACCCGATTATTTCCAGACCGCCGTCATATAGCTGGAATATTGCTGTGCGGCGTTAAACAACAAACAACAACCCACTCCGTCGGTCTTATTTCAGTTGGCTTATATGAGCAAAATGTGCAGCAGGGGACCCGACCCAGAACCCCGGGACCCGACCAAGAACCCCGGGACCCGACCCAGAACCCTGGGACCCGACCCTGAACCCCGGACCCCGACCCCCGACCATCGACCCCAGAACCCCGCCCCTGATAGTTGTAGGGCTTCAGTCCTACCCACACCGAGGTTGTACATGCTCCTACTGTTTGTTTTTTTAGCGCCGCGTCAATAGGAGGGACATACAAGGGACATAACTCGTAATAGCCATTGGTGGCGCTACGATCGAGCCTGAAAATTCCAGCCTAGATCGGCAAGGGTGGAAACTGGACTTTTATAGTCACTTAAATCCCTTACCTCGGGAAGATGGATGCGTCTCGATTGGAAGACGTTCAAAGATGAAACATGTTGTTACCCTGCCTGTTATCTCGGTGGGTAAGCTCTGTGAAAAGGGCATTTGTCCGGACTATTACAATCAGGCGCACACACGGACGTGCATACAATCAGGCGCACACACGGACGTGCATACAATCAGGCGCACACACGGACGTGCATACAATCAGGCGCACACACGGACGTGCATACAATCAGGCGCACACACGGACGTGCATACAATCAGGCGCACACACGGACGTGCATACAATCAGGCACACACACGGACGTGCATACAATCAGGCGCACACACGGACGTGCATACAATCAGTCGCACACACGGACGTGCATACAATCAGGCGCACTCACGGACGTGCATACAATCAGGCACACTCACGGACGTGCATACAATCAGGCGCACACACGGACGTGCATACAATCAGGCGCACACACGGACGTGCATACAATCAGGCGCACACACGGACGTGCATACAATCAGTCGCACACACGGACGTGCATACAATCAGGCGCAAACACGGACGTGCATACAATCAGGCGCGCACACGGACGTGCATACAATCAGGCGCGCACACGGACGTGCATACAATCAGTCGCACACACGGACGTGCATACAACCAGGCGCACACACGGACGTGCATACAATCAGGCGCACTCACGGACGTGCATACAATCAGGCGCACACACGGACGTGCATACAATCAGGTCTCAACAGAAGTGCAAATATCTCGAATTTTGATCGGTTTTGGTCAAATCGGTGATACCCGTGCTCGTGGCTTTCCTCCGGTGGTAAACGTGTCCATATAACAACTAATTATTACACATGTTGAACATAATCCGTTTCACTGTTTCAGTTCGTGCCAGCGAGTCCGAGGTACAAGGCTAAACGACAATGTGAGTGGGTTTCAGAAATCGGTGAACGTAAGGTCTTTGGACCCGTTCCACAAAACGATCTTAGCGCTAAGATGTTACTCGTAACTTTCATACTTTAACATAGACTTACGACAATCGCAGCGCTAAGATCGTTTTGTGGAACTGAACACAGCTCGAGGATTTCCTCCACGTCAAGCTAACACGTCGTGATTAAACAGAAGTACGGTTACATACTGCTCTGAACAGGACGTCTTAATCACTCGTCTCTCGTTACGAACTGCTGTAATATGGGTCATGCGTCTATACAATTATACATGCACTACCATCCATTAGCAAAGCTAATTGCATGCTTGTCGTAAAAAGGCGGCTAACGGGATCTGGTCACTTTTACAGTCAGTTAACTCCCTTGCCTTGGGAGGATGGGATCAGGTGGTCAGGAATGCTGACTTGGTTGATGCATGTCATCGTTCTTTGTATTTCTGTAATCACCGCTTAGTGGGTATATTGTTGGCAGCCTTAACCCATTTCTGGCCATGTAATATGTTGTCATTAATATATTTTTGTTTGCCGTAAACACAGTAAAAATACACTGCGGTAAGGACTCCCGCACAGAAAAGGTGAACGTCACGTACATTGGAGAAGCGCGCATGATGTATGCCTTGAAGAACGGCGTTAAGCAGGAGAAATGCCAGGCAGAACATGTAGGCCAGGCGGGGCTTGTGCTTCTAGACATCAACCACCGGAAGGAGTGTGGATTCATGGTAAATAAATTTCGAGGTGCAGAACGAACACTCACACTCCTTTGGCCCGGGGTTCTTACTTGGACCTCTTTTGCCGGGGATCCTTACTTGGACCTCTTTTGCCCGGGGATCCTTACTTGGACCTTTTTTGGCCGGAATCCCCATTAGTAACCTCCCCCACCCCTCCGTCGCCCACTCACCCATCCAATCGGCTTGTCCCGGATTAACGAGTTGGTCGCCCTTTGACGTCATGGAGTGGAATGCTGCTTGATCGGCAGCCGTCACATACCAGGAAGGTTGTCTGCAAAGTGAAACATTAATAACTGAGGCATTTAAGTTTAGCTGACTGATCTATACTTTGTACCATGCGTACCAATTTTCTGGTTGCAGTACAAGTCTGATCTCCTTGATATCCTGCATCACCTATGTTATAATGTATTACTTTTTGTAATCTGCTTGGAGATCCGGTGGAGTAGCCCACTGGCCAAAGCGTTGGCTCGTCACGCTGAAGACCCGGGTTCGATTCCCCGCATGGGTACAATGCGGGAAGCCCATTTCTGGTTTCCTGTCGTGATATTGCTGAAATGTTGCTTAAAAATTGTTAAAATATTGTTAAAAGTGGCCTAAACCATAATCAATGAAGGCGCCATGACATGACACTACTATTGTTAAAACTGGCGTAAAAGAACTGGCTAAATGTCATACCTTCTCGGTGCCTCATAATTGCAAGAACCGCCCAGAGGAGTTTCTCATACTGTCAATCAGGGCGGTCGGGTAGTCCAGCTGTTAAAGCGTTCGCTCGTCACGCCGAAGACCCGGGTTCGATTCCCGACATTGTACAATATGTGAAGCCTATTTCTGGTGTTTACCCGCCGTGATATTGTTGGAATATTGCTAAAAGCGGCGTAAAACCATGCTCGCTCACTCACTCATACTATCAATCACTGGTTCGTCTTTTCCAGACTCGGTTATCTACAGACCGTCGTCATATAGCTGGAATATTGCTGAGTGCGGCGTTTAACAAACTTCACTCACCCTTAATCGGTAGTAATATCCAAGTATCTCTACCAGAACTACTGTTTATTTTCCCATCCAGCACCTACACAAGACCCACACGTGGACAATCCAAGTCAGGCTTCAGCACGTGAACAAGATCCTGACGGCACAGGATAAAGAGTTTTACCTTACTTGTGTATACGACGCTCACAAAAACGTTAGCCGATACAAGGATAGAAGTGATTAGAACCACTGAAATATTTCAAATTGATTTGGGTTCTTGTAGCACTTATAATAAACTTCAGGAACACTTGATTTCTCATCGTTGTTTTAACACTGTACACGGTTCGAAATCCCAGTGCTGCCATCCTTATGATTCTTTGTCAGTTGCAAGCTAGAGCTGGCGGGTGTGTTTCACTGTAGTTTGCATCATTTGCATCTCTTCCATCTTTCAAAAGGGGCGGTCGGGTAGCCTAGTGGTTAAAGCAGTAGCTCGTCATGCCGAAGACCCGGGTTCGATTCCCGACATGGGTACAATGTGTAAAGCCCATTTCTGGTGTCCCCGCCGTGATATTGCTGGAATATTGCTAAAAGCGGCGTAAAACCATACTCACTCACTCCATCTTTCAAGCAGACATGTGTGATACACCTCTAATTCTGCCAAAAGCCACATCGCACCCGTGAAGATCCGAGTTCAGAAACCCATGCTTGTCGTAAGAGGCGACTAACGGGCTCGGTTGGTCGGGCTTGCTGACTTGTTTAATGCATGTCATCGTATCCCAGTTGCGTAGATCGATGCTAATGTCAATCACTGGATTGTCTGGTTCAGATTTAAATATTTACAAACCTCCATCGTATAGCTTGAATATTACGGCGATAAACAACAAACAAACAAATCAAATCCGCATTCAACCAAACTCACTCGTCCCAACAGTCAAGCGTCTCCGTGGTCTTGTTGACAGAGCGTTTGCCAATATTTGCCATATTTCAATATTCCTCTTAAACCTATGGTCATACACACTGGCGCCATTGTATCGCATCTTTCCGAGGCAAGTGAGTTAACTGACTATAAAAGCTAAAACTGGACTGTTAGTCAATTAACGCCCTTGTCCCGGGAAGATGTTTCGTAACTCTTGCAAATGACATCATCTACAAATATTGGCGTCCTGCATCTCGGTTGCACTACATGCACGTTATAATATGTTTGGTTGGTTGGTTTTACGCCACACTCAGCAATATTCCAGCTATATGACGACGATGAGTGACATCATGAGCATCGATCCACGCAATTGGGATCGATGACTTGCATCAACCAAGTCAGCGAGCCTGACCACCCGATCCCGTTAGTCGCCTTTTACTGCAAGCATGGGTTGCTGAAGACCTATTCTACTCCGGATCTTCACGGGTCACTTTTAAATGAATGTGTATTGATTTTGATATTACTCCGCAAGGTGATACAAATCATGTGGATACACTGTTCCTCGGACGAGCAACTGCTGATAGTTCTTGATGAACTGATACATGCTTCTCAGCAGATAGAAATAAATTGATCAAAATACCAAACGTTTTGGAAAGCCTTGGCAAAATAATAACAGAAGAAAAGCCAGTGGGCAGTGATGATTTTCAATCCAATGGGATGGCAATGAGAAGGGCCGGGCCGGAGATAGGCAGCACTTAAAGATTTTCGGATAAAGATTTGAAAAGAAAGATTAGTCTGTTCCAAGCTGACAAGGACATGCTCAGACAACGAGCTAACGTCATCACACATGAGGATGCTAGGTGATACCCCGGAGATACAGCAATGCCATATACAATTTACTGTTTGAAACAAGACCAAAAGCAACAAGCAGCCGCTTCGCTGGGGAGCATGGGGACTTACGGAGTCTCAGCTCTGTGCTGGATCACTTCAGCTACTGGTGGTTGTGCACACTGCAAGCCAATATTTAATAATGCTCGGCAATGAATTTGCTTGAAAATCGGGTTGATTGTTTCATTGATAATGAAAATGATACGGTGACACATTGGGGAAATCCTATCTAGTTGAACAAGCATCACATGTAACCCCTGACACAACGCACCACAAGCATCACACATAACCCGATACACAACGTACCGCAAGCATCACACGAAACCCGACACACGACGCACGGTAAGCATGACACGTAACCCCTGACACAACGCTCTGCAAGCATCACATGTAACCCGGGACACAACGCTCCGCAAGCATCGCATGTAACCCGATACACATCGCACCGCAAGCATCACACGAAACCCGATACACAACGCACCGCAAGCATCACACGAAACCCGATAGACAACGCACCGCAAGCATCACACGAAACCCGATACACAACGCACCGCAAGCATCACACGAAACCCGATAGACAACGCACCGCAAGCATCACACGAAACCCGATACACAACGCACCGCAAGCATCACACGAAACCCGATAGACAACGCACCGCAAGCATCACACGAAACCCGATACACAACGCACCGCAAGCATCACACGAAACCCGATACACAACGCACCGCAAGCATCACACGAAACCCGATACACAACGCACCGCAAGCATCACACGAAACCCGATAGACAACGCACCGCAAGCATCACACGAAACCCGATACACAACGCACCGCAAGCATCACACGAAACCCGATACACAACGCACCGCAAGCATCACACGAAACCCGATAGACAACGCACCGCAAGCATCACACGAAACCCGATACACAACGCTCCGCAAGCATCACACGTAACCCGAAACACAACGCTCCGCAAGCATCACACGTAACCCGATACACAACGCCCCGCATGCATCACACGTAACCCGATACACAACGCACGGTAAGCATCACACGTAACCCGGGACACAACGCTCCGCAAGCATCACACATAACCCGATACACAACTTACGGTAAGCATCACACGTAATCCGACACACAACGGATCGCAAGCATCAAACGTAACCCGATACACAACGCACCGCAAGCAGCACACGAAACCCGATACACAACGCACGGTAAGCATAACACGTAACCCGGGACACAACGCACCGCAAGCATCACACGAAACCCGAAACACAACGCACGGTAAGCATCACACGTAACCCGGGACACAACGTTCCGCAAGCATCACACGTAACCCAGGACACAACGCACCGTAGGCATCACACGTAATCCGACACGCACCGCAAGCACCACATGTAACCCGAAACACAACGCACGGCAAGCATCACACGTAACCCAGGACACAACGCACCGCGGGCATCACACATAACCCAACACACAACATACCGCAAGCATCACACGTACCCCGACACACAACGCACCGCAACATCACACGTAACCCGTGACACAAAGTACCGCATGCATCACACGTAACCTCATACACAACGCATGGCAAGCATCACACGTAACCCGATACACAACGCACCGCAAGTATCACACGTAACCCGACACACAACGCACCGCAAGCACCACACATAACCCGTGACACAAAGTACCGCATGCATCACACGTAACCTGATACACAACGCACCGCAAGCATCACACGTAACCCGACACACAACGCACCGCAAGCATCACACGTAACCCGACACACAACGCACCGCAAGCATCACACGTAACCCGACACACAACGCACCGCAAGCATCACACGTAACCCGACACACAACGCACCGCAAGCATCACACGTACCCCGACACACAACGCACCGCAAGCATCACACGTACCCCGACACACAACGCTGAGCGAATTACGGCGCCTTAGGCGAATCGGCCACCCGTGTCCCGATAGATACAAACACAGACAGAAAGTGAGTGAGTGAGTTGGGTGTAACGCCGCTTTTAACCTTCTTCCAGTTATACAACGGCGTGTCAGCTTAATGTCACAGGAACTCGATGATAGCGTTTATAACATAATGTAATGGTATAGAGAAAACAAACACACCCCTCTAGATACATATAGACAATATATGTATATAGAGGGGTGTGATTTTTTTCTTTACGAATATATTATGTTATACACGCTATCATCGAGTTCCTTTTCTTAATGTGGGAAGAAAGCCCGAAGTGGTGCAGGTCTCAGACGTTTACCACTTCGGTGAAACCCACGAGCACGGGTATGATGCGGCCAAACCTAGAAATACAATTAGGGCGAACCAGGATTCAAACCCAGGATCATAGGTTTCTGGCGTGCCCAAGGGACGCAACTTTGCTCAGAGAATTGCGGCGCCTTATAGACGAATGGGCCACCCGTGTCCCGATAGATACAAACACAGACGGAAAGACAGACAAACAGACAACTTTCCTCAGGAGAGCTTTTTTCAAAATCTCTTTATTTAAAGATTCATCAACTCTTTGTGGTGCCTCAATGAACTTCCACAGAAATCAACTTTCAATAGATCACTCTTACTTAAATAAAAAATCGGATACACTGCTTCTTCAAAAGAAAAATCATCATGAACAAGTTTCACCCAATCTTACGAATGTTTCGTTCACAATACCAACGCACGTGCACCTCCAGCACTTTTAAACATTTTAACCTCCAATAGTTTTGTCCGGCCATTGTTGTGTTTGCGCGCTCTGTTCCTTTCTTTTCCATGTTTGGAGAACAACCTCTAATAGTCAACCCCGCACTTTACGGCGACTTTGTTTTAAGTTGGATATGGTCCATATCATTCACATATTGCGTAAAGCGGCGTTAAACCATACTCATTCACTCACTCCCCCCACATTAAGTTTACACGCCGTAATATAACTAGAAAACTGTTAAAGGCGGTGTTAAACCCAACTCACTCACTCTTATGCGACAGGTAGGCACGGGTGGCACAGCGATATAGGGCGTAGCAAACCGTGAGTAATGGCAGTGACCCCGCGCCAGTTTACATGGTCTCTTACAAGTCTTATGGACCGTGGACACCTTTTCTTTGATTCGCACTAGTGAACGCAGCTCACCGTGTACCGTCCGCTTGGCTCCAAACGAGTACGATGCAATGCAAAAATAACTTTAAATACGTGTTTGCGCTGTTCCTCCTACCGTTGTGCCCCCCTCCGTGTCAACTTGTACACATAACAGTGAGTGAGTGAGTTGGGTTTAACGCCGCTTTTAACAGTATTCGAGTTCTATCACGGCGTGTCAGCTTAATGTGGGAGGAAAGCCCGAAGTGATGCAGGTCTCAGACGTTTACCACTTTGGTGAAACCCACGAGCACGGGTATGGTGCTGACCAACCTAGAGACATAATCAGTGCGAACCGGGATTCGAACCCACAATCATAGGTTTCTGGCGTGTCCAAGGGACGCAACTCTGCACAGCGAATCGCGGCGCTTTAGACGACTGGGCCACCCGTGCCCCGTACACATTACAATATGATAGTTTCTTAAACAACTTTTTCCAGTGATGGAGACAGCAGATATTGTTTTGAACAGGATATTCATTGCCGTGTACCGTATTGACAGTTAATAGACTATTTCGGATTTTGAGTTATTTTGATATTCATCGTTCTCATTTGGAGCCTGAGCGACTGTAAGTCCAATAATCTTGAAACCCCATTTCACCTCACCTCATGACACACATAGCTTCAGGTGTGCCTGTCTTGCGCTTTGTAATACACGTGGGATTTGTTTAATTTTAGTTCATTTACAAGTATATGTTCACAATCCGTAATTCATGTCTTGACCTTAAAGCAGAGTAGGTTAACAGACTTATAAGAACAAAAAACGGCACTGCAAGTGTCGCTATATGGCAGGGAACCAGGAGCGTTGACCATTCCCGAGTGACAAATTGAAGCACTATGAGCCGGCATAGCCACTTCAGATGCAGATGCTGGGAACACTGACATGTCTATGGCTGCTCCAAGATGCTGAGACCCGTGAAGATTCCGGGGTAGAATAGGTCTTCAGCAACCCATGCTTGCCGTAAAAGGTGACTTTGCTTGTCGTAAAAGGCGACTAACGGGATCGGGTGGTCAGGCTCGCTGACTTAGTTGATCCATGTCATTGATCCCAATTGCGTGGATCAATGCTCATGATATTAATCACCCGATTGTCTGGTCCAGACTCGATTATTTACAGACCGCCGTCATGTAGCTGGAATATTGCTGAGTGCGGCGTTAAACAACAAACCAACCAACCAACCAAATCCAAGATGCTGCATTGTGTGGATCGATGCTCATGATATTAATCACTGGATTGTCAGGTCCAGACTCGATTATTTACAGACCGCCGTCATATAGCTGGAATATTGCTGAGTGCGGCGTTAAACAACAAACCAACCAACCAACCAAATCCAAGGTGCTGCATTGTGTGGATCGATGCTCATGATATTAATCACTGGATTGTCAGGTCCAGACTCGATTATTTACAGACCACCGTCATATAGCTGGAATATTGCTGAGTGCGGCGTTAAACAACAAACCAACCAACCAACCAAATCCAAGGTGCTGCATTGTGTGGATCGATGCTCATGATATTAATCACTGGATTGTCTGGTCCAGACCCGATTATTTACAGACCGCCGTCATATAGCTGGAATATTGCTGAGTGCGGCGTTAAACAACAAACCAAACCAACCAAGTTTGGTGTTTCAGACTGACAAATGTCAGATTCATTATTAATGGGTTGGGTGGGTGGCCGAGTTTTCAGAGTTGCGTCCCTTGAGTGCGGCGTTAAACAACCAATCAAGATGAGCATGTCTCGCGGCGATCTTGAACATTGTGTTCAAATGGGTGAGTGGTATGTTAAAGCTACACAGACGAGACATTATACGGCAAGCACTATACCTCATGTGTGAAGCACCACTACCTACAAAAGACCGCCTCTGTGGTCTGGTGGTAGAGCGTCCGCCCGGAGAGCAACATGGGAGAGGGAGTGAGTTTGTTGTTTAACGCCACACTCAGCAATATTCCAGCTATACGACGGCGGTCTGTTAATAATCGAGTCCGGACAAGACAATCCAGTGATACATGATGGCGGTATGTAAATAATAGAGTCTGGACCAGACAGTCCTGTGATTGACATCATGAACATCGATATACGTAAATTGGATACGATGACATACATCAACCAAGTCAGCGAGCATGACCACCCGATCCCGTTGGTCGCCTCTTACGATAAGTATGGGTTATTACCGACTGCGCCGTTAAAAACAACAACATTAACTCTCTCGATTAAAAGAAAGTAATTGAACGATCAGTGCCAACAATCTTCAAAGCGTTTAGTATAAAGCATTTATTTCACGCTTGTGAGTTATAATGACGTAACTGGGCCATCAGACTCGGGAATAGTCTCTTCCGGCCCATCGTTCTTGGGACTCTCCTGCATGACTGGGTTCTTGTCAGGAAGGGTGCGACGCACAGGTTTGACTGGTTTTGCTTTCGGGACATGCTGCCGGAAGCTGTGCGCTGCGCTTGTATATGACATCAGTTTAGGTTCTGCTGTATCACGCGACTTTCCAATATCACTCAGACCTGGCAGGCTGTCACAGGGCTGATCGTAATCAACATGGGAGAAGTTAATGCTGTCTGCGAATGAGACAGTTTTAAGTCGACGTGACATATCCAAGGACGCCTCTCCGAACGGCGACTGGACGGATGCGGAGCCTCCAGATGAGGCCGACCATTGATAAACGTCGCCGCTGCTCGGGGTCGTATCCGCCTCGTCTATCCCCGAATCCGGAGTCGTGCGAACAATAGGAGCTCTCGGCACGTAGATCCCGCGTCGGAATTCGTCAAATTCTGCCTGGTTTCTGATCATGCGAAATCCAACATGGCGCTGGGAACGCTGCCGGTGATTTCTTTGAAGGAGTTCCCGGATAATGAGAAAGATGACGATGAAGAGGATGATGAGGAGGACGAGGATGGCGCCGATCAGAAGCAGATACTGCATGATGTCCGCACGATCTTGACAGCGTCACACGGTACATGGACCTTTCTGAAAACAACAGACTCGGGTTAGTCAAAGTGAGAGAGAGAGAGAGAGTGAGTGTGGTTTTACGCCGCTTTTAGCAATATTCTAGCAATATCACGGCGGGGGACACCAGAAATGGGCTTCACACATTGTACCCATGTCGGGAATCGAACCCGGGTCTTCGGCGTGACGAGCGAACGGTTTAACCACTAGGCTACCCGACCGCCCGTTAGTCAAAGTGACGACAATATATTGTTATAATCCTTGGACATATCATACCTGTACATAAGGGTTTCACAAAAGTAGTAAACCTCAAAGACCTGAATCACTTCAGCGTTAAAGCAAAACTCACTTTTGTCTTTAGTTATCCATGTTCCCGAGGCAAACGTGTCCACTAGCCTATATCAAAGCCGTTTTCTTGTTTGTTTGATTGTTCTTTAACGCCACGCTCAGCAATAGTCCATCTATTTGATGGCGGTCTGTAAGTAATCGAGTCTGGACCAGGCAACCCAGTGATTGACATCATGAGCATCGATCCAAGCCATTGGGATACGATGACAGGCACCAACCTGACCACCCGATCCCGTTAGTCGCCTCTTACGACAAGCGTAGTCGCTTTTTAAGGCGACCCGGATCAACACGGGTGGCCTAGTTTCTACCCTTGCCACATCAAGGCCACTTTTCTTGGCTCGACTCTTGCGCCACCACGCGTAGATCACGAGTTGTGCCCCTTGTAATGAAAACGCGATATCCTATCAGATCGCTGTTCTTTTCTCGTATGGCTTCACAACGATGGCGATCGTTGCGAATATGAACCAGTCGTGGATGTTGATTTTGTAAAACTTTGATAAAAAAGTAAGTGGGCGCTCTTGCCTCGGGAAGATGATAGTTATCGTATAAGAACTAGCTCATCGTAACATTTTGTGTGTATGTATAAATATGTGAAAAAATTATGTGTGTGTGTGTGTGTGTGTGTGCGTGCGCGTGCGTGCGTGCCGTTTAACCCTTTGGTGAAACCATTGAGCACGAGGATGATGTTGGCAAACCGAGAAACAAGCCCGAAGTGATGAAACGAAGTGAGTGAGTGAGTTTCAACGGTAATTCCAGTTACATCACGGCGTGTCATCTTTATGTGGGAAGAAAGACGATCTCAGATTTTTATCACTTTGGTAAAACCCACGAGCACGGGGATGGTGCTGACAACCCAAGAGACATAATCAGGGCGAACCGAGATTCGAACCCACGATCATAGGTTTCTTGTTTCTTGCACTCTAAGGGACGCAACTCTGCACAGGAAAGTGCGGCAACGGAAACGACTGGGCCCAGTCCTCCCCTGAAGATTGTATGCTTATAAGCATGGCGGCGTTTATCAGGACGAGTGAGTGAGTATGGTTTTAAGCCGCTTTTAGCAATATCCCAGCAATATCACGGCGGGGGACACCAGAAATGGGCTTCACACATTGTACCCATGTCAGGAATCGAACCCGGGTCTTCGGCGTGACGAGCGAACGCTTTAACCACTAGGCTACCCGACCGCCCCTTATCAGGACCATGTCAGGTGATGCGACTTGGCGGCTGCACTGATGAATACATTTGATCAATGTTGTACTCATCTTTGATGATATGGATATTCCTATTATTCTAGGCGAGGACTGAAAACAACCGATTGCTTGGATATGTTGTAAAAGTATTCTTCCATAAGTAGATATCTTCAGTTTCGTACAATATCGACCCGTAAAGATCCGGGGTAGAACTGGTATTCAGCAACCCATCCTTGCCGTAAAAGGTGACCCGTGAAGATCCGGGGTAGAATAGGTCTTCAGGAACCCATGCTTGCCGTAAAAGGCGACTATGCTTGTCGTAAGAGACGACTAACGGTATCGGGCGGTCAGGCTCGCTGACTTGGTTGATGCATGTCATCGATCCCAATTGCGTGGATCGTTGCTCATGATATCAATCACTGGATTGTCTCGTCCAGACTCGATTACTTACAGACCGCCGTCATATAGCCGGAATATTGCTGAGTGCGGCGTAAAACAAAAAGACAACCAACCAGCCGTAAAATGCTATGCTTGCTATGCTATGCTTGCCATAAGAGGCGACTGACGGGATAGGGTGGTCAAGACTTGGTTGATGCATGTCATCGTATTCCAACTGCATACATAGATCGATCCTCATATCAATCACCGGATTGTCTGGTCCAGATTCGATTATTTATATACCGTCGGCATATAGCTGTAATATTGCTGAGTGAGGCGTTAAACAACTTGCAAACAAACAAACAAACAAACAAACAAACAAACAAACAAACAAACAAACAAACAAACAAATCGTATAGTATCTACGGATCCATATACAAAATTCGTCATGTATAAAGCAAACATGGTCCCGTGTGAGGATGTATTTAAATCATCACCTTGATATACGATTTAACTGACCTGGGGAGAAACCATTTGAATGTTCAGTGGGGGCGTGGCCTGGTGTTTGAAAATGAGGTGAAAATCAAATGATTGAAACCCTTATCTGGGGTTGGCGGGGGTGAATTCAATATTGCAATCCATTTATATTTTGCGTTCTTTCTTTGAACGCACTAATTCCAACTCACTGATATGGAAGAAATGACTTCTTCAAGAACTAAAAAGTTAACAACAAAATGAAATCAATGACAGGCTCACCCAAGTCCGCAGCCAACAAGACATGCTCAGTGAGCGCACGTGCTACTCTTGTTGTGTATCGTGCATGGCGATCAAGATACAACGGCTAGAAGCCCACTTCCACGGGAACTTGCTGCAATCTCGTGGACTTTGTTTCACACAGCGATCTCCAGCGCCATGACCGTCGTGACTTCACTGGTGTGACACCGACCACGACAGTGGTAGGACTCCGAAAGAATCATCACTTTGTTTGTTTTGTTTGTTGTTTAACGTCGCACTCAGCATTATTCCAGCTATATGACAGCGGACTGTAAATAATTGAGTCTGGACCAGACAATCCAGTGATTGACATCATGAGCATTGATGCACGCAATTAGGATACGATGACATGCATCATCAAACCAAGTCAGCGAGCCTTACCACCCGATACCGTTAGTGGCCTCTTACGACAAGCATAGTCGCCCTTTACGGCAAGCATGGGTTGCTGCAGACCTATTCTACCCAGGATCTTCACGGGTCGGGGTGGAATGAGGGTGTCGGGGTGTACACAGGAACGTTACACGTCATTTCAAAGACCATGTATATAATGTTAATGTAACATGTCTCATATGATCACTTAAACCATTCTTGGAAGCACAACATCCTTGAAACAAACTTTCACAACTGGTCATTTCATCAAATTAAAACATCATTTGCACAGTTGAACAAGGGTTAGACAACCCATTAAAAAGGCGACATCCATCTTAAATCCATTTGTTGAAGATTGTTTATTTCCTTTCTTGCTGTACATGTCATTACATGAACGTGTTTTAGGCAAGCATGTAAACCCTGGCGTTGAGTTTTGCGCAAATATGACTTCCTTTGGCCTGAGTCCACTCTTAATCGATACTGCTACTGCTACTGATACCTTTGCTGCTGCTACTGCTGCGGCTACTACACACAACTACTTCCACCTATAATGTACATGTGAACGGTCCAGCCTCGATTATTTGAAGACCGCCGTCATTTTTCTTGAATATGCCGGCGTTAAACAACAAACAAACATGTGAACGGCGTAGTAGACTATAGATTTTACTGACGCTTCTTATACCTTTTCTTTACAACATTGGACTTCACATTGGCATTCGATCAGTTCGGCATATAATACATAATATCCGGGAACGATGGGTATCTGAAGTAACTGTACTCTGTGTACAGACAGAACCACCGTTCTCACAACAGCATGGCCGAGTTTGACAAAATCTTGTGTTCAAGGAAATAAATTAGGTATTCTTTTTAAGGTTTATCCTGTTTGCCACCACACTGGAGGGATAAACAGTTTCTGTATTTATACACGCGTATGGTTCATGCCAAAAGCGCTCACAGTAGTTGGTGCTGACAAACCTAGAAACATAATCGGGACGAACCCATGATCATAAGTTTCTGGCGTTCCCAAGGGGCGCAACTCTGCACAGATACTTTCAGCGCCTAAGACGACGGCAATATTCCAGCTATATGACGACGGTCTGTAAAAAATCGAAATCTGGACCAGACAATCCAGTGATTTACATCATGAACATCAATCCACGCAATTGGGATCGATGACATGCACCAACCAAGTCAGCGAGACTGACCACCCGATCCCGTTAGTCGCCTTTTACGACAAGCATAGTTGTCTTTTACGGCAAGAATGGGTTGCTGAAGAACCATGTTGTTGTGAAGACCCATGTTGTTGTAAACAACAAACAAACAAACATGGCGTGATGTCCAGAATATGGTAGGATATCTTTGTGACATCTCTGTTTTAGATACGAGTAATGTACTAGACTGCCTGTGTTTCGCCTTTTTGATAAGCGTTGTATTATTTGTTTAAGAAAACAATGTACTGCAACACTTTTGCACATACAATTAATGTATTTTAATTTCTCCAAGCTGCGACTGGCTGTGTTTATGGGAGACCTATTCTGACCGAATTTCTCAAGGGCTAGAACAGTGAAAGTTCACTTAAATTTCTTCGTTGATAAATTGCTAATTTTATATCGGCAAGTAAGTAAAATGTGTTTAATATGTACAACCGATGTCCTCTCAGTGAAACTGAAAAAAATGAATGAATAGAATTCGCTATAAAGGTTCAACGGTATCTGAACGCTCAACGTTTCCTGACCCGTGAAGATTCCGGGGTAGAATAGGTCTTCAGCAACCCATGCTTGCCGTAAAAGGCGACTATGCTTGTCGTAAAAGGCGACTAACGGGATCGGGTGGTCAGGCTCGCTGACTTGGTTGATACATGTCATCAATCCCAATTGCGTGGATCGATGCTCATGATATCAATCACTGGATTGTCTGGTCCAGACTCGATTATTTACAGACCGCCATCATATAGCTGGAATATTGCTGAGTGCGGCGTTAAACAAAAAACCAACCAACCAACTCAACGTTTCCTTGGTGCACAAGCCGTGTCGCATTTACTTTCAGCAGTTATCTCCCTTGTACCATCATCCATCTGCGTGTTTTCGCAAGTCGGTAACCTGTTACTTGTACCGGAGTTAAAAAAAGACTCGGCGTAGGTTATACTCCATTGAAACATACATATATAGCGAGGGGTTAGTGCCAGAACCACCTATCTCCATTTTCCCTAGATGTGAGAAATCCCACTTCAAAAGTTTGAAATGGTGCTAAAAAGCTCCATCTGGCAGCATAAACATTATACAGGAAAGGGGAAATGTGAGGCCCAGATCCTTGTAAACAGAAGTGATACATTGTGGCCCTGATAAATGATAACATTTCCGCTTGCGTCAAATTACCCCAAACACAGGACATACGTTTATGCTTCAGAAGCTTTCTCAATGAGCAAGCCAATTAATAGCAATAACAGCTTATCTCCCGACAGCTGGTAACGGCTCAACCACAGAGTCTGCGTGACATACAGGCTGATACCATTATCCTGGTGTAAGCTGACACTCTAAAGCATCGCTTGCTTCAAACACGTGGTTATAATCACTTACCAGCTTTAACCATTATCTGGCATTGCCTAAAAGAACTAAAGTAATGTCAGTGTTGCCTTAACCAAACATTGTTCATTTTATTAAATGCTGTACATTTACATTGCATTGTTTGTTTCAAAACTAAATAGCTAAATAGTCTGCAAAATTAAGTTAATGTCAGGCTGTGATGCTAATGAGTGGAAATGTGTTCACACAAAGTTAACGGAGAAACGTTATTCTATAAATTATAGATGAATAGAAGATCCTTTTAAAACCTTTGAACAATTATTTGTTTATGTAAATATATATTCATTTATATAACAGTGGGTACATATTAAGCTTATTATCTATATACCAGTATATAATATGTACAGAGTGATAGATAAATAGATAGACAGATCTGTACCCAACGTTCAATTTTCAAAATGGTGACATAACTCGCAGTATTAAAAAAAAAAAAAATACTTTTTCCAGATCAGCTTCATTCAAAGTCAATTTATGAACATACAAATACTGCTATTCTTAAGATCAATTACCTCAGATTGTATTCGGATATCCAACCTAGCTGTCATAAGACATTTTAATGTGGTTACAATGATGTTACGTTCCTAACAGAAATGGAATTCTTAGCTTGATCATTCACGCGATTGTTGTGAAATTAATAATGCAGGAACTTGTCAGATATAATATATCCAGGATCAGCATTTCAGCAATGTCAGACTTCCACAAATCTGAGTCGGGTATTCATGTTTAACTGCGGCATAGTATCTCAGCGGGCTGGCACTATAACATTGTCATTAGTCCGGACTAGTACAATCACACGCACTTACGCACGCACTCGCGTACGCACACATAGCTACATTAGTGCGATAATGAACACAGCACCACAGTCACACATCATATTATGCAATGTCTGTGTCATAGTCTTCCTCCATAGCATCTGGTCCCGGTAGACAATCAGATCTGTTACCTGTTGGGAGAGCTTTGTAGTACTCATGATGTTCGCTTTGAATAATGCCAGATCTACAAAGAGATAACAAGTCTTTCTTCTTCGCATGTGATATTTCTTGCTTCCCAGTGTACCTACAAGTCAGGGAGTTGGTTGTGGTCAGAGGACTACCTCGTCTACTGCCTGCTGTAACCTTGATTTCTCAGAACTGCTCATCATTGTGTTCAGTTTTGAAGTAAACGCTGTCAGGGCTAGTCTTCATAAACCGCAGCCAGCGAACATTTAGCCTGTTAACTCTACCACCATCCGTGTCCACTTTAGTATTTTTCAGTCTTTGATGTGCCACTTTCTTGAAGTCCATTACATCCGTGTGTTTGATTGGAATAACGAGATAGGGGTCCTTCCTTCTTGCCATTCTGATAACAGTATCCCACTGGCTGGGGACAAAAATACTTGTCTTCTTTTTGGCGAATTCAATACTGGAGTGAATTGCATCGCACTCCATTTGGGTGTGTCCTGACTCCAAGAACTTATGGTCAATGACATCAATGTGGTCAGTGGTAGTGACAGCATGAAGTAGGGAAGCAGCAACATATTGGTTCCTATTCTGCCCTGTGCATGTATCTGAATACAGGATAACATGTTTGATGTTAGGAGGCATTGCTTTCAACTGTATTTGTAAACATGATGCAATTTCGCATGAACCTCTCTGGGCATCAACCTCTGACCACAGAAAACATGTACCGCTCTTGTGAACAGCATCATGCACTGTGAAATTATAACAGTTCAGTTTTCTCATATATAAAATTTCGCTAACTAGTCAACATGGCGTGTACAATACTGCCTCAAGGTCAAATGTTCCAACAAAGACAGAGGGCTCTGTCAAGGCAAGTGCTTTGTCCTTAATCTTTGCCTCTCAAGCTCTGATTTTTCTGGCTTGGTGTTCATTGAAATCCTTTGTTAATTGTTCTGTCAGGCAACCAGTGTCTCTTTCTCTGTAATATTGCTGACAAAGCGAACACTGGTCCTTCTTTGGTACATGGAAAGAAACATTATATTCTTTATTGAAGTCGTTTCTGTAGAGTGATGAGGACACTGGTTCTTTGTTGTCTGCAGCACACCTTTCCTTATAAAGTTCATACATCTTTTTAATATTCAATTCTGGTCCTAAAAATTGCCTGTTTGTATCTTTTCTTGTGTAGTGGGCATCCATCTTAGGAAATGACTTAATGTGTTCTCTCACTTTTGTCAAGCGATCACTGGCAGTTTTATTGTGTGGCTTATGTCTACCGCGACGTTCTGTGCTCCCAAAGGTTCTCTTGCTCTTGTACTGTAAGGCATGGCTGATGTATGACTCCCCAATGTCAAGAGTCTTCATGAAAAACTTCTTGCAAACAAGATGTCTTGTTCCTTCCCACTGTAGATTAAATGCCCGATAGACTTGGCGTTTCTTTTCCACCTTTTTTTCACTGTCATCCAGGTATGTACGGGTTTTCTTTTCATCAGTGTTCGAACAAAAAAAATCCTTTTGCCTTTCATATGATGTCAAGCTTCTAAATGATTTAAATATACTGTGTCGAGCTTCTTCGGGGATCTTCTGGGAGCACGTATATCTACATTTTGAGCAGTCGACTGCTTTAACCGATTTTCCTTTCATGGTCTTCCCTTGCTGGTTTACATATTCCATTCCGCCTAATCTCAACTGTTTCCTTTGATTTTGTAACCATGTCTCGGGCGTCGCACGTCTCTTTCTAAACAGCACCTTTCTAGGTGTATGGAAGGCTGACGACTTTCTTGGAGTTGCAGATCGAGATGGGTTCTGTTTGTTTGGGGTTGATGCTGTATTACCTGATGACACTGTGTCGTCACCATGCTGTGAAGATACTGGAACTGGACTTGAAGTATTTGAACTGATCACAGGACCTTCTGGCATTACATGGTTGCGTTCATTTACAGCAGGACAAGAAACATCAATCAGAGATGCTAATGGATTGGAGACAACTTGCAGCTGATGTGGACGTTCCAGGACAGGTAGCCCTAGAAGCACCTGCTTCTATTGTTTCATGTTAGTGATGTTATGTTCTATCATTGTGTTTGACAAATGGTTAGCCAGTGGTGTGCATGCATCATAATGATCTTCAATACCTTTTATGGATGTAAATGCGAGGGTTATTCTTCTCTCAGTGCATTGTTGACGAATTGTAGGTTGGACATCGATTACAGGAGTTGATGCCTTGCTGGAGAAAATACGGACACCACGACCTGACCAGTTAGCAAGTGCTAATGGCAGGAAATCAGCAACCTTATTGGTGAAATATCCATTCCTGCGAAGATGTTCCACTTCCAGTGAATAACTTTGTCATGTTTCCAGGTTGTTTTCCTCCACTTCAGCATAAAAATCGGAATAAGTGATGATATTATCATCAAGATGATCACACATTTGTTTCCTCAGTTCACATTCACTCAAATTAAGTTGAAGTGCAGAAGCCTTAAAAAAGCAATTTCCATCAGCCGGTACCTTCAGTAACTTGTATCCATTACAATGCAGACGTTGTTCTAATCTCTCCGTGTGAAACTTTTTCATTTTAGATTCATACATGTAGTTGGTATGACTTTCATGTAATGTCTTCAGAACAACAGTTTCCTCCAATTTCCCACTTGACCTTTCATGAAATTTGCTATGAACAATATTCTCTGATTTGGTATTGGCAATTCTGTTTCCGATTTAGTGATGTCAGACGAGCATAAATCTTCTTCATTCGGAAGGTACTCTTCTGATGATGTTTCGATGCTACTTTCAACATGTGTATGTCTATATTTCCCCAAATGAATTAAAGGTTCGTCATCAAAGCTGTCAAATTCATTTTCATTTCCTCCCTCACTGGTATTACTGGGAAGTGGCTCTATGTAGTCTTGAGGGGCCTTCATATGCGTTGCCGACAAAGGATCTGGGTTGTCAGTAGTTTGTACCTGATTAGCATCCATGTTGGTTGCCGTCAATTGATCTGCGCTGTCAGTGGTTGGTAGCTGATCAGTTGCCATGTTGGTTGCCGTCAATGGATCTGCGCTGTCAGTGGTTGGTAATTGATTAGCTTCCATGTTTGTTGCCGCCAATGGACCTAGGTTGTCAGTGGTTGGTAGATGATGAGCTTCCATGCTGGTTGCCGTTAATGGATCTGGATTGTCAGTGGTTGGTAGCTGATTAGCATCCATGTTGGTTGCCGCCAATGGATCTATGTTGTCAGTTGTTGGTAGCTGATCAGCTTCCATGTTGGTTGCCGCCAATGGACCTAGATTGTCAGTGGTTGGTACTGATCAGTTTCCATGTCGGTTGCTGCCAATGGACCTAGGTTGTCAGTGGTTGGTTGCATGCTCGTTGCCGTCAATTGATCTGGGTTGTCAGTTGTTGGTAGCTGATTCGGTTCCATGTTGGTTGCCGGCAATGGATCTGCGTTGTCAGTGGTTGGTAGCTGATTACTATCCATGTTGGTTGCCGTCAATGGATCTGCGTTGTCACTGGTTGGTAGCGGATTCGGTTCCATGCTGGTTGCTGACAAAGGATCTGGGTTGTGAATGGTTGGTAGCTGATTAACATCCATGCTGGTTGCCGTCAATGGATCTGTGTTGTCAGTGGTTGGAAGCTGATTAGCATCCATGCTCGTTGCCATCAATGGATCTGCGTTGTCAGTGGGTGGAAGCTGATTAGCATCCATGCTCGTTGTCATCAATGGATCTGCGTTGTCAGTGGTTGGAAGCTGATTAGCATCCATGCTCGTTGCCATCAATGGATCTGGGTTGTCTGTGGTTAGTAGCGGATTTGGTTCCATGTTGGTTGCCGTCAGTGGATCTGCATTGTCAGTGGTTGGTAGCTGATTAGCATCCATGCTCGTTGCCGTCAATGGATCTGGGTTGTCTGTGGTTAGTAGCGGATTTGGTTCCATGTTGGTTGCCGTCAGTGGATCTGCATTGTCAGTGGTTGGTAGCGGATTTGGTTCCATGTTGGTGGGTGGTTGTGGCACATTATGGTGTAATATCTGATTGTTCTCGATAATATTGCAAGCTTCCAAAATGTCTTGATCTTCGAAGTCAGAATCAAACTCACTCATTTTCCAATGCCTATAGAAAGAAAACAAAAAACAAAAGAAAACAATACATAGCACTGGTCTTGAGATATTTGTGTATGTGACATTATTTCTCAATTTACAATCTAACTTCATGTATCATATATATACTCTTATGTAAACTTTACTTGTGTTTATGAAAGATGTTTATGTTAAAAACACAAGTCTCACCCATGTCATTTACATACTATTTTATAGCAAAATTAATATTTTTTTTCCATGCGATTATCTGAAAACAACCAAGAACACACTAAAAGTTAACGAACACTGATTTGATAATGACTTAAACATAAAAATCGGTTATATAAATCATCAGACGTGTTGTTGCGTCGTAACTTTATAACAATATAAGAGATCAAATTTCAAAAATTAGTAAAATAACAGATAATTTAATTCAATTTACAGTTTACTTACCTAAAACGTATTTATGTTGATGGAAATAATTTGGACTATGGTATTTCCGTTGTAAGACGTTTGTGTAGTCGGGTTTATCTTCGACGCCAGGACCAACTTATGACCACTAGTATAAGCTGACTGGAATATAGCCCGGGGATCAGATGTAAACATCCTGGGCCATAGAAGGCTAGCACCAGTTAACATCATCTCTCATATCTCTAATCGTAAACACAAACAGCCAGCACATCTCAAATGCTTATCAGTTGTTACAGCTCTCCAATTAAAGGAGTCTGAAGCCTATATCAGAGTGCTAGAATGTGTCAATTCTCGATACGTTTTTCTGGCTTAATAGAATTGAGTGAAAACTTTAATGTAGTGTATACCAGCATGTAGTATTTTAGTATAGAACATCCTGGCGCAACACGAGAACAGAGTTAGGTGATAAGATGTTTATGTCTTGTTGAATATCTTTTAAGATATACAATGTAGTACATAGATATTTTGGCGTAGGATTATATATGGTCATACAATTGTTTGGAAGTCATAAAGTCAATTTTAATATTTTACAAGATAATGTGTTCTGGCACTAACCCCTCGATATATCGTCCTTGTAAAACACAATGGAGCGTTGGCGTTGCAATCCCTCAAATCCAATCTGCGGTATTAATTTGTAGACAGGTGCCTAGTCTAAGGGAGAGCTTGGGCAACTCTTGTCAGGTTTTTATAATCTTTTTATTGGTAGAACACTTCAAAGGGAAGCGATTAATTTATTTTATCGGACTAGCATAACGGATGTTATATACGGTGTTCCGATGGAATAGTTTGTGCATATTACAGTACATTAGTAGTTTGGACCATCAACGAAGCCGCTGCACCACAAACCAAAGACTACGTCTGTACTGTGTTTGTTTGTTGTTTGTTGTTTGTTGTTTGCGCCGCACTGAGCAATATTCCAGCTGTATGACGGCGGTCTGTAACTAATCGAGTGTGGACCAGAGAATGTAGTGACTGACACCATGCATGAGCATCGACCAACGCAATTGGGATACCATGACATGCATCAACCAAGTAAGCGAGCCTGACCACCCGATCCCTTTAGTGGACAAGCATGGTTTGATGAACACCACTTCTAGCACTATCTTCACGGAGCTCTATGTAATGTTAACGTAAGATCAACATTGCTTCTGATACATATTATCAACTTTATACCTGATAAACTAAAAACGTCATTTGCAAATTGTCATTAATAAGGCAATGTGGCCATTTTTTACGATCTTATATTTCGATTTGTAATGAATTAAAAGTAATTTTATAAATACGACGGTACTTGTTGTTCTGTTATTTAATATCTGTGTGTCAGTGACTGAGCTGTGTTTAACGCCGATATGATACTATTTCAGTGATCTTACAGCGTGTCGGCTTGAGTGGGAGGGATGTAGAGAGATGCAGGTGCTGGTGCTGATGCACCAAGCACAAGGTATCATCATTAAGGTGAGGTGAGGTGAAATTGGGTTTAACGTCGCGTCCAAGATTATTGCACTTATATAGCGACGTGCATGCACGTGTATGTGTGTGTGTGGCTGCTTGTACTAGTCCGGACTGATGCTGATTTATAGTGCTAGCTCACTGAGATACCATGCCGCAGTTTAACATGAATACCCCACTCAGACACAGTATACTGACTCCGAGCCGACCAGTCCTTGTTTTAGCCCCTTAATGCCGAGCGCCAGACAGGGTAACAACAAGTACAATCTTTTAACGTCTTTTGGTATGACGCGGCCCGGGATCGAACCCTGGACCTTCCGCTCTCCGGGCGGACGCTCTACCACAAGACCACGGAGGCGGTCATCATCATTAAGGAGAATCTAGGATTAGACCCACGAAAAGCCGATTTGTACACATTAAGAAATATACAAACATAACAACGACAAAACCTAAGTATTATTCTCCAAGATGTGGTGGAACGATATACGTTGCTTCTCGTGACGTATACCTGGAAGCAATGTGTTATGTTGTTTTTTCTTGAAGGAAATATTTGGTTGTTTGAGGTCATGATTATTTGAGGTTTGTGAAGGCTGAAACAACCTGCGGAAGTCGGTCAAATAAAGCCGTCAAGATAACTACAACTACAACTACTACTACTACTACTACTACTACTACTACTACTACTACTACTACTACTACTACGGGGTAGAATAGGTCTTCAGCAACCCATCCTTGCCCTAAAAGGTGACTATGCTTGTCGTAAAAGGCGACTAACGGGATCGGGTGGTCAGGCTCACTGACTTGGTTGATGCATGTCATCGATCCCAATTGCGTGGATCGATGCTCATGATATTAATCACTGGATTGTCTGGTCCAGACTCGATTATTTACAGACCGCCGTCATATAGCTGGAATATTGCTGAGTGCGGCGTTAAACAACCAACCAACCAACCAACAGGAAAGTCAATTCTTCACCTGAAAAAAGTAGTAATTGAGGTTTTTAATGATAAACATATTGAATATGTATCACGCAGGTGAGACTCCTGCAGTGTTCTCGCAGTTCATCGCAGAGTTCACTCTTGTTTATATCATATGTTTGATCATGATTATCAAACCTATGCAGTGTTGATGTTACACTATTGATGTTACTATTCATGGTTTTAGTAGTTTGAGCACCCCGACCAAAATATTTACGTGTGGAAAGTGGAAAGATTTATTGGGGCAATGTAAACAAACACAAAACCAGATACCTGCAGGTTTTTCCAAACACAAGATGAGGCTGATGTGTTTGCCATCGGTAAGTATGTGAATATAATTTTACGTCGCCTTTAACAAAACTCCAGCAATATCACGGCGAAGTACACCATGAGCATCACGTATTGTACCCCTTTGGGGAAGCGAACCCGGCTCTTCGGCGTGACAAGCTAACACCTTAACCCTTATGGCCAAGTAGGTTGTAATGGAGGCAACAGTTGATGAGTGAGTGAGTTGGGTTTAACGCCGCTTTTAACAGTATTCCAGTTGTATCGCGGCGTGTCAGCTTAAGGTGGGAGGAAAGCCCGAAGTGATGCAGGTCTCAGACGTTTACAACTTATGTGAAACCCACGAGCACGGTGCTGACAAGCCTAGAAACATAATAGGGGCGAACCGGGATTCGAAACCACAATCATATGTTTCTGGTTTGCCCAAGGACCGGGATTCGAACCCACAATCATATGTTTCTGGTTTGCCGCAACTCTGCACAGCTAATTACTGCGCCTTAGACGACTGGGCCACCCTGGCCCCCAACAGTTGACGAGACAAAAGATGCACGCTTAACGCTAAAGCGGGTGCTACCGGTAGAGCAGGATATGCTTACCCTTTTCGCGGACATGCTTACCCTTTTCGCGGACATGCTTACCTTTTTCGCGGACACTTTGTGTCATTGATTTGAAGTCATGTAATCTTCAGCACAATTTTGCCTGTGATGCCCTGTGGAATCTGTTTCAGCAGATACTCGAGACTGACTATCCCCTGACGTTGACGTTATGAATGGGGGAACGATTTTCAAAGATAATATCCCTTGGAGGGCCAACGGCTGAAATCTCAGGTTGTAAAAATATTGCCACAACGAAGACAATTGGAATTAAAGAACAGCGTCCTCAATCATACATGGCACACTCCTGTCGATCCGTGAAGATCCGGGAAAGAATAGGTCTTCAGCAACCCAGGCTTGCCATAAAAGGCGACTATGCTCGTAAGAGGCGGCTAACGGGATCGGTCGGTCAGGCTCGATGACTTGGTTGATGCATGTCATCGATCTCAATTGCGTGGGGGGCGGTCGGGTAGCCTAGTGGTTAAAGCGTTCGCTCGTCACACCGAAGACCCGGGTTCGATTCCCGACATGGATACAATGAGTGAAGCCCATTTTTGGTGTCCCCCGCCGTGATATTGCTGGAATATTGCTAAAAGCGGCGTTAAACCATACTCACACACTCACTCACCCAATTGCGTGACTCGATGCTCATGGTATCAATCATTGTATTGTTTGGTCCAGACTCGATTATTTACAGACCTCCGTCATATATCTGGAATATTGCTGAGTGCGGCGTTAAACAGCAAACAAACATAATCCTGTCAAATATGGAGATATCCCAGCGTTTACCATCAACCTATTGTCATCATTCCATCATTCCAATAACACTGCACGAGACAGTGAAGAGAAATATCATCACTTCCATACCCATTTCGGATTATATTTGATGCCCTGCAACTACCAGGGTACATGTTTTCCAGGAAGGGCGATGGTGTGGTCATTGGTAAAGAAGGTAACTATTGTCTGGTGTGTTTACAGGCCGCCGTGCTGTGTGATACTGTTGCGCGGCGTCGGACAATAAATACTTACTTTTATATGCAAATCGTGCTTCCGGTAGGGTAGGGCATGCTTACCATTTTCGCTGACACCTGGTGTCACCACTGATTTCCAATAGTCCATTCATATAACTTGTCGTAAAAGGCGACTAACGGGATCGGGTGGTCAGGCTCGCTGACTTGGTTGATGCATGTCATCGATCCCATTTGCTAGTATCGATGCTCATGATATTAATCACTGGATTGTCTGGTCCAGACTCGATTAATTATATACCGCCGTCATATATCTGGAATATTGCTGAGTGCGGCGTTAAACAGCAAACAAACATAATCCTGTCAAATATGGAGATATCCCAGCGTTTACCATCAACCTATTGTCATCATTCCAATAACACTGCACGATGACGTAGTTTGTTTTCCCCATATGCATTGCTATTGCCTCTCACGGTGCAAAAAACACATGGAAATCCTAAGAAAGAAACCCAGTGATCAGCAACAGAATATGTGGAGAATGAAATGTTTCGCCGTCGCGTGATGGTGTGTGTTTCGCCTTCAGGCGGCAAAGATGATTATCTCTGCCCCAAAAAACCTAACATATTCTAAATATTATATGAAACCTTACAACAGTGCCCTGGTTTCGTTTTGTATGTGTAAAAAACGAGAAAGCATTGCAAGGTCATTCGTCAGTCATTTTGTGACATCTTCCCGAGACAAGGTTTTAAAGTCAGTTGACTCCCTTGCCTCAGGGAGATGTTGTACGAGAGATGAGATACGTAGCATGTGAGGTGTAGGTGCAGATTGCATCGGAAGCTCGTTGTTGATAGTTCTAAACAGCAGCGTATGATATGAAGGAGTTCTGCACATGAGTGAGTGAGTATGGTTTTACACCGCTTTTAGCAATATTCTAGCAATAGCACGGCGGGGGACACCAGAAATGGGCTTCACACATTGGACCCATGTTGGGAATCGAACCCGGGTCTTCGGCGTGACGAGCGAACGCTTTAACCACTAGGCTACCCGACCGCCCCTTCTGCACATGAACATGGACTAAACAGTTCTACACAACAGCATGGACTGAACAGTTTCACACAACAGCATGGACTGAACAGTTTTACACAACAGCATGGATTGAACAGTTTTATACTACAGCTTAGACTTAACAGTTTCACACAGCAACATGGACTGAACAGTTCTACACAACTGCATGGACTTAACAGTTTTACACAATAGCATGGACTGAACAGCTCTACACAACAGCATGGACTGAACAGTTTTACACAATAGCATGGACTGAACAGCTCTACACAACAGCATGGACTGAACAGCTCTACACAACAGCATGGGCTGAACAGTTTTACACAACAGCATGGAATGAAGAGTCAATTCTTAAGTACCATCTTTTGACGTCTTTTGGTATGACGCTACCAGAGATCGAACCACCAACCTTCCGCTCTCCGGGCAGAAGCTACCAAGCAGACCTTTGAGGCTATCAGAAAATACATTGACCGCCCCTTCTGCACATGAACATGGACTAAACAGTTCTACACAACAGCATGGACTGAACAGTTTCACACAACAGCATGGACTGAACAGTTTTACACAACAGCATGGATTGAACAGTTTTATACTACAGCTTAGACTTAACAGTTTCACACAGCAACATGGACTGAACAGTTCTACACAACTGCATGGACTTAACAGTTTTACACAATAGCATGGACTGAACAGCTCTACACAACAGCATGGACTGAACAGTTTTACACAATAGCATGGACTGAACAGCTCTACACAACAGCATGGACTGAACAGCTCTACACAACAGCATGGGCTGAACAGTTTTACACAACAGCATGGACTGAACAGCTCTACACAACAGCATGGACTGAACATTTTTACACAATAGCATGGACTGAACAGCTCTACACAACAGCATGGACTGAACAGCTCTACACAACAGCATGGACTGAACAGCTCTACACAACAGCATGGACTGAACATTTTTACACAATAGCATGGACTGAACAGCTCTACACAACAGCATGGACTGAACAGCTCTACACAACAGCATGGACTGAACAGCTCTACACAACAGCATGGACTGAACATTTTTACACAATAGCATGGACTGAACAGCTCTACACAACAGCATGGACTGAACAGCTCTACACAACAGCATGGACTGAACAGCTCTACACAACAGCATGGACTGAACAGCTCTTCACAACAGCATGGACTGAACAGTTCTACACTAAAGCATGGACTGAACAGTTCTTCACAACAGCATGGACTGAACAGTTTTACACATCAAAATGGACTGAACAGTTTTACACAACAGCATGGACTGAACAGTTTTACACAACAGCATGGACTGAACAGTTCTACACCACAGCATGGACTGAGCAATTTTACACAACAGCATGGACTGAACAGTTCTACACAACAGCATGGACTGAACAGCTCTACACAACAGCATGGACTGAACAGTTTTACACTACAGCACGGACTGAACAGTTCAACACAACGGCAGTGACTGAACAGTTTTACACAACAGCATGGACTGACCAGTTCTACACAACAGCATGGACTGACCAGTTCTACACAACAGCATTGACTGAACAGTTTTACACAACAGCATGGAATGAAGAGTCAATTCTTAAGTACCATCTTTTGACGTCTTTTGGTATGACGCTACCAGAGATCGAACCACCAACCTTCCGCTCTCCGGGCAGAAGCTACCAAGCAGACCTTTGAGGCTATCAGAAAATACATTGACAAATCAAACTGAATGTTTTGAATGAATAAGGATATACAAAGGTGGACATTGAACGAATTATACCGAGCAGGCATCGTTTTGGTTCGTGAAACGCTAACAGGCGTGGTTTTCATACATTTGAATGCATCTTCACTCCTGAAATAATACACTCGTTCACGATATCACTCGTTTAGAAAGCATCCATTTAGATATTTAAGCGGGGTAGAATAGGTCTTCAGCAACCCATGCTTGCCGTAAAAGGCGACTATGCTTGTGGTAAGAGGCGACTAACGGGATCTGGTAATAAGGCTCGCTGACTCGGTTGATGCATGTCATCGATCCCAATTGCGTGGATCGATGCTCATAATAATAATAAATAAATAGTAACTGGATGGTCTGGTCCAGACTCGATTATTTACAGACCGACGTCATATAGCTGGAATATTGCTGAGTGCGGCGTTAAACAACAAACCAAACCAACCAACGAAAGATATATAAGCTCACTCGTTTCGTGTAAATAAATGAGTAATACTATGGTTTCACGCCACTTTCAGAATAACTCAAGCATTATTACTGCAGGGCCCAATCTAGGAAATCGAAACTTAATCTTCCACTTTCACCACCGGGTGTCCGCATCGCCATTCACATAAATGTTAACAGAGAAGACGTGTTGAACTATTGTAGCTGAATTATTTATACAATTTAATCAGTGGTTGCAATAATTGTATTCATCAGAATATATAATTATGTCAATACTTGAATCGGGAGCATGGAGATAACCTTTCGTCTGAGGTACCGCAATTATCTCTGCAGATTTGCGTCCCTTAGGGGTGGCCGAATCCTATGAATGTGTGATTTACCCTAATTCTGATTCTTTATATGTCATCACCTACCCGTTCTAGCGGGTTTCACCAAAGTGGCATGGTAAACGCCATAGACCCCTCTTACTTTTAGCTGACCATGACCTTTCACAGCAGCATTAAACCATACTCTGAATACTCTCTCAATCTGCTGGTCCATTTTGAAGTCTCATGCCAATTTAGTGAGGACTGAACTTTTATTTCCCAGCACGTCTTCAGAACACGTCACCGTTAGTTTGCCAGGCCTATAAATTTGCTGATTACCAGCAGCCGGAAGGGGCCCTATTTAGCATTCATAGCCCATATTGCCCATGATATAGATGCTGTTGGCGACCATTGTCGACTGATTGGATGAACGAGTGACTGCGTTCTGTATAGATACCTTATCAGGTGCCTGTTTAAACATCGTATCATGATGTTGTTTCCAGACGTTCATTATTTCCTGAGAAGACAGCAACGCCGAAACCGTGAACAGATAAAAAAGGCGCAAAACCATTTCCATAATCCTAAAAAATTCTTATGTGTCTTTTCTGTGTTCAAGTTGATGTTTGAAAAAACATCGTAGTGAAATAAAGTTAATTGGAGATGTAATGAGAAGCTGTTTTACTATATTTTGAAATAATGAATGTTCTGACGATTCAATTATAACGTAAAGAAAAGCAACTTAACCCGTCCCATAACCAAAAACAAATGTACGATTCCGACTGTATCATACGCATGTGTTTGTGAATCACTCTAAATGAGCGATCGTACAATGTTTTCGCGAAAAGGTGAGCTTGTTCTGCGCCAACGCTGGCATTTGTCACAAATACATGCAAAGGCAAGTAAAGTGTTCACCTGAACAGACCCGGAAATTGCATCGGCATCATTTTGCCACTAATAATAAATAATCCACATGCCTACCAAAAACCTTTTGAAAACCTTACCTATGCCTTGATAGCTGCAATCCTGATCAAAGAACTTTTGACAAATCGTCGCACGACACTCAAAAGTTGGAAATGTACTGCACATCAGATGCTGAAGCTGCAGGAGTGAGTGAGTGTGGTTTTACGCCGCTTTTAGCAATATTCCAGCAATATCACGGCGGGACACCAGAAATGGGCTTCACACATCGTACCAATGTCGGGAATCGAACCCGGGTCTTCGGCGTGACGAGCCAACGCTTTAACCACTAGGCTACCCGACCGCCCCTGAAGCTGCAGGAACGTTGGCTATTGGAAAGTTGTAGTATGCATTCTTATGGATAGTTACTCTGAATCTTTATCAATATCATTAAAACCAGATCTTAGTTCTCGCTTCCGCTAAACAATGATCTTAGGACATCCCATTAGGGGTCACGTCAGAACGAACTTTCATCCGACCAGTCAGAGCGTCGCTTACCAGATGATGAAAGTGACAGTCGGAATGTGATTTCTATCTATTAGCCATTCCAGAATGTTCTTTTGTTCAGGTTTGAAAAGTTTAAAGGAGAATTTGTCAAAAAAATGTTTCGAAGCGTAGTCGCCAATTTGAAATTAGTGCAGTAAAGAACGAGAATGCTGCCTTCTGATTGGCTACTGTCATTCCATTGGTCGGTCAAACTTCGCGCAAGGTCGGTCTGACGTGACCCGTAATGGGGTGTGCTCAGATCTTTGTTCAGCGGTATAGCGAGAACTAAGATCTGATTTTAATGAGATTGAATCTTTATGCACAGATCTAAATATGAAACAGACCTGGGATCGTAACTCCCATACTTTAACATAGGCTTACGATAGTTGTAGCGCTAAGACCGCTTTGTGCAAGTGGGCCCTGGTGGTTTCACTGGTCTCTTCTACCTCTAGTTCAGATGGTAAACGTTTTTTACTATTATTAAAACGATAAGATTGTTGCACTTATATTGCGACGTGCATGTACCTGTGTGTGTTTATGTGTCTGCTTGTACTAGTCCGGACTGAGGCCGATTTATAGTGCTAGCTAACTGAGATACCATGCCGCAGTTTAACATGAATACCCCACTCAGTCACAGTAAACTGACTCCGAGCCGAACAGTCCTTGTTTTAGCCCCTTAATGCCGAGCGCCGGACAAGGTAATAACAAGTACCATCTTTTAACGTCTTTTGGTATGACGCGGCCGGGGAACCCCGGACCTTCCGCTCTCCGGGCGGACGCTCTACCACTAGACCACGGAGGCGGTCGCACGTCTATGTTCCTTTGCATGTGTTAGTATCATATCAAGAACACTTTATGATGATCAAATCACACCCTGGGGTGTATGTATAATTAAAACAAAATATCAAACAACAATATCATATGCTTTATTTGTGTGCAACGAAATCCGGTTTTTGTTATATTACACGATATGGGACGAAAACTCACAAGTGGATGTTCAACTAACATATGATCATGGCTGAGAAAATAACGCCTTTTATTAGATCGACAGCCATGACTACTTTGAGTCACAATACATAGTAAACAGAGCCTCTTCAAAGTATTAAATATATTTCTAAATTAAATAGTTTTCGGGGGGCACGGGTAGCCACATGAAGCTGACACGCCGTGATATAACTGGAATACCGTTAAAAGCGGCGTTAAACCCAACTCACTCACTCACCCATTCTAATAGTTTTTATTCAAAATGACATGAGAAATATGGCTGCTTCATTCATATCCATGTTTTAAGTTTGATGGTACTGACTTAAACGAAGTGAGTGAGTGTGTTGGGTTAACGCCGCTTTGAACAGTATTCCAGTTGTGTCACGGCGTGTCAGCTTAATGAGGGAGGAAAGCCCGAAGTTATGCAGGTATCAGACGTTTATCACTTTGGTGAAACCCAAGAGCAAGGGAATGGTGCTGACAAACCTAGAAACATAATCGGGACGACCCGGGATTCGAACCCACGATCATAAGTTTCTGGCGTTCCCAAGGGGCGCAACTCTGCACAGATACTTGCGGCGCCTTAGACGACTGTGCCACCCGTGCCCCCCTCCATATCTTGAAGAAACAGAAGTCGACTAATAGTCTGGACACAAATTATATTCTATCAAACATTTAAACAAGATGCTTTGCTGTTTATATCGTGTGAGCTGTATCACTTTGGTTTTATCAAACAAACTTGAGGTTAAAACAGTTGTCAGATTATATACTCGTATTACATGATCCCCACATAACATGTTTTCGAGCCTCACCTCTTTTCGAGCCACAAACAATACGTAACCATTCGCTTAATGACGTAATCAAGGTAGAACTTCAAAGTTCGCCGATGACATCAAAGTGTTTGCCTCTTGTCGCTGAAGTTACGAATTAAGATACACGAGGTAAGATATTCAAAAAGTAATGAAAACATACCCAAAACTTACTTTTGTACTAATGCACATTTCAATCAAACTTGATCTGATGATTATAATTTTGCATCAGAACAATCGTATGCGCCGATGGTGTATCAGCTGCTGATTGTAACTTCCTGTCTGTTATGTCATGTGACTTGATTGCGTCATGTGACTGATCATGCTGTGCATCTATTTTTAACTTGGCGGGCTCTAACAGTGTTGAACATTGTGTATGTGAAGTTTTATTGTTTAGAATAAAGTTACAATAAACTTACCGTTAGTTAGACGGTCACCGATTAGACAAGACAACTTTATTTTATGGCATTATCGTCATATACGTCGGACCCAACTCATGTTATCCTACCGACTTATTTAACATAGAAAAATCAAAATATAGACTGTGATTGCGTTGATTCGCCGCTGATTGCGTACAGCCGATTGTCAGTGACACTTGACACTGAGTGAGATTTCTCAGTTCGCTGTAAAGTCACTAAGAAGTAGTAGATGGGCTCGTCGGGGATCAGATATCAGTTTGATATATCCGTTAGTTCGCTGTACAGAGTTCGTTATGTACGTAAATTTTATATGATGATATAGAGGAGATAACTCGTGGATTTTGTAACAGTTCGTTGTATCCGGTTGTATGCATGTGAATAAGATTCAACTAAATGGATCGGTGACTTGGTGGATTGTGTTTCATTGTACCCCGACGGCCATTCGCCACCACTTTCCCCCTTTCCGTAACCTGCTTGTCCCGCAATAACACGAGTTGGTCACGAATGCCCCGACGGCATTCAACCACTGGTAAAGTTGTCAGGGACAAAATCGATTATTTACAGGCCGCCCTGATATTGCTGGAATAGTGTAGACTGCAGTAAAAAAGTACAAATCGCAATTTTTTAGATTTATTTAAGAGAAGACAGACACCTATGAAAATATCTGAATTTACGTTTTCTTTGAGTTTCGACAAGTGAAGGTTTATATCGCATAATAATATATGTCAATTGTTTACAAAAAGAAATCATATGAGTGTTATTGGGACAAAACTGCAACTTCATACCAAATTTAATTATGCATGTATCTTGTTCACAAACAGACGCATGAAAAGGATTTTTCTGTACTGAAATTAGCATGTGTTGCAAGGAAAAATACTTCGTGCTGTGAGGGGCTTCAAAATGCAGCTAAAACAATTGGGTTTTCCTGGTTTTTACAAGTGACAAGCCTTCCAATAAATGTAATCACTAACGTGTTGGTATCCAACTTCACCACTGAGTGCGTGCATGTCTAACAAGTTGTTCCATGACGAAAATGTATTGTTCACAGGCCCGCATTTCTCCAAGTCCGCCATCTTTGTCCCTCGGCGTGCCTCCTCCTCAGTAAGCGTGGAGGCGCTAGAAAGTGCTCTCAGCGTGCGTTTCGTTCATAAGGAAATATTCGGAGGAGCTCGCTACATTCGTTACCACTCGCCCCTTTCCGTAGCCTTCAAGAAGACTCGTCCCCCTATCGATGAAAGTTATGTGCGAAAATACGACAAACCAATCAGAATGCGCGTATGATTTCAAGTTCTTCGTCAAAGAATCCCTCAGAAATATTTTTTTGATTTTACATATGTCTTGCATCTAAAAATATATCCAAGACACAGTTAAATGTGTTCAATCATACTGTATAATTCCGCATGTCTCGATGTGCTTTAAATTGCATTTGAAATATATATGGGAAAATAAATGTGAACCATTACGCAACGAGTTGACAATTGTTTTAGGTATGCCCGTCTGCGCTAAGACGGAACCCGGTCGCAAATATGGCCACGAGAGGGGCACGAGTCGCTATTCGGCTTGTCCCGGAATAACACGAGCTGGTCACGAATGGAGCTCGCTAGCGCTCGCTGGTGCCTCGGCACCAAACGGCTCACTGAATGCACCTCGTGTGACGGTAACAAGATGGCGCCTGATTGACTCGTCTCGCTTGGCGAGGCATTATCACGATTAATTTCACAAGAGGTGGTCATTTGACTATCCAATTGTAAACAGAAATTAATGTTTTCAAAGGTAAGACTTTATTTTAGTGTATTGCGATTGTTATTAGACACGTTATGAGAAATACTTTTTAGGGGCTCGAAAACACAGTACGCGAGCATATGACATACATTTTAATCAATCAATAACCCAGTGTACAATGAATACGATGACAAATTAAAATTGAATTGATTCACATACGAATAGATATTATTCATGAATAATGCAGTAAAACAATACAAGTAAACACACAAATATATTATTGACGTAGAAATAATCATACTTATTAATATTGATAATATTCTGTTATCTTGATGTGTTTAGTATTGCAAACAGAGATTTGTACCGAGGGCTAATTGCCACAAGTTGTCGTTGAGTTTATACATCATTGATAACCCATATATAAAAGTGAGTGAGTTGGGTTTTACGCCGCTTTGAACAGTATTCCAGTTGTTTACGGTGTGTCAGCTTGGCGTGGGAAGAAAGCCCGAAGTGATGCAGGTCCCACACGGGTATGGTGCTGACAAACCTAGAAACATAATCGGGGCGAACCAAGATTATCATATGTTTCTGGCGTGTCCAAGGGACGCAACTCTGCTTAGCGAATTGAGTTGCCTTGGGCGCCAAGCTCACCCGTGCCACCTTATATGAAAAAACCCAAAACGTTTTGCTTAAGAATAGCTTAAAAAAGTAAGCCTGAATCGGATTGATTACTACAGTCCTGAACAACAAACTGTCATGTTTTTTTGTTTCTCATGAAGCAATTAAATGAATGTTAAATGTTGAAATGTATTAAGAATGAAATCATAATATGGTAAAAAATGAAATACCGCCTTTTCCCATGAAGGTAAACAGAAGTGGAATATACCCAGGTGGGCGTTGGTTGCTGCCTTTAACTTAATACTGTTGTATGTTCTTGACTTGTGGTCGTCGTACCTGAGGCATTGACATTTACGTCAACACTTGGGTTTTATAATATTAAAGTTTTGATAAATTGCTAAATTACTTAAACCGCTGTAACAAATTTTATGAAGAGACGTAACGTCAATGAACTTCCTGTTCAGTTTTAACCGCGTACGCTGGAAGATGATACCTTGTTTTAGTGAACATGAAATGTCAAAACAGATTATGACAAAAAAACAGAAAAATTAAGCCTTTACATATAAACTATTTATGTGCTATTATTACTTTAAAAACTGCTGATGACACTTCCTAAAATAACCACCCAAAATGTCATAAATAACCAACGTATTCTGTCTGGGCATCTTGCTAGTTGACATGACGAAGCTGACAAAAAAAACAATTATGAAATAAGGTTGGCAAACAACGTACATTTTTTGTAAATCGAACCTTCAACCGCTGTGCCTCTCTTCAGTATAACTACATCTGCCATTCCGTCACTGTGTTATATATACGCCCAATCTTTTTGATGACACCAGGATATTACTCACCGACAAAAGAAACGCGAATACTAAATATGTTGGTTAATATATGAATACTTACTCGTATTCAAGAGATAATAGATTGGTTAGATCCATAAACAAACATATGTTGGGTGAAGCGACACTCATGGACTCATAACGTGACGTCATAGATCCATGTCTCGAGGTGCACCATTTGTCTCGTGCAGGATTAGCGTGTACAGTTTGGCAATCACGTGTAGCATAACGTGACGTCATAGATCCATGTCTCGAGGTGCACCATTTGTCTCGTGCAGGATTAGCGTGCACAGTTTGGCAATCACGTGAAGCATAACGTGACGTCATAGATCCATGTCTCGAGGTGCACCATTTGTCTCGTGCAGGATTAGCGTGTACAGTTTGGCAATCACGTGAAGCATAACGTGATAAGAATAAGACACTGTGGTTACACTTGACTGATTGTTAGTTTTGTCATTATTTGGTACACATAGGAAACATCTCCTCTTAACGTACATACTTCTCTATAAGTTTCGATGGTTCGCGTTTCTTTTGGCAGTGAGTATATGTATCTTGCACCATGTAAAAGAAACACGTTATCTTGTGGGCAGTAACTGAGTTATTTTCATATTAATGTGTGAGATATTTGAAAAAATAACTTTAAAATGAAAACAATGACAAGTGTACCAGAATTAATCACTTGAAAAAATGAATATTGAGCAATGACCAATGCTTGCCGAAAATGGAGTCTTCAAACATGATGCTTGAATATCACATAATTAGATTATTATGAAACCAACCTTGCTACATCTTCTCACAGGCTGTGTCTGGAATGTTTTATTGTCTTCAGCTTCGTAACAGATATACTTTATTAGGGGCATAATCAATACAGTGCTACATACCCACTGCGGTTCAATATAGCGTTGAACACAATGCCCCAATGGATGCTCAGTACTATTATGTTCTTCACGTGCCTTTAGTCGGGACAAGGGGGGATATAAAGTTACAGATCCCAGTCTTCTATCTTCAAGACACATACCTATATCAGTAAATACAGTTAACCATACCAAAATAGATACCGTCTCTCGCGCAAGCCGGGGCGGTCGGGTAGCCTAGTGGTTAAAGCGTTCGCTCGTCACGCCGAAGACCCGGGTTTGATTCCCAACATGAGTACAATGTGTGAAGCCCATTTCTGGTGTCCCCCGCCGTGATATTGCTGGAATATTGCTAAAAGCGGCGTAAAACCATACTCACTCACTCACTCACTCACTCTTGCGCAAGCCTCTATTTAGCCTGGCTTCATGTTGGTCTGTCTTGATTCAAATGGTTTCGTGGTCAAATGCGCCGCATACAGCTTGGCACCCTTATGTCGGTGTCAGTTTGGACATATTCCGTTGGTCATGAGTTCGAATCCAAGGTTTTGCTCCGACTATGACCCTTCTACTATTTCCAGTATATCTGTTGTGGCTTCCCAGAAGGAACACGTCTGAGATCCGCATCCCGTTTGGCTTTCATCTGATATTAAGATGAGACATTAACCAAAACAGTTCTTTTTTTCCGCAGGGTTCATGTTACGCTGTATATGCTGTAGTCGAGGTCGTCCCTGTAGAAGGTTCATACGTCATGTTTGAACTTTTCTCTTTGGCGGTGTGCTGCGTAAAGGTCGAAGGTCAAAAAGGTCAAACATCAACGCTTCATTTGCCTTCATTTTCACAGAGACGTCGAGCCAACCTGAAACATGTAACAAACCTGAAACATGAAACACAATATACAGTGAGACCCCGTCAATACGGACAGTCAAAAATGAAGCCGTCCGGATTGACAAAGTTCCGGAAAAGAACCTAAGCTTGTTTGTTGACTGCGTAATGTGATTTGTATATTGTAGACATTCCGAAAAGTAAATCGCCCGGAATACGAGGTTTCCGGGTTAACGGGGTTTTGTTTGTATGCTGTTTAACGCATCGCTCGGCAATATTTCAGCGACGCGCCAAATTGAGACATAGAAATATGCACTTCGATCAAGGGAGGAAAACGGTGTAATTGTTTATTGTTTATTCCATGGCAGCTTACTTTGTTTTGCACATCAGTGATGGCATGTTTGCAAGCCCATAACGTACAAAATCAATAAAGTTCACCTTGTTCAAATTATTTGCAGAGAGCAAATGACATGTGCTGAAATTAACCTGTCAAGAAAAATCCACTTATCTTTTAGAATGCATACTGGCGATAGGAATTGTTTTGGAGATGAAAAATAATCTTCAATTTATTTCTTACTTAGAGCCCTGCCGCGCTCGGATGATTCAGTGATACAAGCCTCAGGCTGAATTCTAGTACAGGAAATCTGAACAAATTGATGTATACTAAACAAAAATAGTTTTGGGATTATGAATATTTTTGGAATATTTTTTGTAGTGAAGACTGAAAAAACAATTTAATAAAAATATCATTAAACATGATCATAATCCCTAAAGTCTTTGTTCAGTATATTAGAGCACAAATATATATTCCTCCGTACGGAATATAGCTAAACGAGGACAATGCATGATAGGAAGTTAATGGGTTGTTATCTATAATAATGTCACATTAAGATAATGTTTAGAAAAGGGTAATAGTCTTTAATTCACAAATTTAAAAAAAATGGAATTTAAAAGAGGGGAGTGGACTTGTGGTAAAGTCTATATTGCCAACCACATCTGACCAGGGCGAACGGCATAAAACAACATACCATGCGACTCTGTACACTCGTCTATTGAGGTCACTGACAACACATACACTCTTCAAAAAAAAAGAAACGCATAGTTAAAAAAAAGGATATTTATTAAGCAGATGTAAAAGTATCTACACAGAATATGCGTGAACACAATCAAATGAAATCAGACACAGTGATCGACAAAAGCATTGTCGTCATTGTCAGCATTAATTCAGTTCAGTCATTGCACATGTGTAGCCACAAGGGGGCGTCATGGTCAGTACCTGGTCACACCACCTCTTGCAGCCGTCACTGCTCGACACCTCCTTGGCACAGATTGCACAAGTCTTCGGATTTTTTCGTGGGGAATTCTTCGCCATTCCTCCTGTAAGGCGTTGGCGAGTTGTGCCAGTGTGTGTGGACGCTGGTGACGTTGACGGACGCGTCGATCAAGTTCGTCCCACAAATGTTCAATCGGGTTGAGATCAGGCGATTTGGACGGCTATGGATCGACATTGATGTTCTCATTAACAAGGAAATTAAATGTTGCACGTGTTGTGTGGGGCCGAGCGTTGTCATGTTGGAACAGCTCCCTCTGGCGGTCCAAAGTTGGGAGGAGGTGAGGACGCAGCATTTGGTCTATGTATCGGTTTGCTGTAAGATTGCCCTGGACAACCACTTACTGTGATCTACCCGTGTAGGATATGGCTCCCCACACCATGACACACCCTCCACCAAATCGGCCCACCTGTCGAACGCAGTTCGGCGCAAAACGTTCATGTCGACGTCGGTATACACGCTGTCTTCCAAAACGTGACTCATCGCTGAACCAAACGCGTCGCCAGTTCCTGAGATCCCATGCCTGTACTCTGTTGCACCACCGGACACGTCGTTGACGGTGTAGACGTCGCAAGACAGGTCAAACTTTTGGTCGTCTCGCTCGAATTCCTACTTCCCTCAGACGATTTCTGATGGTTTGGTCGGAAATTCTTCGCATACCAGGCACTTGTCCTGCAGTGTCCGTTGCTGTAGCAAATCGATTCCGAAGGTGAGGCAACCGGATGTACCGATCCTGAGCAGGGGTGGTCACTCTTGGTCTTCCACTTCTGGGATGATCTTGAGTCGAATTAGAGCGGGTATATCGATCCCATAGTCGAGATATGGTGCTTTGGTGAACGTTGAAGTGTCTTGCAACGGCAGACTGGGACTCCCCTGCTTCCAAACGTCCAATGGCGATATTTCGGTCAGCTGCAGTTAATCTTGGCATTTTTCGATCTCCGTTTACGTCAGAAAATCCGTAAAGAACTGATGAATTTTGTACTGTCTTTAATAGTCAGTGTCTCTACTCTTGTTTCCAACACTTTGCGCGTGCATTGTGCTGAAAACTTTTTCTGAAAGCAATTTCCGTGCATCCTTTGCATTTTTGCTGATAAACGTTTACAAAAAAACATTTTGAGATGTGTTTGCGCGCAATACACAACAAACATGACATGATTAACGGGAATCAAACATAAGAATTGTCTTTATGACGATTGCTGGGGAAAAATATCTAATTGGAATTTTCAAAACACCTATGCGTTTCTTTTTAGAAGAGTGTATTTACAAGTTCAACAACAATAAATAAAAGGAATGTTCTTGAAGACTGTGTAAAGCAATGGGATGTAGACACGTACACTTTTTACACCCGTTCGACTATTTTTCATTTGAGTGCATATACTGTACACGTGAGTAAGTGAGTGAGTGAGTTGGGTTAAACGCCGCATTGAACAGCATTTCAGTTATGTCACGGCGTGTATGATACAGATCTCAGATGTTTACTACATGTTCGTAGGTGAAAGCACGGGTATGGTGTTCACAAACCTAGAAACAAAAGGGGGCGGTCGGGTAGCCTAGTGGTTAAAGCGTTCGCTCGTCGAAGACCCGGGTTCGATCCCCGACATGGGTACAATGTGTGAAGCCCATTTCTGGTGTCCCCCGCCGTGATATTGCTGGAATATTGCTAAAAGCGGCGTAAAACCATACACACTCACTAGACACAAAAGAGGGGCGAACCGGATGCGAACCTAAAATCATAAGTTTTTGACGTACACAAGGGACGCAACTCATCACAGCGAATTGCAGCGCCTTAGACGATTGGTGCACCCAACTTTAGATGTAGTTTATATAGTGTATAAGTACAAACTGTCTGATAACACGAGTTATGTTCAGTATGTTTCCCATCTAAATATGTGGAGCTATAGTTAACTATTATCAATCTGAAAGCCAAATCTATGAAATTCAATGTATTCCAAGGTTCGGTGGGCACGTCTAGCAGTTGAGGTGCACGCTTGTCACTTAACCGATGCGTATTCCTGGCGATCTTAGCGCTAAGACTATTGTAAGCCTATGCTAAAGTATGGGAGTTACGATCATTTTAGCGCTAAGATCGCTTTGTGCAAGTGGGCCATGTTTTAGGCTGTGACACCTTATCATGGTGTCCCGCTGGGCGATATCTGCGATATTCAAATGCTGTGAAAAACCTAACCGCCTCAATTACTCCGAATTCCAAATTTACATATTAAAACAAATTCTGTAAAATAGAAACACACCAAGTACACACTTTCCTGCATGCTGTAGATAGTTTAACACCGTCTAGTATTTCAGGAGCGGTGGTGTAACGTAGTGGGTAAGGCGTTCGCTCGTCACGCCGAAGGCCCGGGTTCAAATCCCCATATGAGTACCATGGTGTCCCATATTGCCGGAATATTGCTAAAGGCCGCAAAAAACCTTACTCACCTGTTTCAGTTATATCACGAACTAGGAAATTATAATCGGTGAATCTCTCATTCGAACCAAAGATAATAGAATTCTGGCATTCTGGTACGCATAGCGAACAGAAGCGCCATTACGACTGCTATATGGTCTACTGCACGACATGTACGTGCCATATTGTTTTCATGCTGTACATGGGAACACAGTATAAATAGCATGCTACCAAAGGAAATGAATGTGCTTACATTACTAATGTAACATCAGCATGCATGATAAACTATAGGCAACACTCATCAGTAATGCAGACTTAAAATACACCGTCGGTGATGCATGGGACCACCAAATTTGGGAATTGTGGGATGGGCTACCCTGAGGATAATGACCATGTGTCACCTGTCAGACTTGGGGGGAGGCGGGGCTAAGTGTATCTTTGTTCCCCACATCCCTTCCCATTTGTCCTTACGTCGTGGGAGGGGCGCCCTATTACTGTTTGTCGACGGGCCATTGACTCGGTCGCCATTTCGCTGTACATGTAGGTTGGGGTCTGAGACTTCTTGTCACCTACGAAAAAACAAACAAATAACATTCGCTTAATTGCTAGATTAGTTTGGGAGTATAATCAAAGCTTGTTTCCTACTCGTGAGAACTTGGAACTGTTTCGCCGTGTGCGAAATCGGCTGTCCCGGAAGCGCTCGTTAAATCTCCAACACCACCATCACCGGATTTACGGCAATGTCAAGAAAAAGAAAGACCCGTGAAGTTAGAGTGAGTGAGTGAGTTGGGTTTAACGCCGCTTTGAACAATATTCCAGTTTCACCACGGCGTGTCAGCTTGATGTTGGAGGAAATCCCGAAGTGAGCAGGACCTGGCATCAGATGTTTACCACTTTGGTGAAACCCACGAGCACGGGTATGGTGCTGACAAACCTAGAAACATCATCGGAGCGAACCGGGATTCGAACCCACAAACATAGGTTTCTGGCGATCTCAAGGGACGCAACTCTGTACACCGAATTGCGGTGCCTTTGACGACTGGGCAACAAACAGATTAGTACATGTTAGGGTCACTAGGGAACTATATTGGTTAGTGTTTCCATCACCCCAAAAAGTCGATAATTATGAATAAAAGCGACACAATTTAATCCATAATCATAAGACATCTCTGCCAAAAGCCGGTTGTACGATTCCGACTATATTATGAGCATGTGTCTGTGAATCACCATCAAACAGTGATGATACCAGGTGGTTAGGTTATGTTAGCGTATCCCCCCCCCCCCCCCCCCCCCCCCCCCCCCCCCCCCGGTTGCACCCGTCACAAACACATGCAAAGGCAGGTTCGTTTTCATTATTATCAAGAAGTGATGAATCAATTCAAGAAATTTGAAAAGACATGCAGAAAACTCTTGTGCTGCTTAAGTGTACGTGAAGGTATTGTCGCTCAAGATAAAAGACTAAAATGTCGACATAATAGTTGGTGAGGTGAAATCGGGTTTAATGTCGAGTCCATGATTATTGCACTTACATAGCAGGTGTGTGTGTGGCTGCTTGTACTGCTTGTACTGATACCGATTTATAGTGCTTGCCCACTGAGATATTAACGCAATTTAACATAATACCCCACTCAGACACAGTATACTGACTCCGAGCTGACCAATCCCTGTTTTAGCCCCTTGATGCCGAGCGCTAGACAGGGTAACAACAAATACCATCTTTTAACGTCTTTTGGTATGACGCGGCCGGGGATCGAGCCACGGACTTTCCGCTCACCGAGCGGACGCTCTACCACTAGACCACTGACATGCGCAAAATGCACGTTCTGTGTGTGAAGAAAAAGGTCAGAATTGGTCAGGAAAAGGCACGACCCTGTGATAAATACCCGTAGGCAAATCTGGCATAAAACGGGTGCGAAAATGTTGCCAAAAGTGGTCATGCCTTGATTAACATTGGAACAGAGACAAAGGCAATGGGAATGTTGGATATGGGTCAACTCAGGCCCATGTTGCTGGGGTAATGGGCTGTTCAAGAAGGACGATACTGAGGTTAGTCAGCCGGTTAAGGCCGACAGGTGGAACAACAGATAGCCAAGGAGCGGTACACCCAGAGTTACCTCCCCTCCGGAAGACCGCCATTTACGGCTGCTTCACCTTAGGAACAGATACCTCACATTGACATCATCGGGACGACATGCTCTTGGTCATTCCATCAGCAGAAAGACTGTGTCCAGACGACTCCTTCACTATAGTCTGAGAGCCTACCGACCGTTCAAGGGCATGACGTTAACCCGTGCACATCGACGTCAGAGAATGAGGTGAGCGGGGAATGTCGAGCGATGGCAGCGGAGAAATTGGCGCAGAGAACTGTTTAGCGATGAGAACAGGTTCCAACTCTTCAAAGCAGGTGGCAGGGTGCGTATTTGTCGGAGGCCAGAGGAACGGACGGCACGTTGTTGCGTCCAGGAAATTGAACCATACGGTGTCGGCAGTGTGATGGTCTGGGGTGGGATTTGTGGAGACATGAAGACTTATCTGGTTGTTATTGATGGCAATCTTACAGCTGCACGCTACATTAATGAAGCGTTAACGCCAGTTGTGTTGCCATTTCTTCAACGTCACCAGCAATATAACGCCACGCCTCATACAGCCCGCATTACCAGAACATTTTTCAACGCCAACAACGTGAACCTTCTTCCGGCAAGATCTCCTGCCATGTCGCCAATAGAACATCGTGGGACCACTTGGGACGACAGATTAGGCAACGTCAGCCACGTCCAGAGACAAGAGTGGCGTAAGCACAGGCATTGCAGGCAAAATGGCGTCTGATCCCTGTGCACGCCATTAGACGACTGATTTGTCGTGTCAGAGCCTGCATCGAAGCTAGGGGAGGACACACTCGATATTGACTGGGTAGTTGCTTTTTGACATTTTGAAAGTGTTAACCACGTAAAACATGCCAAAAAATAAATTTATTCCGCCAGATCTGTCAGTGTTTATGCAAACATGTTGTAAAATTACCCTGTTTTAAATATACAACAATCACCGTTAAAAAATAGAACTTTGTTATTTTGTTGCTTTTAAAAATATACGAGGTTGCGTTTCTTATGTCCTGGAGTTTATGTGTCGGTATTGTTATGGTAAAATTAAAATACATTCTGCATGAAAACATATTGGCATATCAATTTGACAGCCATTTTAAATTTCTTGGGGGCATGCATAGTCTTACATATTGCGCTCATATTGCAAGTGAAATACGTTTTTTACCTCCAGTATATATCAAAGTGTATGTAAAGGTGTATTTATAAGCCATCTGAGAGAAACATAATCCCGGAGAAGAAACATCGTTTGTTTTTTTATTACATTTATATGGGGGACACGGGCCCAGTTGTGCAGAATTGCGTCCCTTGGGCACGCCAGATACCTATGATTCATGGTTCGAATCCCGGTTCGTGCCCTTTATGTTTCTAGGTTTGTCAGCACCATACCCGTGCTCGCTGGTTTCACCAAAGTGGTAAACGTCTGAGACCTGCATCACTTCGGGTTTTCCTTCCACATTAAGCTGATTTAACTGGACTACTGTTCAAAGCGGCGTTAAACCCAACTCACTCACTGCAGCAATGTGACGGCGGTCTGTAAATAATCGAGACTGGACAAAGGAATCTAGTGCTTGACATCATGAGCATTGATCTACGCATTTGGGAGAAGAATGAGGAAATAAGTCGTACAAAAGACAAATGATAGCTTCAAGTTTTCTGAAAATCTTACGACCCTTCAATGCTACAAATAATTTGATGGTTTCATCAGTTTGGGAACAGGTCTAAAACACCCCTTAACATTCCAGTGTGACAAGGCTATTCAGAGGACTAAATGTCAGCTTCCAGTGATTACTATAAACCGTCAACGTCAGAGAGTAACCAGTCTCGATCATCCCACGAAATATAACTCTATGGGACAAGTAATTAGTGAGTGAGTGAGTATGGTGTTACGCCGCTTTTAGCAATATTCTAGCAATATCACAGCGGGGACACCAGAAATGGGCTTCACACAATGTACCCATGTGGGGAATCGAACCCGGATCTTCGGAGTGACGAGCGAACGCTTTATCCACTAGGCTACCCCAATCCCCCTGAACAGGTAATAAAACCAAGACTCCTTTCATGTCACGTACAAGTTACAAATAGTCAAATGGTTTCGCACTACTAATGTCACATACAAGAGGACATTCCTATCTAAATTGTGACTAATATTCTTGTTATTTATAAAAAACACCATCAACACCAGTTATTCAACGAAATAGATTCCATTGGGCGAAAAAGCCAAAATACCTGTAAAAAATATATGAATGGGTCACTGAAAATCAGTGATGACATCAGGTGTTGGCGAAGAGAGTCAGCTTGTCCTGCCCTAGCGGTACACCGGGCACTAAATCGCGTACACGGGATTGAACACACTAACATTGTATTCAAATCAATCAATCATAGGTCAACTGGTCTTACGTTTACTAATATCACACATAAGAGACCATTCATACTTAAATGAGGGCTACGCTCGGGTCAATTGAACAGTTCGAGCAAATGTGATTGAATACAGTAATTATTTTGCCTTCAACACAGTTACTAAGATATATATCAGTCCAACAGTTACCAAGTACCCTAATTACACGGAGACATTGTCTCCGTTCCAAAGGGCACCAATTACGTTGAGATCCAGACGGGAGATGTTATTCTCTGGCGTGGAGGTTTTATATTTACGGAACACAGTGTCCACCTTTAAACCTTCCAATTATTAATGTATAAAAAAATCGGATCAATCATAACTAAATCGGCAAATCAAGTTTAAACTTGTAAGAATATAGTTCAGGGGGAATGTGGAAGAGTGCCGATGTTTATACACGACAACTGAAAGGTCATACAATGTTGGTTCAGACAATTACATTTCTCAAACAATAGCAAGGGGAAGACTATGGAGGTCAATGGTTACTTACGCAGCAAGGGAAAGACTACGGAGGGCAGTGGTTACTTACGCAGCAAGGGGAAGACTACGGAGGTCAATGGTTACTTACGCAGCAAGGGTAAGACTATGGAGGCCAGTGGTTTCTTACGCAGCAAGGGGAAGACTACGGAGGCCAGTGGTTTCTTACGCAGCAAGGGGAAGACTATGGAGGTCAGTGGTTACTTACGCAGCAAGGGGAAGACTATGGAGGTCAATGGTTACTTACGCAGCAAGGGGAAGACTATGGAGGTCAATGGTTACTTACGCAGGAAGGGGAAGACTATGGAGGTCAGTGGTTACTTACGTAGCCAGGTGAAGACTACGGAGGTCAATGGTTACTTACGCAGCAAGGGGAAGACTATGGAGGTCAATGGTTACTTACGCAGCAAGGGGAAGACTACGGAGGTCAGTACTTACTTACGTAGCCAGGGAAAGACTACAGAGGTCAGTGGTTACTTACGTAGCAAGGGGAAGACGATGGAAGTCAGTGGTTACTTGCCTATCTAGTGGAAGACTACGGAGGTCAACGGTTACTTACGTAGCAAGGGGAAGGCTATGGAGGTCAGTACTTACTTGCGTAGCAAGGGGAGACTACAGAGGTCAATGGTTAATTACGTAGGAAGGGGAAGACTACGGAGGTGAGTAGTTACTCACGTAGCAAGGGGAAGACTACGGAGGTCAATGGTTACTTACGTAGCAAGGTAAAGATTATGGATGTACGCTTTTCAATCCTCTTATAATAGCTCTTAAAGGTTTAACGGCGTTCGGTGATGGTGGGCGGTGAAATCGTGAAGTATTTGTAGAGCTTACTTGACAATGATGCTTCTTGATGCAGGGGTGTAGGGCTTGGTTATTAGGCCGATACTAACATGAGACATTTGCAGGTCACACCGACCTCTCTTCCGAATAGAAGTCATTTTGAAGGATGCTTATCTTAGAAACCATTAAACTACCTTACGATTTAACCAACTGGGTTTGCTGGTACCTTTTTGCGTACACTTTGAATGTCTGAATATGGAGCTGTTAATATCTAAGTTTGAACCATGTGTACGTAACCGCTGGCCCCTATTGTCTTCTCTGCTCTGAACGCATCACTGCATGAGGATGAATGAGTGAGTGAGTGAGTGAGTGAGTGAGTAAGTTAGTGAGTGAGTGAGTGAGTGAGTGAGTGAGTGAGTGAATATTGTCTAGTAACATCACGGCACCCTATATTGGTCAGAAAATCCAGTGGTTAACAATCTAAGCAACGTATCGCACGTGAACAATTGCAAACGATCAGATCACAGTTTGTAGGGGCACGGATGGCCCTGTCTTCTCAGGCGCTGTTGTGTTGATCGCGGATGCAAAAAATATCCCTAAGCTGCTTGTTTTAGATTTGTAAATATGTTCACCAGTAGCCCATCATGTTTAAAATATGCACCAAGAAGGAACTGCTTTGATATAACAGGACAAAATCTTCGTATCATGGGGGCACGGGCTCCAGTCGTCTAAGGCGCCGCAATTCCCTGTGCAGAGTTGCGACCCTTGGGAACGCCAGAAACTTATGATTGTGGGTTCGAATCCCGGTCCACCCCGATTAGTTTTTATGTTTGTCAGCATCGTTCTATGCAATTACGATACAATGATACGCATCAAACGAGTCAGCAAGCCTGACCATCCGATCCTGTTAGTCGCCACTTACGACAAGCGTGGGTGACCCGGATAGTCACTAGTTGTATGTCACAAAGTTGTACAATGTATTGATGTTGACTCATACACAGGTAATAGAAATGACCGTATCATATATACGTAAATGCGGCGTGAAATAATACTCACACACACTTTTAAACTGAGGCTATATACCGACAGTAATGATCTCGGTTACAACATAGGGAGTTGTTTGGTTCATAGCCGTTCTGAACCGTGAAGATCCGGGGTAGAATAGATCTTCAAAAACCCATGCCAGCCGTAAAAGGTGACTATGCTTCTCGTAAGAGGCGACTAACGGGATCGGATGGTCAGGCTCGCTGACTTGGTTGATGCATGTCATGGTATCCCAATTGCATGGATCGATGCTCATGATGTCAATCGCCGGATTGTCTGGTCCAGACTCGAGTATTTACAGACCTCCGTCACATAGCTGGAATATTGCTGAGTGGGGCGTTAAACAACAAACAAACAAACCAATTATAGCTGTTCTAAATGAAAGCGTGTTCTTCATACTCACGTGCAACCTTGCGCTCTGACATTACAAACCAGACGTGTTTTATGTTATACCAGTATTCAACGGCAGCACGACACAGAAGAAAAAACTGGACATTCAGTTGTAAAAGGAACCTTAGATTTGAATAAACAGAATTCGGAATTGCGAATTAATCTGGTCTTTGTAAAGGTCATGAGAAGTAACAAAATGTTATAGCGCTTGATTTGGTTTTATGAGATTGATTTTAAGCTTCACAAACGGTGGTTTGGGGGTTATTTGGTGATAATGTCTGTTTCTAGATGCATGTATATGGATTGTTCTTGGATCAGAGGACTGACACGATGGTATAGCTTGTGCTCGTAATAAATAATCGTTTAACGCTGTAATAATATTTCAGTTATTTCGCGGTCCCGGTCGGGATTCTGTGTGAGAATAGGACCCCGACAGCTCATAGTCTGTAATCGACCAGTTGTTATTCTGGGTCGGGTTTGGTGTGGTTGGATTGGTTTGGATTTTGTTGTGTTGTGTTGTTTGGGGGTGGGGTGAAAGAGAGAGGTGGGGTGGGCTGGGGTAAAAGAGAGAGGGGGTGGGGGTCAACAACTAGCCTAGCCAAACTCGTGATATGGATTGAATGCGACAATAAACAACATTCACTCACTCAGTCAGTCGGGGGCACGGATGGCCCAGTCGTCTGCGTCGCTGTGCAGAGTTGCGTCCCTTAGGCACGCCAGAAACATATGATTCTGGGTTCGATTCCGGTTCGCCCCGATTATGTTTCTAGGTTTGTCAGCACCATACCCGTGCTCGTGGGTTTCTCCGAAGTGGTAAACGTCTGAGACCTGCATGTCTTCGGGCTTTCCTCCCACATTAAGCTGACACGCCGTGATATAATGGAATAATGTTAAAAGCGGCGTTAAACCCAACTCACTCACACTCACTCAGTCATACTTAAGCGTTTCGGCTGAATGTGGATGGAGTGCACCATGTAACGCAGAACATACACCTTTACTACTTTGGTGAAATCAATAAGAAATAAAGGGATATGATGATGACAGACCAAGGATCCTGGTACCGCAAAGGAAGCGCAACTATACAGCGAATTATAGCCCCTTAGAACGCTGCGTCAGCTTTAAAAAGAACATGACCAATCTATTCCGCCATGATATCGCTGCAACATGGGTTGCGTAAAGACCAACTCACACGCTTTTATGCTGAGTCTTGAGTGGCTATTTTACAAGTTTAACCGCAGGTCCTGTGTAATATCTGAAGCTCGGCTGAATGCTTCTAGTTCACAGTGCCCTTTTTTGGATATCAACTTCATTTATTGTAGTTCAGAAACGTTTTGATTACAGGCTGTTGCAGCAATCATTCTTTACATCCTTGTAATGACTCTTATCCAACATGGTGATACTCCCGTGCGTGACACCCAGAACCCAGAACGATGCTGTGGCGGGTTCTGCAGAAACCAACCCTCCATCAGCGAATACGCATGGAGATGGGAATCAAGACCCATCAAAACACACGCAAGTCCTTTGATTCAGAGTACAATAGGGGGCACGGGTGGCCCAGGCGTCTAAAGCGCCGCGATTCGCTGTGCAGAGTTGCGTCCCTTGGGCACGCCAGAAACCTATGATTGTGGGTTCGAATCCCGGTTCGCCCCGATTATGTTTCTAGGTTTGTCAGCACCAAACCCGTGCTCGTGGGTTTCACCGAAGTGGTAAACGTCTGAGACCTGCTTCACTTCGGGCTTTCCTCCCACATTAAGCTGACACGCCGCGATATAACTTGAATACTGTTAAAAGCGGCGTTAAACCCAACTCACTCACTCGAGTACAGAGTACAATAAATGTGGCATGTTGTACGTATGCTTTCGACCCTATGCCAAAGAAACGTGAATTTGTAGGATGTAAATTTTGTTTGGATGTTTTTGTTTGATTTCAGCAAAGAACTTCTAAATGGTTGTGACGATGAAGAAAAGGAAAATAATCTACCACAATGGTCAGTTTACACAGCCGTTATCGAACAGTGATTGATTTCCGGGTTTATCAGTCCTCTGGATTATAGCTGGATTATGTGAGTTACCGAGGTCCTTTAACCATGCAAGTGACTAAACACAGACACGGAGGTGGGTCGCGGCTGTTGCGTGTGAGTGAGTGAGTGAGTGAGTGAGTGAGTGAGTGAGTGAGTGAGTGAATGAGTGAGTGAGTGAGTGAGTGAGTGAGTGAGTGAGTGAGCGAGCGAGCGGGGCTCATCTTGTAGTAGGCACTATGACAACAGACTGTAATGGACCGTTTGCTTTAACATTGAACGGAATTGGACAATTAGTTATTGATGCACTATGGATGCGAGTTTCCTCGGGGACATTCTTTTCTGAAGCCTCTTGTAACCATTCGTCGATTCATTTGACAGAGTGTTTTTGATATTCCATTGAATGAATTGGTCGCCTTTAGGCCGCTGAGAGCGTTATACCAACCCAGTCACGACATTGGATTCAAGTGCTAAGTGGGCTCATCGTCCCATATACCCATCTCTCTATTCTCAAGGGGCACGGGTCTAAGGTCTAAGGCGCCGAGATGCGCTGTGTAGAGTTGCGTCCCTTGGCACGCCAGAAACCTATGATTGTGGGTTCGAATCCCGGTTCGACCCGATTATGTTTCTAGGTTTGTCAGCACCATACCCATGCCACGCTTTGGGCTTTCCTCCCACATTAAGCTGACACGCCGTGATATAACTGGAAAACTGTTAAAAGGGGTGTTAAACCCAACTCACTCACTCACTCTCTTTTGTCAGGCTGTCTCGGGCTGTCAGGCTCGCTGACTTGGTGGATGCATGTCATCGTATTCCAATTGCGTGGATCGATGCTCATGATATCAATCACTGGATTATCTGATCTATTTACAAATCCTCGTCATAAAGCTGGAATATTGCTGAATGAGGTTTAACAATAAACAAAAAAACCTATAAAACCACTCCCTCTCAATAAGAAAGAGAGTTAACACACGTTAATTCGTGAAATTATATCTAAACTCAGTAGTTCCATTAATTGCAAGTGTACATTAATTGATGTGTATTCAAGATTAAGTAGGCATGAAATAATTTACAACCAACTATCTTTTTCCTCAGAAATAATGGAGAGTTAAATAATGGAGTGACGTCAGATATGTGTTTAAAAACGAATTGAATCTTCCATTTATTTGAGATATTTGCAGTCATGCTTCTTGGTCACCTCTTTGATCTTCTGAGTGAGTAAGTGGACACATCATACAACAATATTCATTTTGTGTCACGACAGCAACCTTAAATAAGATACACGGTGATGTTTAGCACAAGAGCCATCAACGCAACGGGTACACGGTGATGTATAGCACAAGAGCCATCAACGCATCGGGTACACGATGATGCATAGCACAAGAACCATCAACGCATCGGGTACAAGGTGAAGTATAGCACAAGAGCCATCAACGCAACGAGTACACGGTGATGTATAGCACAAGAGCCATCAACGCATCGGGTACACGGTGACGTATAGCACATGAGTCATTAACGCATCGTATACACGGTGATATATAGCACAAGAGCCATCAACGCATCGGGTACACGGTGATGTATAGCACAAGAGCCATCAACGCATCGGATACACGGTGATGTATAGCACATGAACCATCAACGCATCGGGTACACGGTGATGTATAGCACAAGAGCCATCAACGCATCGGATACACGGTGACGTATAGCACATGAGTCATTAACACATCGTATACACGGTGATGTATAGCACAAGAGCCATCAACGCAACGGGTACACGGTGATGTATAGCACAAGAGCCATCAACGCATCGGGTACACGATGATGCATAGCACAAGAACCATCAACGCATCGGGTACAAGGTGAAGTATAGCACAAGAGCCATCAACGCAACGAGTACACGGTGATGTATAGCACAAGAGCCATCAACGCATCGGGTACACGGTGACGTATAGCACATGAGTCATTAACGCATCGTATACACGGTGATATATAGCACAAGAGCCATCAACGCATCGGGTACACGGTGATGTATAGCACAAGAGCCATCAACGCATCGGATACACGGTGATGTATAGCACATGAACCATCAACGCATCGGGTACACGGTGATGTATAGCACAAGAGCCATCAACGCATCGGATACACGGTGACGTATAGCACATGAGTCATTAACACATCGTATACACGGTGATGTATAGCACAAGAGCCATCAACGCATCGGATACACGGTGATGTATAGCACATGAACCATCAACGCATCGGATACACGGTGATGTATAGCACATGAACCATCAACGCATCGGGTACACGGTGATGTATAGCACAAGAGCCATTAACGCATCGGGTACACGGTGATGTATAGCACATGAACCATCAACGCATCGGATACACGGTGATGTGTAGCACAAGAGCCATTAACGCATCGGGTACACGGTGATGTATAGCACAAGAGCCATTAACGCATCGGGTACACGGTGATGTATAGCACATGAACCATCAACGCATCGGTACAAGGCGTAAAATCAACCAGATAAGCCATTGTGGCCACCAGATTCACTTTGTACGACAAGTATTGGTGCCTATTCGGCCCCAACAAATGGACAAAATGGAAAAAAAAGGCTCTAAAAAAACAACATTTAAAGGACGGCACGATAAAACGGACATGGATTTATGAAAAGGGTAAAAGGTGACCGTGTTATGCCTCAGACTTTTACGTCATCACTTGTCGTCCTAGCGACGTGATAGAAAATCATTACGGATCTCCCTCTCCGTACAGACAGATTAGATGAACAGCGCTGGTCTTTGCGGCCTATAATCTAATCTCTCTGGCGTCTCAGACATGAAGCCCTACCTCTGACAGAAAAGACATATGACAAACTTGGTCCTTTTCTCCAAACTCGATACCGCGTTGTCTTATTCACCCGATAATTTAGTTGTAAATACGTTGTAAATCCAGTCTCCTTGCAGCATCGTGGTAAAAGACACACAGAGGTTTATTTACGGACCAAAAACTAGGTACAAGCGTAGATCATACGGCTCGACCTTCGGACAGGAATGTAATAAGCGCAGAGGTAATCTGGAAAACTGCGATAATTTTGTTGTGAGATCGAATAAATCAGGTTGCGAATCACGTGATATTTAGAGTTACAAGTGGTTAGGTCGCGTGCTATCCGAAGTCACAAAATATCCTGAGTTCACGATGACAGTCAAATCTCGCGTGAGAAAAGGAGGGGCGGTCGGGTAGCCTAAGGGTTAAAGCGTTCGCTCGTCACGCCGAAGACCCGGGTTCGATTCCCGACATGGGTACAATGTGTGAAGCCCGTTTCTGGTGTCCCCCGCCGTGATGTTGCTGGAATATTGCTAAAAGCGGCGTAAAACCATACTCACTCACTCACTCACTCACTGCGGATAAGAGGACTTATTGGCTACAGAATCGTAGTGACATCTGAGTGAATGGAAAAGAGTACGTGTTTTTGAACAACAGGCGTTGTACGATGTTTTACAAAACAGTGGTTTTAGTTAAATACATGGATTGCAATGATGGCAAGGTCTGCTCGGTAGAGGCGAAGTCACCGCACTCATTGCAGGGTTGGCCCTAACAACGGAAGTCTTGATATGGGCTACTGATTACAGGGGTTTAATAGCTCTGATAAACGTCGGTCATGTATAGATGCACTGATCACGGGTTTGTATGTCCCTGAGAAACGGTAATTTTGAAATAGTTGCTCTGATCGCGGGTCTGAATGTCCCCCAAAAGCTGTGGTCTTTTAACACAGGCACTGATGGCGGGTCTGTATGTCCCCGATAAACGGTGATCCGGAAACATACGCACTGATCGCGGGTCTGTATGTCCCCGACAAACGGTGGTCTTGAAACATACGCACTGATGGCGGGTCTGTATGTCCCTGACAAACGGTGGTCCGGAAACATACGCACTGATGGCGGGTCTGTATGTCCCCGACAAACGGTGGTCTTGAAACATACGCACTGATCGCGGGTCTGTATGTGCCCGACAAAGGGTGATCCGGAAACATACGCACTGACCGCGGGTCTGTATGTCCCCGACAAAGGGTGATCCGGAAACATACGCACTGACCGCGGGTCTGTATGTGCCCGACAAAGGGTGATCCGGAAACATACGCACTGACCGCGGGTCTGTATGTCCCCGACAAACGGTGATCCGGAAACATACGCAGTGATGGCGGGTCTGTATGTGACCGACAAACGGTGGTCCGGAAACATACGCACTGACCGCGGGTCTGTATGTCCCCGACAAACGGTGATCCGGAAACATACGCACTGACCGCGGGTCTGTATGTCCCCGACAAAGGGTGATCCGGAAACATACGCACTGACCGCGGGTCTGTATGTCCCCGACAAACGGTGATCCGGAAACATACGCAGTGATGGCGGGTCTGTATGTGACCGACAAACGGTGGTCCGGAAACATACGCACTGATGGCCGGTCTGTATGTCCCCGACTAAGGGTGATCCGGAAACATACGCACTGATGGCGGGTTTGTATGACCCGACAAACGATGATCCGGAAACATACGCACTGATGGCGGGTCTGTATGTCCCCGACAGACAGTGGACGCGAAATAGAATCACTGATCGCGGGCCTTACGACTTGAAATGAATAAGTTGCCCAACAATCTCTTATAACCTATGTCATACAACGAAACGTGTGATGCATTAATATATGTTTGATTTCCATTTGATGTTAGATCCGACAGTGATTACCTGTACGAAACTTAGATTTAAGAATTATTTCCCAGACAACCCCTGTCATACGAGATACACTGTACGTCGTTGGATAAGCCCGCTTCTCTGTCATTACAGTCTTACCAGGGACGCCCTTAACAGAGAAGATTACAGGGCGTGGGACTCAATCAACGTCCATCTTTACATCGCTGCATTTGACATCATATAAGTATATAAGTATGGAAATATGCACGGTATGCTGCATGTGACACATACAGTTATCATTGAATTATGTATACCCTTGATCAGATTCAGAACCTGATATAGAGAAAAAGTTATGACCTTGACCGCTTAAGGTCAAGTGGAATAGAGACAACCCCCACAATGCGTCTAGTACAGGATGAACTATCTACACGATAAACCTGAAAACCTAAGTACCCCCAAATACCCACGCCGCAGGAAGTATTTATCGTATATCCAAGTTCGCGACTCCTTTGCACTCAAAAATATTCCAACTACATGACACCGGTCTGTAAAAAATTGAATCTGGACCAGAGAATCCATGGATTGACATCATGAGCATGAAAATCAAAATTAATATAAACTGACGGCAAAATAAACTTACGAAAAAAAGAAACTTTACCACTTAAAAAAATAAATTGCAAAAAAATAAAAATACAAGTTCTCACTAAGTCAATGTAAAACACATAGTCCAAACACAACAATGCTCTATGCAGAAAATAATACACGCCCACGATACGTTTGTTACTGTAGAAAATGCGAAAAAGTGGACACGTACCGCTTGGGAAGCCAAAGCCACAATAAAGGTATATAAATGATACGTAAGATATGCCACAATAAGGGTATATAAATGATATGTCAGACACTCACACCGATAAAAAAAGACACTACAGAAATGCCACGATTGACCCCTGAACAACGCAAGCGGACCCTGGGTATGATAGAGCTGGGGGCCACCCTGCTCTATATTGCTAGAACTTGTGGTTGTTCCCGTGTTGCTGTAACTAACCTAATGCAACGTTACAGACAGAACGGGCAGACATGAGACCGACCACGATCAGGGTAACTACGCCCAATGAAGACCGGTACTTGCCTACTTTGCATCTCCGTAATCGATTCCTGACAGTGACGTCATCACCGTCGAATAACCTATGGGAATATGGTAAGTCGACATACCGTGGCCCAGCGACCCAGGGCTCAACGAATTAGGGCTGACAGACCTTACAGAGGACAGTTATTGACAGCGCAACGTCGTTGTCAGAGATTGAAATAGTGCCGGACTGTTAGTCTTTGGCAGCGACGTGACTGGCAGAGGGTCGTCTTTACTGGTAAAAGACGGTTCTGTCTGTTCAGAGCTGATGGAAAACAGGATGTTTACCGCCGAAGGGGAGAACACGCGGCGGCATGTTGCGTTCAGGAGGTCGTGCCGTATGGTGGAGTGGATGTTATTGTGTGTGGAGGAATTTGTGGGCAGGAGGTAACACTACTGGTCATCGGTAACGGACATTTGACACCTCAACGTTACATGGATGACATTCTTCGTCCGATTGTCCTACCATTTCTATTTGGCCTGCACACTCCCCAGTCATGCCCACCATTGAACATCTCTTGGATGTCATGGATCGTCGTGTTCGACATCGACCACAAAAACTGATCCAGGCCCTCCAAGAAGAATGGCGACGTATCTCACGTGACGTCGTCAGACGAATGACTTTTTTTCTGGCGCCGGAGAATTTGTGCGTGTCATGTAGCAGGGGGTGGTCATACACGCTATTAATGTAACGTGTCATTGAACTTTAGCGATTTTTGATGTGTGTTCCCTCTGTCCATTACGTTGAAAGCTTGTTCTTCAAGTAGGGCAACTGGCATGCCAATATCTGATGCTGTATGACTATATTTTTAATGTTGATTTCTTTGACATTTTGATCTTTTCAATTATAAATTTCGCTTCATGCATCAATCTTTTGTGTTTTTAAAACTAGAGTGATTCAGAACCATGGTTAAGTTCTATTTGCCATCAGTTTATATAAAATATAATTTATTCAAACATTTTTTTGCTCTTTAATAAGTGAGTTAATTGGGTTTAACACCGCTTTTAACACTATTCCACTTATATCAAAGCGTGTAAGTTTAACGTGGAAGGAAAATCCGAAACGACTATAAGGCTGATAAACCTAGAAACATAATCGGGGCAAACCGGGATTCGAACCCTCAATCATAGGTTTCTGGCGTGCCCAAATGATATAACCCTGTACAGTGAAATACGCCGCCTCAGACCACCCGTGTCCCCGTTTTTTTTTTTTTTTATTAATCTACATTATCACCTTTGCGTAAAACACCACTGATCAGTTGGGAGTAACACAAGGCACTGTGAGTAATGCTATCTCAGGTTCCAAAAGTAGATATACTACTCAACTTTTGAAAGGGATACTGAGATGTTTCCTACTTTTATAAAAGCCATAAGCAACTTAATGCAATGGTATATAAATTACTTATTGTGTGTAATGATGCTAAAAATGAGTCAGTTCCCAGAGTGTATTGAATGATTTTTGCATGAAAGCTTCGATCAGTCGATCAGTTACATTCAGTCCCTGCCTGGTCACATAGAATATCCCTATCACAAGTTGAGTAGAATAGTAGCGTTGCATTGCACTCTACATGCCCATTCATCTCATCATGAAGGTGGTGATCCTTGCTGAAGCATAGACTAAACTGCTGTAATACTAGTATAAGAATACATTACAGTAGACTACGTTTATAACGAACACGCTTATAACGAACTGACGGATATAGCGAACATATTTTTAGTCCCAGCCATTTGAGGTATGTATGCTGTATATATGCTGTATATATGCTTATAACGAACTACGGTTATTACGAACTAAAATTAGTGGTCCCTTTGAGTTCGTTTTAACCGTAGCTTACTGTATTTTTATATACATTCACGACTGCAGTGCGGAATAGAACGTAATTTGAAATAAAGTTGAGCTACCCTTGCGTGACAGTCTTGTTTACCGATCACCCCAAGAAACGGGAACTATTTGTTTACATCGATCGAATAACCCCCTTTAAGCACCAATTACAATCTGTTTCATCGTAATCCGTCGGAACAGAACTATAACATGATGTAATTAGACTGCTAATTTAGTTAAACTGACGATGACACCCATCTGGCTTTCACTGCAATGAATAATCAATACAAGCCTCTTTGTACTAACAAGTACAAGCATAATGAAACAAGCTTGCAACCGTAATATGCAAAAAGAGGGCGCATTGTGTTAGTCAATGTAATCCTCGGATCTGGTACGCAAGGGACAAGCGTTTGGCACTGACTGGTGAAGTGGCTCTTCGTCAGCTTGAAAAGAGCATTTTGTGCAGGTTTTTCACTGTGCTCGCCAGTGCGCACCTGTGTTCGCCCCAATGAACCAGTTTATTCCATTTGGTTGTACCATACATTCTGAACCTCCCGAGATCTGACAACCCCTGCAGAATAGATGACACGATAATATCAAAATTTGAAAAGATGCATATTGATATATGTGTGATATAGCAAAGTGTGACAGGGTGAGCGTCAATTGGCATTTTACTAGTTTGCTTCAAGACCTTTAAAACACCATTTTTCCTACCCGGTAGTGGAAATTGTAAAGTGGGGCATGCATTACAGTTTTCGCGAACACCTGGTGTCATTACCTTTTTAACATTATTTCCATGGATTCATTCATATAATTTTCACCACTAGTTTTCCTTTTACGTCCAAGGGCATCTGTTTCGGCAGATAATCGAGACTGACTATTCTCTGGCGTTGACGTTTTATCTGAGTTTGTATATATTAATTAATGATTAAAACACCTAGACTAAACAAGGACTTATTTTACACAAGGCACAACGTCTACACGTTTTGGGTTACAGACAGAGGAAGATAACGTCTCTGTATAGAGAGACTTTGCTTGTCATTTGGCAGGCGTTGCAAGTTTATTCAAGTTCCCCAAACGCAACCTTGTTTGTACGATATCTGTCATCTCGTCCTATATATCACTCCTACAGTTGAGGATAAATGCAAATGCAACGTCTTTTTTCAACACCTGGCTCTAAGTAAAACACCTGCACCTTGGTATAGTGAGTGGGTGAGTTTATGCTTTACGTCACATCGTGCACCTTGGTAAAAAATAGACGAGCATATATTTGCTATTGTATAGAAAGAAAATGTGAAAATTTTAAGATCAGAATGAATTATTGTTTGTTACAGATAAACATATGTAACCTTGCTAAATAAGATACAAGTAATATAATACTGGATAGTAAAAAGTGTGTGTCTGTGTGTATGTGTGCGTGTGCGTGCGTCCGCGCGCGTGTGTTAAAAGAGGGAGGGAACTCTCAGAATGGAACGTAGCTTCTGTAAAATTTTGTTAACAACATGTATAGGCTTGGACAGGTTCTTACAATATTATTTTAATGACCCCATTCCACAAAACGATCTTAGTGGTAAGGTTGTCGTAAGTTCATGTTAACGTATGGGAGTTACGATAGTCGTAGCGCTAAAATCAATTGTGGAACTAGGCTCTTGGCCCCACTCTACAAAGCGTTCGTAACGTCAAGACGCCACCGCAGCCAGGCCACAAACAAAAGACAAAGACCAATGACGCCATTGATTTGAAAGTGTTGCCTCTTCTTCAAAAACCAATGGGACTGCACAAAGTACGAACATGGCTATACTCTATGTCGTTGAAAAAATCAAACGACTTCAGCAAGTTTTGTTGATGGATGGGTTTACAAACAGCAAAAGCCCACAATATCGACTAGAGAGTACAGGTCTTGACATTGATTTGAAATGTTTTCCCAAACCAGAAACAGACTCCACTAAAACAGAAAAATGACAAATGTTTCTGAGTTTGTTATGTTTGAATAAAAGAATTGATGCTCTGATCCCAGGTAACATTTTAGCCACAAATCCCAAATGTTTCCCTAAATGTCCCACAATAGTTTAAATTTCAGGACAGTTTCATTTCCTTAATCACCCCATCATCCACCTTATCTCCATATCACGAGGGATGGTCGGGTAGCCCACTGGTTAAAGCGTTCGATCGTCACGCCGAAGACCCGGGTTCGATTTCTGACATGGGTACAATGTGTGAAGCCCATTTCTAGTGTACCCCGCCGTGATATTGCAGGAATAGTGCTAAAAGCGGCGTTGAACCATACTCACTCACTCACTCACTCACTCACTCACTCACTCACTCACTCCATGTACACTCCTCTACTCCAAGATTCATGAAACTGCAACATGCCTGTTGGTAATAATATCACAGGTGACTTCTTTATTGTTGAAAAAAACCCAACTTCGATGGTCATTTATATTGCCAAACATATCTTGATTGACATGCTGCTAATTGGGATCACAACTTACTATGGATGCTGTTGAAGCATTTGCCTAAAATGGATCACAAAAAAGAGAAACCTCTTGGATGCCGTTCAGAGTGGGTTAAGTCGGTGCGTGTTGTCAGAATATACAAACTGAAAAAGAGGAACCGAATTGGAATAAGCCCAATCTGTCTTACCCAGCTGTCATCCAAACTTTGGCTTCCCTCCATGAAAAGTTTGTAGTTGTTCTCACTGACATGGCCTCAAATAACAAACCATTATTTGTAAGTATCAGCATATCAATTGTTTGATCAAAGAATTGTTTTAAGTAACATATCGCAGAATGTCAATATAAGGCCATCATGTTAGCTGAGAAAGAAATCTGCGAAATCCCCACATCAGTACTATCGATCAACTTTTGGCTTGACTCCAAAACCTTAAGATACACTTCTTTTGTACTGGATTACAAAGTTCCATAAAAATCCGTACAAACAAGTATATTGCTGATTCCAACAAATGTACCACTAAATGTCAAACAAAACCCCCGTTTAGCGTAACTTTAATCCTTCATACAATTAAGGAAGGGCTTAATTTTATATTCACGGAAAATATTTGAGGCAAGTGGAATTAATACCATGTGGATTTTCAATAAAAAGGGATAAACTTGATTTTCTGCAATCTCAGAAAAGAACCACGTTCAATTCTGTCAAAAGTTAGAACTTGCAACTTTGTACACCACTACTCATACATCAAACGTAAGGGGAAACTTCAATCCTTGTTCCATGGAGCATCAGTCGCTAAATGTGCTCACTACAGAAATAGATATACATTTATCCTTAACGGTTCAGGACAATGTGTAAGAAATGAAAGCAAATGCCACCTGACGTGAGAAAAACAACATGTGAAATGCTGGACCCGTGAAGATCCGGGTTAGAGTAGGTCTTCAGAAACCTATGCTTACCATAGGCGACTATGCTTTGTCGTAAGAGGCGACTAACGGGATCCGGTGGTCAGGCTCGCTGACTTGGGTGATTAATGTCATCGTATCCCAATTGTAGATCGATGCTTATGATGTCAATGACTGGATTGTCTGGTCCAGACTCGATTATTTACAGGCCGCGGTCATGTAGCTGGAATATTGCCGAGTGCGGCGTTAAACAACAAACAAACAAAATCATAGATAAGATCTGTATGACATTTGGGGATAGGACATTCAAACAAGATGATGGCATCCCCGTGGCACCATCCTTTCTGATCTGGTTCTATATACATATGAATAGGAATATCTGATCGGATTGGCAAAATCAAAGCAAGGGAATTTGGCCAAGAAATCTAAGATGGCCTAATATTGTTCAGTGATGCTCAAGAGATCAGTGAAACCGCATAAAGATTCAGAGTGACCCAACACGCTACCCACAAGATCGTAGTACAAGAGGGATGACCTCAACATTCCAAATGTCAAGAAAAAATTCGGGCCTTCGGGGTGACGAGCGAACGCTTTAACCTCTTGGCTACCCCACCGCCCGAAGACATGGCAGACATGTGGAAGACGTTTCCAATTTTCACCAAAAAAATATCCTTTTTAATTCCCGATTTTGAGGAGTACCATATGTTCCATGACATGTTCATTAGCGGCAGGTGTTGGTGATGAGTTCCGCCGGTGGAGCTGGATACACTCATCTTTCGCGAACACCTTGTAACATCACGATTCGATAATGATTCTAGTTGGTTGGTTAGAGTTACAACATTCAAGGCCTCAGTAATTCTTACAAGAAGCTATACGGCAGAAATGTGGAGGACATTTCCACAATTGACGTGCCAGTGACCAAAATAGTGTCCGATGCAATTCCCTGTTTTGACTTGCACGTTTCTGTGTTTGTTCAGGTGGACACTTGACTTGCCTTTGCATGTGTTTGTCACGTGTGCCACCGGTGGGGAAGGATACGCTCAACCTTTCGCGAACGCCTGGTATCACTTATTGAAAGGGAGTCATAGACACACGCTCATGATATGGTATGGTATAGTCGGAATCGTAAAATGGACGGAATGTACTGATTATTAAAAGGGTTTGTCGCTTTTATAAGAAAACATCCGATTGCTTTGTTCAACGGTTCCATGTACTTGAAAAAGTTCCGTCGAGGTGCTCAAACATAAATCCTCAAGGAAATAAACACATATTTGTCTTTTCTTGTAAATTAACATATCTATCCATCGAGTGACTTGACAAAGCTGATATTTCCATGAGAGGCGATCGAAGATATTCATTTCAACAGTTTTTCGATGTATCATGTATTTTCTTACTGGTGACAGTCTGGAAACAAGTTTGTTATTGGTGCTGACTGAAAGTAGTTGCATTGCAAGGTGCTATTTTACACAGCGAAACAACGTTCTATTTCACAGGATGATGGCTATATTGTCAGATGAATAGTTTACCTAATACATCAGACATTTTGTAACAAAAAAATGACGACGTTTATATAAAACTATGTAAATAAATATGTAAAAAATAAATATGCTGTCAATGAAATTTTCGGACAGACGACATGTTATATACATTAATTTATTCATCAAATAAAGATGTTTGTTGTGAAGCGTTTTCGCCTGTCTGGATATGTACACGATATGCATAGATTTGACGCACACCTTTTCGCGAACACCTATATTGTCACTACCTTATAGTGATTCTTAACACAAGCTCATGACATAGTCGGAATCGTACAATCGACACAGCTTTTAGCATATATTTCTTATAAATATGAATAGGGTTTTGTCGCTTTTATTCGCTTCACAGAGATTTGGCATTTCTCAATAAGCAACAAATACATATTTACTCAAATATTGTACACTTATTCAAACAGATTCCATGCATATTTGAGTAAGGCAGGTGTGGTCTAATAAGGGGCACCGCTGCTCCGTTCGTCGCGTCAGTGTCCGCTAATAGTTAGTTTTCTTTCATCTGCACGTATTATGTTCATGGTTCTGTCTGCACTACAACTATTCCCGCGTATTTTTCCAAAGTGTTAAAAAGCCTTCAACCAACGTTGCTTTGGGCTCTCTTCCCTCATTAATCTGGCACGCCGTGATAGAACTGACTGTCCAATGTCTGCCTCGAACGAACGTGAATCGCTGAATAGATACATGTATAAACTCCCTCTGGTTCTCTAGCGAATTGGTCAATAGATGGTGTTAATAATCCGTTGAATGTGTCACTCTCCTTATGGGCACGTGTTAAATGGTCAGCTCAGGTTGACTTCCACTGATGAATGGGATCGTTGGATATAATTGGACTCATAAGATTCATGGGTTGTACGAAACTCGTCTATATTGGTGCAATAAATCGTGGATAGGTGCTTATTAAATGTTAATGCTCACCTCGCTACTCAACCAGTGGGTCATGTTTTCAGTGGGGAGTTAAAGTTGAATTCATAATAATATAAAACGTCAATGCCGGAGAATAATCAGTCACGATCATCTGCCGCTACAGATTCCAATGAATTACTCAACTTCAAATGAAATGTTGAAGACATTTCAATTGAATTCTCCAGACATGTAGATCTGACTTCGAGACAACGTAACTTCGACATATCACAGGTTAAATAATACTGAATAAAAAATGAATACGCAGAGACCAAGCTTTTACTTCCAGACAACCGTAAGTTTTGACTGTATAATAAATATTATGTATTAGACTATTACATTAGTTCACCGGGAAATAAAACAATTATTTAGAAGCACTTTACTGGTTTTACTAAAGAAAGGATGCGACATACCATGTTGCAGGCCATAGGTGAGGTGAGGTGAAATTGGGTTTAACGTCACGTCCAAGATTATTGCACTTATATAGCGACCTGCATGCACGTGTGTGTGTGTGTGTGTGTGTGTGTGTGTGTGGCTGCTTGTGCTAGTCCGGACTGATGCCGATTTATAGTGCTAGCTCACTGAGATACCATGCCGCAGTTTAACATGAATACCCCACTCAGACACAGTATACTGACTCCGAGCCGACCAGTCCTTGTTTTAGCCCCTTAATGCTGAGCGCCAGACAGGGTAACAACAAGTACCATATTTTAACGTCTTTTGGTATGACGCGGCCGGGAATCGAACCCCGGACCTTCCGCTCTCCGTGCCGTCGCTCTACCACTAGACCATGGAGGCGGTCATGCAGGCCATAGTGTTTTTAAGAAAGAACGTCAATACAGTTAAGAAACACCCCATCCCTCCCGGAAAAGAAAGACCAAAAGAGTGAACTGCGACAATCAGAAACTCAATCACGCTTTGTAGCGCCATGTCTACATCACAATGCTTATCTGTAGAAAAGTATGTCACTGTAGTGGTTATACTTCACAACGAAACGTCGCCAGGGTTATGTTCGCAAGGGAGGACCGTTAGAATAGTGTATAGCGTTAAGTAGCATGGATGAAATTATGCTTTGAGTTACTATGTATGAAAACCACTACACTGGGCAATCAAACCATTTATCCTTGAATTTGTGTTTGCGTTTCATGTTTCAAATTAGAGGCTTCCAACTCCAAAGCGAAACCTGTATTTTTCAAATTGAAATTCATGTTCGGGTTAGAAGGAAGTTTAACGATATCAAATACATACTATGTAAAGAAAGTAGGGGATATTGTGAATAATCAAGACATATCGTCTCAGCTATATGGTCCTGGAAAATGGAAATGATGTGATCATATCTGTTAGGGAGTAGGCGATCAGATCTAATGGGCTCTAATAGGATGGTGGTGCACTATGTCGTTTAAGAGGTCGGAGATTTGTATTTTAACTAACGTCACTTATATCGGGTAAAACCACCTCTGTTGGCCAGACATGCACGAATTCTTGGAGGCATACTTCTGATAAGTCGACCAATGTCAGCTTGACATGATGAGAGCTACAACGAGTTCATTAAGAGTGGAGGGTGGATTTTGAGGTGGACCTACACGTCTGCCAATGACGTCCCAGACGTGTTCAATAGGGGAAAGTCAGGACTGAGTGCTGGCCATGGCATGACATGGATACTTATCTGCTGAAGGAATTGGGTCACAATCCTAGCAAGATGAGCACGTGCATTATCATCTTGAAATACAAAACACACATTATATTATTGATTTCAACAGTCCTAGTGCGATGGGGTGCCTCGTGGTTGAAGCGTTTGCTTGGCGTCGGTTACAGACTCAGGTTCGATTCTTCACAGATATGGAAGCCCGTGCTTTGTTGTACTAGTAATCAGTTGGTACTATTTCACTTTTATTTTACGGGTACTTTTATCCCGTTCAATACAATTTCTCCAGAATATGTCATTTTCGCCTGTGATTTTCCTTTATAACTTCATCATCAGTAATTTAATCAAAATCACTCACTCACTCCTATTTTTTTTAAATTTCAGGTTTTCTGTAAATGAGTCAAACGTTATGAAGCTTCCATCTTCCACTTGCTCTTCTATCTTCCATATACCTTTCCATCTTCCATATACCCTTCCATCTTCCATATACCTTTCCATCTTTCACATGCCCTTCCATCTTCCATATACCCTTCCATCTCTCATATACCCTTCCGCCTTTCATATACCCTTCCATCTTCGATATACCCTTCCATCTTCCATATACCCTTCCATCTTTCATATACCCTTCCGCCTTTCATACACCCTTCCATCTTTCATATACCCTTCCATCTTTCATATACCCTTCCTTCTTCCATTTGCCCTTCCATCTTCCATATACCCTTCCATCTTCCATATACCCTTCCATCTTCCATATACCCTTCCATCTTTCATATACCCTTCCATCTTCCATATCGTCTTTCAACTTCCATATGCCCTTCCATATTTCGTATGTCCTTCCATCTTCCATGTGCTCTTTCGTCTTTCATATGTCCTTCCATCTTTCATATGTCCTTACATCTTCCATATTCCCTTCCATCTTCCATGTACCCTTTAATTCAAATATCACAACGGGACACCGTTTAATCACACAAGTCTAAGCTCAAAGAACTCATTTCCCAAGGGGAAACCGAAGCGATGTTTCATTGTCATTAAATGCAATTTGCAAATCCTTTCATATCTCCAAAGATAGTAACACTTAAAATTCGCAATTGTAACTTCATAACTGAACACTAGACGTCCTGATTTGCTGGTAAATGTCAGAGGTTCAGAGAAGCCTACGCCGTCCTGATCAGATCATATTGATCATGTACAAAGGATTACATACTTCACTGTTACATTCGACACATATTCATACAAACGTATACAAATACATTTGTGGTCCATAATTTGGCAAGTTGGATGGAAAGGTTACCATATCATGCATCTTTCTGACAGCACACATGTATATTGTATTCACGATCAGAGTAGGGAATGAAGGGCTAGTTCTCGACTGGATTTATGTGCAGGGTTACATATTGCAGTGGAAGGTCAACAAAGAGACATGATATTTTATGCCAGTCCGCGGTTTGCATGTTTTTTTTGCCGCTTATGGATACGGGGGCATGGGATGTCGAATTGTTTAAAGTAATTATTTTGCCTCCCTGCTTGTCGTGTGAGAGGGGCGGTGGGGTAGGCTAGTTGTTAAATCATTCGCTCGTCGCGCCGAAGGCCCGGGTTCGTACAATCTGTGAAGACCATTTCTGGTGTCCCCCGCCGTGATATTTCTGGAATATTGCTAAAGGCGGCGTGAAACCATACTCACTCATTTATAGTGTCAGGATCCGCTGGACGCGAGTTTGAGTCCCAAAATTGCTCAAATTGGTCTGCAAGCACTATACTGGTACTCGCAGCGGATTTCACTAAACTTGTAACGACTTGCACCATACTCTGTCCCAATACTAGCTGACAGGCCGTGATGTAACTGAGATTTAACCATCATGATGACGTCACTTTATTGTTCATGCAGTTGATTCTGAGCCCGAAAGTCAATGGCCATTTGTGTATTTTGAACAAGTAAAACTAACGCAACTACAGGTCATAGTGCAACATTATGGAGGACCTGTTGATTCCGGAATTAACAGATTCTCATGCCGTCTCCATTACGGAGCGTTAATATGAAACGTTAGAGATTAACAAGTCTCGATTTTCCGACGAAACAGATTACATTTGGCGTGAAGGGCAAAGTATCTGTGAAAATTATATGAATAGACCACAGAAAAACCAGTGATGACACCAGGTGTTCGCGAAAAGCATGTTCTGCCCTACCGGTAAAACAATTTGCACAAAAAATAAGTATTTCTTGCCTAACGCCATGCGGCGGCGGCCTGTATACAAACCAGACGATCTCACGACTTTATATCGATGCCACAATATCGATGCCACAAGTGCCACAAGTGCCACAAGTGCCACAGGTGTAGTTGCAGAGCATTCATTATGGCAAAAAAGTGTCTTTCTATCCCCATCTTAACTCTCGGTTTTTGTTATCAGAAGAATCAATATCATTCAGAAATATACGGTGGCCCTGAACAAATTACCTATTTGATAGATGCGAACAGAAGTGCTGTTATTGAGGTTTAAACGGGATGGCGGATATTAGGCAGCTGATGCCACTAAAGGTTAAGGCGGGCAATCAGGAAACCGTCTTCATCAAAAGCAAATTGACATTTAATTGAATTTTGTCGCCATAATCAAACATCTATTGTGTTGATTGGTCTACACAGTTGCCATCCAACGGGTGATGTTTCATGCTGTACTGAAGATGCATCATCTCGGCAGAGCATCTTGGGGTCAGTAGAAACAACTGTCCGACTGAGGAAACGTTACTCGTTCAACCAGGCCGATTGTTGGGCTTTGGTTATGTTTTCATAACCACGAGGTCGTCTCAGGGGAAATCCTTTAAGTATATTTAGTATTGGCTCAATTTGGGCAGATTGAATAAGATTGACCCTGAATGCAATATAATTAACCTCTGTGTTCGCTCTCTTTAGGACTAGACGTGATGGCGAGTGTTTGTACATTAATATCTTCTGGAAAAAAGCATTAAGGTTAGATAATGTGAAATATAGTTCTGTGCAGACACATAGTTTTTCAAACTTTGATAAAAAAAGCTTTCTCTGATAAATACTCTTTGACAAATACAAAAGTATTTTGAATAGGCCAGTATACAGTCTAAGACCTATGCAGGCCAACAAACCTGATCTTGTCCAATGAAATAAGTTTTATCATTGAATTTTCTGTCCCTTTTGCCACTAATATGATTGACAAGATTCAGGAAAAACATGGTAAATATGCGGACCTCGCTTTCGAAATGTCATGCTTGCATCGTAAATACCAAGTTGTCCGACTCCCCATTGATCTCGGTGCCTTAGGTTTGGTACCTCCCAATCTGTTGACTGACACAGAGTACCCGGGTTTGCTACCAGGAATACAGCCCTTCTGACAATCTGGGTAATGCAGAAGGCTACAGTGTTGGGATTCTTCACTGTCTGGGCTGCGTGTGGAGAGGGCAAGGGCCCTGAGTTGATGATGATCTAACTGACCGTGCCAGGATAACCGAAACACTCTTTGCTGCATTTAAAAAAAAATTAATCTGTACATAATAATAATAAAGGGAGAGTACCCGGGTTTGCTACCAGGAATACAGTCCTTCTGACAATCTAGACTAGACAACGCTTCCTGGGAGAAGTCCCACTCGCCGTCTGGGCTGCGTGTAGAGGGAGCAAGGGCCCTGAGCTGATGATGAGCCTAACCAGCCTGACTGTGCCAGGATCACCCAAACCCTCTTTGCTGCATTTTGTATTTTAATCTGTATATAATAAAAAAAAAAAAATAAAAAAAAAAAAAAATAAAAAAAAATAAATAATAATGTCTACATTTCTTTTACAAACTTTAAGCGTTTGTTCAAACTTTGAACAAGCCATATAATTTACCCCGATAAAAATGATAAACGTGCATTTACTTGTCTATTGGGAGTGTAAATTAATTGATTAAAATAACACTCTTAACGTATTTGACAATGAGCCGAGTGCAGCTATGTATTTAACACGAAAGGAATATACGGGAATGTTTACAGTCCGTTAATCCATACCATCTAATCCAGTCCACTTAATCCGTAAAACCCGGACGAATAAAGCCGGCAACATACGTTCAAAAGGGCATTACACAGGACTCATGATTCGTTAATCCAGACACTTGTTAATCCCTCAGGTCATTGGACACGGTGCAGGCCGGATCAGCGTGGTTTCACTGTCCAATACAACTAATTAAAATGTACCCATTATTAAGACAAGTCTTGTACATGAGCACTCACACTTGAATACCCTTGCAAAGATCAGAGACCATCCATTTAGAGTTAAAGACAAAGGGTATTTACTGCAGAATCGTGATCTAAAGCGGTGCCTTGGGTGATGGTGCTAGTGGGGATTTGTGCAGGTGCGTACGTCAGGGTGCATGCATAGGGATGGGCGTTTATGAATAAAAAATATCAAGCCTCCTGAATATCACCAATAAATAATATGACTTATTGATGCAAATATACAGACAATTTTACAATGTGCTTTATGCGCAGCTGTGACAGAATCAACTATTCCGCCTACCCAATGATAAGCGGGCAATCAGATGAAGCAAACATAACCGGTTTACAGAAATAAGTATATGGATAATAAGTATATGGATAATAAGTGTATTTGAATTAAAAAAATAGTTCAATGTTCTTAAACACGTGAGATGTCTACACTATGATATCTGTGACTATACACTTAATACAGAATATATTTATGCTATTTATTTGTATTAATGATAACTTTTATAAGTATTACAAAGCAATAAATACATAGAGGCATACACAGATGTACACGGATGACATATTTTAAGTGATATAATTTAATGTTTCAAAGAAACGTTTTCATTTCTTTGAAACCATTCCACACGAAGACATTCAATGTATGTCTGAAATATTATCACTCGCAGGTATTCGACTATGAGTCAGATCACTGCTATAATACAACGACTTCATATACTCAAGTGTTATAAACCCAAGGATTATTTGTAGTTCAGCGGACACTTGGCCGCAAAGGCGTTGTGCAGAGTTGTATCCTCCCTTGAATTTCAAGTCGTATTGAGGAATGGAATATGCAATTTCTGGATTAAAAGGGTCCGGAATACGGAGGTCCTTCTATACAATCGAGAAATTATTCCTCCCACACAAAGTCTTCTAAAAGTCACATGTAAAACAAAAGACAATAAGATATGAACCAAGTTATCACCAAGTGGCGGCTAACGTACATGTTGTGTGAGGGCAACAATTCTATACCCACGTATTATACTCTATAAATCTATGAGGTAAAGATTCTAAAGAAAGAAAAAGATTAACTTACCACAGCACAAGTGGTTCTTGAAGGCACGACGGAACTTGACCGACATGGCATTGTAGAGGATTGGATTAATGGCACTATTGATGTACACCATGGTTCGACAAAATAGGAGGAACCACAGATCCATGTACTGCTTACTGGCAAACGAGTTATAGACCACCATCACCCTGTATGGCATCCACAGCGTGGCGAAGACGAAAACAACAACAATCAGCATCCGCACCACCTAGAAAGGAATGGAAAATGGTTATTAATAATTCAATACGTTTTTCTCTCATAAAACCCCCTATGGTATTAACAAACGTTGCTTAATGCTCATGATACATTCGGAATCGTACAATCGACTCTCTTTTTGGCCGAGAGTTCTTATGACTATGGCCAGGGTTATATCGCTTTTATTTATTGATAACACCTTATTCTTAACCGTGGTTGCCTCAGGGCTTTGATGGTAATTTGATAGAAATCATTTTCTAGTTTGGGGATTAACCGAATGGAGAATGCTTCACCGGGTTCGATACTTAACATCCGTGAAACCATATTGATGGTTCTAAGGTCGTCGTCGTATTAAAAAGGGAATGACCGAAAATAATCGAACGACTCTCCAAAAGGACTTTGCCAAATATAACAATAATAATTCAGATCCACGAGACGCAAGCTTCGATCCACCGACGCCGCAATACAATGTACTGATGACAAATTCAATTGGACCTCAGGTCATCACCATGGAGTAGCCAATCACGGGCCTGGAATTCGATCTCACACATATGTTTGATACCAGTTATCTCAAATGGGTTTCTCACCCACGGGTGTGTAAGAATCTTCAAGTACACACGCAGGGACCTCACTGACTGCACTTCGCATGTATACGAGGTTACGATTATCATTCTGGCGAATCAGTTAACAGAAAAGGTGTTTTGTAAATGTGCTCAATGGACGCCGCACTATGACACCGGTGACTAAGCTGGCTGAACTAAAGTCTGAGAGAGTCAGGCTCCCAAGATGGAACATACCTTGTCAACTGGAGTAACAAACATGTTTGCTGTAGATGACATTGATAGGATATTACAAACGGAAACGCCAGCGCATACAAACTGATTGTCTGAGTCAAAATCAAAATATGCACATATTTTTGTTCCCAAGCAGTAATATCTTTAAAATTGCACACTGACTCAAAATTTTACCCGGAATACTACTTATTGTGTCCATTCTCTATATCTAAACAACATTAATGTTTATATGCATTGATTCATTTTTGTATTTTGTGTGTGTCAAATATGGAAAATTTCCTTCTCCCTCACTCTAAGGCGATGTTTTTGCACAAATTGGTAGAAGTTGTACCAAAACGAATATTTTCTATCACTATTCTTCTTCTTCAATTAAGTCTAACCTTGATGATGCAAGTATGTTTTACAGAGAATGTATTCTGATATAGTTACTACTGAAGTAAATATCCCGCTCTCTTAATTAGAGGGGGCACGGGTGACCCAGTCGTCTAAGGCGCCGCGATTCGCTGTGCAGAGTTGCGTCCCTTGGACACGCCAGAAACCTATAATTGTGGGTTCGAATCCCGGTTCGCCCCGATTATGTTTCTAGGTTTGTCAGCACCATACCCGTGCTCGTGGGTTTCACCGAAGTGGTAAACGTCTTGAGACCTGCATCACTTCGGGCTTTCCTCCCACATTAAGCTGACACGCCGCGATATAACTGGAATATTGTTAAAAGCGGCGTTAAACCCAACTCACTCCCGCTCTCTTAATTAGATGTCACTCCTGTAACAGTCTGGGTAAAATGGTGAAAGTTAAATGGTACTGGATCAACCTGTGATGCCTAGAAGATTCTTCCTTGCAGTGAACTAGTCACGTGTCATGCTATTCTGACTGACTCTAGAAGGAATTTAAATACACAATGCATGGTTGTCAAAAGGATATATATAGAGAGCCCTTTCCATAATCATAAAAAGTCGATTGTAAATTTAAGTTTATCGTAAGCATGTGTTTATAGATCCTTATCAAATAGTGATGTCACCAGGTGTTCGCGAAAATGTGAACGTATCCTGCCCCACCAGTGCCACCCATCAGAAACACATGCAAAGTCAATCCGCTGATGAACACTGGAACGTGTGGTACAAGTGTGACAGATTCAACATTGTACATATTTATTTTATTCACCTTCAGTATCTGCTTTTAAGTGTTCAACTTTTATGTTTTATCATTTGTTAAGATAGATTAAATGTACTTAATGTGTCCTTCATGTTGTAAGCCTTAACAAACCCAAGCCATGACGTGCTCAACTGATTGGCCAAGCTAACCCTCAAAGTTGACCCTTTGTCTCGCTGCATGTTCTCAGTCTGCACACATTTCCTGCACAGACAAGTTGACAGGTGAAATCATCTAAAATCAGATATCCTAGATACTAGATACTAGATACTACATATTAGATAGATAAATATGTGACAGATCCATTGGCGAAATAAACGTCTCTCACCCGTAGCGTGTGTTTGGCTATCACACCATTCACTGCCCTGCTACACAGTCAACATCGGAATGGCATGGATATAATTATGGTCCAATTTGTAAATGTCCTCCACGCGTCTACCATAAAACATTCTGAAAGCTCTGCTGAAGCCTTGAATCATGTAGCTCCGATCAGACAACTTTTATGGAAGAGTTGTATGATGCTCTTTGAAAATCTCTTCGAAAGAACATGTTTGATTGTACCTCGAAAGTTGTTAAATGTAGATACCAAAGACCGGAGTTGTTGGAATATTGTCCCACACAAAGGGAAAGTTGACTATTCGAAAGTTGAACGTCATGTGCTATGATAAATGTATGTTTTTTTATTGAAGGATCAGGTAAATCCAAGGTCAATAATGCTTCCTAGTGTGACTCAAACCCATCCGCCTCTACTCTTCCTTAATTTTAACAATGTAGGTCATTATAGCATCGTGATCATGAGGAAATAGCATCCCAATCAGCGTTTTGAGGAAATGTAGGACCCGAATCTTGTTAATGAGGAAAGATAATATCCCAGTATGGTGATTGAGGAAAAGAAAAGTGGTACCGCATCAGATGAATGAGGAAGTGATTATAAGACTGGAAACGTGGTGACATATACAATAAAAAATATAATTGAGGTTTTAATCCCATGTTTTGTATCTAGCAACTCACAACTTCTACCTATTACATACATATATGCCTATTGATCATGTTGGAATGTTGGCTCAGGGGAAGCGTGTGCTTACCTCACGGTCAATAGCGGGGCGGTTGGGTAGCCTAGTGGTTAAGGCATTTGCTCATCACGCTGAAGATCCGGTGTTCGATTCCCCTCATGGGATCAACGTGCGAAGCCCATACCTGGCTTTTCGGTTGTGACTTTGCTAGATTATTCCTAAAAGCGTCGTAAAACCCGACTCACTCACTCATTAGCAACAGGCATTTTACATCAATTTACATTGTGTAAATACTATTTCTCTTTCTACTTTTGATACAGATAAGTAGAGGGCTTCCCTGGAACAATTCAACTTTTATATTACAATGACCCGAAAAAAAAGCGAATTTCACAAATGAGTAATCTAAATATGCCTTAAGTGGCTGACGGCAACATATGGTGTCAAGGTGACGAAAACGAGAAATTTTGTCAAAGTGTTCGGCGCCAGCGCGCTCAGAACAGATCCACCGAACGCTCCATGGGCCACTTCGTTGCCTGCATTTCGGCAGCGACATTGCAACCCTGCCGGTCAGTATGTTGGTAAAACAACTATTCAAATACTACCGGGAGAACAACGTTTACAGGTTGACCAGAGTGCATAGATGGTTGCCTTGAAAGTCAGTGGAACTACATCTTACTGGGGGCGGTCGGGTAGCCTAGTGGTTAAAGCGTTCGCTCGTCACGCAGAAGACCCGGGTTCGATTCCCGACATGGGTACAATGTGTGAAGCCCATTTCTGGTGTCCCCCGCCGTGATATTGCTGGAATATTGCTAAAAGCGGCGTAAAACCATACTCACTCACTCACTCACATCTTACTGCCTGGAAACACAACGCCAATGGTCGGCCACATGGTGGACGTCCTGGTGTGACCATACCAACACAAGATCGTCAACAATATTTGGAAAACAGGTTCAAAACTGTAGGGGGGCACGGGTGGCCCAGTCGTCTAAGGCGCCGCGATTCGCTGTGCAGAGTTGCGTCCCTTGGGCACGCCAGAAACCTATGATTGTGGGTTCGAATCCCGGTTCGCCCCAATTATGTTTCTAGGTTTGTCAGCACCATACCCGTGCTCGTGGGTTTCACCGAAGTGGTAAACGTCTGAGACCTGCATCACTTCGGGCTTTCCTCCCACATCAAGCTGACACGCCGTGATATAACTGGAATACTGTTAAAAGCGGCGTTAAACCAAACTCACTCACTCACTCACTCATAGATGGTTGCCTTGAAAGTCAGTGGAACTACATCTTACTGGGGGCGGTCGGGTAGCCTAGTGGTTAAAGCGTTCGCTCGTCACGCAGAAGACCCGGGTTCGATTCCCGACATGGGTACAATGTGTGAAGCCCATTTCTGGTGTCCCCCGCCGTGATATTGCTGGAATATTGCTAAAAGCGGCGTAAAACCATACTCACTCACTCACTCACTCACATCTTACTGCCTGGACACACAACGCCAATGGTCGGCCACATGGTGCCAACACAAGATCGTCAACAATAATTGGAAAACAGGTTCAAAACTGTAGCCGAGACACACCACAAGCAGCCATAACCACAGAAACAGTCATCACTGATGATACAGCCAGGATACCTCTGTGGCTCTGCCCGCGTTGGTGTTCCTATAGTTGACTATCGGCAAAACAGCCAGACTACAGTTGTCATGGAACTTGACAACTGGTATCAGAAGCAGTGACAAGCGACCCCTTTTCACATATGAGATCAGAAGCTTCATTTCAGCAAGTCTGAGGTGGAATACCGGTTCGCCCCGAGTATGTTTTTAGGTTCGTCAGCACTATATCCGTGTTCATGGTTTAAGCCAAATGGTAAAAGTCTGACACACGGATCACTTTGAGATTCCCTCCCACATTAAGCTGACATGGCGTTTTATGACTCACACACTCACTCAACAGAAGATGACAGAGTATGAGTATGGCTCAGACGAGGGGCGCGATATGTTCACACTTGTATTGTAGAGAGCATTTTCACAGGGTTGACCAATCATCCTGATTTGAAGTGTATTGTAGAGAGCTATTTCACAGGGTGGACCAATCATCCTGATTTGGGGTGTATTGTAGAGAGCTATTTCACAGGGTGGACCAATCATCCTGATTTGGAGTGTATTGTAGGGAGCTATTTTACAGGGTGGACCAATCATCATGTGTGGGGTGTATTGTAGGGAGCTATTTCACAGGGTTGACCAATCATCCTGATATGGGGTGCATTGTAGGGAGCTATTTTACAGGGTTGACCAATCATCATGATATGGGGTGTATTGCAGGGAGCTATTTCACAGGGTTGACCAATCATCCTGATATGAGGTGCATTGTAGGGAGCTATTTTACAGTGTGGACCAATCATCATGATATGGGGTGTATTGTAGAGGGGTATTTCACAGGGTGGACCCATTATCCTGATATGGGGTGCATTGTAGGGAGCTATTTCACAGGGTGGACCAATCATCCTGATATGGGGTGCAATTGTTATGAACCAGCGAGTTGGAACCATGATCTTCACGAACAATAGCGTCAGGTCCAAACAGGTTATAGCGCCAGTTCATCGATATATTAAACCCAATCGTTGTGCCATTTCTTTAAGTCTTATAGTCCACATAATCGGAATCGTACAAAGGACTTGTATTAGGCATTCCGTGGAATACCAGAAGACGTTCAAAGATGATACTGTTTACCATGCCTGGTACTCGACATTAAGGGAAAAAAAAAGACTAGTCGTTTCAGTAAACTGTGTGTGAGTGGGGTATCCATGTTGTGGCATGGTTTCTCTGCAGGCTAGCACTATAAAACCGGAATAAGGTTCGGACGTGTACAGGCAGCCACACACACACACGTGCAATAATGTGGAACGCGACGATAAACACATTTCTTCTCACTCGAACTGGACACCCTGAATTTTACAACCAGGACTCGTCCATGACCTACACTCAGTCCAGGTTCAAGCACAATTAAACATTCAAGGGTGAACTCTAAACTCAAGTGCGCACCCTAGCCAGAACAATCGCGGATCCCCATGCAGTCTTCAACGGATACGTCCCTACGTTCACTCCATGTACAGGAAATGTGTTGCAGTTGTTAATGCAAGTGGCGGCCATTCATTGTACTCAACGTGCACGTCCTGGTGCATATTCTGAAAGCTGAATGATCTCTGTCAATAACTATGTAGGCTGTATCAGGAACTTACTAAGTTAAAGCGATAATGCTTTAGACGAGGACACGCGTACATTCTCCCGTCGCTGATAACAAAGGCTTGTTATCAGTGTTTAAATAGAGAATTGTTCATCCAGTCATTGTTATATTTCACCAAACTTTCTGCATGTCATCTTCTCATGTTGAATGTTTAGCTTGTTTAACAAATACCACCTTTTAACTTACGTACGGAAATACGGCTTTCAAATGTCAAATTAAACATGTTTCAGTTGCCAAAACCTCTATCATACGCCGACCATTCATGTATTAATAGTGCTTTGCAGAGTTGGTGAATTTTTATATTATTGTACATATGTTAAACAGATATTTATTTTCATGTTAAGAAAGGTATTGTTCACATTGTATTAACTAGTATTAACTAGTCTCTGGCTGTGTACATGTGCCATTAGGCATCAGAGAATGTTAGCCTTTGGGCGGCGGAGCATGATAGCCATTGGGTGGCGGAGAATGTTAACCTTTGGGGGTAGAAAATGTTAGCCCTGAGGGTAGAGAATGTAAATCGCTGCGGAAGCAGAGAACGTTAGCCACTGGGCGGAGGAGAATGTTAGCCAGTGGGCGACGGAGCATGGTAACCACTGGGCGGAGGAGAATGTTAGCCAGTGGGCGACGGAGCATGGTAACCATTGGGCGGAGGAGAATGTTAGCCAGTGGGCGACGGAGCATGGTAACCACTTGGCGGAGGAGAATGTTAGCCAGTGGGCGACGGAGCATGGTAACCACTTGGCGGAGGAGAATGTTAGCCAGTGGGCGACGGAGCATGGTAATCATTGGGCGGATGAGAATGTTAGCCAGTGGGCGACGGATCATAGTAATCATTGGGCGGATGAGAATGTTAGCCGATGGGCGACGGAGCATGGTAACCACTGGGCGGAGGAGAATGTTAGCCACTGGGCGACGGAGCATGGTAACCACTGGGCGGAGGAGAATGTTAGCCACTGGGCGACGGAGCATGGTAACCACTTGGCGGAGGAGAATGTTAGCCACTGGGCGACGGAGCATGGTAACCATTGGGCAGAGGAGATTGTTAGCCAGTGGGCGACGGAGCATGGTAACCACTGGGCGGAGGAGAATGTTAGCCAGTGGGCGACGGATCATAGTAACCACTGGGCGGAGGAGCATGTTAGCCAGTGGGCGACGGAACATGGTAACCACTGGGCGGAGGAGAATGTTAGCCAGTGGGCGACGGAGCATGGTAACCATTGGACGGAGGAGAATGTAAGCCAGTGGGCGACGGAGCATGGTAACCACTTGGCGGAGGAGAATGTTAGCCAGTGGGCGACGGAGCATGGTAACCACTGGGCGGAGGAGAATGTTAGCCACTGGGCGGTAGACGGTTAGCATTATGTAAGCATTATTATAATTTGGTACAAACTTGCTTGGTGAAATTTCGACTATTAATTGCGAGTTTCAGTTTCAGATCGGACTGACTTCCTGGGTTATGTTACGTCTGGAATTCTTTGGCGTGGAGATCCACTGGGGTGCTGGACGTATTAGAATCGTGCTAGAGTGATCTACGTAGATGCAAGTTATCCCTCTTCGGTACCCCGGAGCCTGGTGCACAGTCACCAATGCATACACATACTACCGAGTGCAGATTTCCCTGCCAAGTACATCCAGCCTCCGATGGGGCGGTCGGGTAGCCTAGTGGTTAAAGCGTTCGCTCGTCACGCCGAAGACCCGGGTTCGATTCCCGACATGGGTACAATGTGTGAAGCCCATTTCTGGTGTCCCCCGCCGTGATATTGCTGGAATATTGCTAAAAGCGGCATAAAACATACTCACTCACTCACTCACTCCAACCTCCGATGGTTTATACCTATTTGTAACAAGTAGACACTACTGCACATCCTATCCTCGAATAAGCCTGGCGCCTGTAGGCTGCGGTAGATGCCAACCAATGAAGTATTGTGTTTTTGATAAATGTTTTCTGTTCGTTCGGACGAATTAGAAAATAAGAATACTAAATGGAGCACTGAACTTCAGTGGTTTATGATTGTGGACCTCTGATCATGTATCACAAGAAGGATTTTCTTAATATTTTTTCAAATGACATAGAAATTATATAATTGTAATTTTAAGTTGGTATTGGTATAAGCCTGGCGCCTGTAGGCTGCGGTAGATGCCAACCAATGAAGTATTGTGTTTTTGATAAATGTTTTCTGTTCGTTCGGACGAATTAGAAAATAAGAATACTAAATGGAGCACTGAACTTCAGTGGTTTATGATTGTGGACCTCTGATCATGATCACAAGAAGGATTTTCTTAATATTTTTTCAAATGACATAGAAATTATATAATTGTAATTTTAAGTTGGTATTGGTATAAGCCTGGCGCCTGTAGGCTGCGGTAGATGCCAACCAATGAAGTATTGTGTTTTTGATAAATGTTTTCTGTTCGTTCGGACGAATTAGAAAATAAGAATACTAAATGGAGCACTGAACTTCAGTGGTTTATGATTGTGGACCTCTGATCATGTATCACAAGAAGGATTTTCTTAATATTTTTTCAAATGACATAGAAATTATATAATTGTAATTTTAAGTTGGTATTGGTATAAGCCTGGCGCCTGTAGGCTGCGGTAGATGCCAACCAATGAAGTATTGTGTTTTTGATAAATGTTTTCTGTTCGTTCGGACGAATTAGAAAATAAGAATACTAAATGGAGCACTGAACTTCAGTGGTTTATGATTGTGGACCTCTGATCATGATCACAAGAAGGATTTTCTTAATATTTTTTCAAATGACATAGAAATTATATAATTGTAATTTTAAGTTGGTATTGGTATAAGCCTGGCGCCTGTAGGCTGCGGTAGATGCCAACCAATGAAGTATTGTGTTTTTGATAAATGTTTTCTGTTCGTTCGGACGAATTAGAAAATAAGAATACTAAATGGAGCACTGAACTTCAGTGGTTTATGATTGTGGACCTCTGATCATGTATCACAAGAAGGATTTTCTTAATATTTTTTCAAATGACATAGAAATTATATAATTGTAATTTTAAGTTGGTATTGGTATAAGCCTGGCGCCTGTAGGCTGCGGTAGATGCCAACCAATGAAGTATTGTGTTTTTGATAAATGTTTTCTGTTCGTTCGGACGAATTAGAAAATAAGAATACTAAATGGAGCACTGAACTTCAGTGGTTTATGATTGTGGACCTCTGATCATGATCACAAGAAGGATTTTCTTAATATTTTTTCAAATGACATAGAAATTATATATTGTAATTTTAAGTTGGTATTGGTCTCTGTGAGTGTCTGGCTCCTTTCTTTGTATTTCATAGTTTCTAATAAAAAAAAATGAAAATAAATAAATAAAAAAATAGTTTCTTGAAGTTTCCTTTTTTTCCAGTGATTGATGTCGGTATGGAGAAGTTCGGTTTGTTGCCAAAGATACTCATAATATTGTTATTTTTGTACATTAATGCAACCTTATTTGTTGCGCAGAGTTGCGTCCCTTTGGCATACATCAACCAAGTCAGCGAGCCTGACCACCAGATCCCGTTCGTCGCCTCTTACGAAAAGCATAGTCGTCTTTTAGGGCAAGCATGGGTTGCTGATGACCAATTTTGGCCCGGATCTTCACGGATATGTATATATATATATGAACTCAACACGGGTCATCAAATGAGTTGACCCTGAAATGTCGATACAAAGAGCACAGTGGTTGATTTCCAAAAACAAATGTCGCGTATGCATCATCTGTCATGTTTTGTTTCGCGTATACGTGCAGGAGGTGGAGAGTTGTCCGGGAATACAAGACTGTCCTTAGGGATTTCTAAAAGAGCCTATTCTTATTTACGCGATGTTATCATGAAATGTCACTTTAAAAGCGACTCTTTTTATCCAGTGAGATCAGACGCTGCATTTCCACAACCCAGAAACCTTTGTATACCGGTTCGCCCCGAGTATGTATCTAGGTTTGTTAGTCTTTTTTTACGCTGAGTTATAAAGTATGTCACGTTGGCAATGAAGATAAGGTATTATACATTACAAAGAAATGCTACAGTCATATTCTACTTGAAGAGGAACCATACGTGTGCTGTAGTAAAGCCAAGAAGTATAACAAAATGAGATGCTTGCTGTTAAGTGTTAAAAGGAAACGTAGCTTAGATAAATGACACTCAAACTTAACTCACAAGTCTTCTAAACCACCATGTGTTATCTATATTTCCCCTGCAGACGCAGCCGTGCCACCATCTCAGGTGAAATATTTGCTCGAACACAGATTTAAGACTTGCGTGCTGCTTTCATGAATGAATGGACGATGAGGGTTTTCAATCTATCGTGACCATAGTAATGAAGAACAGCATCTTACTGATGAGTTAGTAAGAAAAAGTTTTTTGTCTGCGATAGTTAATATAGATGGAAACGACAGAGCCTGTATAAAAGGAAAGCTGATTAACATTGCATGTGAGGGATTAATGTGTAATTAATTCATGGATGTCGTTGTGTATAAAAGGAAGGCTGATACTATTTACATTGCAAGTGAGGGATTAATGTGTAATTAATTCATGGATGTCGATGTGTATAAAAGGAAGGCTGATACTATTTACATTGCAAGCGAGGGATTGATATTCAGTGAATTCAATACTTTATCATTCTTCCATCCCGTACGTTTATTTTGCGGGTGCAGAAACATCGATATACTGGATTAAAATTTAATTTTTATAAACAACCGGTATATAATTTACTTCAGGAAAGAATGTAATAATAAAAATATAATTTTACATCACACATCAACCGTAAAGATTCGTATTTTGCGAGGACTTTCGCAGGTGATCATGCACGAGGAAAACGCGAATTCTACAAACAAGTGAGTGAGTGAGCATGTTTTTACGCCGCTTTTAGCAATATTCAAGGAATATGACGGCGGTCACATTCAAGATGATTTCACGTTACAGTCATGGTAGATTCGTCACTACGATCTAATATCGGCACCCCGTCTTTGTCGAACTACAGATAACTCGATAAAGGTTCAGTGATCATGATCCTCGGGACTTCGACCAACCGAAGTCTGACTGATTACTTCAAGAACATGATAAATATAGATATTACTATTGGTAAATATGTTCATAATTCATGATGGTGGTGATTTTAATCCTAATGCTTACCCCTTTCACGAACACCTGGTGTCACTGATTTTCAATGATCCATTCATACAATTTTCACCTCTATTTTGCCTTTTACGCCCAATGAAATTTGTTTTCGGCTGATAATCGAGACTGGTTATTCTCTGGCGTTGACGTTATATATTTTTGCATTTCATTTCTTTCAAGAATGGTCGGTCGGATAACATGAACGAGAAAAGAAAATTGTTTTTTTAAAAGGGCAAAAAGAACAAAAGTGTGTTGTCAAAGGAATAATTTTATGTTTCCTTCCTGAACTTTTGAGTTTCGCAAACCAATTAATTAAAATAAAAACCCCACAAATAATAATGATTGAATATTCTTTGAAGTTCAATAACACATTGGCATAATGATCAACATCACAGGAGTATGGTTAATATTAGACATGTGAAACTACTGTAGGAAAAAGAGGACGAGATTATGGAGTTTCCAAATTCTGCCTGTGGTAACAAATACTTAAACATTTATTAACCTGTTTCATTATTATTCTCTGTAATCACACTGAACCAATAACTCTTAATTCCCTCCACAGATATTCAGAAATATAAAAATAGCGACTTTTGAAGTCAGTACTACTTATACAGAGCTACTTTCCAATACTGTTTTAAATAACAACATAGTTTTATGTCCATCCATGTCTCGTGGTAAAGAAATGTTTTTGTATTGTATTTTCTCTGGAAATTGTGATACTTTCGTTTGTGAGAAGACTTGGTCATTGATGAGTTCTAGGATGAGTCTTCTCTATATGCCCCCGAGAGTTTGTCGAAGTCGGTAAACATCAAACCCTTTGAGGATTGTAGACGTCTGCATCATAGGAATCTCTTTTACGCAAATCGCATTTCCCCCTTGATGAGTCTTTAAATAGAAACAGTACGATTTACAAAAAACAAGATGACAAAACACTTCATGGAATCTGGATTAGACTCGGCCAAAGGAATTCTATCAGTCGACGGAGTGTTTTGTACTTTCTGTCTATATCGCGAATCGTAAACGTAAATTATTGTTTGATGCATCACGTAACGTTTCTTTGGGTTCCTGGTATCATCACTATTTGAAAGTGTTTCATAAACACATGATCATGATACAGTCGGAATCGTACAATCGACTCTGTTTTGGGCAGAGATGACTTATGAATATGGGACCGCCTCCGTGGTCTTGTGGTAGAGCGTCCGCCCGGAGAGCGGAAGGTCCAGGATTCGATCCCGGGCCGCGTCATACAAAAAGACGTTAAAAGATTGTACTTGTTGTTACCCTGTCTGGCGCTCGGCATTAAGGGGCTAAAACAAGGACTGGTCGGCTCGGAGTCAGTATACTGTGTCTGAGTGGGGTATTCATGTTAAACTGCGGCATGGTATCTCAGTGAGCTAGCACTATAAATCGGCATCAGTCCGGACTAGTACAAGCAGCCACACACACACACACACACACACGTTGCATGCACGTCGCTATATAAGTGCAATAATCTTGGACGCGACGTTAAACCCAATTTCACCTCACCTCACCTCTTATGAATATGGAAGAGGTTTTGACTTGGCCTTGCTTGTGTTTGTGACGGGTGTCAATGGTACGTCAGGATATGCAAACCCTTTCCACAACACGTGGTATCATCATTATTTGATTGTGATTCATACACACCTGCTCATAATCCAGCCGGAATCGTACAATTAATTAACTCTTTATCAGCAGAGACATCTTATGACTACGGGAAGGGTGAGACATGTACCAAAGGTACTCATAGCACGATTCTGTATCAGTTTCAAAGCCATTGATAGGCTGGAAAGATACTCCTTTTTTTCTATTTCAATGTTGTCTGCATTATTTGTGTTAAGAAAACAACGCATATATAACCAGTGTAAATAACTTCCAACTTATACTCGTTGACATAATTCATTTGACTGGTGTGTTATGAGATGCAGGTAGTTTATATCATGATGTTCTAGGTGTGTCAATGACATCGTGATGTACTTTACACGTATTTGAGTCATATCGTAATTCATTTTATAATCTGAAATCTCTCAGTGAAATAAACCTCATTCATTTGAGATGAACTCTCGACAGGTGATAACTAGCCAGTGGTAAAAAAAGTGCAGGCGTTACCACATCATGGCTTGAAGGACTCTTATCAGTTGCTGGTTCCAAACACCTATCAATTACTGGTTTACTACATCGTCCAATTTTTGGTTAAAAACATTGGTCAGTTGTTGGTTAAAGACATTTGTCAATTGTTGGTTGAAGACATTTGTCAGTTGTTGGTTAAAGACATTTGTCAATCGTTGGTTAAAGACATCCGTCAGTTGTTGGTAATATAAATTTGTCAGTTGTTGGTTAAAGGCATTTGTCAGTTGTTGGTTAAAGACATACGTCAGTTGTTGGTTAAAGACGTTTGTCAGTTGTTGGTAATATAAATTTGTCAGTTGTTGGTTAAAGGCATTTGTCAGTTGTTGGTTAAAGACATTCGTCAGTTGTTGGTAAAAGACACTTGTCAGTTACTGGTTAAAGATATTTGTCAGTTGTTGGTTAAAGACATTCGTCAGTTGTTGGTTAAAGTTTTGTCAGTTGTTGGTTAAAGGCATTTGTCAGTTGCTGGTTAAAGACATTTGTCAGTTGTTGGTTAAAGACATTCGTCAGTTGTTGGTTAAAGTTTTGTCAGTTGTTGGTAAAAGACATTTGTCAGTTGCTGGTTAAAGACATTTGTCAGTTGTTGGTTAAAGACATTCGTCAGTTGTTGGTTAAAGTTTTGTCAGTTGTTGGTTAAAGGCATTTGTCAGTTGCTGGTTAAAGACATTTGTCAGTTGTTGGTTAAAGACATTCGTCAGTTGTTGGTTAAAGTTTTGTCAGTTGTTGGTAAAAGACATTTGTCAGTTGCTGGTTAAAGACATTTGTCAGTTGTTGGTTAAAGACATTCGTCAGTTGTTGGTTTAAGTTTTGTCAGTTGTTGGTTAAAGGCATTTGTCAGTTGTTAGTTAAAGACACTTAAATTACCAGCTGCATGTTAAAGACATTCGTCAGTCGTTGGTTAAAGACATTCGTCAGTTGTTTGTTAAAGACATTCTTCAAATGTTGGTTAAAGACACTTAAATTAGCAGTTGCTGGTTAAAGACATTTGTCAGTTGTTGGTTGAATACTATCCGGCAGTTGTTGGTTAAAGACACCTGACAGTTGATAATTGGCAGCTGTCTGACCTGTGTCTCTAATCCCAACATTTTCTGTCAATTGTAATGTCTGTTTAGTTCCATCTCTATTGATCACAGACGCTGAATGTTTACATATATACTCATAGTGTCGCAAAATATGATTAATGGGATATATCAGTTTCCTTGTGTGACTGAAACACAACTCCCACTGTGACAAAACACGCCAAAGAAACACGTTTAAGTCAGAGAGCTGCTAATAGGAAGCATGACGGATGTGACACATAACAGACAGATGACAGATGCTTATGCGGAGTGTACGGCAGAAGACGTGTGGCGTGTGGTGGTGTGGTGGTGGTGGTGATGACATGCATCAACCAAGTCAGCGAGCCTGACCACCCGATCCCGTTAGCCGCCTCTTACGACAAGCATTGTCACCTTTTACGGCAAGCATGGGTTGCTGAAGACCTATTCTACCCCGGATCTCCACGGGTCGAAGAAGGCGTGAGTGAGGAAGTTTGGTGATGTCACGGGATGACGTACGTTCACACGTTGCACGTAAAGAGGTCTCCGTCTTATGAGATACATAAGGAAAGTTAATCTAATCTACTACGACACACAGCGAGAAAAACAGCGTAGGCATCAACCAACATAAAACGCCCTCTGTGAGCTCAGAGTAGCGATTACATGATATGAGCTCAAAGCATTAACTTAGCGTGTTTAATATACAGAACTTGATCACATCCGCAATAGACGCAATACGCGACAGCATCTTCTCTCACGTTTTTATGTTCCATGGCAGAAGTATTACCAAGGGTACGCAAAGGCGTGACGTTCTTGAAGGAGGCGCTTGCGAAAACAAGACGGCTTATTATTCATTTATTCATAACGATCCGATAGAAGTCCGTGCTTTATGTGACGTCTCTCGGAAGAGGGAAAAGCTTAGGTACACAAAGGTAAAGCTTATTATCTGAGCAAAATCGAAAAGTGAAATGAGCGCTGAATAATTCCAGTCCTCTCATATTTGTAAGGAATGAGTGAGTTTATGCTTCACGTCACATTGACAATATTTTAGCCATATCGTGATTATGTCTGTCAGGAGAAATCGGGTACTGGATACTGTAGGACATGATATATGTCACTAAGTTCTATCATTGGTGCCCTCTGTTCATTTTAGTGCCATTTCATCAAACGAGGATCAAGTGCTGGCCATTGGCTGTTCTTGTGTATAATGTGCCCTTGTGTAATGTGCTAACGCTCAGACGCTCAGGACAATAGGCTACGACCAACATGCCCATTTGATCTGCCAGCGAATTCCATAGCAGAATTATCAGGATTATCCACTGCCTTGTATACGTACTGGTTAAAAATACTCTTGAGACCTGGCTTGTGATGTGGTGTGAGTGCTCCAAAGTTGTCTGGTTTGGATTTTATTGCTATTTATTGATTACCTCTGAAAGTAATGTGTTGGTCTGAAGAGTCATACAATTTCTCATTATAGACAGTTTTGATGTTTATAATGATGGCACATAAAATACTTTTTTCAATAAATGTAGTTATGAAATTAGCTCCTTTGAAGTAACAGTTTAACAAGTTTAATACACTGACAACAATATGTGCTTACAGTGATCTGGCAAAAAAATTCTGGAATTTTCGAAAACACATGTTGATCACAAAAGCTAGCTGGCACCAGACTTATTTTTTATTCCCAAGGTCTACACACGTTCTACAATTCTGGAAAAACATAATACATACTCCAGAACTCTTTAAACAGTGGCTTAATTTATTACACAACGGACGAACGGTCGTGCTGACTGAAAAGTTCCCGCAACTTTTCTCTTTCTTTATCTTTGCAAAATTAGCTGACTTTGAATGAGTGGAAGCTTTGGTTGCGTGATGGCCGACGTCCACTCTTGTCGTAACCCAGACATCTCGCCGCTCAGAAACAATTCGCAATGGAATCTATGAATATCGAATTTTAAATTTTGTAGGTTTTATCAACTTCATATAAAATAATTCGTCTTTAGATTGATCTCCAGATGGATAACATGCCCTATGAATAAATATAAAACCATTTGAGATTCATAGACATTGACGCCATACCCAAAGCTGACCTTTCCGATGAAATTGCCTTGACTATACGACTATATTCACAGTGAAGCTGTAAATCCCTAATGTGCCTTTTAAACCATTTTCTTTCTCCGAGTTTGCAGACTACACCACCCTTGCCTGCCAGGTCATTTGCAGCCCATTCAATTTCTTCATGGCAACTGCAGTAGTCATTTGCTGGCTGAAGATTTACTGAAGTTAAGGAACAATCACTGGCGACGCGTGTCGTGGTCTTGTCAACAGAAGATCCTCCTGAATACTTGCATGGAACTATTTCTTTCACACGGACACCTTTAGAATATGGTGTGGCTAACGGGACAGCGGCGTTGGTTGACGCCTGTGGAGTAATACATTCCAACCCATTACACAACTGAACTAATACACAAATGATTCATATGTAAAGATTTTTGAAATTGTCCTGGAGTTGGCGCTCTTGAATGTTCAACCGACATGGCATTTTGAATTGAATTGTCATGCACCAAATTTTCGTTCATATAATATTTAATATTTACTGCCTGAAAAAGTAGTTATATATTTTTATATATACAAGTCCCATGATATCCTCACGTGATACTGTTTCTCATAAATGATTAAAACATTGCTTTCGTCTGGCATTTGGCTTGAAATCTCATCATATATTGAGTATTGGGTTTAACGCCGCTTTTAACAGTATTCCAATTATATCGCGACGTGTCAGCTTAATGTGGGAGGAAAGCCCGAAGTGATGCAGGTCACAGACGTTTACCACTTCGGTGAAACCCACGGGCACGGGTATGGCGATGACAAACCTAGAAACATAATCGGAGCGAACCGGGGTTCGAACCCACAATCATAGGTTTCTGGCGTGCCTAAGGTACGCAACTCTGCACAGCGAATGGCGGCGCCTTAGACGACTGGGCCATCCGTGTCCCCCTTATTTATTTATAATAATAATAATGATGATGATAAAAATATTTAATTACAAAATGAAAATCAGTTTGAATGGATTGCAGGCAATGTTATTTATAATTCCAGCCTAGTTCGGCAAGGGTGGAAAGTGGACTTTTATAGTTTACTCCCTTGCCTCGGGAAGATGGTGTCTGTGAATCACTATCAAAGAGTGATGATAACAGGTGTAAGTTATGTACAGAACAACCACCTCCCACCACCCAAGACAGCCACCACAGCCACCCTCGCCAAAAGAGCAAAGAACATCTGTCCAACACTGTAATAATCCAAACAAGAGTAAGACCACCCCAGGCATGTTTTTAACAGCAGACAACAGATATCGAGCTACACTTGTCAACACATCATCAGCTTAACACTGCCATGGCCATCTACGCCGCAGTACCATTCACGATATGGTTTCCATACATAGACCAAATCAGCCAGATGTGAGGTGAGGTGAAATTGGGTTTAACGTCGCGTCCAAGATTATTGCACTTATATAGCGACGTGCATGCACGTGTATGTGTGTGTGTGGCTGCTTGTACTAGTCCGGACTGATGCCGATTTATAGTGCTAGCTCACTGAGATACCATGCCGCAGTTTAACATGAATACCCCACTCAGACACAGTATACTGACTCCGAGCCGACCAGTCCTTGTTTTAGCCCCTTAATGCCGAGCGCCAGACAGGGTAACAACAAGTACAATCTTTTAACGTCTTTTTGTATGACGCGGCCCGGGATCGAACCCTGGACCTTCCGCTCTCCGGGCGGACGCTCTACCACAAGACCACGGAGGCGGTCGCAAACCAGCCAGAAACACACTGAAGGCAGACATCTGAACCTACAGCCAAGCCCTCCCACGAGGCACAACGTACAAGATCAAATGCAGCTGTGAAGACATACACCGGAGAAGCATCAAGACCCGTCAGCATCCGGATCACATAACACCACTGACTTCAAATGCGCCATCTCAGATGACATTCACCAACATCCCAGTGGATCAGATCCATCATCCTTGCCTCCAACCTAAAACCAACACCACCAGAAAGCCAACAGAAGCCACCAACATCAAAAGATTCAGTGACCTTCAACAGAGACCAAGGTTTCTTGATCCTGTCTGCGACATCACCAAATCAGCCAGATGCAACACTGTAACTACACACCAAGAATCAAACCACCTTCGCCTTTTAAAGGGGAAGTGTACACGCAAAAATTACTTTCTTTCTTTTTCTAAACAAAACGCAATTTTAGAATTAGTTAGTATCTGTGTTTGAAAATATACACTCATTTTTTTCACAGTGAAAGTAGGAAGCTCACAATAGTGTGAAAATGATATGCCGTTATGAGGCCTTCGTTTTTCGAGCTAAACAGGCCTGAGTTATCTCCCTTAGATTATGACGTAATTGGTGCCAATTCAACTGGGTCCCTGTCTATTCTGAACGCAAAAGATATCAAGTACAAGTTTTCGGTAAAACAACATGGCCTACGACACACTCCGGCGCAGTGGTGACTCAGCATAACACTATGCTGGCTGGCATCTGAGACGCTAGAATCACACACCTGTACCTACACCACGTGAAGCGGCTCTAACAAAGCATGATGACATCATAATGTTTATCAATTGGCACCAATGACGTCATATTGCAAGGGGCATAAGCCATGGTGTTTTTGTTATGGAAATAGAACACTTGGTAAATGTGAAAAATATAAATCGTTTTAATGCAAAACATATGTTGATTAATTGTGATATTTTTATATTTTTGTCTATGACACTTCTAGGTTAACACTTTTATTGTGGAAAAAGTACAAGAAAATTAGGTTCATTTCCGTGTGAACTTGCCCTTTAAACTTCGTCCCCAAGAGTTATCCTTATAATTATTTGTCACCCTTGTTTGTTGCTTTTGTTATTGTTTGTTTATTGTTTAACGTCACAGCAAACAATTTTCCAACTCTATGACAGCGACCTGTAACAAATGGAGTCTGGACCAGACAATCCAGTGATCGATATTGTGAGAGTAACGATCCACATCGTCGGGGTACGATCACACATCAGGTCACCGAGTCTGACCACCCGATCCATTTGGTCGTCTCCTAGGATCAGCATAGTTCTTACCCTGGATCCTCATGGGGTTCTGGGCGGTCGGGTAGCCTAGTGGTTAAAGCGTTCGCTTGTCACGCCGAAGACCCGGGTTCGATTCCCGACATGGGTACAATGTGTGAAGCCCATTTCTGGTGTCCCCCGCCGTGATATTGCTGGAATATTGCTAAAAGCGGTGAAAACCATACTCACTCACTCACCCACTCATGGGGTTCTGCTGCAGGTAGTCGGCTCGCGTACTGAATGAGTGAGTGGACAGGGTTTAACGCCGTTTTTAACAGAATTCCAGTTATATCACGGCATGTGAGCTTAATGTGAGTGGAAAGTTCTAAGTGATACAGATAATTATTAGAATTATAGACGTTTATATGGCCAACGACATACTGAATTAATGAATTGTTCAAGAATCTCGGAGATGTTATATGGACACTACATATCGAACAATATTCCAGCAGCTCCAGCCTTTGATGTTTATATTTCACAACTTTAGAGATACAACCGAGCATATTCTTTCTACGAAAAGGGCAAAATATCTCCGAAAAGTATATGAAAGGCTCAATAATAATCAGTGATGACACCCGGTGTTCGTGAAAGAGGTAAGCATGCCCCGATCTACCAGTACAACCCTCCAATCACACAATTTGCACAACAATTAAGTGTTTGTTGCCCGACTCCGCACAACGGTACTCCTGTCATGATACGACAGCCTGTAAACAAACCAGACAATCAAAGGTATATATGTAAGGGATCATTCTGACCCTTTTGGTTTTGAATGGAATAGATGTGATCTTTCAAATCATTGATAATCCCTGAGACACAAATTTATTTATGTACCATTCACACATAGAAGTTTCGATCAGCTGAAGCACCAGTTATTCAATACAATCAACTTCCGTTTATTGTTTCAAGGCCATATGACCCGTATTGTACACATGTATATCATAACATTAATTACCCATAGGGTTCGAAAAAAACTGAGTATATAAAAATTGCATGCGCACAAGTGCAAATATCACTTCAGTGTATTGTTAACGTCATCGGGACGAAATTGTTGACGTCATTCAAATATTATTGTGACCGAATGGTGGAATGACGTCATACTAACATCGACGTAATGGCTGAAGATTGTTGACCATATTCGACAATTGTGGTTTTCTAAGACGGCGTTCGTGATCAGTGCATTTTTCTACATGGAAGCTTAAAATGGTAAAGATATAATAGATACTGACTGTACGAAACACGCTCTCGCTCGGGAAATAGAAAAATACGGACACTCTTTTCGTAAAATCAGTATGACACACATACGAAAAAAATCTCTACATACATGTATAACATTATTATATACATTATCTGACCAATACTAAATAACTGTAATATAAGCGAACATATGGCATATTTGTGCGACCTTCGGGTGTTTGTCCCTTATATTTCTTTTCATGCTTTGCTGGATCGATACAATATGAGATATAATAATTTCAGATCCATACAGTTGTATATTGATGAAAGGTGCAAAGGTTGATATGTGGCGCTTTTATTTATCCGTTACGGTTTATTTATGATTGTTGCACTTAAACAATTAACAATATTCGGGGTTATATAAAATGATAAACAGATATTATTACTTTCCGTATCCGAAATATATTATCTTCGGAATAAAAATGGCATTATGTGAGCTTGTACACCTGGCGAATATAATATATATTTTTGTAACTAAAATAATTTAACTGCCCAATTTATTATATTGTGCCAAATGACTTGCAACTATTTTTGTCTTCTGAAACACTGGGACACATTGGAAAACCTGTATTAATTGGAAACAGAAATAATTATGTTGTTAACAAAAACATTTTCGTCAGTAGGAAAAAGCAGTCAGTCACCTTGAAATAGATGGCCTGGTCCAATATCCTCAAATGATTGTTGTCTATCATTGAGCCATATGTATACGTGCATTTTTTATAATATACATATTTGGCAAAAAAAAAAAAAAATATTGTTTATTATCAAACAATGAAACAATCATTTATTTTCAATCCCGAACATTTACCATAAACACATTGTCATTAGTGAGCGTTGGAACATGTCATGGTTGATGAGATCTGTATGGGTAGGCTAGTGGTTGAAGCGTTCGCTTGTCACGCTGAAGACCCGGGTTCGATTTCCGACATGGGTACAATGAGTAAAGCCAATTTCTGGTGTCCCCCCGCCGTGATATTGCTAGAATATTGCTAAAAGCGGCGTAAAACCATACTTACTCACTCACTCTGGTTCTTGGTTGATAGTGCCCGTTCGCATCACTATCTGTAGCAAAGTACTAAGCTCCACTCGCTGATTAACATGATGCTACGCGTACGAATGTCATTGTTTAATCCGATGTGTTTTTTATGAACATTTTAAAGGTTTTAACTATAGCATACGAACACTATCCTCTGTCCCCCGTGATCCGGGAGTATATCTGGTAAGAAGGTCAAACATTTTCTGAGGAATTGTATGCTTACAATTCCCAAACGCTTCCTAAAAGACTTTAGGAAATGAGGGGCGGTCGGATAGCCTAGTGGTTAAAGCGTTCGCTCGTCACGCCGAAGACCCGGGTTCGGTTCCCGACAAGGGTACAATGTGTAAAGCCAATTTCTAGTGTCCCCCGGCGTGATATTGCTGGAATATTGCTAAAAGCGGCGTTAAACCATACTTACTCACTCACAAGAAATTAATTTCATTTCATTTCGACATGAAACAACACAACGGTTTAACTGTGCGTTTATTGACAAAGACAATGTTTCTGTCTCTAATGACGTGAGGAGTGCTGTAAATGACAATTTAACAATAAAAGTGAATACTATTTTAACGACGTTCCTGCACTCAGTGAAAAAAAGAAAAACTCAATCTTTAAGTTGTTTAAATTGCGTTTCATCGGGAGTATGACACGAGTAGTTGTGTAAAAAAGGTTGGTTGGTTGGTTTGTTGTTTAACGCCGCATTCAACAATATTCCAGCTATACGACGGCGGTCTGTAAAACAATCGAGTCTGGACCAGACAATCCAGGGATTGACATCATGAGCATCGATCCACGCAATTGGGATCGATGACATTCATCAACCAAGTCAGCGAGCCTGACCACCCGATCCCGTTAGTCGCCTTTTATCACAAGCATAGTCGCCTTTTACGGCATGCATGGGTAGCTGAAGACCTATTCTACCCCGCATCTTCACGGGTCGTGTTAAAAAGGATTTATATAAACATGTGAACACTATTTTAATTTACACACTCAGAAGACAAATTTTCATAAGAAGACTTAATTTTTTACTAGTTATTCAAAGATATTTTAAAAAGTCCTGTCTTATGCGTTTACTATGTTGGGGAAGCGATGACTGCGGATGTGGTGCTGACAAATTAAGGTTAATAATCAGGGCGAATCCTCGATCGCTGGACACTCAAACAAAAACATCTCTGCACAGCGAATCTGACGATTAAGTGAGAGAGGGAGTGAGTGAGTTTGGTTTAACGCCGCTTTTAACAGTATTACAGTTATATCACGGCGTGTCAGCTTGTTGTGGGAGGAAAGCCCGAAGTGATGCAGGTCTCAGACGTTAACCACTTCGGTGAAACCCCCAAGCACGGGTATGGTGCTGACAAACCTAGAAACATAATCGTTTATAATACGCTTTTCAGACTTTTCTTTTGTATCATTCAGTCTGTCAGCATAAACCACGAAATTTACGATCTTTCAACTCTATATTCTAATAAGAGCCCCTATTTCTAATTTTAAGAGCGCCCTGGGCGCGTATAATGACGAATAGGTAAATGATATCACCTCTCCCAAGAGTGACGATATCTGTTTAACGTCCTTTAGAAGCGATAAAAGGTTTATTTCACTGATACAAGTAGATATCAGATTATATAATAAATTCAGATCTCACTCAAATATGTACGAATTGAATCACAATATCAGTGACGCACCTGGAACGTCACGATATAAACTACTTGGAGTTCATAACACATCAGTTATATGTGTGGGATTTCATATGTCAGGAATTTGCTTACAGTTCCTATGACATCAGTAAATGACCTTGACCTAACGTCAGGATATCAGTAAATGGCCTTCAGCTAACATCATGATATCATTAAATGACATTGCAGTAAGGCACATCACGATATCAGTAACCAGCTCGCGGTTATTAACACGATATCAATAACCCGAATGTCTCAAGTTAAACATTCATTTACACGAAGAAGTATTACCAAGGTAGAAGTATTTCCAAGGGTATGGTGCTGACAAAACTTGCAACATAATCGGGGCGAAACGGGATTCGAACCCGTAAAGTTATGATGGTATAACGGCCATTATTATTCTCACGGTACAATTGACCTGTCTGTCCTTACTCACAGTGGTCAATCGTAACCTAGGCATGAGAACTTGCAATCGGTAATTACCCGTGCGATAGATGTATTATTGGGATAGCAGCTGACGACCATTCACGTAGCCTTGGTGTGATGCAGGTGGCATTCCAGTGCAATTAATCACGCTTACAATACTCATAAATAATAAAATGTGTTTGTGCCGAGACGTAAATCTGTTGCCAATGTTGGCCGTCACTAGTTGTTTGACAGTGACAGTCAGTCTGAAACAATTATACGTGAAACGGTATGAACGTCCCCAAAAGTTGCCAAATTTACAATTCCCTCGTTATCAAGAAAACTGCATCCGGTCATTCCGAACCTAATCAGCATATCGCAGCCATGTAGATTGTACTGAGGAATCGTACACTTTGTCAGTCAAATAAACGCATGTGTGTCTGCAGTGACAGTTCAAGGTTGACTTTCATGATTATTCGTTTTAAACATTAGATTGTCTGCTGAAACATTTGAGACAACACGAGTGACGTTTCTGTGCTGAACATGTTCACTCATTCGTGACCAACTCGTGTTATTCCGGGACAAGCCGAAGAGCGTCTTCTTGCAGGTTACGGAAAGGGTCGAGTGGTGACGAATGCATTTTCACTATATTTGAATGAGCAGTATGTGGCCTTCAGTTATTTTGTTGTTGTTGATAAGGTTGCCAAGACCGGAGAACGTTGTCATAAGGGGTCAGGGCTGTCATGACTGCTTAATCAACCTGTGTAGATAAAGGGTGGCCATCCTTGACACTGTACTTTGTTAGATATACAGAGTCTAACGTTAAATCATATTGATTTCTGGCTGCTGCGTTATGATATTCATGTCTTTTTCGAGTATGTCCAGGGCCCACTTGCACAAAGCGATCTTAGCGCTAAGATGATCGTAACTCCCATACTTTAACATAGGGTTACGATAGTCTTAGCGCTAAGATCGCTTTGTGCAAGTGGGCCCAGATAAAGATGCGCCATTCTATTAATGCGCACGAGGGACGTTCACGTTTTTCGCGTTTATTCCATGATTTACTGAGAATAAAGTCATTAGCTTGACGTCTTGAAGTCATGTTGAAACAATCAGATCATGCGGTTTCTTCACAGCTTCACCAATGGGGTTCTGTGAGGTACTCGGTTGTGAATCTGTGTTTGTTGTTTAACGCCGCACTCAGCGGTCTGTAAATAATTGAGTTTGGACCAGACAATCTAGTAATTAACATCATGAGCATAAATAACAAACGTTATCAAAACGTTATTAAGCTGGCACAGTCGCCGCAACACTGCAAGTTCAAGGTCTAAAACACAACTATGATACCCGTATCAAATACATCCCCATCGATTCACAATTCCTTGTTTGTGGCATATTTAGCCACCATTAAACACGGGTGTATACGTTCTATTGCCCGGTAGTTTATTATCAGATAAGAAACAGGATGAAATTTAGCGCCCTACAATTGTGGAGGGTTTACAATGTTTTTTTTTTCACCTATAGAAATGATATAGAAACGGGATAGTGTTATTCACAAACGTTTCAGTTATTCCCCAAGGTGGTTTCATGTGTTTCTGCGATACGGAGGGTATCACAGTCTGTATCACAGTCTCCGAACCATATAGTATTGTCCCTTCCACCAGCCCTTACTGAAATGTTATAACCCCAAATGAAGCAAGTCTAGATTTACCGAAAAATCTCCCATCTCACGGGGGTCTCCTTTTTCAGTTTAAACGTTGCTAAAGTTTATGGATAACAACCTCTTAATTATACTGTAGTAGCGACGTTTTGGGATAGATCCTTATAGTGTTGTACCCGTGAAGATCCGGGTTAGAGTAGGTCTTCAGCAACCCATGCATGCCGTAAAAGGCGACTATGCTTGTCGTAAGAGGCGACTAACGGGATCGGGTGGTCAGGCTCCCTGACTTGGTTGATGCATGTCATCGATCCAAATTGCGTGGATCGATGCTCATGATGTCAATCCCTGGATTGTCTGGTCCAGACTCTATTATTTACAGACCGCCGTCATATAGCGGGAATATTGCTGAGTGCGGTGTTAAACAACAAACCAAACAACCTTTTAGCGTTGTCAGCAAGGATAGTGAGTGAGTATCGTTTTACGCCTCGTTTAGCAATAGTCCAGCAATATCACGACGGGGAACGCGGGTCATTTGTACAGTCGGGGCAATCTTTGAAATGGTGTAGTCTTTTCACCCAGTTTATCCGTACAGTATAGCTAACATTCACAGTGAAATCATCCGGTTTAACGGATCAAGGGTTCGTTGTGATATCATTTCACCTCACCTCACTACACCTCACCTCACCCCACCTCACCTCACCTCACCCCACCTCACCTCACCTCACCCACCTCACCTCACCTCACCTCACCTCACCTCACCTCACCTCACCTCACCTCCTAACACAAGTGTCAATTTGTTCTGGGATTAGCAGGGTCGAGATTTTCATATTAATTGGCTCTTCGACGGCGTATATACAATCATGTATATGACGGTGTCACCCATATGTCAGACATTCCACACCCGGTGAATTCGTCTGCTTCTTCCCTATATATCTGTGGCATTTTAGAAGCTGTAGTGTGAATGAAGACAGTTCAACTTTTCTCCATCGTCCTCGCCTGCTCCAACGCAACACTATCAGAACTTTTACAGAAGCCATCCGCACACAAGAATATTGATGCCGACTACATCAACAGAGACCAGGGTCACTTCATCCCAGACAGACAGATACATTAAAGTCTCACCTCGTCACATTCTTTTAAGATCCAAAACATAAAACAACAGTGCATACATATTAAAACAGCTAAACCTGTACACAGTAAAATACAAGTATAACGATCCACCCAATTCGGAGTTCCGAGAAAGAGAAAATCTACGACTTGAAGAGCACACTAAAATCCATTTCATAAAATGTCCGATCTTGTGGTAATAATGACACGGCCGGTCTTGGCAGATTATAAACATACATGAGCTTACCACCATCTCATCAACTGGAATCACAGTGACACTGTAACTACACAATACAAACAATCTCCTTGTACTTCGTCCCAAGGTTTCTGCCCTATTATACGGTAAAAATGCATTTCCAAAAACTTGGAAATTGGAGGTCAAAAATGGACTTATCGCTCGGGAAAGACAAGAATTCTGATACTCGTTTCGTAAAATTAGTTTGACACACATGCCAGTACAAATCTCTATGTAATTGCTGAAGGGTCCCGTGGGATCTCCTTGGCACTCCGAATTGCATGGATCAATACTCATGATATCAATCACTGGATTGTCTGTTCCAGACTCAATTATTAATAGATCGCCGTCAAACAGATGGAATATTGCTGAGAGCGGCGTTAAACAACAAACAAATAAACAAACAAAACTTAGGATTTTCTCTCCACACCAACCTGACTCGCAGTGATATAAGCTGGAATACTGTTAAAAGGAGCGTTAAATCAATCGCTCATAATCCCCCAAAGCCAGTAACAACGATATCAGGCGTTTGGGTCCAATATACATGGGCCGGGTGACGAAGATTACAAATGTACATGTATATAAACATATATTCCCAAAATAACATTCGTTTTTTTCTTCCAAAATACTTGTCCAAAAACACAGGGTTTCCGGAACTACGAGGTATCAATACGCACGCACGCACGCACGCACGCACGCACGTGTAATCTGAATGTTTTTGAACTATGGTACTTCTAACAATACAAAGGCATCAATGTTAATAGTCTTGTCAATATTTACAACGACACATCCAGTAGGCATGTGTGTTAAATAGTGGCCTACCGACTACGTTAAGCGTGTGGGCATTATATCGCATGTCTTGACATTCTCTTAATACTGTGTGAACACAACTTCTTCGAGGGTTATTTCCGCTGTGGCCCTTTAGCACTTATTGCCATATTTCATGTATAATTCATTTTAACATGATGTCAACACGGTTCATACTTTGAATCAAACTATCGGGGCTCAGTAGTGTTTGTCTCCAGGCCACTCCAACAATGACCTTCAACCCCACCCTCGATTACCCAGTGTATCACATGTCCCTTCTATCAGGGCCGCAACAAGGCCAAGTTTAAGTGAAAACAAATCCAATGTTACAAGGGTGCGAAGTATCCGGGTTTGGGGCATGGCCCCTAGAAAATTAAAAAAATAGATGCTCTTATATTCTATTTTCAGCGTTTTGGGACCGTTTATGTTAGATTATATTTGTGACAAATAGTAGTAATTTATTTATTATAATCTGTTATTAGTATAGTGTATATAGGTGTTTCACGAACACATTTACGACTTTCATTCAAGAAACATCTTTGATGACAAATTAAATTTAAACATTTAAACGAGTCCATAACATTTCTTTTGAGTTTTTACATGTTCATTCGTAGTATGTGATGGTTATTTATATGTTCATATCTTAACGCGAGCCGACCTATGATTATAATGAAAATAATTGTGAGAGCGCGGTTTGCTTACGTCACAAACCATCTTACATTAAAATCCTACAGTGCGTAAATATTCTGATTTTCAAGTTAGATAATAGTATCATGTTCGACCTTGTAGAGTTTGATATAATAATGTATTGCAAAGATGGTAAATTGAGGTTTACTTATAAACAAAATTGTGCTCTTAGGGGTAAAAAAATGTGTTTATTTCTTAGATGTAAGCAACTGCTTTTTTGCTTAAATGGTTTCGCCCCTGTTTATTATGATGACTATAGTGGACCCGCTCCCCATCGTGTCTTTGTTTCGGAAGTGACGTCACCATCTCTACCAGTCTTATAATAGCATAGTGAACAATGAACTTTATAAATACAAGCGACAAAACCTTTCCATATTCATAAGAACTATCTGCTAAAAACAGTGTCGATTCCGACTTCATCGTGAACATGTATTTATGAATCACTATGAAATAGTGATGATAGCAGGTGTTTGCGAAAAGGTGAGCGTATCCTGCCCCTACATAGGCACCCGTCACAAACACATGCAAAGCAAGTCAATTGTTCACCCGACAAAAACACGGGAACATATGGCACAAGTCAAGATAGAGAATTGGATCAGACATACTTTTTTTGTCACTGATGCGTCATATTTGGAAATGTCCTCCGCAAAACCTACATGCCTGGTTAACAGGTGACAGGTGTCTCATAGTTTAAACGTTCGGATGTTTCAATACTAAGAAATGATATACCTTCGTTAGATATTCAATACGCAGTTAGTAGAGCGTGACAGTGTGAATTTCAAATGAGATATAGCCTTTATTTCCTCTAATGTAAATGTGTTAATGATATGAATCATAAATTATATTCAGTTATCCCATAGCGAACAGTCCACATAATGAAGAAAGTATTCCCAATATTAAAAAGAGATCTTTTAATTAAATACGATATGTCTCGTACCACACGCAGAGACAAGACGCAAAATCGTTACGAGAGGTCCCGAAGGAAGCCCGGAAGGGTCATGCCATTTCATATTCATATTGGAAATTCAAGGTACTTAGTTGGAAATTCAAAATCTTCATAATATCACGTTCTAAAGTTGAAAATTATTTTATACTATCTTATTTCTCAATGCTTTAATTTCTACTTTGAACTGACACTGTTGCCAGATAAGAACTTGTATATCAAAGATGAGAAGTTGATTTTTTAAGATGACATCTTTAATTTTCAAGATAAAAATAATAATTTCGTGGTCCTTATGGGCTTCGGTAGATTCCCAATAGATGGATGGTGGCGTTGAATTTTTACCTACTGATAAAGATTACAAGTCAGATTAGTTTTGTCAGAAATTCTCTTGACTCTTGAAAAAATGGTAGACGTTTATTAGACTTCTGTAAACTATTTGGTTTTACATACTGTAACTTGGAGATCTGTATTGGATAGCTCTGATAACTTGACCTTTATCTCCCATACTGGTTGCAGTGTTGTGAATCATTTTCCTAATGTTTTAGATTGGTCAGTTTCACATGGTACAGTCAGATCACTGACTTGCATGTAGTGTGCAGTTTCAAGGAAATTGTTACTGTTGGACTTTACAAGGAAAACTCAGTTTCTGTTAATTTATCCTATATTGATAAAATATATTATCTCCAGAACAGTTTTCACGTTTTGTTAAACATCTCACCAATGATATTTGTAAAGCGGTTGTTTGAAAAATAAATATTGATGGTAGATCAAAATGTAAATGCTGCAGCATGTAAGCTCATACTGTACCGTGCAACGCCAGCTGGTGCTGTTTCTGTAGGAACTACAGCTAGACAAAGTAGTAGCCGCCGAGGTTTGATAAGGAGATCGGGTTTTAGAAATCAGAGAATTACACGCTTATGAATAAATATATATACATTTGCAAGAGTGATTCAAACTTTAAGCAGTACATATCAGCCAAAGGTATGTTAAGAAATGTTGCAACCAAAAGAAACTTAACTATGACTTTCATCTTAATGAAGACATCAATACCGCTGCTGAACACAGTGATAATCATTGTTAACAGTTAGGTAGGACAGTGAAAAGGGCCATGCAGAGACGTCCACATAGAAGTTATATATCTCCAAGCTGGTTTTCACAGATCTACTTAATCCTTTACAAAGAAATGGCAAAAATGGGTTTCATTGTGTTGTGGGGGAGTTTCTGCTCGCTTATGAATGTGCTAACTGTAATGATTTACCCTTTTCGGTGGAATTCCTGTCAGGTGAGATCACTGAAAGAGGGGTCAAGGACGTTATCAATAATCTGAGTACTGGCAAGTCTGCTGGAGAAGATGGGTACGGGCAAGTCTACTGGAGAAGTTGAGTACGGGCAAGTCTGATGGAGAAGATGGGTACGGGCAAGTCTGCTGGAGAAGATGAGTACGGGCAAGTCTGCTGGAGAAGATGAGTACGGGCAAGTCTGCTGGAGAAGATGAGTACGGGCAAGTCTGTTGGAGAAGATGAGTACGGGCAAGTCCGCTGGAGAAGATGGGTACGGGAAAATCTGCTGGAGAAGATGAGTACGGGCAAGTCTGCTGGAGAAGATGGGTACGGGCAAGTCTGCTGGAGAAAATGGGATACCCCCGAAACTCTTCAACTACCATCGGAACCCTCTGCACCATACTTGAAGTTATTGCTTAATAAGATTTTAGACACGGGTGTGGTTCCAGAATCTTGGAATATCATTATGATTATTTCATTGCATAAATCTGGGTCAACTTGTAAACCATGTAATTATAGAGGTATTTATTTCACTACTTAATGTTATGGGGAAAATCTTCACGTCAGTCATTGAAAAACGTTGGAGAATTTGGATGGAAGTAAATGATTTACTGTCCTAGTCTCAAGCAGGGTTCCGACGGAACTACACTACTGTGGATGATTTGTTTGTTTAACAAGCTCTTTGTTCTGAATATTTGTGCAAAACCAGAGGTCGCTTTTATTGTGTATTCGTTGACTTTTAAAATGCTTTTGACCTTGTTAATAGGAAAAAATGGATATATTTACTTATTATCAAGAGATGTTCAGTTGGCGCATGTATTAAGGTAAATAATGAACGAACGGAGTGCTTTACAACATCCAATGATGTTCGACAAGGCTGTATTTTAAGTCCGTTGTTATTTATATTTTTCAGTTAATAAACTAGCTATAGAACTGTAACAAATGTTATATTTGGGATAACACTTTCTCAGTTAAGTAAGGATTCTCGTACTTTTGGGGTTGATTCGAACCTACATTGCCAGAGTGAGGCACCTAATCGCCAGCACACAAAGTCAGCGATCTAACACACTCAGCCACCGAGGCTTCCACTATAATGAAAGTCCGACAACTGATAGTCTAGATCACATACTTTGTGTACCCCTCTGACAAGTGCAAAGTGGCACGGCTCCCATGGCCGAAAGCTATGAACAGAAACACGCATTTCAGCATACACAGCCGTACACACACGCACGCACGCACGCACACACACAAACACGCACACAGGCACAGACACAGACACACTTGAAACCGCGCCAAAGAAATTACATTGAATAGTTACAAATTTTCATCTACATGATATGAACTGCACCACAATTCTTTAGTCGGGACCCCGTTAGTCCGGAAACCTCGCGGTATGGGCGGTCTTGTTGGGGACGAACGTCTACACATATGAACAAAAAAGAAAAGAAAAACTGAGTGTATAAGATATAGTTAAAGGAACACAACACCATACCCGTAATTCGTTTATCCATCAATTTATAAATCCGAATTAGTAGATGCATTCCCGTTTAACGAGGTTCCCTTGTATAACGGAGACACCAAGTCCGAAAAACTACATAAAGTTTTGAAGTCACGTGACAAATGTCGAAATCCCTGTGTGTTCAAGGTGAGGTGAGGTGAAATGGGGTTTAACGTCGCGTCCAAGATTATTGCACTTACATAGCGACGTGCATGTACGTGTGTGTGTTTGTGTGGCTGCTTTTACTAGTCCGGACTGATGCCGATTTATAGTGCTAGCACACTGAGATACCATGCCGCAGTTTAACATGAATACCCCACTCAGACACAGTATACTGACTCCGAGCTGACCAGTCCTTGTTTAACCCCTTAATGCCGAGCGTCAGACAGGGTAACAACAAGTACCATCTTTTAACATCTTTTGGTATGACGCGGCCGGGGATCGAACCCCGGACCTTCCGCTCCCCGGGCGGACGCTCTACCACTAGACCACGGAGGCGGTCTGTGTGTGTTCAAGCAACTGTATCAAATAATGTATGGAAACCCGCACAGGTCTCACGTATTAGTTGGTAGCCGTGCAAAATAAACGCTCTGCTATAGATATATGAGCGATAACCTTATTTTGATGCTTCACATATAATTAAATAATGATTATATGTAAATCCCCTCTCGGTCATCAACTGGGAATATATAAATCCACGAGCCAGTACACCAGATGTTGTTGCATTTGATAGGAATGACCTGAATGCTGAACATGCTGGCATATTGGACTGAATATCACAGCTTCAATATTAAAATTTACTATTTTAATTTAGGTCATGAATTAGCGGTTTAGTCATTCAGTAACACATTCTTATGAAGCAGGTGGTATGGTACAATGGAGTAGATTGTATATCTCGTATGATTATTGAAAGGCTATTGTATCTTTTACTTGTTACTGTCCAACAAAAATGTTCAGTGACTGAAAAGCCGTCGATCAATTCCGTTATTGACGTTATTGAACGGTTTCAGAGGAAGATGTCGGTTATTGCACGACTGTGACGGGTGCCACTCGGTGCAGAATTCGATCACTCTTTAGCGAACACCTTCTATCATGGCTATTTGATAGAGATTCATTAACACATTTTCATGATTCACTCTGCTTTTAGCGGAGCTTTCCTATGAATGGTTTTGTTGCCTTTATTTCAGGTGAACACTTGCCTTTGCATGTGTTTGTGACGGGTGCCAACGGCCGGACAGAATACGCTCACCTGGTGTCATGGTGTTAATTTGATTAACAAACACGTTTTTATATGGTCAGAATCGTACAATCCTAAAACCATGAAATAGCTGACATCTTCCAGAAGCAAGAGAGTTAACTGACTATAAAAGTCCAGTTTCTACCCTTGCCGAACTAGGCTGGAATTTTCAGTTCTGATCATAGCGCCACCAGTGGCTATTACGAGTTATGTCCCTTCTATGTTTCTCTTATTGGCCAATCAGATTCCATATTCTCATATCACTTGCATTTGCTTCAAACAAAACGACGGCGCCAAGTCAAGACGATCTGCTCGATAGTGAAGATCTGTATTGTAATAAAACGGACCCTTCCCCGCGAAGTGCATCAAATCATGTGAGCACCTTGATAAAAAACATGAAATAATTTGCAAAATATCTGTCGACGCCCAGTTGGCGGTACACATGCTTTTCGAATCCTGCAGTCGACCGAAATCTGCACGTTGAAAGCCATGTTGTTTACGAACCTGATGTCTAGTTCGTCACGCGACTTTGATTGGACTATGCATAGACTCGTTAGTCCAGCCAAAATGTAACGTAACTCCATAATTGCAGCCTGGTTCGGCAAGGGTGGAAACTGGACTTTAACAGTCAGTTAACTCCCTTGTCTCAGGAAGATGATAGCCCAGGGCAGGTGGGGCCTAGGTAACAATTGTGTTGATGTGTTTGTATTCAGCAATATAACGGCAGTCTGTAAATAATCGAAAACCAGAAAATCCAGTGATTGACATCATGAGCATCGATCTACACAATTAGAATACGATGAAATGCATAAAAAAGTCAGCGAGCCTGGCCACCAAATCCAGTTAATCACCTCTTACGACATCGTAGGTGACCAATTTTAACCCGGATCTTCACCTGTTCGTATAGATGTCTGTTCTCGTCGCTATATGGCTGAAATAATGCTGAAATTACTCACTCACTGGTATAGATGATTGTGTATACAAGTAGCACACGTAGACCACAGTCTCCCACTGATTGATAGTTATGATGAGTTAGTAGATTATGAGTTAGTTTCAACGTCACTTTGACAGCGTGTCAGCTTGATGTGGGAAGAAAGCCTGAGACGATGCACGTCTCAGACGTTTACTACATTGGTGAAACCCACGAGAACGGGAATGGTGCTGGAAAACCTAGAAACGTAATCAGGGCGATTCAGGAGTCGAACCTTATTGGGTTCTTATACGCTTATAAAGGGACGTAACTCCGCACCGCCAACTGCAGCATTTAAACGACATTTTAGGTACGGCGGTGGATAAATAATCGAATCAGGACAAGGCAATGTAGTGATTGATATTATGAACGTCCATCCGTGTGGTCGGGAAACCACGACTCGCAATCGATCAGAGCAACCAGTTACCGAGCCTGGCGACACAATTCATTAAGTCTCAAGACAAGCACAGGTTGGCCAATTCTAACTCGGATTCCACACGACGTAACACAATTTTAGGTTAACCAGTTCTATTTGTGTTTACGTATTACAGTGTTTCCACCTACTCGTTTTCCCCGTTTGACATTCAATTAGTCTTGTTTTTATGGTTATCAGAGTACCGAGAAACCGTGCATATGGTTGAACATGGCTGAATATACAATGTAGCTAAAGTAATACCTACTGGGTAACTGCCTTCCGCTAATTGCCATTGCCTATATACCGATAGCAAATTAAGGATCAATAAAAAAATCATAATGTCAATAGTTGAATCTAGTGCCACTCAATACTTTCCATTGATGTAATTAAATGAAAATATAGATATAACCCCTTGTCAGTACAATAACATATATTTTAATCAACAAATATTGATTAAGTTCCAATTAGTATTGCTAGGTGCGGCTTCGGACAATAAACAATCGAACAATCAAACAGACAAATAAACTAATCTTAATTTAAACCGCGTGGAATATAACATAGAGTAAGTGAGTATAGTTTAACGCCGCTTTTAGCAACATCACAGCAATATTACGGCAGGGGACACCAGAAATGGGTTTCACACCATGTACCCATGTAAGGACACGAACCCAAGCCTCAGGTGTGAGGAGCGAACGCTTTAACTACTAGGCTATCCCAACGCCCCTTTAACAAAGACATTTACATTGCTTGAATGCAACTTGATATTGTAAAACTCTTGTAAAAACTAAGGTATGATTGTTTCACAAATCCTGATATAATATGACCCCTTTAAGTGTTTTTGTCGATAACGTCGCTTTTAGCAATACTCTTTCAATATGACGGCGGTGGATAAATAATCGAATCAGGACAAGGCAATGTAGTGATTAATATTATGAACGTCCATCCGTGTGGTCGGGAAACCATGACTCGCAATCGATCAGAGCAACCAGTTACCGAGCCTGGCGACCCAATTCATTAAGTCTCAAGACAAGCACAGGTTGGCCAATTCTAACTCGGAATCCACACGAAGAAACACAATTTTAGGTTAACCAGTTCTATTGGTGTTTACGTATTACAGTGTTTCCACCTACTCGTTTTCCCCGTTTGACATTCAATTAGTCTTGTTTTTATGGTTATCAGAGTACCGAGAAACCGTGCATATGGTTGAACATGGCTGAATATACAATGTAGCTAAAGTAATACCTACTGGGTAACTGCCTTCCGCTAATTTCCATTGCCTATATACCGATAGCAAAGCATCAATAAAAAATCATAACACTGCAAACACGAAAACGTCGTTTTTTTCCGTATATGGTCATTGGACGGAAAAACGACGTTATTTGGACGCTTTCAAACCATCGTTTTTCCGTCCAAATATCGTCGTTATTTGACATCGGAATTTACTGGGAGAGAACGATATCATCAAGCTCCTCCCTTTCTTGATTGGCATTGTCAATCAAGCAACAGCGTCTACCGGTATTCCTACTTCTCAGATTTCATTGGTCAGTTCTCGCGTGTTAGATTACAGGCCCGAGTTTGACGCTGTACTCGAAGCGCTTAGCGGAAGTACTGAAAGCAATCGTGGTGCGCATGCGGATTGCTTAATGCCTTGTCCAAATTTTCCGTTCTGTGCATGCGCGAATTCGCGTATTGTTTCCACTATATGTCACCACTATTTGACAGTGATTCATAAATACAGTCTCGTGATGAGTTCGGAATCGAACAATGTCGCTTTAATTTATGGCACGTACTTGATCGGCGCGTATTTCCCATTTACAAATACAATGATAACGGTAATAATTTTAGTCAAAATAATTAGGAAAGCGCAGGGCTCAGGAACGTCTGAGTATAGGAAAAGGATTTATACTTTCGAAAGTTATATACTCGTCAAATACGCAAAAGAATATCAACCGGCTTTTAAAACTTATTTTTGTAGAAGGTGATCTTGGTGTTTATTGCCAGATAGTATATGCATATACATTTTCCCGATATTGCTTATTTTAATGTTTATTAATATTTTTAAGGTTCGTCCGCCTAATTGACGGGATTCCACTTTCTCATTTGTACATGGCACTTAAACAGTGTTCTGTTACTGTAAACAGATTAGTTTCAAATTCCAAACTGGTGATATCTATTCAGACTGATGCTTAGTCTCTAAATCTGTATAGTTTTGAAAGAAACAAGTAACCCCATTTAAATTGAAGAGGAGCCCCAGTTATATGGGAGATTCCGAGATGAACCTACTCTATGGATATCTAAGCTGCCACCCAAACCGACCCAAACGGGACCCGAAAGCTTATTGTATGCTATATCGTCACATGGAAGTGCACCAGAATTATACATTGTATTCCGGACGATTGTGTTCTTTCATCTACTTTTAAATGTTGCCTATACACTAATCTGGACGTACTACTCATTGTTCTATTTATGTCATCCTATTATATATATATATATATTTATATCTGATATACATTAACGCATGTTACCACTCTAAAGTCATACTCTCATATAACCTTATATTGTTCATAGTTTCAAAGTTTATTCAACAAAATCAATAACAGCAATTTAAACTACTGAAACACTGAAACACCCAAACACAAGGCTGTTATCAAGCGCTGGTGCAGACGTGATGCATCGTAAAAAACTGTATGGTGATGTCTTCAGAAATACAATTTCTTGCAAAATTTATACTACGAGATAGTAAGGCTAACGCTTACTCACCGGTGGAACGTAGACAATATCGCTAATACAGATATCACGTATTTGAATGTTAATACTAAAGACAACACTCATTATTTTTGCAGTGACGATATAACAGTTATACACGTTTATTGGTGACTTTCATCAGTTTTGCTATTAATTTTCATAACTTTGTTTTCACATATACAAGTAGCAATACCCGACTAGCCTGTCATACATACTTATGGGGCAGTTTTCATTTCTGGTGTCCCCCGCCGTGATATTGCTGGAATAATGCTAAAAGCGGCGTAAAATCAAACTCACTCACTCACTCACTCACTCACTATTGGCTTGGGTGTTATACCCCGTTTTTCTGGTAATCCTATTATTACTTCATTTGTATCTAATGACACCCTGTTCTCTGGATCACGGCTCCTTGACTATCCATAACAATTAAGATGAACATTCAGATCAAGTACATGAATGAGTTTGTTTTGACGCCACAGTCAATCAAAGACCAATGCTGTGCGGTTTGATTACACACTTCTACCAGGTCGAACATCGTGGATCTTTTTCTACCTAAAGAGAATCATAGTTCATATGCTTATCCATCTATTGCCTACGAAAACCGTCCCGCTCAAGATGACCTTACTTGTTGTTAAATCCATTCAAATGCGCTGAAATGTGCGTGTCAAGGACAGCTGATGTCCGATGCTGAAGAACCGTGTTCACAGCTGACCGACTTGGTATTTTTCTGCACTGACAGAAACTGGATGTACTGACACACAGCTGCTATAGATATTTAACTAACCCCTGATCAAATAGATGCCCTTCGTTAATCTCTGTGTGGAGTACCGTATATACCTGTGATAACGATACCGGTGGCGATGCTGGTGCTGATGGTGGTGGTGATGATAATGATGGTGACGGCGATGATGATGGTGATGATGATGATGATGATGATGATGATGATGATGGTGATAGTGATGGTGATGATATGCTGATATCCTTGCATTTTACAGTGGTGATAATATTATCTGTGATTGCAAACTTTAACATTTGAAAAATGAAAACACATTAGGTTGATCATATGATCAAGGCCGCTGGCGTTGCCTAGTGGTAAAAGCGTTCGCTCCTCGTGCCGAAAGTCCAGGTTCGATTCTCTGCATATCATAGGCACAATGTGGGAATCCCCCGCCGTGATATTGCTGTAATATTGCTAAGGCGGCGTAAAATCCGACTCACTTAAACTCTCATAAATCACTGTGCCATTGCTAACCAAGGTTCTGCAGATGGCATTGGAGTATGTCAAGATTCAACTCTCGGTTGGTCTTCTTCCATTATATCTCACTAGGTGGCGCTACGGGCTTCGCTAGGTCGTTCATTCATCCACAGGGCTGTGTACATGAATGGCGGCACTTTCTTAAAGCGGTTGTCAAGTAGGAGTTTATATCATGGGAAGTTCACCTCAACCGATTCCAGCAGTCCTGCTTTTATCTGATCCATTGACCTAAGTTTGTGGCTCTGTGACAACACGTACAAAAGAAAGTCTTTGTACAGGAGATGCAATGGGCTATTCATGGCATATCACAGGCTTTTACGGATTGTGAACCGGCCTCGCGATATCTAATCCGCTGTCCTCGCATAGATATTAACATATCTTCGAGATCTGTCTGAATGAATGGCGTGACAACATTCAAGAAGTGCGTTAATGGTTATGTGAAATATTAGAATGATTCCACCACAGAAGCCAAATCTTAAATTTGTTTGATTCTTCGGTAGCATTTTCAATAAATGTTTTTCACGAAAGGTTCCTGAATACATTAATCGAGATTACGCTATCCGCATGGATGACCTATTCCTGCATAGATATATCTAGATCGGTGACGCTAAGCCGGTGACCCGTACCCAGATCCGGACATACCAGTGAAACACTCACTCACTCACTCACTCATTCACTCACTCACAATGTATCAATGTATCAATCTATCAATCTATCAATCAAACAATCAATCAAAATGGAAATCGAGTGACGGATGCTTGACTTATTGTAAGTCTTTGTACGCCATTGTATCGTTGCTAGTGGTACCAGTTACCGGTTTGGGCTAGACGAAGCATTGACGAAGCAAAGAGTTTAATCAGACGTCTCCTTGAGGGAGACTGGTATCACACCTGTGATCCCATGGCGATAAGAAATATGACATTGCATACCAGGCCAGCAGTTAGTCGTATCAACGTAGAATCGTAAATTCTCCTCGGCGTAATATATATCTTGCAGGTGTACGTAAACAGGATGTGTTTGGTAACTTGAGCAGGAAGCAAAAGTGCACGAAGGGATGGTATTTCAGATGACAAATGAAAGAAGACAGAAAGATTGTGACCCAAATTTAATGACTGGTGGCCGTGTCGCACACACGAATTTTTATTAAATGTATCCTCGAGAGTCAGTAAGAAACTAGAAATAAGTGCCTTTGTTCTGCAAATCTCACCAAGTTTCAGCTTTCGCCTCTTCCTTTGTGGAATGAGGTTTCACATTTGTAAAATTATCTCTGTTATCTGTCTGTACCATCAACTTAACTGCCCTCACCACCTGCAGTTTTCCCGTCTCGTATGGAGCCGAGGTATGGGGCTGCAGTCTTCTAAGACCCTCACATGAAATGTATCATAACTGGTCAAAACAACTATGTAATGAGATCACTATCAAAATAGCAAAACAGATTCTAGGAGTACCAAAAAAGTCGAGTAATATTGGATGCCTCAGTGAATTAGGAATGTACCCTCTTACTTTACAAATATATATGTCCATGTTTAGATATTACCAGCGCCTGAGAGGCTTGGATGGTGACAGGCTCTTATTCGATGCGAACCAGGAGGATATTCTCTTGGCCTCACAAAAAATGTCCTGGACATCCTCGATCAAATATATGATGGCACACCTACTTCCCAAATCCAACAGTGAAAATGCCCCTTGCTCAAAATTCTATGAAGCTCTTCAAACAAAATTTAGAAATATATTTCTCATTGAAAGTGACCAAGTAAACACTGATAACTCCCACAAACTTAGGCATCTAGGTCTTATTAAAGATAAATTTGAACTTAAGAAATATGTTTCAGCTGTAAAATGTAAAGATCATAGATTAGCTTTAACCAAATTAAGACTCAGTTGCCATATTCTGAAGATTGAAAGAGGCCGATACACTAACACGCCTGTCGACCAGAGAATATGTAAATTATGTAACCTAAATAAGATAGAAGATGAGAAACACTTCCTTTTGTACTGTCCAAATTATCAGAACGAAAGGCAGATACTTCTTCGAACACTAGACCTCCAAATCTGCCAAAATGATAATAAAATCCTAGCAAATATCCTGAACCCCTGTCCAGAAAGTGCAAAATATGTTTCACAAACTATCTCCGACATGTTTATTAAAAGAACCTCTCTTATAGACAACATCAAGATATGACCTTATGATTATTATGTCTTATCTGTACAGTATCAGCATCATTAAAGTACACGCTGCCAGCCACCTCATGATATATATATATATATATATAAATGTCTATACACTATGAATGAAATAATATGTAATATTTATATGTATAATGTACATTATGTATATATACCTCTCATGTTGATAGCTATATTTATTCCATATGTAGTTAGTTTGTACCCTGCCCTACGAGGGTGTTCCGTACAATAAAAATTCTTGATTCTTCTTGATTCTATTGCCAAGCAGGTGACCCACAAGGAGGAATACGGCCCTCCGTCAGTCCAGACTCATGAGTTATACTGTGCCTACCACAATAAGTTGTGAATACGTGGCCTTGCTGTGGCCAAACATTTTGTAACAATTTGGCAAACTTTGATATGTAAACAGCACATATAATTCAGTTTTATTTCATCTTAACATATCAGTTGAATCCAACTTGACCTTTGCAGATCCGGTTAAGAATAGATTTACAGCAACCCATGCTTGCCGTTATAGCGACTATGCTTGTCGTAAGAGGCGACTAAAGGGATCGGATGGTCAGGCTCGATTATTTACAGACAACCGTCATATAACTGGAATATTGCTACGTGCGGCGTTTCACAAAGAACAACAAAAACGGATCCTACTTATTTTGTGGATACCATAACAATAAATCAAACCAATAGATCGTTTAAGGCTAGCTAAATATAAAAAAAATAGTCGATAGTCATATTTCCCTCTGTTGGTCCCACGTGAAATGTTCTTCATGAATACTGTAAATCATGAAATTAACGCAATAATAAGTCAGCACATTAATGCGAGTATAGAAGAACCCTGGCCTCAAATGCGTCATGACATTTATGAGAGTAGCCTTGCAAAAATCACTGTAGTCATAAAAACGACTTTTACATATATAAATACATACAGAGGAAATGCTTAGCATTTATCTTTTAAGGAAGAATGTGGGACTTGCTTAATACTTATGTATGTGGACATATATGTTGGATGAATATAGATATACCTCCTTGTAGATAGTGATCGTAGATGATTGTAGAACGTGCACGAAGAAAATGGAATAATTATGTGAGTAATCGGGTAAATACCACGTTTAGCAATATTCAGCCATGTTGCGATATTGGTTTCCAACATACAAGACGGACCATGAAATTATGACTTGAATTTGGACCTGGCTTTCTGGTGTGATGTAACACCCCATAATCTAATGTAGAAAAAAGAGCTAAAAGCACGAATAAAGATCACGAGATGAAACTTATGTATACATCTGGGCATATATTTGCGTAGTGTTACTACGTTAATTCATCAGTATATATGTATTTTGCGCAAAGGATATTGTAGATCGACGCTTACATGCGCATATAACCTATTCACCAGTGCTGTAATATTTAAATCATTTGTCTTTTGATAAAGATAGAGAGGAACATGGAGAGGCTGTCTGAAGAAATATAGACATGCATGGGATCTTTTGGATAGTTGTACTTCACGGTTAGACAAACGCTTAGTCTCTGAAAATACATTATTTTGGATAAAACGAGAAACTATATTTAAATTTAAAAGGAGCCCAAGTGAGATGGAAATTTCAGCCTAAACCTGTTGAACATCTAGGCTTGTTTCATTTTGAGCTAAAGCATTGCCGTAAGGCCTGGGCGGAAGGGAACACCTGTTTGCACCCATCAGATACCAATCACAACTTCTCTCTCCAAACGAAAACAAAATACGAAAAATGTCGGAAGTGTATCCTTCCATTTTACTATTTAGATACATGTTTTAACTTTAAAGTAATTATATGGATCTCATGTATTATTGGTATCTGTGATGCTGGTATCGTTTTGTCGCCATTGTGTAGCTTTTGTGGATTTATTATGAATATCAAATACATGTCTTGAAATATAGACTTGTAAAAGAGTTAATCAAATCAAAGAACCATATGCAGCCATTTAATTGGCGTGTATGGATATATTATCCATTTACTTATACACACTTATTATGGACATATACAGAATTTCATTGTACCTTATTATTGAAAAAATACCCGTGAAGATCCGGGTTAGAATAGGCCTTCAACAACCCATGCTTGTTCGATGGCGACTAACATGATCGGGTGGTCAGGCTCGCTGACTTGGTTGATGCATGTCATCGTATCCCAATTGCGTAGATCGGTGCTCTTGGTGATGATAACTGGATTGTCTGGTCCAGACTGCATTATTTACGAACCATATACATGTAGCTGGTATATTGCTGAGTGCGGCGTTAAACAACAACCAAACAAAATCTATTATTAAACACCTTCCAACAATGAGAAATTAAACTTATATTTCTATATATTCTGTTATATTTATAACATAATTTGATTCATAATTTAATTATTGCGTTGCTTTCTTCCCTGTCATTCAATGTACATGTTCAACCCCCTAAAATTTTAATATTTCATTTTTCACAAATGGCTACGTTAATGAGTTGCCTAGATCTCTCGTTACCTACTCACACGAACAGATTAAAATAATTTGTTTTACTATCATATTTCTGTTTATCTAATTCATAATACGAAATTGATAATTCATTTATCACAGTATAGATCATATTCGTTTATATCACTATCTGATGCTAAGGTTTTATTGCAGAAATTATAATTAATTCAAAATGTAGAAAGATACACAATTTGCCATTATTTGACTTTTAAACTGTACAAAGTATAATATAATTATCAGAATGCCTGTAACGGGTAGTATTTAAGAAAGAATTATTTGTCGATAAGTCCTATTTTTCAGATATGCCCTTCAGTAGTATTATTGTATATCTCCAAAGAGAGGTTTACATTGTAGTTATCATTATTTGTGGATAATTCAAAAAGCAACATAGAAAATATATATGCTACCATTACGAAAGAATACAGAGTATACATAACTCGCAATTATCCAAAAGAGATTTCAAATCACAATAACATATCTGATATAAAGAGAGGTGGTAATGATTTAATCTCTACATTGTGCCCTTGTTCGTGAGCCCTTGTTCTATTCAGCAAACAGCCCCAAACCGAAACTCCACAACATATCCGTTTACACTGATTCAGGCTGTCCAAGTTCTCCATGCGATACTGACGCCCGTTCGTCTCCCAGACCATAGATATTAAAATTTAAATGGAATCCAGCTCAAGTCTAGAACGATTTGGCAAGCCTAGATTGCCTCAATTCTACCCATGAAAGTAAGCATTAATAAAAAAATATTGTTCTTGACTGCTTCAGATTATATTTTGTAGAGACATATTTTTAACTAGGAAAATTGTACTGACACCGGCGCTGTCCCTATTGAAGCTATTTATAAGAATTTCGAATTGTCGTCCATTGTTCGATGTCAATACATCGATGACAAGTGAGGATATCATAAAGTAATCGTTGATGCCGCGCTACACTATAATAAAAATTATATAATCAAGTTGACTGGTGTGTACATAACTACAGTGAACATGTACATGATCATGCCTTAATAATCAAATGCCGTAATGTCAAATACTAATATATTATTGTGTGATGAATTTAACTGGATCAGTGGTAACATGTGATATTAATATTCCATCAATTTCTCTCCTGGTTGGTCCATCCATGTCTACAAAATGAACATAATACAATTAAAATGGAGCCTGGACCAATTCTTAATTTCAGGCTGGGGCTGTGGAAATCTAGACTTTCCCAATCGTTATAGATTTGAGTTGGTCTCATTTTTTACATTATTCTCTTGGGTCAACGCCACAGCTCATACCATACACTAACAAGACCAGATTGCCCCCCGCCGGAGCTCCTGGATTTTGGTTATATCATCTAACATGGCCAACTCTGTTCTGAAGTAAACAAGAACCTAATCAGCGAGGGGTCCTTTATCATCCCTATGTGACTGCTTATAAAAATCTGATATCTCTTCCCAAAGACCTGGTTAATAATATATTTTCTGCTGATTATTCGAAACAGAGTGAGTGAGTTGGTACTACATATGTTTTCGGTTCTATTTTAAATGACTGCAGCGCTCCATTATGAAAACAAATTGTTTTAACGCCGCTCTCAGCAGTATTCCAGTGATATATGACGGCGGTCTGTGAATATGTGTATATGAAATATATGCAAATTGAATCTTGAATCTTGAAAGTTGTAACATTTCCGCTAATAGGTATCACATGCAGTATACAGTATATCAACTGCAATATACTGTAAACAACATTCAGTATACAGTGTGTCGCGAGCTCTGCGCTGGGCTGGAGCACACATTTCCTACCCCCTCCCTTCGGCAAACACCTCATGAGGGTTGCAACGAGGTCACAGGTCAGGCGTGCACTCGTCAGTTGTCTAATGCGGTCAAGAGTAAGATCTTCCGGAAGACCACTGCACTAGAGGTATGTGGATTGTTGATGAGGTACTACGTGTTTGGAACTGGGAGTCGAACACTAAGCACTCACAATAAAACGTTATGGACTCGCGGACGGACTTGTGTTTTCATTTCAAGACTTACATGTATCAGGTTGAACTTCTACGACAGATGTAACTTGGTTACCGCTTCCTAACTGTAGCATTAACTAAACTTTACGTCTTTTATACACATTTGTGATGAGGCAACAATGAGACATATTTTGACCTTGAAAATGTCGCGTTACGGCATCGTCGCCCTTTTGTAAAATAAAGAAAAGGATTATTCAAAGAGCGACAATGCACACACGCGACAATGCGACAAATGGCCAATTGTCGCGCTTTTGTTAATTTTGACATGTTTTGCTTGTTTTTGTAAGGGTGTCAATGCGACAATGCGACAACGCGACAATGTCCCTTCCGTGATCCGTGCAAATAAAACTGAGTTATGAAATAGAAGTCTGACATGCCAATTAAAAGATAAAGTGTTGCAGCTTCTGATTTTATAGATCTTCAAGAAGGATTATCAATAATGGGATGGGTGATGAGTTCAACTGCATGCCGAGCCTATACGCTGTGATAAACAATAATGCTCCGAGTCAAAACATTTTGTCAAAATGTATGACATGTATTACGTGAATGAACATATTATTGTTTATACTCGTCCATGTTTTTGACGGACAATATAATTTACATGCTCGGTAAAAGTGAGGACGGGCATCACTGTGTGTTTCCGTGCTTTGTTCAGGTGAACAATTGACTTGTCCTTGCATGTGTTTGTGACGGGTGCCACTTGTGTGGCAGGATACGCTCACCTTTTCCCGAACACCCGTTGGATGGCCTGAACCAATTCGGATTTTAATCCCAAATCAGTCTGTACACCGTGATATAACTGAAATACTGAAATACTGTACAGTTGAAAATGGTGTTTAAACATATACACGCATGGTGCCTTGACTTACTGCTAACTTTAATTGGCCATCCTGGAATAAAACAGTTCCCCCCCCCCCCCCCCCCCCCCAATGTTTTAGTATGAAGAAATATATTCCAAACAATATCCTCATTATTAATTAACCTGTGGCTATTTCAAGCCTTTGTCATCACTGATCAATTGGCCGATCGTTGAAAGGTGATTGTAAAGATGTGTCAAATAGATACTAAGGTAAATTCATAGATTGCTGTAGATTGTCACTACGATAGTTTGGATGTTTTTTTCGTTTGTTTTTTCTCTGGGATGGGCTGTAGCGAGGGTATCCTTAAACGGGCATGCAACCACGCTTCTGTATGAATTCGAACCAGGGAATTCCAAGCGTTTTCCCCAGGAATGTGGAAGTAGTCAGTGTTTACGCCATTTCAAGAATACAGTCTCGTGAAGAACGTCATGTGACCAACCTCTCGTCCTAGCCGTATATCTTGTAAACTTAACATTAAAAAATTAGTTATTATTATAACCAAATGAAACACAACCCATTATTCGATAGGGGTAACTGTTCATAGCCGAGGGATATGTTACCACAATAAACTTGGTAACATTGTTTGGTTTGACTTCTTGGCGCGTGCCTGAATTCCATAAACATGTTACATATCCTAAAACTGGCTTATCAGCAAATCAATTTTAATGAATTTTTAGTCGTTTTTCCGTCCAATGACCATATACGGAAAAAAACGACGTTTTCGTGTTTGCAGTGTAATGTCAATAGTTAAATTTAGTGCCACTCAATACTTTCCATTGATGTAATTTAATGAAAATATAGATATAACCCCTTGTCAGTACAATAACATATATTTTAATCAACAAATATTGATTAAGTTCCAATTAGTATTGCTAGGTGCGGCTTCGGACAATAAACAATCGAACAATCAAACAGACAAATAAACTAATCTTAATTTAAACCGCGTGGAATATAACATAGAGTAAGTGAGTATAGTTTAACGCCGCTTTTAGCAATATCACAGCAATATTACGGCAGGGGACACCAGAAATGGGTTTCACACCATGTACCCATGTAAGGACACAAACCCAAGCCTCAGGTGTGAGAAGCGAACGCTTTAACTACTAGGCTATCCCAACGCCCCTTTAACAAAGACATTTACATTGCTTGAATGCAACTTGATATTGTAAAACTCTTGTAAAAACTAAGGTATGATTGTTTCACAAATCCTGATATAATATGACCCCTTTAAGTGTTTTTGTCGATAACGTCGCTTTTAGCAATACTCTTTCAATATGACGGCGGTGGATAAATAATCGAATCAGGACAAGGCAATGTAGTGATTAATATTATGAACGTCCATCCGTGTGGTCGGGAAACGATGACTCGCAATCGATCAGAGCAACCAGTTACCGAGCCTGGCGACACAATTCATTAAGTCTCAAGACAAGCACAGGTTGGCCAATTCTAACTCGGATTCCACACGACGTAACACAATTTTAGGTTAACCAGTTCTATTGGTGTTTACTTATTACAGTATTTCCACCTACTCGTTTTCCCCGTTTGCCATTCAATTGGTCTTGTTTTTATGGTTATCAGAGTACCGAGAGGGCTCACTCACGAGCCTTCGAATTCCTCCTTAACTTGTCATTCCTACACGATATTGTAATAGGTTCGAATGTTCAGAGAGTATGAGGGGCGGTCGGGTAGCCTAGTGGTTAAAGCGTTCGCTTGTCACGCTGAAGATCTGGGTTCGATTCCCGACATGGGTACAATGTGTCAAGCCCATTTCTGGTGTCCCCCGCCGTGATATTGCTGGAATATTGCTAAAAGCGGCGTAAAACCATACTCACTCACTCACTCACTCAGAGAGTATGGTACTACGATGCATCTTGTTAATACAAGAAGAAACTGTACCCTTATGCTTTTTGTTTGTTTGTTTGTTTGTTGTTTAACGCCGCACTCAGCAATATTCCAGCTATATGACGGCGGTCTGTAAATAATCGAGTCTGGACCAGACAATCCGGTGATATCATGAGCATCGATCCACGCAATTGGAATCGATGCTATGCATCAACCCCAACGCTATAATGTGTTAACTGCTTTTCTTCGTAATTTTCACAAACGTTAATTTAAGGTAGGGTAACACTGGCGCTGAGGTAAAAGTGTTTGTTTGTCGCGCCAGGATTCCGGGTTTGATTCTATAGTTTCACGCAATATGCCCAAGTTATGTCTCTCCCACTTGATAATATTCGTATCTCTTTGACTGCTTTGTTTAGATACGTTCGAGTTAGTTTGTCCTTCGCTATTGCATCTCTTGGCTTTAGAAGATCTACGATTGATAGTGGATCTAACAGCAATTTTTTGAGTGTTTTGGGTGTGTGAGAAGGGGCATATTTATAATATAGCTATTATAATATCTTTTTAATTTGTTTTACTAACTTCTAATTGGTGAACTCACCTCATTTAACCTCTCCTAAGCAGTTGTTATGGCATGTAGTTGCTTTGGGAGAAAAACCCTGATATTGATTTTGAGTCATGCAATGACCATTCTCTCAGTCCTATATACGGTGGCTTTAATAACGCAATTAACTGCCCAATCCTAATCGTGTTTACTTCCATGCCATGGGTTTATTAATCCCACCATAACCAATAATAATAAATCCTTTAGGTTTTTTGCTTAACAAAGAGGAAGGTTATCACACCTCTTACTCACCTCCCTTTCATTGATGGCCTTGAACTCCCAGATTACCCATATCAAATACAAACTTCAGGCAGAATACAAATGTAGACTTAAGAAATTCTGGAGTTGTGAGCCGAACGCTCGCAATAAAGTTAAAGCCGCAAATATTTATGCTGTATCCTTTGATTGGACAAAACAAGAAATTCAGGGTATTGACACCCTCACACGAAGAATCATGTCAGACAATAGCTCCCGCATCCTCGCTCCTCCCTCAATCACTTATATTTACCAGTTATAATGGGAAGGCGTGGTTTGATTAACGTAAAGGCTCTTCATAATAAAAATGCATTGTGCGGTTTTGCACACATTTATTTGTCTTATGACCCTCTTGTGAACATGTCAAGATTATTGATGAAAAGAAGTCATTCCACAGTTTTCTTAAACGAGGCTAGGATGTGGGACATAATCTCAATGCCAATGTTGATTTTGGTTATGGTTCTGTATTGCTGGACGGTACAGAAATGAATATTAACCAAGCGAAAGTGCCGTATCAAATCGGCCCAGACTTAATTTTTCAAGGAGACGCTGTCTGAACGACCACTGCATTCGCTTGGTTGAAGTCGGCTGAAAGACAAGGGTTTCTGTTTGTTGCTCAGGAACAGTCACTTCCCACTCGAAACTTTCAATATGTGATTTTGTATCAAAATGTAAATATGAAATATAGATTATGCAATGAAAATTGATGTCTGGGCTGCGTGTAGAGGGGGCAAGGGCCCTGAGCTGACGATGAGCCTAACCAGCCTGACTGTGCCAGGATCACCCAAACCCTCGTTGTTGCATTTATGTATTTCAATCTGTATACGATAAAAGCGACATTTCCATAATCATAAGAAATCTCTCCCAAAAGAGACCCCATTGTACGCTTCCGACTATATCTGTTCATGAATCACTATTAAGTAGTGATGCCACAAGGTGATCAGAGTGGCACAGGTATAACAAGGAGACTATTTTGGAGACGTGTATGATAGAGTACAGTACGTGTATAGAGTATATAAAGCGACGTGTATGCACGTGTGTGTGTGTGTGAGTGTGAGTGTGAGTGAGTTTGATTTTACGCCACTTTTAGCAATATTCCAGCAATATCACGGCGGGGGACACCAGAAATGGGCTTCACACATTGTACCCATGTCGGGAATCGAACCCGGGTCTTCGGCGTGACGAGCGAACGCTTTAACCACTAGGCTACCCCACCGCCCCGTGTGTTTGTGTGGCTGCTTGTACTAGTCCGGACTGATGCCGATTTGATAGTGCTAGCACACTGAGATACCATGCGGCAGTTTAACATGAATACCCATTCAGACAGAGTATACCGACTCCGAAACGACCAGTCCTTGTTTTAACCAGAGAGGGTAACATCAATTACTATCTTTTTAAGTCTTCTGGTATGACGCAGCCGGGGATCCAACTCCCGACCTTCCGCACTCCGGGCAGACGCTCTATCCACTGCACCACGGAGGCGGTCCTCAGTTACAGACAGAAATGGAGCAAGTATAAGTTGCACCAACGGCTGTCACGTGAGAGCTATTCATTAGTGTGTGAATAAAGTACTGATATCAATTGATTGAGGAGGTCATCACAATGACTAACCACTGTCCACGCAATTCTGTAAGAGGTCTCCTCGCTGCCCAAGAGCCACTGAAACAGGTATTGTGATACATGACAATGTCTGCACCATTTCCACATGAGGTTTCAAGTAGCTCACCCAAGGGTTTAAATCAATGGCACTTGGGCGAATGTGAGGAGGTGTTTGAATGCCTTCCTTTGTTTCCAGGAGGTGTAATTGCTCGATTCAGGCTAAAAGTCGCGAACAGCTTAACTCACTCGCTCAGTTTCCAACAATATTCAACCATCAGTATTGCAATTTAGCAAGAATGTCTGATATTATTCAATGTATTTTTTTTTTATTAACAAGATAATAATGTATTATCGTTTCAGACAAAACCGTTTGTACGATGCTGGGGAGAGTACGCGGATTCAAATAGGGGCATATTAAGCCACGTGCGTTTAATAGAACAAACTCATCTATATAGGTTCTACTACACCAAATCAGAACCAGTTTGGACAGTGCCTTCAGTGCAGATCGAGAGATATCTGCAGGCTGTGATTGGAGGATATTCTGTCAGATTTTTATGTCTTTCAAATGAACATCCATCCAGTTATTAAAACTGACCATGTTTTTCTATATTTAGTACTGTCTTTTTCAACATGATGACTTATGCTGTATGTGACCACAGCTATTTTCAAGTAGGTGACATTTGGTGCGAAACTGGGGGTGGTGTGTTTAGCTTCCGGTACTTGGAAAAGGAGCTGGCTAAGCTAGTCATTCTTTATTTTTTTATTGCTGCTCTAAGGCCAAACTGTGCACACACGTACAGGTAATAGCTGTTGAATGCTTAGTTATTTAAAAAAAATATATAACGTTACTATAGAAGTCTATGGGAAAACATTTGGTTGTGTGTAACCTATATGCTTTATAGCTACAGAAACGACATCGTACATTTTCTTCGTGGTTTATGTAATTCAAACAGCAAGCATATGAAATGCTACACAGAAAGTTATTGATCCCCGTGTCTTGGAAAAGAAATATAATTTGCTCTACCCCCATGTATAGTGTACTAAAGTATAGTTTGCCGTGAACTATATATTATAGTTTTGACGTTATAATAGTTCAGGGCAAAACTTTACTTTATTACACTACAATTTCTTTTCTAAGATGATGAATTTAAGATTAACCTTATGTCCTTTTAGAGCTGGGTTTACAATCAAATCCGCAAGAACCTGTGACGTAAATCGAACAGCGCTTACTGACGGGCTCTTCAACCTAATTGCCTGCACCCTTGTGTTAAGGGACATATTTAAATTTTGAACATAATACAACATCACTAAAATATTTTAATACGTCATATTTCTTTATTCAGTGTACAGTTATCAATGCTACCACGTAGCAATAAGTAGGATTTATCAGTTTAACTTTCCATATTATTTTGCTCTAAATTAATCACGTGACTCGAAACATTTCACAAGTGCATTGTGGGGCCGAGGTAAGAAATGTAAAAAAGTTCGGTGTCGCTGGTGATTGTGAGTTGAGCTGTTTTCTGTCGCACAACTGCAAGTTGCAAGTAATGTTAGAAAACAGAAGCAACTGCAAGCCATGAAATAGGGTGATTACCGAGTTGGTTGCACTAAATGATACCGTAACCGACGTCAATCGACGGCCTGGGGCGAAATATGACGTCGCCGTGGGACGAACATGGCGGAAGATGAGCAATTTAGCGACAGCTTTGTTTGACTGCAGTATGTTGCTGAGCAACAGGTGTACATGTGGTTTTGAAACTTTAAAGATAGCTAATTTCTTTTGGGTAGACGGCACTTGACACATTCCTTTATCATTCAAAACTGGCTCCCACAGGAGATATCGCTTGGATGAGATCAAGCGATATCTACACTGTAGATATCGCTGCAATGAAATTACATCACAATGCTTTGCAGACCATTGTGACATCACTGGTTACCATGACGTCACAATCAAATGACATCACTAATAGCTCTGCTACTGAAGCTGTTTGCAGTACTTTTTACACTGAAGACACTGCTAATTACTGTCTACAAATTGAAAAAGTTGAAAGAATGATGTTGGATGATTAATAAAATCTCACCCTCGTGTCTTTTGATATAAAATATATCAACACTCGTTGATAAAAGTGGCAAAAATCCTCGGCAAGCCTCGGAATTTTTCCACTTTTATCAACTCGTGTTGATATGTTTGATATCAAAAGACACTCGGGTGAGATTCTCTATTTGTCCAGAGACAGAATAATTCGGAGGTACCAGCGCCCGCCTCAGACAATTTTGTGGCTGCCGTGGCATGGACACAGTGGTTTGACTGTGTTTGAGATAAGCCTGCGGCAGGATAAAAGGTTTACATCATTTTGCAGTATTTCTTCAAAAGTAATATTCAAATATTGGACAAGTTTAAGGAAACTATTTCATCGAAAAGTGATGTGGATCTTGTTTGACCTTAATGAATGAACGATGTTACCAAGGATACGTTAGATCTCGGGGGAGGTAATTTGAACAGCGCCATGACGTCAGTCCATTAAGACGTAACTTAAGGAGTGTACTTAATCGCAGGATAAAGTACAGCTGGCGCCTTTGAGGTTTTAGCTCATCATCTAAGTATCCGTCACCAGACAGAGATGTGTCAAAACATCAAAAAGTCGATTTGATTTTGGTTGGATATTAATCCGGATTTGAATCCGTTATCGCCGTTGAAATCAAATCAATATACTAAAATCACAACACTGTACGCGGTATTGTAATGAAAGGATTGTATTTCAAAGTTGTCTATAAAAGAATAATCACTACAGGGAGAAGTTCTATGAACTAAGAGAAGAAGTTTTATCATCATTGCAGGGAGTGAGTTGGGTTTAACGCCGCTTTTAACAGTATTCCAGTTATATCGCGGCGTGACAACTTAATGTTGGAGGAAAGCCCGAAGTGATGCAGGTCTTTGACGTTTACTAGTTCGGTGAAACCCACGAGCACGGGTATGGTGCTGACAAACCTAGAAACATAATTGGGGAGAACTTGGATTCGAACCCACAATCATAGGTTTCTGGCATGCCCAAGAGACGCAACTGTGTACAGCGAATCGCGGCGCCTTAGACGACTGGGCCACCCGTGCCCCCTCATCGCAGGGAAGGCCTATCATGGTGTATTTAGATCACATGGGAGAAGTTTGTTTGTTTCACTGCAAACACGAAAACGTCGTTTTTTTCCGTATATGGTCATTGGACGGAAAAACGACTAAAAATTCATTAAAATTGGTTAATTGGTGAGCGTCTAGAAAGTGTGCAGAAAAGGGTCGAGTTTTTCAAGCGTAAAATGGACGGAAAAACGATGCTTTTTGCTCCGCCTTGTAAAACTGTTAACGGCCAATCAGATGGCGCTGGTCCCCCGACGCACGTGATGCCCAAGGGTTCCTTTCGGAAGCATTAGGTTTCGTATTTCTGGCATGCCTTGCTCTAGTATCTGTCGCGCGCAGTGCAGCGAGATTTGCTGATAAGCCAGTTTTAGGATATGTAACATGTTAATGGAATTCAGGCACGCGCCAAGAAGTCAAACCAAACAATGTTACCAAGTTTATTGTGGTAACATATCCCTCGGCTATGAACAGTTACCCCTATCGAATAATGGGTTGTGTTTCATTTGGTTATAATAATAACTAATTTTTTAATGTGAAGTTTACAAGATATACGGCTAGGACGAGAGGTCGGTCACATGACGTTCTTCACGAGACTGTATTCTTGAAATGGCGTAAACACTGACTACTTCCACATTCCTGGGGAAAACGCTTGGAATTCCCTGGTTCGAATTCATACAGAAGCGTGGTTGCATGCCCGTTTAAGGATACCCTCGCTACAGCCCATCCCAGAGAAAAAACAAACGAAAAAAACATCCAAACTATCGTAGTGACAATCTACAGCAATCTATGAATTTACCTTAGTATCTATTTGACACATCTTTACAATCACCTTTCAACGATCGGCCAATTGATCAGTGATGACAAAGGCTTGAAATAGCCACAGGTTAATTAATAATGAGGATATTGTTTGGAATATATTTCTTCATACTAAAACATTGGGGGGGGGGGGGGGGGGGGGGGAACTGTTTTATTCCAGGATGGCCAATTAAAGTTAGCAGTAAGTCAAGGCACCATGCGTGTATATGTTTAAACACCATTTTCAACTGTACAGTATTTCAGTATTTCAGTTATATCACGGTGTACAGACTGATTTGGGATTAAAATCCGAATTGGTTCAGGCCATCCAACGGGTGTTCGGGAAAAGGTGAGCGTATCCTGCCACACAAGTGGCACCCGTCACAAACACATGCAAGGACAAGTCAATTGTTCACCTGAACAAAGCACGGAAACACACAGTGATGCCCGTCCTCACTTTTACCGAGCATGTAAATTATATTGTCCGTCAAAAACATGGACGAGTATAAACAATAATATGTTCATTCACGTAATACATGTCATACATTTTGACAAAATGTTTTGACTCGGAGCATTATTGTTTATCACAGCGTATAGGCTCGGCATGCAGTTGAACTCATCACCCATCCCATTATTGATAATCCTTCTTGAAGATCTATAACATCAGAAGCTGCAACACTTTATCTTTTAATTGGCATGTCAGACTTCTATTTCATAACTCAGTTTTATTTGCACGGATCACGGAAGGGACATTGTCGCGTTGTCGCATTGTCGCATTGACACCCTTACAAAAACAAGCAAAACATGTCAAAATTAACAAAAGCGCGACAATTGGCCATTTGTCGCATTGTCGCGTGTGTGCATTGTCGCTCTTTGAATAATCCTTTTCTTTATTTTACAAAAGGGCGACGATGCCGTAACGCGACATTTTCAAGGTCAAAATATGTCTCATTGTTGCCTCATCACAAATGTGTATAAAAGACGTAAAGTTTAGTTAATGCTACAGTTAGGAAGCGGTAACCAAGTTACATCTGTCGTAGAAGTTCAACCTGATACATGTAAGTCTTGAAATGAAAACACAAGTCCGTCCGCGAGTCCATAACGTTTTATTGTGAGTGCTTAGTGTTCGACTCCCAGTTCCAAACACGTAGTACCTCATCAACAATCCACATACCTCTAGTGCAGTGGTCTTCCGGAAGATCTTACTCTTGACCGCATTAGACAACTGACGAGTGCACGCCTGACCTGTGACCTCGTTGCAACCCTCATGAGGTGTTTGCCGAAGGGAGGGGGGTAGGAAATGTGTGCTCCAGCCCAGCGCAGAGCTCGCGACACACTGTATACTGAATGTTGTATACAGTATATTGCAGTTGATATACTGTATACTGCATGTGATACCTATTAGCGGAAATGTTACAACTTTCAAGATTCAAGATTCAATTTGCATATATTTCATATACACATATTCACAGACCGCCGTCATATATCACTGGAATACTGCTGAGAGCGGCGTTAAAACAATTTGTTTTCATAATGGAGCGCTGCAGTCATTTAAAATAGAACCGAAAACATATGTAGTACCAACTCACTCACTCTGTTTCGAATAATCAGCAGAAAATATATTATTAACCAGGTCTTTGGGAAGAGATATCAGATTTTTATAAGCAGTCACATAGGGATGATAAAGGACCCCTCGCTGATTAGGTTCTTGTTTACTTCAGAACAGAGTTGGCCATGTTAGATGATATAACCAAAATCCAGGAGCTCCGGCGGGGGGCAATCTGGTCTTGTTAGTGTATGGTATGAGCTGTGGCGTTGACCCAAGAGAATAATGTAAAAAATGAGACCAACTCAAATCTATAACGATTGGGAAAGTCTAGATTTCCACAGCCCCAGCCTGAAATTAAGAATTGGTCTAGGCTCCATTTTAATTGTATTATGTTCATTTTGTAGACATGGATGGACCAACCAGGAGAGAAATTGATGGAATATTAATATCACATGTTACCACTGATCCAGTTAAATTCATCACACAATAATATATTAGTATTTGACATTACGGCATTTGATTATTAAGGCATGATCATGTATATGTTCACTGTAGTTATGTACACACCAGTCAACTTGATTATATAATTTTTATTATAGTGTAGCGCGGCATCAACGATTACTTTATGATATCCTCACTTGTCATCGATGTATTGACATCGAACAATGGACGACAATTCGAAATTCTTATAAATAGCTTCAATAGGGACAGCGCCGGTGTCAGTACAATTTTCCTAGTTAAAAATATGTCTCTACAAAATATAATCTAAAGCAGTCAAGAACAATATTTATTTATTAATGCTTACTTTCATGGGTAGAATTGAGGCAATCTAGGCTTGCCAAATCGTTCTAGACTTGAGCTGGATTCCTTTTAAATTTATTCTCTATGGTCTGGGAGACGAACGGGCGTCAGTATCGCATGGAGAACTTGGACAGCCTGAATCAGTGTAAACGGATATGTTGTGGAGTTTCGGTTTGGGGCTGTTTGCTGAATAGAACAAGGGCTCACGAACAAGGGCACAATGTAGAGATTAAATCATTACCACCTCTCTTTATATCAGATATGTTATTGTGATTTGAAATCTCTTTTGGATAATTGCGAGTTATGTATACTCTGTATTCTTTCGTAATGGTGGCATATATATTTTCTATGTTGCTTTTTGAATTATCCACAAATAATGATAACTACAATGTAAACCTCTCTTTGGAGATATACAATAATACTACTGAAGGGAATATCTGAAAAATAGGACTTATCGACAAATAATTCTTTCTTAAATACTACCCGTTACGGGCATTCTGATCATTATATTATACTTTGTACAGTTTAAAAGTCAAATAATGGCAAATTGTGTATCTTTCTACATTTTGAATTAATTATAATTTCTGCAATAAAACCTTAGCATCAGATAGTGATATAAACGAATATGATCTATACTGTGATAAATGAATTATCAATTTCGTATTATGAATTAGATAAACAGAAATATGATAGTAAAACAAACTATTTTAATCTGTTCGTGTGAGTAGGTAACGAGAGATCTAGGCAACTCATTAACGTAGCCATTTGTGAAAAATGAAATATTAAAATTTTAGGGGGTTGAACATGTACATTGAATGACAGGGAAGAAAGCAACGCAATAATCAAATTATGAATCAAATTATGTTATAAATATAACAGAATATATAGAAATATAAGTTTAATTTCTCATTGTTGGAAGGTGTTTAATAATAGATTTTGTTTGGTTGTTGTTTAACGCCGCACTCAGCAATATACTAGCTACAATGTATATGGTTCGTAAATAATGCAGTCTGGACCAGACAATCCAGTTATCATTACCAAGAGCACCGATCTACGCAATTGGGATACGATGACATGCATCAACCAAGTCAGCGAGCCTGACCACCCGATCATGTTAGTCGCCTTCGAACAAGCATGGGTTGTTGAAGGCCTATTCTAACCCGGATCTTCACGGGTATTTTTTCAATAATAAGGTACAATGAAATTCTGTATATGTCCATAATAAGTGTGTATAAGTAAATGGATAATGTATCCATACACGCCAATTAAATGGCTGCATATGGTTCTTTGATTTAATTAACTCTTTTACAAGTCTATATTTCAAGACATGTATTTGATATTCATAATAAATCCACAAAAGCTACACAATGGCGACAAAACGGTACCAGCATCACAGATACCAATAATACATGAGATCCATATAATTACTTTAAAGTTAAAACATGTATCTAAATAGAAAATTGGAAGGATACACTTCCGACATTTTTCGTATTTTGTTTTCGTTTGGAGAGAGAAGTTGTGATTGGTATCTGATGGGTGCAAACAGGTGTTCCCTTCCGCCCAGGCCTTACGGCAATGCTATAGCTCAAAATGAAACAAGCCTAGATGTTCAACAGGTTTAGGCTGAAATTTCCATCTCACTTGGGCTCCTTTTAAATTTAAATATAGTTTCTCGTTTTATCCAAAATAATGTATTTTCAGAGACTAAGCGTTTGTCTAACCGTGAAGTACAACTATCCAAAAGATCCCATGCATGTCTATATTTCTTCAGACAGCCTCTCCATGTTCCTCTCTATCTTTATCAAAAGACAAATGATTTAAATATTACAGCACTGGTGAATAGGTTATATGCGCATGTAAGCGTCGATCTACAATATCCTTTGCGCAAAATACATATATACTGATGAATTAACGTAGTAATACTACACAAATATATGCCCAGATGTATACATAAGTTTCATCTCGTGATCTTTATTCGTGCTTTTAGCTCTTTTTTCTACATTAGATTATGGGGTGTTACATCACACCAGAAAGCCAGGTCCAAATTCAAGTCATAATTTCATGGTCCGTCTTGTATGTTGGAAACCAATATCGCAACATGGCTGAATATTGCTAAACGTGGTATTTACCCGATTACTCACATAATTATTCCATTTTCTTCGTGCACGTTCTACAATCATCTACGATCACTATCTACAAGGAGGTATATCTATATTCATCCAATTGTACATACATATATGTCCACATACATAAGTATTAAGCAAGTCCCACATTCTTCCTTAAAAGATAAATGCTAAGCATTTCCTCTGTATGTATTTATATATGTAAAAATCGTTTTTATGACTACAGTGATTTTTGCAAGGCTACTCTCATAAATGTCATGACGCATTTGAGGCCAGGGTTCTTCTATACTCGCATTAATGTGCTGACTTATTGCGTTAATTTCATGATTTACAGTATTCATGAAGAACATTTCACGTGGGAAATATGACTATCGACTATTTTTTTTATATTTAGCTAGCCTTAAACGATCTATTGGTTTGATTTATTATTATGGTATCCACAAAATAAGAAGGATCCGTTTTTGTTGTTCTTTGTGAAACGCCGCACGTAGCAATATTCCAGTTATATGACGGTTGTCTGTAAATAATTGAGCCTGACCATCCGATCCCTTTAGTCGCCTCTTACGACAAGCATAGTCGCTATAACGGCAAGCATGGGTTGCTGTAAATCTATTCTTAACCGGATCTGCAAAGGTCAAGTTGGATTCAACTGATGTGTTAAGATGAAATAAAACTGAATTATATGTGCTGTTTACATATCAAAGTTTGCCAAATTGTTACAAAATGTTTGGCCACAGCAAGGCCACGTATTCACAACTTATTGTGGTAGGCACAGTATAACTCATGAGTCTGGACTGACGGAGGGCCGTATTCCTCCTTGTGGGTCACCTGCTTGGCAACATGAGAGGTATATATACATAATGTACATTATACATATAAATATTACATATTATTTCATTCATAGTGTATAGACATTTATATATATATATATATATCATGAGGTGGCTGGCAGCGTGTACTTTAATGATGCTGATACTGTACAGATAAGACATAATAATCATAAGGTCATATCTTGATGTTGTCTATAAGAGAGGTTCTTTTAATAAACATGTCGGAGATAGTTTGTGAAACATATTTTGCACTTTCTGGACAGGGGTTCAGGATATTTGCTAGGATTTTATTATCATTTTGGCAGATTTGGAGGTCTAGTGTTCGAAGAAGTATCTGCCTTTCGTTCTGATAATTTGGACAGTACAAAAGGAAGTGTTTCTCATCTTCTATCTTATTTAGGTTACATAATTTACATATTCTCTGGTCGACAGGCGTGTTAGTGTATCGGCCTCTTTCAATCTTCAGAATATGGCAACTGAGTCTTAATTTGGTTAAAGCTAATCTATGATCTTTACATTTTACAGCTGAAACATATTTCTTAAGTTCAAATTTATCTTTAATAAGACCTAGATGCCTAAGTTTGTGGGAGTTATCAGTGTTTACTTGGTCACTTTCAATGAGAAATATATTTCTAAATTTTGTTTGAAGAGCTTCATAGAATTTTGAGCAAGGGGCATTTTCACTGTTGGATTTGGGAAGTAGGTGTGCCATCATATATTTGATCGAGGATGTCCAGGACATTTTTTGTGAGGCCAAGAGAATATCCTCCTGGTTCGCATCGAATAAGAGCCTGTCACCATCCAAGCCTCTCAGGCGCTGGTAATATCTAAACATGGACATATATATTTGTAAAGTAAGAGGGTACATTCCTAATTCACTGAGGCATCCAATATTACTCGACTTTTTTGGTACTCCTAGAATCTGTTTTGCTATTTTGATAGTGATCTCATTACATAGTTGTTTTGACCAGTTATGATACATTTCATGTGAGGGTCTTAGAAGACTGCAGCCCCATACCTCGGCTCCATACGAGACGGGAAAACTGCAGGTGGTGAGGGCAGTTAAGTTGATGGTACAGACAGATAACAGAGATAATTTTACAAATGTGAAACCTCATTCCACAAAGGAAGAGGCGAAAGCTGAAACTTGGTGAGATTTGCAGAACAAAGGCACTTATTTCTAGTTTCTTACTGACTCTCGAGGATACATTTAATAAAAATTCGTGTGTGCGACACGGCCACCAGTCACTAAATTTGGGTCACAATCTTTCTGTCTTCTTTCATTTGTCATCTGAAATACCATCCCTTCGTGCATTTGTGCTTCCTGCTCAAGTTACCAAACACATCCTGTTTACGTACACCTGCAAGATATATATTACGCCGAGGAGAATTTACGATTCTACGTTGATACGACTAACTGCTGGCCTGGTACCACTAGCAACGATACAATGGCGTACAAAAACTTACAATAAGTCAAGCATCCGTCACTCGATTTCCATTTTGATTGATTGTTTGATTGATAGATTGATACATTGATAGATTGATACATTGATACATTGTGAGTGAGTGAGTGAGTGAGTGAGTGAGTGAGTGAGTGAGTGAGTGAGTGAGTGAGTGAGTGAGTGAGTGTTTCACTGGTATGTCCGGATCTGGGTACGGGTCACCGGCTTAGCGTCACCGATCTAGATATATCTATGCAGGAATAGGTCATCCATGCGGATAGCGTAATCTCGATTAATGTATTCAGGAACCTTTCGTGAAAAACATTTATTGAAAATGCTACCGAAGAATCAAACAAATTTAAGATTTGGCTTCTGTGGTGGAATCATTCTAATATTTCACATAACCATTAACGCACTTCTTGAATGTTGTCACGCCATTCATTCAGACAGATCTCGAAGATATGTTAATATCTATGCGAGGACAGCGGATTAGATATCGCGAGGCCGGTTCACAATCCGTAAAAGCCTGTGATATGCCATGAATAGCCCATTGCATCTCCTGTACAAAGACTTTCTTTTGTACGTGTTGTCACAGAGCCACAAACTTAGGTCAATGGATCAGATAAAAGCAGGACTGCTGGAATCGGTTGAGGTGAACTTCCCATGATATAAACTCCTACTTGACAACCGCTTTAAGAAAGTGCCGCCATTCATGTACACAGCCCTGTGGATGAATGAACGACCTAGCGAAGCCCGTAGCGCCACCTAGTGAGATATAATGGAAGAAGACCAACCGAGAGTTGAATCTTGCGTACTCCACTGCCATCTGCAGAACCTTGGTTAGCAATGGCACAGTGATTTATGAGAGTTTAAGTGAGTCGGATTTTACGCCGCCTTAGCAATATTACAGCAATATCACGGCGGGGGATTCCCACATTGTGCCTATGATATGCAGAGAATCGAACCTGGACTTTCGGCACGAGGAGCGAACGCTTTTACCACTAGGCAACGCCAGCGGCCTTGATCATATGATCAACCTAATGTGTTTTCATTTTTCAAATGTTAAAGTTTGCAATCACAGATAATATTTATCACCACTGTAAAATGCAAGGATATCAGCATATCATCACCATCACTATCACCATCATCATCATCATCATCATCACCATCATCATCGCCGTCACCATCATTATCATCCCCACCACCATCAGCACCAGCATCGCCACCGGTATCGTTATCACAGGTATATACGGTACTCCACACAGAGATTAACGAAGGGCATCTATTTGATCAGGGGTTAGTTAAATATCTATAGCAGCTGTGTGTCAGTACATCCAGTTTCTGTCAGTGCAGAAAAATACCAAGTCGGTCAGCTGTGAACACGGTTCTTCAGCATCGGACATCAGCTGTCCTTGACACGCACATTTCAGCGCATTTGAATGGATTTAACAACAAGTAAGGTCATCTTGAGCGGGACGGTTTTCGTAGGCAATAGATGGATAAGCATATGAACTATGATTCTCTTTAGGTAGAAACAGATCCACGATGTTCGACCTGGTAGAAGTGTGTAATCAAACCGCACAGCATTGGTCTTTGATTGACTGTGGCGTCAAAACAAAATCATTCATGTACTTGATCTGAATGTTCATCTTAATTGTTATGGATAGTCAAGGAGCCGTGATCCAGAGAACAGGGTGTCATTAGATACAAATGAAGTAATAATAGGATTACCAGAAAAACGGGGTATAACACCCAAGCCAATAGTGAGTGAGTGAGTGAGTGAGTGAGTGAGTTTGATTTTACGCCGCTTTTAGCATTATTCCAGCAATATCACGGCGGGGGACACCAGAAATGGGCTTCACACATTGTACCCATGTCGGGAATCGAACCCGGGTCTTCGGCGTGACGAGCGAACGCTTTAACCACTAGGCTACCCGACCGCCCCCCCCCCCCCCTCAAGCCAAAAACCTCCCCTCAGGAACACCAGAGTAAGTCAGTACAAGATTGAAAACTGCCCCATAAGTATGTATGACAGGCTAGTCGGGTATTGCTACTTGTATATGTGAAAACAAAGTTATTAAAATTAATAGCAAAACTGATGAAAGTCACCAATAAACGTGTATAACTGTTATATCGTCACTGCAAAAATAATGAGTGTTGTCTTTAGTATTAACATTCAAATACGTGATATCTGTATTAGCGATATTGTCTACGTTCCACCGGTGAGTAAGCGTTAGCCTTACTATCTCGTAGTATAAATTTTGCAAGAAATTGTATTTCTGAAGACATCACCATACAGTTTTTTACGATGCATCACGTCTGCACCAGCGCTTGATAACAGCCTTGTGTTTGGGTGTTTCAGTAGTTTAAATTGCTGTTATTGATGTTGTTGAATAAACTTTGATACTATGAACAATATAAGGTTATATGAGAGTATGACTTTAGAATGGTAACATGCGTTAATGTATATCAGATATAAATATATATATATATATAATAGGATGACATAAATAGAACAATGAGTAGTACGTCCAGATTAGTGTAAAGGCAACATTTAAAAGTAGATGAAAGAACACAATCGTCCGGAATACAATGTATAATTCTGGTGCACTTCCATGTGACGATATAGCATACAATAAGCTTTCGGGTCCCGTTTGGGTCGGTTTGGGTGGCAGCTTAGATATCCATAGAGTAGGTTCATCTCGGAATCTCCCATATAACTGGGGCTCCTCTTCAATTTAAATGGGGTTACTTGTTTCTTTCAAAACTATACAGTTTTAGAGACTAAGCATCAGTCTGAATAGATATCACCAGTTTGGAATTTGAAACTAATCTGTTTACAGTAACAGAACACTGTTTAAGTGCCATGTACAAATGAGAAAGTGGAATCCCGTCAATTAGGCGGACGAACCTTAAAATATTAATAAACATTAAAATAAGCAATATCGGGAAAATGTATATGCTTATACTATCTGGCAATAAACACCAAGATCACCTTCTACAAAAATAAGTTTTAAAAGCCGGTTGATATTCTTTTGCGTATTTGACGAGTATATAACTTTCGAAAGTATAAATCCTTTTCCTATACTCAGACGTTCCTGAGCCCTGCGCTTTCCTAATTATTTTGACTAAAATTATTACCGTTATCATTGTATTTGTTAATGGGAAATACGCGCCGATCAAGTACGTGCCATAAATTAAAGCGACATTGTTCGATTCCGAACTCATCACGAGACTGTATTTATGAATCACTGTCAAATAGTGGTGACATATAGTGGAAACAATACGCGAATTCGCGCATGCACAGAACGGAAAATTTGGACAAGGCATTAAGCAATCCGCATGCGCACAACGATTGCTTTCAGTACTTCCGCTAAGCGCTTCGAGTACAGCGTCAAACTCGGGCCTGTAATCTAACACGCGAGAACTGACCAATGAAATCTGAGAAGTAGGAATACCGGTAGACGCTGTTGCTTGATTGACAATGCCAATCAAGAAAGGGAGGAGCTTGATGATATCGTTCTCTCCCAGTAAATTCCGATGTCAAATAACGACGTTATTTGGACGGAAAAACGATGGTTTGAAAGCGTCCAAATAACGTCGTTTTTCCGTCCAATGACCATATACGGAAAAAAACGACGTTTTCGTGTTTGCAGTGTTTGTTGTTTTTGCCGCACTCAGCAATATTCCAGCTGTATGACTGTGTACATAATCGAGTCTGGATCACACAATCCAGTGATTAACATCGTGAGCATCGATCTACACCATCGGGATACGTTGACATGCATCAAACAAGTCTGCGAGCCTGGCCACCCAATACCGTTAGTCGCCTCGCAATTGTATCCATGCAATGGAGAAGTTATTCGATGAAAACGTTGCATATGATCACAGGGGATATAAATTGTCAATGCAAGATAATAACCAACCTAGATTTTCCACTTGGTGTGAAGGGCAAAATAGCTGCGGAAATTCTATGAATGGACTACTGAAAATCAGTGATGACACCAGGTGTTCGCGAAAAAGGTAAGCATGTCCTGCCCTACTGGTAGCACCCGCCATTCATACAATCTGCATAAAAAAGTAAATATTTATTGCCTGACAACACCATTATGCCAGTGAAAAAAGGATAATGCTCAAATGGCAAAAAAGGTGTGGTATGATCACATTATGACAACAATGAAGACGTATGTGATTACAAGGGAGTAGTTATATGGAGGAGGAAGCGTGTTTTCGTCGCATGGGAGAAGTATTTGACGTCTCATTGTAAAACATATAATCCACGCCAGTTTGCCGTGTCTGGAAGTCGGAAGTGGTGCAGGTCTGAGACGTTTGCAACTTTGGTGAAACCCACAAGCACGGGTATGGTTCGGTGATGACAGACCAAGAAGTATAACCATGGCGAATCAGGGATTCGAACCCATCATCGGATTCTGGCATGACAAACTGTATACACCGTATAAACGGCGCCTTGAACGACTTGTCCATCTGTCGATAAGAGGTAAGTATGACGAAGGGGAGCAGCGTAGCCAGCTCGCATGCATGTCTGTTATATATAGACTGATGGATCGGACGAACAATCAAAACATCATTGTACAGAACAATCGTTGATTGCATCTGAGAGCAAGGCATCACTTTGGCTGAAAACTGATGATAACGCTTTGTTTTGTCTGTATTGTACAACCTAATTCCGTCTAAAGCCACAGTGTACTTAATTCCAACTGTGTTGGAACTAATGTTGGAACTATGTATAACTACAAGTAACTAAGACCCGTGAAGATCCGAGTTAGACGAGGTCTTCAGCAACCCAAGCTTGCCTTAGAAGGTGACAACGCTTGGCGACTAACGGGATCGGGTGGTCAGGCTCGCTGACTTGGTTGATGCATGTCATCGTATCCCAATTGCGTGGATCGATGCTCATGATGTCAATCACTGGATTGTCTGGTCCAGACTCGATTATTTACAGACCGCCGTCAAATAGCTGGAATATTGCTTAGCCCGGCGTTCTGAATACTATTGAGGCCTTGAAAGATGTATTCCTGATCAAACAACTTTTGAGCAAGAGTCGGATTACGTTCTTTCATTGAGTAAATATGAATATTAAAGCAATATAACGGCAGGGGACACCAGAAATGGACTTCACACATTGTACCCATGTGGGGAATGGAGCCCGGGTCTTCGGTATGACGAGCGAACGCTTTAACCACTAGGCTACCCCCCCCCCCCCCCCCCCCCACCCCAACCCGACGCTCTTTGAAATCTTCGGAGAAAGAGTATCTCGATTGTACCCAAACCGTTGTGAAATGTAGACACCATAGTCTGGAGCTGCAGGAATACTGCAAGGGTGAGTTCACTGTTGTAAAGTTGAATAAAAGTGACAAAACCCTTTTCATATTCATAAGAAATATCTGCTGAAAGCAACGTCGAGTGTACGTCTCCGATTATATAATGAGCTAATGATCATGAATCACTATGAAACACTCATCCCTATTGTCATAGTCTTGTGTAGAGGTTTTGGCACTCTGCAATTATACATAGATCCAAATAATAGTTGAGACTGTCTCATTGGTCTCTTTTATTTCTAGTTCAGGTGCATTCGTCACCACTCGCCCCTTTCCGTAACCTGCAAGAAGACGCTATTCGGCTTGTCCCGGAATAACACGAGTTGGTCACGAATGGTTCAGGTGGGAAGCCAGTGGGAAGAATTGGCTGTAACGACATCAGACATCAAATCATCGATTTACCTGAACCTTCAGTTAAACTTCTTGGCCAAATCCCCTTGTTATTGCCACTCCGAGCAGAAATTCCGAATCCCATGCATAAAGAAACAGATGACCCAGAAAGGGAGCACAATTGTTGCCCATGGGGATGCCAACTTCTTGGATCAATGTCCTACCCCCTAATTTTACATAGATGTTTTCAATGATTTTGTTTGTTTGTTTAACGCCGAGCTCAGCAATATTCCAGCTATATGACGGCGGTCTGTAAATAGTAGTCAGGTGTATTCTACATTATGACAATAGAGTTAGGTGTATTCAGATGGCCATATTTGTAAGTACTGATCTTGTAATATGTTTGACTCAATGCATCTACGTGAATGACACAATGCATCTACGTGAATGGACAGAGTTAAAACAATATGAATGCCATATATACGCCAATCCAGTCTTAATAAATATATTGTGTGAAGCCCATTTCTGGTGTCCCCCGCCGTGATATTGCTGGAATATTGCTAAATGCGGCGTAAAACAATACTCACTCACTTAATAAATATAGCTATATTTGGCAATAACAATATATTTGCATAACCTTCAGCACGATTACCATCTAAAAACAATTTGAACAACATACACGAGACTTGTTGATTTTCCTCACACGATATAGGCCCACGTACGTGCATATATTTGGATATAAACGGGTTTGTGCCCAGTTCCCCGTACATCATATCTGATGGATAGCTCTTTTTAAAAAAAGGAAGACGAGTGGATACAAGAGACAAATGATGTATCTCAGACCACGGTGTCAGGTTTTTACCTCATTTTTCGCCATGATTTTGGAGTACATTCCTGTCTCATTATCGAATCAAGTATATCATTCATTTTACGTCCGCTTACAACGGAACGTATCCTCTGGTGATTTGGACACGAAGGAATAATTGTCTTCAAGTACAGACCACTACTTGTAGAGAGATAATTGATGCCATAAGCTTTACTCTGTTAACTGTGATAAACCTGATATACGTAAGCTCTTTATATAAACAAGCAGCTGTATGGCATCAGTCAGGTGAGAGAGTAGATGTGGGAGAGCGAAACCGAAACTTACGGCGTGGTGAGTTAACGCTTAAACCACAAGCACAATTCAACTCTCCATGAGTTCCATGTGACCGGCAGACAGCCAGCATAGTACCTCTACCACAGGCCAGCGCCATGTGACGATTCGTCACATCTTTCACAGTCCATTCAGGATATTGCATAATTATGCTTTTCATCCGTTTCATGTTTGACAATTCTACACATTTTGATAAACAAATATCAAAGAATAGTTACGGTTCATTAAGAAAGTATCCTGAAACGTAAAAATCTACTTGTTTTGGCCTAGTTATCCTTTGTTTACATTGGTTGTACGGCTCCACGTGCTGTCATCGAAGCCCAACGGAGAGCTAGCGATACGGTCACTTTGATGTATAAATATATATTCTCATGCAACTCACTGTCGCAGTTGTGGTAGCATATCTATATAATCATGCAACACAATATGTAAAGCACCCCCAAAATCTTGCATTAGTCCGATCTATAGTGATTTCTGGAAAAGCGCGTCTGTTTACAAACAAGAGAAAAGTCCGGTCACGTGATATGCAAATTAGCCTGTGGCAGTGGTGTTATGCTGAGTCACCACTGCGCCGGGGTGTGGCACAACTCACCGACAAGAACTACTTTTTTTAACTGAAATTACATCGTTTAATATTTTAATACTCAATTGAAACCTCAAAGCGTTTACAAGGTTATGGTAGGTATCAAATCAAATATAACACACCTCGGCTTCTGTAGCAAGGATGCTGTAACTGGCGACTTATACAAGAAGATCAAGAATACAAAAGCGACAAAAAGCACTCCCATATTCCTTACTCTGCTAAAGGGAGAGTCCATTGTACGATTTCAAATATCTAGCAATGTGTTTTTTAACCACTATCAAATATCGATCATACCATTGAAAAAATATGTTTTAATCAATCTTTCACAAGGCGACACGGTTTCATAGAACTGACTTCGATAATCAATTGCAACAGATCGTGGATTACAAAAAATCATACAGCTCTAATTGATTTTTAGCCCCGTTAAACTTATGAGCTTAACACAAACTGGCATGTCTGATATATATGGATATTTATGTAAAATTGTATAGATAAGTGTATGTATCTAAAAGCCCACTGGAAATATGTTATTAAACCAACAAACTGAGATTAATTTAAGAACACATTATGTTATAGTCGGAATCGTACAACTGACTCAGCTTATAGCAGAGATTTCGTTTGATGATGAAAGTATTTTGTCGCTTTTATTAAGCAGTACACCTTTTTCGACCCGTGAAAATCCGGGATAGAATAGGTGTTTAGCAACCGCTGATTGCCGTAAGAGGCGACTAACAGAATCGGGTTGTCAGATTTGCTGACTTGGTTGATGCATGTCATCGTATCCCAATTGCGTCGATCGATGCTCATGTTATCAATCACTGGATTTCTGGCCCAGACACGATAATTTGACCGCCGTCATATAGCTGGAATAATACTGAGTGCGGCGTTCAACAACAAACAAACAAGCAAACAGTACCCTTTCCTTTGCTCTAAGGTTTGGGTCCATTAATGTTAACAGAGTTAACTTCTTGGTTGATCAGAAAAAGCTGGATTCCAATGTTGGATGTGAAACTTGAGTAAATTGAACAACTTCACACGATAATGGATGACCCAAGTAATCAACTATACATAGCATAATCACACTTAATCCTTCGTATTACAAAACACAATCAATACATCAAGCCTGTGAAAAAGAGAAAAAACCCAACAACTTCGACACAATGAATTAAAGAGCTATGATTGGGACCATTATACCACGTCGTGTAATACAATGTATCGACTCACCCATCTTCGAATTGTGAGTGTGACGAACTATGAACAGAAACATCTGCCGTGAAGTACCATCGTCTTAAACTTCAAAGAGAGACAATCACGTTTGAAGTAATAAGGGCCCTTTGTATATATATTTTAACCAAATAATAATTAAAACGTGTACAGAGATAACTAAAAAACGACCGTTTCTGTAACACCTTGTCGGCAATAACGATCTTTCTGCCTGGGCATAGACAGTCCCAACACGTCTTCAGTCCGAAGTAGGCAGCCAGAAAGGGGAGCAATTGGCGATCAAGATGAGGTTGAATAACACCCAGTCAGAACCTAAAGCTGGGTTCGGTCGCTTCAAATCAAAGGCAGATTGCGCCACTGATTAATGTTTGGGATCTCTGTGAATACTTCCGGCTTTTCTAAACTCTGGAACATGGTTGCCATGGATCTTGCAGGAACAAGTACCAGCTTAGCGAACCGCCTTGTCACCATGCCTACGCATGCTTTGTCGGTATCTGGCTCTCACGACCACCTGATTATAAATATTGGCATACAATACAATATGTTTGCATTATCGTCATATGCGGAAGCTGGCGTCTTTAATTAAATCCATGAAAACCAACCAAGTCAACTTGACCATTTTGCAACAAACATCCCTCGCTTGTTGCAATCCCAGACCTGCATACATTTTGTCATATTGAAATCCTAATCACCTGAGTAATGTCTGAGAAGAAGTCCATTTTCAGTGATTGCTTTACATGATTAGTTAATGGTCTACCTGATTCAAAACGTGGATTAGCTAGGCTTTAGTTTGTAATCCAGTAGGTTTATCACCGGATTGTCAAACCTGGCAGTCTTGATAAAGCAATTGATCATTGGTTTTTATATTAGCATCCCTAGTTAGACCGATATCGTTGGTTTGACATGATGAGAATAATAATAACTCTTACGAAAGCCTCAATGCATGGTTGAGATGACACACGTCGGAGCAACAATTCTGCTTTCAGAAAATATTTGTTATGATTTTGGTCACTTGTATTTATACGTGGTGAACACGTCGCTCGGGTTAAAAAAAACCCATCGCCCTAGCGTTAATTTGTTATTTCATTTATCCCGGGGATATTCAGATTGTTTCATTTTAGTCAAACCGCGAGCCTGGCCGTCCTTGGCCGCATAGTAGGTTGCTGAGACAGGATATACGCGTGGTCAACCCGTTGGCACCATTGTAGCAGCTATAGTGTCATGATGGGATTCGAACCATGCACCTTCTGATCTGAGGTAGGTCGCCTTGTCCAGATGACTAAAGACGTTAATCTTGTCAACCAGTTGACATTGTCATGACTCCATCACCATGTCCTGTTTTAGTAACTCGGATCCCCATTATCGAATTAATGACCTATTGTGATGTTTCTCATAATTTAGACTCTTTGGTTTTGTTACTGATCACATACATTCTTTATGTACGTAATGCATCGTTTTCGACTTCACAACCACAATGCAACATACACTGGCCCCTCGTCTCATACTATTCGGGATCTTTATGTGTGCTAACTGCGTTGGGGTTTGGAGGTAAAATGGGGTTTCAAAATCATTGAACTTATATAGCCATGTGTGTGTGTGTGTGTGTGTGTGTGTGTGTGTGTGTGTGTGTGTGTGTGTGTGTGTGCGTGTGTACTAGTTCGAACTAATGCCGGTTGTATCCCTCTGAGATACCGCAGTTTAACATTATACAGCATTAGACACAGTATACTGACTCCGAGTCGAACAGACCGCGTTTTATTCGAGCACCAGGCAGGGTAACAACAAGTACCATTTTTTTTAACGGCATTTGGTATGACGAGGCGTAGAAAGAACCACTGAGTTTCCGCTCTCAGTTCATACGCTCTATCCACCAGACCACGGGGGCGGTATCATTGCGTTGACCACAATCATGTTGAATAAAAAGAGACATGCAATTTGCACCATTGATTATACAGAGTCAGTTTTCAATCTCCCGGGGAAAGACCATTTTATATTTTGAAATGAAAGTAAATGCTATTCTGTCGTATGAAGTTACCTGTTGTTGTAATCACCCACTCTGGAAGGCAAATTCAATTTCCTATCTGCATGTATAACAACTTTAAACTGGGTAATTGAAAGTAGCTCTCGATGAATTTACATGCAATTTTAGCTTTCGTATGATTTTTTTTACAACTTTGAACTGTTGAATTGAAAGTAGCTCTCGATGAATTTAGCTTTTGTATGATTCTTTCCTATGGGAATAGAATACATGTTTATTTAAAACATTTTGATTGACATCATTCAAAAAATGTGGTAGATGAATAAAAATGAAATAAAGCGAATGAATATGATTGCATAACATTGTATATATATTCAAACTGAAGTAAACCCAAACACGTTACACATTGATAATCAGTTAGAACACCATGAATTTTAGATACCACGGAGATGGATTCTTATGCTAATGTCAGAAAGTTACCTGTGCTCTTGTTCCATGGTTGTATCCATTGCAAATCAGACATGATCTACACATAGCAACCGAGTCCCATTTGATTAATCATGATACTGGACTGGTTAATTCTGTCAGCGGTTAAAATGTCTAAAATCTTGAAGTGCTTATGATATTGGCTGGCAATTTTTTATGGTCATAAGAAAATAGAAGTGTAATGAGCTTGACTTCCAGCTGAACTAGCAGAAACATGTCGGACAACTGATCCATCTACAAGATGTCTCAACTGGCATACTGAAATAAGCCGACAGTACTCATTAGCTAGCTCGACAGTCGGGACATACGAATATGTTCTGGAAATAAATACATTCCAGATACCGAGATAAAAACGATGTACGACTTCTTAAGGAGATCCACGGTCGATCTTTTACAAAACGCTTAGAACTCAGACAGGCCACTAAGCAATCCATGCACAGGGCCCTTTAATTTACTGTTATCATCAGGCATAGAGCCATGTACCTATATCGCCCACAGATATATGCTTTGCAAAGGTAGAAGATTTCATGATGCAATTGTACAAAAAACGATGTACCTCTCGGCTTACCTGTACCCTGGAATTAGTGTGTCGTTTAGAGCTCCAGTCAGACCCATTGCGAGCATTCCTTTCCAGGTTTTTAGGTAAAGTACTTATGAATAATATCCTCCCAATCAGACAGTAGAGCACAGCGGCAATGATGAAAGGAATGACATAAAAAATAATAAGGTCTGTCATGTAATAGACAAGGTACGAGTCTCGTCGCAAGCGGAAGTCACATTTTTCAATTGTAAGTCCATTCAACTGTTGGATGGACTGCACATCCGTGAGCCCCAGCCATGGACAACAGTACGTCAGAGTCATTAGCCATAGACAGCCTATGATCCGTTTGGCTCGGGACACCGTACAAATAGTTTGAGCCCTCATGGGGTGGCATATCGCAATATAACGCTCGATAGTGAACGCAGTGATTGACAACGACGAGGCATTTACTCCAACATACTGAAAAAATATCAAAATTGAACACAGAGCCCTTCCAAAGGGCCATTCGTTTACTTGAAAGAAAGGTTCCGGAATGGATGGTAAAGTTGCCGAAAGCAGGACAATGCAATCGGCCACTGCGAGGCTCAGAAGGTAGCAATTTGTCGTGGTATGCATGCTCCGTGTACGCGCGATCACAATCACTACCAACGTATTGCCAACAAAGCCAACGATGAACACGATGGCACTTAATGTTGCTGCTATAATCCTAAAATCAGCGGAATAGTACATAGGAAGAGCAAGGGTCTTGGTTGAGTTGGCATCCAGAGACTCATTTTGGTCCATATCCGAGTGGTGGACCGAATAGTCGGTCGGGGTCTGGTTAATGGGAAAACTGTGATTAAAGGTCGCCTGGTAGGACCCTTGGACCCGTCCCTCCATCTCCATCACCATGTGCTGGGTTGCTCGTATACGTTACTGCTAGTCATCCTCTGGCGAGAACAGCGATGAGCTTCCCTGTAACTATCGAAGTGTCTGGAGTTGAATGAAGCTCTGATCTGCTGAATGCTCGCTCCCACACACCGGAGCGACTAGTGGCTGCGAAGCAAGCTGCGTCGCAATGAGAGCTCCAGCGAGACAGCGTTCCTTGAGAGGCCGATCGCATTGGACGAATCACAAAACATTGGAGGAAGTTATTTACTGGACGCCTGAAATGCGAGGTATCAAACGTATTAATTTCACGATAACAAATTCTGGATGCGATCCAGTGTTACTAACGGGTTTACCAATTACTATATCAAAACAACAACTGCTTTTCTGAAGAGCTGGCTCTGGTAGTAGTTGTAAAAATTAGTTACTTCTGATTGAATAGTTAACAGAGACTAATTTCTTCAGTATGTTTTTTTTATCATGGCGGGAGCTAATTGTATTGATATGTCTTTGTGATAATCAATTATGAATGTTAATTCTGTTGCACTTTACCTAATCACCTGTCTAAATCAGTTTCTAGCATCATCGACCGACGGAAGGATTTATCGTTTTAGGAAATGCCTGACTTAACTATAGGTTACTATTTGTGTCGATAAAACGGTAAATACGAGACAGTTACGCATTGTCCCCTGTAATTACCTGGAGGTCTATAAGCGTTGTACAATACAACACCGTCTCAATTACAGGGTGAGTGGGTATATCGCGTGAGCTATTGTTATAATCCTTGTCGATGGTCTTGGGAAATATCAAGACTAATGCCTACGTAGACGCACGGTGAAACCCAAATTACATGACATATATATATATATATATATATATATATATTATAAGTTTGCCGCTTTGAACAATATCATATCACCGCGTGTCAGTATATAATGTTAGTGGGAGGGAAGGGGTCTTCTACGGGGGTACAGAGTAGATTCCCAGAACATCTATGTTGGTGGGTTCAAATTCCTGATTCGCCCGATGCTGGTGTGTTTAATGAAGTGCTGAACGTTTAAGATCAATACTTTTCTCCTCTAACTTCAAGCTGACACACCATGATATAACTGAAATACTGTTCAAAGCGGCGTTAAACCGAACTCTCTCACTAATGTGGTGGAACGCCCGAAGTAGTGGTCTTAGAAGTTTACCATTTGCCGGAAGCCGACGAATATGGGTATGGTACTGACAACCCAAGAATCATGATGAGTGCGAATCTGGGATACTCATGAGTCTGGCAAGCCTGTGAGAGTCAACTATGCACTGGGAATTGATTTAACGTGCGCAGTGTTATGGCGGTATGGTGTGGTTAAATGGCTGTCACTCACAGGGACCGCCTCCGTGGTCCAGCGGTAGAGCGTCCATCCGGAGAGCGGAAGGTCCGGGGTTCGATTCCCGGCCGCGTCATACCAGAAGACGTTAAAAAGATGGTACTTGTTGTAACCTTGCCTGGCGCTCTCGATTAAGGGGCTTCAACAAGGACTGGTCGGTTCGGAGTCAGTATTCTGTGTCTTAGTGGGGTATTCATGTTAAACTGCGACATGGTATTTCAGTGGACTTGCACTACAAAATCAGCATCAGTCCGGACTAGTACAAGCAGCCACACACACGTGGGTGCACGTCGCTGTTTATGTGCAATACTCTTGGACGCGACGTTAAACCCCTTTTTACCTCACCTCATGACGCCGAGGAGGAGAAACAACCCCTGCATTGATATTTGAGCTTATTTAACGTATACATAAATAGTACAAGAGCCACGAAAATGTTAGCTGCCTCGTGTGTTACTGATGTCGGCTACTGATATTTTAACTTACCTCGGGATATGGATAGTTACGATCCATCATTTCTGCGCTCACCAGAAATCTAATATTCCTGAGATCATGCAGAATTATGCATCCGAAGTTTCGTCAAATGTGTTGCTTATTACCAGAGTTACTATGATGACGTTTCTTTAATGGTCGTCGACCGACGTCTAACATCTCCAACGTCACATAAAACAATGTTGCCGCTTTTAGCAATATTCCAGCAATAACACGACGGGGATACTAGAAATGGGCTTCACACATTGTACACATGTGGGGAATCGAACCCGGGCCTTAAGCGTGACGAGCGAACGCTTTAAGCTCAAGGCCAACCAACCGTTCCTGAGCGAATATTCAGTATGAAGTCTCTCGCGTGTGTAACGACCATATGGTTGAGGAAGCAGTTATACAAATATTGATCCCGACAGATACATTTTATAAAAGAGGCTTGCTTGTGTAATATTACATCAATGATCTGTTCCAGTGATAAACAGTTAAAGCTCTTTAATCACGTTAACCCCTTAACACTGCGTTCCACATCATTAATGTTTGGACGTCTATATGTTTGTTTCTTGGTTACTGTACCTGGTGTGCTGGCTGCCGGTAAATAACCGATTCTAGGTCAGACAATCCAGCGATCGATATGAGCAACGATCCACGCAATCGGGGTACGATTCTACGCAATCAACCAAGTCAAAGTGATTGAAAATCCGATTAATTAAATCTTCTCTTTCGACAAGCATTGGTTTGGGGTCCTATTCTAACCAGGAATCTCCACGGGGCGGAACGTCCCCCCCACAAATGTAAAGTCCAGATTAAGGAGGTACCACTGTATCGAAAAGCGTTATCTTGATAGTCAAGATATCTGGCTACACATATGTGAAATATAATATGTGATGACATGCACTTCGTGTTCATATCAGTGTGACTGTTATTTTACCTTAAACACTGACAGCTGTCATTGTTTATTATCATATTCGTGACTGAAGTGAATCGGCAAATATTTACTTTATGGTTATGATATTACTCTGTCTATAAGAAATAGTGCACCACACACAGCCAACGGTACATATAAAATACAAGACACAATGGCTGATTGATGCCCATTTAAACTGTCACAGCATACAATGTAAGTGTACAGCTGTCGACAGCAGTCTGCTGAACAGACTCGCACAGCTCGACAGAGGCTGAAGGTAGTATGTGTGCTAACCAGCTGTTGATGTGTACTGTGGGAATATTGCTCACTAGTATTGCGGTAGTCAAGATAACTCTCAAGCACATTTGTATATATTTACAGGTGATACCACAGAGGCCATTTGCAGACCATGGCCAGAGCTGTATGACGAAGATATCTGTTATTTTATCGTCTTCTACGTGTACTGACATTTTCATTTTGCCAGTTATTTCTACAGCTGTAGGAAGACTTCTGTTGTTTTATCTTCTTTTGCTCAATATTAATCTTAGTAGCTTCTGGTTTGATATAAATATTAATATCCATATCCGATAGAATTTTCCGGATAAAGCAGAGTCGATTATACAATTCCGACTATATCATGAGCATGTGTTTATGAAATGTGTAACGTTTCTTGAACACCTGGTGTCATCACAATTTGATAGTGATTCATAAACACATGCTCATGATGTTGTCGAAATCGTACAAACTACGCTTTTGGCAGATATTTCTTATGAATACGGAAAGGGTTTTGTCGCCTTAAATTTTGAACTTATCAAATGAGTGATTGAGTGCATGAGTTGGGTTTAATGCTGTTTAACACACCACGTCAACCTTACTTCACCTAGACGGGTGGTAGAATGGGGCCAATTCTATCAATCAGCTGGATACGCTATGCCCTGATCATGGAAAACATTTTTTGAAATATTTTTTTGAATAATTCCGAACAAACCCATCAAAAGCATGCAATAAAAATAATCAACAATTCTATTACAACTTTGCCTAGAGTCCTATCCCAGAAGGCGTTGGGTAAGGGGCCAATCTGGCATTTTTTGTACCGTCGGGTTCTAATTGTCTTCAGGTAACCGTCAAGGGCCGACCTTTATTCTGTTTGGCAGAAAGAGCTGTCTGTGCTTTTTTCTACGTGAGCAGGGTTGTTGAATCCCCTTTCTTTCACAAAGTCTACTCCACAAGTCACATGACTGGTTTTCGTTCTTAAAATAAGAGAAGACATGAAGAAACAGATGCTGTTTCATCTGATGATGAATGTTCTGTACAAAATCCGCAATTTCTGGTTGTGTTGAGACTTGATGGCAAGCCACTCAAGATCAACCCTTTCATTATTTCAAATGATGTGGATGGAATTTGTTGCGATGTAAAAATGTCACTCGTATCCGCTGTGGTTTCCTGTTTGTTGAATGCGGTAGGAGACACCAGTGCATAAATCTGCTCAAAGCACATCATTTTGTCTCTGAGCATTGTCCTGGACCGTGCTAAATGTCTGTCTGACATGTCTGAGGAGGAAGTTGTGGTTTCCTGTTTGTGGAATGCGCTAGGAGACACCAGTGTATAAATCTGCTCAAAGCACATCATTTTGTCTCTGAGCATTGTCCTGGACCGTGCTAAATGTCTGTCTGACATGTCTGAGGAGGAAGTTGTGGTTTCCTGTTTGTGGAATGCGCTAGGAGACACCAGTGTATAAATCTGCTCAAAGCACATCATTTTGTCTCTGAGCATTGTCCTGGACCGTGCTAAATGTCTGTCTGACATGTATGAGGAGGAAGTTGTGGCAGGGCTTAAATTTCCAGGTGTTACTTCACTTTAACGTTTCACAGGAAAAGATCATGACAACATAATTGAAACAAATACTTACCTTTTGACGTCGGCTCTATCTTCAATCCCTAAATCCATCAAAACCTGGGCGTGGGTGGATATTAATGCACGAAATCCATTCCACAGCTTCAAAATGTCAGCAAATTGGACACGAAGCCTGTAACAACTAAACATGACAGCAACGCAAACGGCAACGGTTAATTGATGCCCTCTTCAAATTTATGTCCGATGTTTGAGAAAGAAAGAGAGATGGATTAAATCAAATACAAATGACATGTCCTTTTCTGAAGATATGAAACTTTGAGCAGATCAATCACCAACTACACCTTCCACAAGATCGTACTCTATGCAGTGTCCTCTTTGACACACACTGAAGATAATGAATGTCAGACAGCAATATCCTTGATCACGGCCAGACACACAAAATTCCTTTTCTCAAGATATGCCAAGGTCTGAGACACAGAGTCAGATACAGCTGGAACTCTGCCTGAGTCACAGGCAGTCCTACGGCAGACTTAGGCCGCACAAGCATGTAAGAGAAATATTGAACGTTCAACCAAACAGAAACAAGTTATCAAGAATAAAAGCGACACAACCCTTCATATAGCCGCAAGAAATATCTGCTAACAGCAGAGTCGATAGTATGATTCCGACCTGGTTTTGCAATCTCGATACAAAATCACAGCGTCCCCAACCCCCTCTCCACCCCCGTATATAATAGTCAGTCCCTAATGGCCCGCTTCAATCTGTTGCTGTCCGTATAACATTTTTTTCACCCTATGCTTCTAACCATCTTCCTCTATTCAGGTGGGACGGATGGCCCAGTCGTCAAAGGCACCGTGATTCGCTGTGCAGAGTTGCGTCCTTTGGGCACACCAGAAACCTGTGATTGCGGGTTCGAGTCCCGGTTCGCCCCGATTATGTTTCTAGGTTTGCCAGCACCATACCCGTGCTCGTGGGTTTCACCGAAGTGGTAAAGGTATGAGACCTGCTGACACGCCGTGATTTAACTGGAATAATGTTTAAAACGGCGTTAAACCCAACTCACTCACTCACTCCTCTATTCAGCAGACTAAACGTCAGGCGCTATATGACCAACTCCTCCAACCTGTATCATTATGAGTGATTAAAATGGACATATTCCAGAAAGATATGAGAAATTTCATTTCCGATAACGACTTACATAATGGTGGATCGAACACATATTTACATTCTGGTACATGTACTTACTTTTCTATCGATTTGTCGATTACGGGCTCCACTGATTGAATTTGAAAAGTCAGTTCACGACCATGGAAGTGACCTGTACTTACCATTTTAAAACATGTTGCCCCATCTTATGTTTCTACGAGGGCTGGTCTAAACCTGACCAACTTTCAACTATGGCCCATAACAAAGTGAAAAGTTTGACATTATTTGAGTAGTTTATTGCAAGTGTATATGGTCTACTGAGGCCGTTTGCATGTCAGTGACAGCCAATTGATTGTGATAGGGGTCCATATAGACACAGAAATGTAAAAGATCGACTACCGAGCAGTCAAGTTTTTTTACTTTAGAGAAAAGTACTCCCAAAGAAATTCATGACTGTATGTCACAAGTGTATGGGGATAAATGCCCTAGCTATTCCACTGTTACACGTTGGGCAGCTATGTTTAAGGCTGGGAGCACAAACCTTGATGATGACCCGAGGTCTGGAAGTCCCTTATCTCCCGTCAATGAAAATTCAATCTAGGAGATAGAAAAACCTAAACTCAGTCTGTCAAATAGACGTATTACCATTGGCTAACTTGAGGAGACACAGGTCTAAGCCATGGGGCCATTGAAACAATTATTTCTGAACAGATGAATAATATATCTACTAGTTGGGTGCCAAAGTTTCTAAATTCTGATCTTAAGTAGACCAGAACTGACATTGCCAGAGAAAATTTAGACTTAGTTGAGGATTCCGTCAAAAGAGATTAGTAACGGGTGATGAAACATGGGTCTACCACTATGACCCCGAGTCAAAACGTCAATCCATGGAATGGCGCCAAGGAAATTCAAGTCTTAAAGACCAGTGGAGAAAGTTATGGCCATTGTATTCTGGGATGCAAAGGGTGTGATCCTTGTTGATTACTTAGAAAGTCAAAAGACGATTACCGGCGCCTACTATGCTGATTTGTTTCATTGAAAGAGAGATTCTATCAAAGAAAGGCGTCGAGGAATGCCAGCTGCTGGAGTTCTACTTTTTCATGACAATGCCTCTCCTATAACCTCTCGACTTGCAAAGGCTGTTGTGCGACAATGTGGGTTGGAAGAGCTTCCTCACCCTCCATATTCACCAGACCTGGCACCAAGTGATTTCCACCTGTTCCCTAAGCTAAAAGAACACCTTCGTGGAAAGCTCTATGATGACCTCAAAACTGCAGTGGATGGCTTCTTCCTCGCTCGAATTGAAAGCTTCACCATCGGTATGAGAAGTGCATTAAAAAGGATGGAACTTTAGCAAAGTGGACTAGGATTTATATACTATTCTTTGTTTTCATGCAAATTGTCTGATTAGCGCTATCGGTAGAGTAAGGCATGCTTACACGATTCGTGAACGCCTGGAGTTATTACGGATTTTCAATGATCCAGTCACGTAATTTTACCGCTGTTTTGCCTTGGAACTATGGAATCAGTTTCGTTGGACGATCAATTATTATTATCTGGCGTTGACGTTTTTTTTTACTTTGCGAACAAACTGAACCTGATCACTCTATTGATGTACCTAACCTCATTTAAATATTCTCTGATGAATCTCATTAAATAGCTGATGAACGTATTCCGAACTCTTCTGCAAATCCACATATACGTAAACCATGGTTTAACAATGACTGAAGACAAGATTTCCGTCACCATCCCATGGTACATCATCTAAATAAATGCAAATATTTCAATGCCCAAGCAAGACGTACTTTTAAACAAAATAAACGCAGAATTCACGTACGTCCATGTCCAAAGAATGGGACGTAACAACAGAATTGAGGGTTGGAAATCCAGGCTTCACCATCTGAAACATGATGATACATTATTTACAGACAAACATCAGATATTGGCTGTAAACTTGGTGAAAGTTTGTCTTAGTATGGAGGCTGATGAGCCGCCTCTAACACAAAGTCACATAAAACTCTGTTTGCAACATGTTATTAAATTACGATCAATGTTAATCTTGAAACTATAGCTCCTAATCAGCTTTTGTCTACTCCGTGGCAGTTGGACCAACCAGAGGTAGACCTGACATTAACTAAATTAAAGACATCTGAAACAATCAACTTATATATCAACAAGAATATAATTAGTTAAGAAGTACATGCGACACTTGCAAATCTCTATTTTGAAATCTCTCCTTGAATCTAAAACGAGCTCATCACGGATACCAGACGCCAGCTCCATATAACAGCTGTAAACAATATTGATAACAAGATTAGATATAAACAGTCCATAACATTTTCAGATTCTCTTTCGTGCCTTCAGACTTTTAAAAATATGTGCTGTAAACATTTGCCTTCATTTGAAATAAGTGCATTATATAATGGTGCTGCTACTGGCCAATACGACATCGTCTTTTGGGGATTACCAAGCCGTTAGGAATAATTGGTAACACAATGGCTGATTATGGAGCAAAAACAGAACAATAACAAATCTGCAACACCACTACTAATTCCACATAGCGATCATTAGTCTTCTATTAGATGTTACATCATAGATCTAATGCCAAAGAAGTGGGATACCCAAGTAGGTATTAACATATTACATGAAATATAACCAACTATACCAACGATTTAAAGAGGTCAGTATGCGACAAGTCGCCTTTCTCGTAATACACGTGAGTATTTACTGAATAGGTATTCCTTGTAATGTACAAGCCTTTTGTACATTTCGGTCAGTAGACAGTGAGATGAATCATATTGTATATGGGGTATGTGATACAGCATACCGTAAAGATATACGGTATTGCTACCTGAATTAACGTATATCACCACTGATCTTACTGACTGTTTGTTTTATGTGCAAAAACAAAATGTGAACACGTTCTAAATCACCTGTTTCGATTTGGCAACGTGATAGTTCGTGTGACGTCACCTATATTCGTGAGTCTGTTCCACGAAACTACTTCTTGTAGCATAATGGCTTAAATCAGCCTTGTATGGCTACAAAAGTGCATCTAGTCCATCTAAATGCATTGTATATTACTACACAGCCGTGACTCGAAGTAAAATAACTTTTGTCACTGGTGGAGTGCAATTTCCCCACGTTCCGCCGACCGTATCCTCGTGCGGGAGACTACTTCCGGTATGACGTCACTTTGTTGACAGTTTGATCGGTTGTACTTTTTTCTGATACGAGAGTGAAAGCCGGTTCGAGCCGAGATATGTGAGTTGACATTCAAGTATTTTTATATTTATTGTACATCTTCCTAACTGAATAAAATACTGAAAAGAATAATTATATTCTTGTAAATTAATAAATCTTATTGTGCAATTCTTAATTGTGAAATTATTCTTACTTTATTTATATATATGAGATCCACAACGGATCCCACCGCTGCCACCATAAAACTGTAACGGTTCAGGGGGTGGGTATTGGGGTACAGCTCTGGTAGCGAATTGTGGATCACTCCCAATACCACCAACCACACAGTTTTAATTATTTAATTTTTTAAGAATAATTTCACAATTAAGAATTGCACAATAAGATTTATTAATTTACAAGAATATAATTATTCTTTTCAGTATTTTATTCAGTGACGTCACACGAACTATCACGTTGCCAAATCGAAACAGGTGATTTAGAACGTGTTCACATTTTGTTTTTGCACATTAAACAAACAGTCAGTAAGATCAGTGGTGATATACGTTAATTCAGGTAGCAATAACGTATATCTTTACGGTATGCTGTATCACATACCCCATATACAATATGATTCATCTCACTGTCTACTGACCGAAATGTACAAAAGGCTTGTACATTACACTTGTGAAGAAAAACAGTCAAGCCATCGCAAGGAATAACTTGTTCAGCCTAACATCGGTCAAGGACCTTCTAAAATAATTTAATCCACACTTAATATTCTGCTTTTTAAAAGAAATATAAATTGATAAATCTTGATTTGTGTATAAAACTTTATATTAAAATGATTGGTAGTGTTTAATTGGTAACTTAGATTGTTATAGGCTATGCGCTCGAAGGGGGTTGAAGAGGCGTAGAATAATTGCCACCCCCCCCCCCCCCCCCCCCACACACACACAAACACACACCTCCCCCCGAGAAGGTATGTAAAACCACAACGTTCAAAGTATTATATTCCTACCTGGAAATTGGGAAGTTCTTATGTCTGATGCAATTCCCTCTTTTGTCTAGATTTGTTTGTTCAGGGTTTTAACTTCCATGTAAGGCCTTAGGAATTCATTGAAAGCTTCCAATAGTTTTTATGGTAGACATGTTTTTTTTAGGTGAACACTCGATTTGTCTTCGCATGTGTTTGTGACGAGAAACATTCAACAAAATCAGGCCAATAGTAATATATGTCACACAATAACTCAGATAAGCCAAGGTCAAAACATCCTTATATTTTCGCACAAGAAGATCTGAATTATTAATATAAAACGTCAACACCAAAGAATAATCAGTGATGATAAATGCGTAAGCGGTAAAAACTTTATTCCTTCAGTGTCGGGTAAATGGATGGTCTCATATCGTTAACTGTCAAGTTACCAATTCTCTTCCATCGATTTACCCACTTGAACTAGCGACAAAAGAGACCGATGAAAGCGCCTCTGTTTAAAAAAAACCCAAAGACTGTAACAGGAGGGATGACTTTAGCGTTCCAAAAGTCAACTTTTCCTCCAGCTTTGTATTGTCTACATATCATTTTTGAGGCACAATCGAGCATGCTTTTCTACGAAGATTGACAACTGACTTGCCTTTGCATGTGTTTGGGGCGGGTGCCACCGGTTGGGCAGGAAACACTCACCTTTTCGCGAACATTTGTTACCATCACTTCTTGACAGTGATTCATGAACATCTGTTCATGTTTATAGTCGGAATCTTACAATGGACTCTGCTTTTTTATTATTCTATTTCGTTATGTAAGCGTTTCATTTAATCGACTCGTCACGAAATACTGCCGATGTGACGGAAAGCATTAACTCACTTACTCATTTAATCGAATGCACTACCGTAACGAATTAATGCTTGCATATATTCATACAACATATTGGTCGTGGAAAGAAATGTTTGTTCAATACACACCTAGTATTATTACTATTTGATACTGATTCATCAACAAATGCTTAATATAATATGATCGGAATCGTACCAAGGACTCCGCTTTTAGTCTAGATTTCCTGTGATTATGGAACTGTCGCTTTTATATAAGTATTATCAGAAGCGTTTGAATATTTGATCCAATGCTTGTGAGGAGCACTGAAAAGAAACCATGAGGCTGCATTTGAAATAAATTACATTTGTCAAGGACACGCACGGTCGTTACCCTTCAAAGGCCTGTGATGTTTATGTTTATCTTTTACTGAATGTCACACGCAGTCATGTATGTACAGATATGAAAAGTCATGTAAAACAACTATTCATTTCGTTCATATGAAATTGTTATTGCCAATATCTCCTTTTGAAAAAAACCCATTTCCATACAAACATACAACAAAGTTTTATCATGATAATTAGATATATACTAATTTATGAGGTTTTGATGTTGAAGTCATTGTTGTCATTCATTTGATCCTTGAGACTCGGAGTTTCCAGTTATCGACAGATTGTATTGCCGTCATATAGCAACTTATTTCACAATGGGTCTCTACAGGATTTAACTTGTTTCTCTATTTTGTGAATCATGACTTCCCATTTTTGCACTAGTGTATGTGGCGGCCTATTATTGCTCTGGTTGTATCCGACGTCCCATTATCGCTCTGGGTGTATCTGACGTCCAATTATCGCTCTGGATGTATCTGACGTCCCATTATTACTCTGGGTGAATCTGAGGTCCCATTATTGCTCTGGATGAATCTAACGTCCCATTATTACTCTGGTTGAATATGACGTCCCATTATTGCGCTGGATGTATCGACAGAGTGCATTGCCGCCATATATCAACCTATTTCACAAGGTTCTCTACAGGATTTAACATGTTTCTCTATTTTGTGAATCATGGCGTCCCATTATTGCTCTGGATGTATCTGACGTCCAATTATTGCTCTGGATGAATCTGACGTCCCATTATTGCTCTGGATGAATCTAACGTCCCATTATTACTCTGGTTGAATCTAACGTCCCATTATTGCTCTGGATGTTTCTGACGTCCCATTATTGCTCTGGTTGTATCTGACGTCCCATTATTGCTCTGGATGTATCTGACGTCCCATTATTGCACTGAGTGTATCTGACGTCCCATTATCGCTCTGGGTGTATCTCACGTCCCATTTTTGCTCTGGATGTATCTGACGTCCCATTATTGCTCTGGATGTATCTGACGTCCCATTATCGCTCTGGATGTATCTGACGTCCCATTATTGCTCTGGATGTATCTGACGTCCCATTATTGCTCTGGTTGTATCTGACGTCCCATTATTGCTCTGGATATATCTGACGTCCCATTATTGCATTGAGTGTATCTGACGTCCCATTATCGCTCTGGGTGTATCTGACGTCCCATTTTTGCTCTGGATGTATCTGACGTCCCATTATTGCACTGAGTGTATCTGACGTCCCATTATTACTCTGGATGTATCTGACGTCCCATTATCGCTCTGGGTGTATCTGACGTCCCATTATTGCTCTGGATGTATCTGACGTCCCATTATCGCTCTGGGTGTATCTGACGTCCAATTATTACTCTGGTTGAATCTAACGTCCCATTATTGCTCTGGATGTATCGACAGAGTGCATTGCCGCCATATATCAACCTATTTCACAAGGTTCTCTACAGGATTTAACATGTTTCTCTATTTTGTGAATCATGGCGTCCCATTATTGCTCTGGATGCATCTGACGTCCCATTATTGCACTGAGTGTATCTGACGTCCCATTTTTGCACTGGGTGTATCTGACGTCCCATTATTGCTCTGGACGTATCTGACGTCCCATTATTGCTCTGGATGTATCTGACGTCCCATTCTTGCTCTGGATGTATCTGACGTCCCATTATTGCTCTGGATGTATCTGACGTCCCATTATTGCTCTGGACGTATCTAACGTCCCATTATTGCTCTGGATGTATCTAACGTCCCATTATTACTCTGGATGTATCTCACGTCCCATTATTGCACTGAGTGTATCTGAAATCCCATTATTGCACTGGGTGTATCTGACGTCCCATTATTGCACTGAGTGTATCTGACGTCCCATTATTGCTCTGGACGTATCTGACGTCCCATTATTGCTCTTGATGTATCTAACGTCCGATTATTACTCTGGATGTATCTCACGTCCCATTATTGCACTGAGTGTATCTGAAATCCCATTATTGCACTGAGTGTATCTGACGTCCCATTATTGCCCTGGATGTATCAGACGTCCCATTATTGCACTGGGTGTATCTGACGTCCCATTATTGCACTGGGTGTATCTGACGTCCCATTATTGCACTGAGTGTATCTGACGTCCCATTATTGCACTGGGTGTATCTGACGTCCCATTAATGCACTGAGTGTATCTGACGTCCCATTATTGCTCTGGATGTATCTGACGTCCCATTAATGCACTGAGTGTATCTGACGTCCCATTATTGCACTGGGTGTATCTGACGTCCCATTATTGCACTGGGTGTATCTGACGTCCCATTATTGCACTGGGTGTATCTGACGTCCCATTAATGCACTGAGTGTATCTGACGTCCCATTATTGCTCTGGATGTATCTGACGTCCCATTATTGCACTGAGTGTATCTGACGTCCCATTATTGCCCTGGATGTATCAGACGTCCCATTATTGCACTGGGTGTATCTGACGTCCCATTATTGCACTGGGTGTATCTGACGTCCCATTAATGCACTGAGTGTATCTGACGTCCCATTATTGCTCTGGATGTATCTGACGTCCCATTCTTGCTCTGGATGTATCTAACGTCCCATTATTACTCTGGATGTATCTCACGTCCCATTATTGCTCTGGATGTATCTGACGTCCCATTAATGCACTGAGTGTATCTGACGTCCCATTATTGCTCTGGATGTATCTGACGTCCCATTCTTGCTCTGGATGTATCTCACGTCCCATTATTGCACTGAGTGTATCTGAAATCCCATTATTACACTGAGTGTATCTGACGTCCCATTATTGCCCTGGATGTATCTGACGTCCCATTATTGCCCTGGGTGTTTCTGACGTCCCATTATTACTTTGGATGTATCTGACGTCCCATCATTGCTTTGGGTATATCTGACGTCGCATTGTAGCTGCAAGTAGATCATGACTAGCTCTTTTGATCTTTGAGGATCATGACGTAGCAACATTGCTTCACTTGGATCATGACGTCCCGTTATTGTTTTATTAAGTAAGATGTAGCTTGACATTCAAACATCGCTCGAGTGGATCACAACGTTCTGTCACTGCTGTATGTGGATCGTGATGTTCTGCTATTGCTTTTGGTGGATCATTACGTTCAACTTTTGATTTTGCTGGAACATGACGGAACCAACATTGCGTTGGGTGAATCACGACGTTCAGATACTCCCTACCGTGAATCATGACGCCCCACAAATGCTCAAGGTGGATAATGGCGTGCCGCTTTAGATTTTGGTGGATTGTGACGTTCAAATATTGCCTTACGTGGATCATGATGTCCTGCTATTGTTTATGTAGATAAGGATGTTTGACCTTCGCTGTCGGAGGATAATGATATCATGTTGGTGGATCCTGATATTAAGCAATTAAGGACCGACCTTTTGATATTCTAGGGTGATTTTATCGAGAAAAAAAAAATTGTTCCCGAAAACTAAAGATTATGCTTCATGTTGTTTGTATCATCTTTTCAATTAAACAATATCTGGCTTTGCAGCTGAAGCTGAAAATATAAATGTTAAATGGTCTCATGAATATAAATGATTTTCAACCAATGATCTAGGTGAATCATTTTGTTATGTGACTTCGGTGGATCATGACGTTACAACATGACATCATGACGTTACAACATGACGTTCAAACATTGCTTAATATCATGATGTTTTGCTATAATTATTTGAGGTGGATACGGACGTTGAACCATTGTTTTTTGGAGGATAACGACGTTTCCCAATAGCTTAGGTGGATAATGTTTCGGCCTAAACAATATATTAATTCAATTTTATTCAAGGTGAATCATAAGGTTGTATATGAAATAATGCTATCGGTGGATACTACGCACCAGTTACCGCACTGCAATAATTCTAGGAGAGAATCATGTCGTGTGATTGTTCTACTGCAACAGTGGGGCGGTCGGGTGGCTTACTGGTTAAAGCGTTCGCTCGTTACGCCGAAGACCCGGGTTCGTTTCCCAACATGGGTACAATGTGTGAATCCCATTTCTAGTGTCCCCGTCGTGATATTGCAGGAATATTGCTAAAAGCGGCGTAAAACTAAACTCACTCACTCACTACTGCAACATAAGTTGGATAATTATGGTTTACCAATTTTCTAAGTTACCGTGGGGCTGTACAATTGGCTTTCGTGTTAATGAAGTTGTTTCATCATTCTAAGTGATCAGGGGGTATAACCATTGGGCGAGGTGATCATGGGGTGTATCCATTGGGCGAGGTGATCATGGGATGTATCCAATGGGCGACGTGATCATGTGATGTATCCATTGGGCGAGGTGATCATGGGGTGTAATCACTGGGCGAGGTGATCATTGGATGTAACCATAGGGCGAGGTGATCATGGGGTGTATCCATTGGGCGAGGTCATCATGGGATGTAACCATAGGGCGAGGTGATGATCGGATGTAATCATTGGGCGAGGTGATCATGGGGTGTAATCATTGGGCGAGGTGATAATGGGATGTAATCACTGGGCGAGGTGATCATGGGACGTAACCATAGGGCGAGGTGATCATGGGGTGTATCCATTGGGCGAGGTGATCATGGGGTGTAACCATAGGGCGAGGTGATCATCGGATGTAATCAGTGGGCGAGGTGATCATGGGGTGTATCCAATGGGCGAGGTGATCATGTGATGTATCCATTGGGCGAGGTGATCATGGGATGTATCCATTGGGGGAGGTGATCATGGGATGTATCCAATGAGCGAGGTGATCATGGGATGTATCGATTGGGCGAGGTGATCATTGGGTGTATCAATTGGGCGAGGTGATCATTGGGTGTATCCATTGGGCGAGGTGATCATGGGGTGTAATCACTGGGCGAGGTGATCATGGGGTGTATCCATAGGGCGAGGTGATCATTGGATGTATCTATTGGGCGAGGTGATCATGGGGTGTAATCACTGGGCGAGGTGATCATTGGGTGTATCCATTGGGGGAGGTCATCATGGGGTGTAACCATAGGGCGAGGTGATCATCGGATGTAATCATTAGGCGAGGTGATCATGGGGTGTAACCATTGGGCGAGGTGATCATGGGGTGTAACCATAGGGCGAGGTGATCATGGGATGTATCCATTGGGCGAGGTCATCAAGGGGTGTAACCATAGGGCGAGGTGATCATCGGATGTGATCACTGGGCGAGGTGATCATGGGGTGTATCCATAGGGCGAGGTGATCATGGGGTATAACCATTGGGCGAGGTGATCAAGGGGTGTAATCGCTGGGCGAGATGATCATGGGATGTAACCATAGGGCGAGGTGATCATGGGATGTATCCATTGGGCGAGGTCATCAAGGGGTGTAACCATAGGGCGAGGTGATCATCGGATGTAATCACTGGGGGAGGTGATCATGGGGTGTAGCTATTGGGCGAGGTGATCATGGGTTGTAACCATTGGGCGAGGTGATCATGGGGTGTAACCATAGGGCGAGGTGATCATGGGATGTATCCATTGGGCGAGGTCATCAAGGGGTGTAACCATAGGGCGAGGTGATCATCGGATGTGATCACTGGGCGAGGTGATCATGGGGTGTATCCATAGGGCGAGGTGATCATGGGGTATAACCATTGGGCGAGGTGATCAAGGGGTGTAATCTCTGGGCGAGATGATCATGGGATGTAACCATAGGGCGAGGTGATCATGGGATGTATCCATTTGGGGAGGTCATCAAGGGGTGTAACCATAGGGCGAGGTGATCATCGGATGTAATCACTGGGCGAGGTGATCATGGGGTGTAGCCATTGGGCGAGGTGATCATGGGGTGTAACCATTGGGCGAGGTGATCATGGGGTGTATCCATTGGGGGAGGTCATCAAGGGGTGTAACCATAGGGCGAGGTGATCATTGGATGTAATCAGTGGGCGAGGTGATCATGGGGTGTAACCATTGGGCGAGGTGATCATGGGATGTATCCAATGGGCAAGGTGATCATGTGATGTATCCATTTGGCGAGGTGATCATTGGATGTATCCATTGGGCGAGGTGATCATGGGATGTATCCAATGGGCGAGGTGATCACGGGATGTATCCATTGGGCGAGGTGATCATTGGGTGTATCCATTGGGCGAGGTGAACACGGGGTGTATCCATTTGGCGAGGTGATCATGGGGTGTAATCACTGGGCGAGGTGATCATGGGGTGTATCCATAGGGCGAGGTGATCTTCGGATGTATCTATTGGGCGAGGTGATCATGGGGTGTAATCACTGGGCGAGGTGATCATGGGGTGTAACCATAGGGCGAGGTGATCATGGGGTGTAACCATAGGGCGAGGTGATCATAGGATGTAACCATAGGGCGAGGTGATCATGGGATGTAATCATTCGGGGAGGTGATCATGGGGTGTAACCATTGGTCGAGGTGATCATGGGATGTAATTACTGGGCGAGGTGATCATTGGATGTAATCATAGGGCGAGGTGATCATGGGGTGTATCCACTGGGCGAGGTGATCATGGGGTGTAACCATAGGGCGAGGTGATCATCGGATGTAATCATTGGGCGAGGTTACAGCCTGCTTGGAGTATAGACGAGACTGACTGGGCAATAAGAGGTTAAATACACCACCGGACTCCTGCTCTCGGACTCCTGAGACTTTCTCGGGCTTCGGTCCTGCCACACACTGAAGGACATGTTACATATGTGGTGTCACCTTAGGCAAGTGACTTTGTTCGGAATGTTTCTGTTCACCCAGCACTGAATGGGTACGGTAAGATGGTAGTGTGAGAGTTAACCTTCTAGTGTCTCACAGGCAGCTTGGATTGTATACTCCCCATGGAGAGGAGAATGAATATGGAGAGCGCGCTGATCCATTAACAGGGATGATAATAGATACCAGCGTCACTGAGCAGCACTGTTTGGATATAAGGTGTTTTACAAATCAGTTATGATTATAATTATTATTAAGTTAGCACTGTGGTTTGACGCATGGCGCATGACGCATATATCTCTCATCGGATGTCAAACAAGACTATAGCCCAAACAATATTCTAGCTATACCGTGACGCAGAATCATAAAGTTGCGCCATTGCTCGTGGGCTTCAAAAAAGAGGAAAACGTCAGAGACATGCATCACTTCGAGTTACAATCCCACATGAAGCTGACACACCGTGAACTGGAAAGTTAGTTGAAAGCGGCGTTAAACCCAACTCGCTCACTCACCGATCACTTGAAGGAAACAATCAAAAGGATATATCCATTTGAAGTGCAACTCTATTTAAAGACTAAGAAAGATGATTTTGTTTTATTGTCACATATGGAATACTATACGGGACATTCTCGCGATCTCGACCTTTGGAAACGAGCTAAATATGCCAAAAAATCCGGGAATGCGAGATTGTGAGCACGCGAGATCTGGCCAAAATATCGCGTTAGGCCACTAAAACACGAAATCGCGAGAACGCGAGATCGCGACATTTGTCAAGTGTCGCAATCTGGAGTTCTCGCGGTTTTGAAAATAGTTGCCCATAACTGTATAGGCAATTGACTAAAAGCATGAGAACGCGAGGACACGAGTTCGCGACAGTGGTCAATTGTCGCAATCTCGCGTTCTCGCGTTTTTAAAAATAGTTGCACACAACTGTATAGGCAATTGACACAAAAGCACGAGAATGCGAGATCCCGACATTGGTCAAGTGTCGCGATCTCGCGTTTTCAAACATAGTTATTTATAAATGTATAGGCAATTTAAACAAAAGCACGAGAATCAAGATCGCGAGATCGCGACATTGGGCAAGTGTCGCGAGCTCGCATTCTCGTGTTTTTGAAAATGGTTGCACATAACTGTATCGGCAATTGACACAAAAGCACGAGAATGCGAGATCCCGACATTGGTCAAGTGTCGCAATCTCGCGTTCTCGTGCTTTTGTGTCAATTGCCAATTTCAATGGTTACATCTGAGGGTTTGAGTGGAACAGCGCTTGCCGATCGGAATTCGCGTAGGTATTGTGATATTGTAATGAACATTTTCAATTAATCATGAAAATGTCGAATCCTGTAAAAACTGGGCAAACATGTGTATTGATACTTGCACACCGGATATGAATAATGCATAAAGAGTAATAATAATAATGATTGAATACCCAAAAGAAGTTAAAAAAACCCCGCATTGTTCATATGAATACAGTTAACAAACAATATGAACAGCATCGGTCTACTCATTATTAAGTTGTTTTTGTCGCAACAATCGGCAGAATAATAAAAATAACAATAACAACAACAATAATAATTAATTAAACTTGTTATTTTTAGGACAATGTACGATGGTAGTTTCAAATGCAGAAAACGTTTGTCCACATTGAGGGAATTGCTCACTGCACTGCGACATGATTTCAATCGAGTAATAAGTTAAACTCTACCTGGATCCATCTTGATAATGTAGTTTATATAGGTAATAAAGTAATTGAATGAATTACCAGTCAAAACAATACATACATGTATATAACACCCTCGGTCGGTACAACATAAAATAATAGTTTTTGCCTTATAAGATACCACATGTACGAATATACCACAAATGACCCTATAATATTCATTCTATCATGAATGTCGAAATTAATCGATTCGGATTGGTCACATCATAATAACCACATGAGACTGAAACAGACGACTTGACAGCCGTATCGACGTGAAAGCTAATACATATATAATCCAGAATATGCGGTTACTACAATAGTCAAAGTATGCGTGGCATATGAGCAAACAAGTTGAAGTGTGTACTTTAACTTTTAGGGACAAGAGAGAGCTTGAGGTCTTAATAAGTTGAGCCCCGTCTCTTCATATCACAATATCTCAAGTTGACAACGCGCATACAGAGACTGGAACCAGTTTAGAGAATTGTTGCTTTCTGTAAGCTGATTCCCGACAGTCTATGCGCGTCGTGAACATGCGCCAAGCTGGGAGCCTGTACGTACATGACTCCATTTTCAAAGCTCATCTCGTTTATGTGACGTCACACCCGGCTGAGTTCTCTATTTCGACGTCTCGTTGAAATATACGGGAAGTAGTTTAGATGTAGTGTCAATGCAAGTTGCACACTTGTTAGCAACATTTTCTGATAAGGTTGAAAAGTATAGAATATTTCATTACTGTACAGTCGTTACCCGCAGATTTTAAATTGAGCATCACTAATATCCCGAGACCCCCAAATAACGCGATATTAAATGATGAACGGATTATAAATGAAAACTGTGGATGAACTCAGTATGCTGCTTAAACTATAAAACCAGAACCTCAAATACTATATAATATAATAATATGAAATAAGCAAGAGATTTCATGCCATTTGTGTGTGTAGAGGAAGCGGCGTTTATATTCTAAAAGCATCAGGTATCAATGTTATTTCAGAGGTTGTGAAAATGATGAAAATATCACTCAGTGAGTGCATGTGTATGGTATTACGTCGCTAATAGAAATACTTCTGCAATGTGAGTGAGTATAGTTTCACACAGTTTTTAGTAAAATTTCAGCAATATCACAGCGGGGGACACCAGAAATGGGCTTCACACATTGTACCCATTCCGGGGAATGGAACCCGGGCCTTCGGCATGACGGGCGAATCTGCACTATGACAGAAGAAGGCACAAAATCAGGCCCGATACACGTTCAGTACATGTATATGAAAACAATAAACCTTCGATGTGATGCATCAATACGGCGCGCGGCAATCTTTACGTTCGTCAAATTTAATTTACAATATAATATATTTCCAAAGTGTTTAATCAACACAGGCATGTTTAAAATAAAGAGAACAATATTTGTTTCAGTTCATTCCGTTTTACATCTTACACCAAGTTTTTGACTACTATTGGATTACCTTACATACTGAATTTGATAAACAATGTCTTTCCACAGTAAATGAGCCGCTTGTGAAGACTGGTACTAGTCACTGCAAACACGAAAACGTCGTTTCCCCCCGTATATGGTAATGGAAAAAAATCGACGTTTTTTTACGCTTTCTAACCATCGTTTTACCGTCTAGAATCTGTCGTTATTTTACATCGGAATTTACTGTGAGAGAATGATTTCATCAAGCTCCTCCCTTTGCTTGATTGACATTGTCAATCGAGCTTCAGCGTGCTCTGGAATTTCTATCTGTCGAGCTTTCATTGGCCAACTCTCACGTGTTAGATAACGGGTCTGAATTTGGCGCTGTGCACATGGCTTCTAGTGGAAGCAAAGAATTCTACCAGTAGAGTTCTACGCAGATTGTTTTCAACTAGCTCAAATTTGCCATTCTAAGCTCACGTGACTTCGCGGATTGTTTCTCTGATATTCCTTGCAATTATAGAGGCAGGGAGGCTAACTGTATGATAAACAGTCACATGGCAGTGTAACAGAATACTACATATTATCCCGCACAGTTCTGTTTCAACGTAAATTTTCAAGCCAGGAAGAAGTAGTTAAAAGGCGTAATGTCAAATTCAATTATTGAATGTTTCCCTTACATATAAGATACTGGGGTACCACATTTGCATTAACTTTAGCTAAAATCATTAGAAAACGTTCAGACCTAGAAAAGGTCAAAAAATAAGAAATACATAGACTTTGAAATACATTTTTGGAATTCCATACACTCGAGTCAAGATCCAAATGAATGATTATTGTATTGTATCAGCCACACTTCTAAAGACAACACGTGTGACTGAGCTGAAAACGAAACATAGCATAGTGAGAGCGCAGACCCCATCCCTCGACCCCACCATCCTCACACGTAACACAAATAATCAAGGCCTCGACCTGACACTTATGAAACGACATGCGGATCCTGGGTAGAATAGGACCCAGGATCCCTCAGGACAGGCCCGTGAAGATCCGGGGTAAAATAGGTCTTCAGCAACCCATGCTTGCCGTGAAAGGCGACTATGTTTGTCGTAAGAGGCGATCACGGGATCGGGTGGTCAGGCTCGCTGACTTGGTTCATACATGTCATCGATCAAAATTACGTAGATTGATGCCCATGATATCAATCACTGGATTGTCTGGTCCAGACTCGATTATTTACAGACCGCCGTCATATAGCTGGAATATTGCTGACTGCGGCGTTAAACAACAAACCAACCAACCAACCAAACCAACTTGCGCGCGATGTGATCAGAGTGAGCCTCCCCAAATCTCTGTGTTATAAACCTAACCCGTTACCAACATCGAAGACGGCCTTATTCCTGGGGTACGTTCACCACATATGTACAAGAAGCACTTTGCGCCATGTCAGCACATACTGGTAGTAGTGGTGGTGTTGGTACCCCGGAGTCAGTCACACATTCAGGATTTTTACTGTCTTCCTCAATAGGATCATTCCCGATTAAAATTTGTCAAAAGTCTGATCAAGGTACTCCTATACCCCGTGTCGATGAACCTTGTCTGAACCCTTCCTAGTCACGGGAACGCCACGGGGAGTTTTCCTCCTAAATATAAATTTGTCGCTCCCGGGCCGAGACAGGGCTGACTGACAGTAAAGTACACTACACTGGGGATTAACGTCTTATAAGTTAAGGAAATTACGTGTTTCAATGAAAACAAAACTTTTATTAAGTACTTTGATAACGAAATTTCAGGACTACGTCTTGTCCTTCTTACTTCCATCATTCATGTTCTTCCAACTTCCAAATGCCAATCAAAGACTTAAGTGATTCTAGACATTACTCAACATGGTAATTTGCCTTTGGTAAACAGTTCATGAGGCATGCTCCTGAAACGATCGTTCCTACCCTCATATGCCTGGAAATGCAATATGAAAAACTCCCTGAAAACTCCCTTAAAAGCCACAGGTGCCAGTCCAGTGCATGTCTAATGTGTATAAAGTTTATTGAAAAAATATTGAATGGTGTGTAGGGTAAATACCTGAAAAAGTGATGGGCGTACATTGTCCGTTTCTATATCACCTACAGAAATCAGTTTGGCCACGGATTATTAAACACTCTCCAGACTTGGAGAAATGTTTACTTCTTTATGTAATCTTGATTTCAGGGCCAAAACGGCCATATCATTCTTGACTTGAGTTTGATTCCTTTTCATATTTATTCTCTTGGGTCTGGGAGACATACTACGCTGTGAGTATCGCTTGGAGAACTGACCAGTAGAGAGAATCCCGCTTGGGTCAGACTGGGCCAGTGTTATCGGTATCCTCCCATTAGTTTCACGTCCCATTTGTCACACGCCTTAAAACAACATAGGTCATGGCGGGAGGCACTGACTGGTCTACCCTATGTCACCTTAGTATTAGAATGGAGTGATCCAAGAAAAGTAGAAAAGTAATCTTGTACTTTATGTATATAAAACTGTAGATAAGTAAACTTTTACTTTATTTATGTGTAGTATATACACACAATGACATTAACATATTATAATAAAATTATTTATTTGCACTGGTAGCAGCAGTGATTAATTAATTGAATTGAATGTCTCTGAAGAGTCTTTGTGTACTCCAACCCTGCATTGAAGCCTGCAGCAAAGTCGGTGAAGAACATGTTCCCTTCAAACAAACACAGGCATGTACGTGTGTGTGTTTGTGTGGCTGCTTGTACTAGTCCGGACTGATGCCGATTTATAGTGCTAGCTCACTGAGATACCATGCCGCAGTTGAACATGAATACCCCACTCAGACACAGTATACTGACTCCGAGCCGACCAGTCCTTGTTTTAGCCCCTTAATGCCGAGCGCCAGACAGGGTAACAACAAGTACCATCTTTTAACGTCTTTTGGTATGACGCGGCCGGGGATCAAACCCCGGACCTTCCGCTCTCCGGGCGGACGCTCTACCACTAGACCACAGAGGCGGTCTTTGATAAATGAAACATCTTCGTGTGCATGAATGGAATCCGAAATGCCTTCCAACAATACTCTCTGTCAATGCGTTCAACATGTGAATACATTTCATAGATGATATACTGACATGGTCCCAGCTGGCAAACAAGAGTTCTAAGTGCTTACTGTTTCGGCATAACTTCACCTATTCATCTGAGGCAACAACTATTTTTTTGCAAACAACTGCGTCATGACTGATTTTATGTATCAATCAATATATTTTTACCGCTATTGTCAACGTTTTCGCCAAAAGGAATTTGTTTCGTTAGAAAATCGAAATTGGTTATTCTCTATCTTTTCATGTGTCACATTTCTATGGTTGGTTACCACATGAGTATTGGTTGATTACAACATCTGGTGTCACATGATACCAAATAATATGTGAATGCCTAAAGTAAATAATATTTTATGAAGGAAACAATAGCTAGAATTAGTTACCCGAACAGACTAAATGTTTATATTTCCCTTTAAAATAACACGTGTTGTAACACACAAAAATGTTAAACAAGCACACGTTTGTGTTTACCGTTAAACTTGCCCATGTAGCCGTCGTATACATGTACAATATATAAATGTTGTGAACAGCCATGTGTGGAATTGAATAAATGAAATACGGAACGTGTTCATGAGGCGAGACATTTCAAAACAATATACAATTTTAATGTGTTGAAGACATTGTTTGGTTGACTACAAACTACAGTTTTTACACGTACATATACCTTAGCTAATAAATAAATTTTCTATATATTTCATATTATTTTGTTATCTTTAAATATTCACATCTAAAATTCAGCCAACATCCCATAAATACAATTGTCGTAGTTAAAATTATAAATCTACCCAATAAAATACAAATGGATCCCAGAACAATGCTTGATTTCAGGACCAGAACTTACCAGGACAGAATCATTCTTTACTTGGAGTCCGTTTCAAATATATTCTCTAGGATTTGAGGACAGATAGAGTAACACATAGTCAATGCAAACATTTCTTTAAAATATATTTTTTTATTCGAAGGAACCTTTCCCATTCTACTGTTTTGGAATCAACTAAACTAGACTTTGTTAGTATGATCTAGACTTGCCTAGGATTTTAGTAAAACTGAATACCTAAAAAATATAATTTCCACAGTCATGGCGCGGGACAGACTACGGTGTTAGAATCGCATGGAGAACTGACGGAATCCCGCTAGGGTCAGCCTGGGCCGGTGTAATCGGATATGTTGCTAGGTTTTGAGGTTGGACTGTTGGCATAATAGAACAAGCTTGGGCATAGTGGTGCAATAAAGGGGTTAGTTTTCTTTCGGGATTGTTAATGTAGAGATTAAACTACTACCAACGCACAATTCGTCTGTTTTAAAAAGAAAATGTGTTATTGTGATTTTATATTCAAAATAATGCTACGCTACACAATGGCGACACAAAATTGTACCAGCACCACATAAATATTACTTGCTTGTACTCGAGGTACATTGATAACGTGAAAGTTATGTCATTCGTAACTCATGGTAGTGGCTATAAAAAGGCAAGCATACGCCAATAATTTGTTATTCAATTGTCAACATTTTTCAAGTTCCAAAATACAGAACACTTGTCCAATGTCGCGATCTCGCGTTCTCGTGCTTTTGTGTCAGTTGCCTTAAAAGCTTACAGTTATATGCAACTATTTTCAAAAACGCGAGATTGCGAAACTTGACAATGTCGCGATCTCGCGTTCTGGCGTTCTCGCGTTTTTCTGCCAATTACCTACAGTCATCTACAGCTCAGTCGTCTGAGGCGTCGCAATTCGCTGTGTAGAGTTGCGTTCCTTGGGTGTGCCAGAAACCTGTGATGGTCGGTTTCCACTCATTTCAAGCTCACAAGCCAGCTTATAAGTGAAATATAAATACTGTTCAAAGCGGTGTTAAGCCACTCGCTTATTCAGAGCCATGCGGGTCCCCCAGGCGGGATATTGGGGGTACTTTCCCAGTATAACCATCCTATCATGTGGATAAGGAGTTTGATTGAATTTTAAAATAGATGGGTGACGGATCTCATTTTATTTGTAACATTTTATTGTTTTCTTATCGAACTATTTAACTGTGAACAATGTTAACTGTGAACTGTGTACAATTGCTGTCGAAGGATGCGATTCACATGCATCATGCGTGTTCAGTAGGACTGCGTGTACGGAGTAGGAACACACATATAAGCGACATTTCTATTTCCGGGAACTTTTAGGCAATAGAATAATGAAAGGCGGGATGTTTTGTAGTCAGGTGGGAGAGGATGAAAATCTATTAATTAATTTTGTATGGCCTAAACTAGCGACTATAGTGTCGTGTAAAACAATCGGACAATCTCATTTCGGCCAAATGCTACAAATTGGTCTTTTTGTTTTGATGAATTTGCTAGCCGTGTATAATATTGATCTCGCATTTCTCGTGTTTTGGGCATATTTAGCTCGTTTCCAAAGGTCGAGATCGCGAGAATGTCCCTTACAGTATTCCATAGTCACAATATGTTGCCGATGTCGCGATATACCCTCCATGTTCACCTTCTGTGGCGTGACAAAACAGTGACAAATTAATATTTGATGAACTCGTTGATACTGTTTTGTCACGCCACAGAAGGTGAACATGGAGGTATATCGCCAGCAATCATACTAGCCACATACCTGTCACATCTGTGTGTTTGCCATACTTGAAATATTGTCCTACTAACACGCAATCAGTTCTCTGTAACAGTATAAGTTCCTCGATATTGGCACAACAGATGATCAATTAACAGTTGGATAGTTCTGAACATATAAAAAGACATTTGGTCCAGAATGCCAATGTGGCAATGCCACAGAAATTTAGTCGTATTTGTGAGCTATATCCTGAAAATACTGAATCAGTTATAAAAATACATATGATAAAATTCAAATAATATTGAACCACTGCTCAATGAAAACCTGTATGACCCCGCGTCTCGTTCAAACAAGCTTGAATACAAGACGTCACTATATAGTGAAATTATTTTGTTTTATAGTTATGTCTTGTATGTTCTTGACACTCTGTTCTTGTAGTAGAGAAATAGTGACCGTCCACATGACGTCCTGTAAGGCGCCACGAATCGCTGTGCAGAGTTTTGTTCCTTGTGCACACCAGAAACCTATGATTTTTGGTTCGAATCCCTGTTTGCCCTGATTATGTTTCTAGGTTTGTCAGCACCATACCCGTGCTCTTGGTAAACGTCTGAAACATGCATCACTTCGGGCTTTCCTCCCACATTAAGCTGACACGCCGTGATATAACTGGAATACTGTTAAAATCAGCTTTAAACCCAACTCACTCATTCACTCTTTCATATTTACATCTATGTATGAAGAATCAGAGTGACTGAAACTATCCACGAGACTGTATGACAAGAGGAATGACGTCAACTTTGCTATAGCCTACTTTTCCTTTTGTCGAGCAATATTCCAGCAGCCCCAGCCGTTGGTGTCTACATTTCACAACTTTTGAGGTTCATGCGAGTACTAGTATACTTTTACTACGTAGATATCAAAGAGCGTCATACGACTTGTGCTCGAAAGTTGTTTCATCAAGCCCTTAGTAAATCTTAGTTTCATGGTAGACATAGGGAGGCATTTCGAAATCAGATTCTTAAATAATGTCAGATGCAAAATTCCTATTCACCATATTTTCCCGTGTTTTTTTCAGGTGAAAAATTGACTTGCTTCTGCATGTGTTTGTGGCGGGTGCCTCCGATGGGACAGGATACGGTCACTATTAAACACATACGAATGAGATCGTAATCATACCATGGACTAAATGTTTAGCAGAGTTTTTAATATTTATCATTGGAAATTATAGTTACTTGGTTCATATGTAACGGTGACAATTATAGTTACTTGGTTAATATATATATATATCGGTGACAATTCTACTTCAGTAGTTCATATTTATAGTCGACAATTGAATTACTTGGTTAACATTCATCATTGACAATTATAGGGACATGGATCATATTTGACGGTGACAATTATAGTTACTTGGTTCATATTTATCATTGAAAATTATAGTTACTTGGTTCATATTTATCGGTGACAATTATAATTACTTGGTTTATATTTCTCGGTGACAATTATAGTTACTTTGCTAATATTTATAGGCGACAATTGTAGTTACTTGGCTCATATTTATTGGTGACAATTATAGTTACTTGGTTCATATTTATCGGTGACAATTGTAGTTACTTGGTTCATATTTATTGGTGACAGTTCTAGTCACCTGGTTCATATTCATAAGTGACAATTATAGTTGCTTGGTTCATATTTATTGGTGACAATTATAGTTACTTGGTTCATATTTATCGGCAACAATTATAGTCACATAGTTCATATTTATTGGCGACAGTTCTTGTCACCTGGTTCATATTCATAAGTGACAATTATAGTTGCTTGGTTCATATTTATTGGTGGCAATTATAGTTACTTGGTTCATATTTATTGGTGACAGTTCTAGTCACCTGGTTCATATTCATAAGTGACAATTATAGTTGCTTGGTTCATATTTATTGGTGACAATTATAATTACTTGGTTCATATTTATCGGCAACAATTATAGTCACTTAGTTCATATTTATTGGCGACAGTTCTTGTCACCTGGTTCATATTCATAAGTGACAATTATAGTTAACTGGTTCATATTTATCGGTGACAATTGTAGTTACTTGGTTCATATTTATTGGTGACAGTTCTAGTCACCTGGTTCATATTCATAAGTGACAATTATAGTTGCTTGGTTCATATTTATTGGTGACAATAATAATTACTTGGTTCATATTTATCTGCAACTATTATAGTCACTTGGTTCATATTTATTGGTGACAGTTCTAGTCACCTGGTTCATATTCATAAGTGACAATTATAGTTGCTTGGTTCATATTTATTGGTGGCAATTATAGTTACTGGGTTCATATTTATCGGCAACAATTATAGTCACTTGGTTCATATTTATTGGTGACAGTTCTAGTCACCTGGTTCATATTTATCGGTGACAATTATAGTCACTTGGTTCATATTTATCGGTGACAATTGTAGTCACTTGGTTCATATTTATTGGCGACAGTTCTAATCACCTGGTTCATATTCATAAGTGACAATTATAGTTAACTGTTTCATCTTTATCGGCACTGGTTATAGTTACTTAGTATATACTTATTGAGGATGATTTAGTTATTTAGCTTTTATTGGTGATAAATAAATATCACTTTGTTCATATCGGGGGCAGTTATCTGAACAAAGAAAGTACGTGTTTACAATGTCAATCCTATTAAATTTGTATAAACTGGAATATATGAGGCAAAAATGGTATGTCGGTATTCCATCATTCTATTTATGTATTCTTTTTAGGATAAAAACCACAAACGAACATTACAAATTAATCCTAACCAAATGCACACATGTTTCACCATGTCAAATATGCCAATCGCGTCGTATCTGATGGGCCGCCTCAATGGTATAGTGTTAGAGCGTCCGTCCTATATGTTGTGTCCCTGAAAAAGGGAGTGACAATATGACGTTCTATTATATTTTTTAGATTTTATTGATGATAAGATAATGGGAAGATGCATAGAAGCATGACATTTCGAATCGAACTGTGGAAAAAACCCAAGGTTTTTATTGTCAATACAATTATTATTTTAGATTCTATGCTCATCATGGTCAGTCAAAGGTTTATAAATGTGCAATCAATCAATGAGACAGAATAAATACGACATGAACAGCGTCAAGAAAACTAATAATGAATAAATTAATGTAACAAATGTAAAAAAGGTATTTTTTACTTGAAAATCGATAATTAATTTTTGATGTACTTTCTATTTACATGGATTGTAAGTTTTCTTTTTCTCATTATGATATTCCATCACCACATCTATTCCGGTAAATCTTCTGAGGGATATTGGATTTGAAAATGTCTTTATTTGAACAACACAGTCTCAAACACCATCAACCGGAAATATTATTTAAGACATTTTATCTTAATCTTATCCTTGTCGGTTATAGTTGCTTGGTTCATATTTATTGGTGGCAATTATAGTTACTTGGTTCATATTTATTGGTGACAGTTCTAGTCACCTGGTTCTTATTCATAAGTGACAATTATAGTTAACTGGTTCATATTTATCGGCACTGGTTATAGTTACTTAATATATACTTATTGGGGATGATTTAGTTATTTAGCTTATATTGGTGATAAATAAATATCACTTTGTTCATATCGGGGGCAGTTATCTGAACAAAGAAAGTTCGTGTTTACAATGTCAATACTATTAAATTTGTGTAACTAGAAACACCATTTCACCTCACCTCACCTCACCGTATCTGATAGAATTGTTATTGTTGTGAAGTTTTATGACATTAATACATTCAACCTATATGTTGTGTCCCTGAAAAAGGGAGTGACAATATGACGTTCTATGATATGTTTTAGATTTTATTGATGATCAGATAATGATAAGATGCATAGAAGCATGACATTTCGAATCGAACTGTGGAAAAAACCCATGTTTTTATTGTCAAATATAAACTATCAAAATTATTATTTAGATTCTATGCCCATTAGTCAAATGTTTATAAATGTGCAATCAATCAATGAGACAGAATAAATACGACATAAACAGCGTCAAGAAAACTAATAATGAATAAATTAATGTAACAAATGTAACAAAGGTATTTTTTACTTGAAAATCGATAATTAATTTTCGATGTACTTTCTATTGACATGGATTGTAATATTTCTTTTCTCATTATGATATTCCATCACCACATCTATTCCGGTAAGTCTTCTTAGGAATATCGGATTTAAAAATGTCTTGATTTGAACAACACAGTCTCAAACACCCGAGAGCTTATGCACGCACGCACGCATGCACGGACGCAGGCACGCACGCACGCACGCACGCACACACACACACACACACATATATATATAATATATATATACACATCTCATATTTATGAGATATTGTTTGCTATACCGTCACATACAAATCTATCTATCTATCTATCTATCTATCTATCTATCTAAATAGTATCTTTCTATCTATCTATCTATCTATTACAAATGTCGCAATAAAGGTGACAAAACCCTTTCCATATTCATAAGAAATACGCTTTGCTCGATTTCTCGATCGTACCATAAAAGTGAATTGGAAGCAAAAGGGTTGATCTGCTTGAATATTGCTTGACATAAAGGGAAATAAGTCCGAGTTTCTTTGGTGCTGAGATATTCAATAGTTGTTACGTGATAGGAATACTTTACGTACTATATATATCACTTTGTTGGTAGTCGAGCATTAACATTTGCGAATTGTGACCTTTATTTTCTGTGTCCGTTACAGCATTGCGATATCATTATGACCTAATCTGCTGGTGGTCACCTTAGGTGAATGAGTCAATATTAAAGGTCACTATTTCTCAGCCATGAAGCGACGAAAACATTATATTTTCATGAAAGAGCTGTTAATATGGACAGTGCTGTTATTAACACATTTCAATACATATAAACATTCATAGAGAAAAGAAAGAAAACAATACTGGAGAAATATACAAATCATTATGAAAAACAAGCAATTAGTATTTTAAAATTAGTGATTAATATAACGAGACAGTAATATCTAATTTGTGTAGAATACAAAAAGCCAGCAAATTAAACATAGCTGATAGCTATACACAATTTGCGATTTTTGTAATTTTTATTTCATCATTATTTTTATAATCTAGCGATCTTGATACAAGAAATGGTTTTGGTTTGTTAATTAATTAACTGTTTTGTTAAGATGAAATGTATCTGTAGACGTAACGTAAGGTCTTCAGTCATCTGACGTACGAGGGTAGTATCAGAAAATATTAAGTGAATAAGTTTTAAGTTAAATATTGTCGTGATCTTTAATTATTTGTGAATATTGTCTTCTTCCCCTCTCAACTCCAGGGTCCACTTGCACAAAGCGATCTTAGCGCTAAGATGATCTTAACTCCCATACTTTAACATAGGCTTACAATAGTCTTAGCGCTAAGATCGCTTTGTGCAAGTGGACCCAGGTCAGTTACCCCTGTTACGTAGAAGGTCTAATCCAAAAAGCTATCCACAGCTGGAAACAATTCTTTGCACCTCTGACCACACACGTTTTGTATTCAAATTTGTCACCAGGGGCCATAACTGGAGAATAAGATGGATTTGACAAAACGTGTATCCACATGCCTGTACAACAGCCTTGCAATATGACTGGCATGAACTGGAGTATTGCCCTGATGGTTTGGTATGGTTTGTTGTTTAACGCTGCACTCAGCAATATTCCAGTTATATAACGGCGGTCTGTAAATAATCCAATGTGGACCAGACAATCCAGGGATTGACATCATGAGCATCGATCCAAGCAATTGGGATACGATGACATGCATCAACCAAGTCAGCGAGCCTGACTACACTATTCCGTTAGTCGCCTCTTAAGGCGTTAAACAACAAACAAACCAAACCAAACCAAATCCTTTAACTCACGGAGTTTAATGCTCCTATTGGTCGGTACAAGGGTTTTGACGGCATCAATTTTATCTATCGTTGTTCTGGATGGATCGATCAGGGCGTGAATCACCGGCCAACCTTTAACTGGGACTCCAGATAAACATATTCATCAATATTCTTTTGTGATTTGATGACTGTACTGTACTTAGTTTCCATTTCAGAACAAAGGTGTAGGGTACGTCAGAATCGAAGTCATTTATCAGCAAATCGCTCGACTAAAGCATGCCAAGTTGAGAACGATGAACCGACAAGAACAGATCAATAACAATATATGCCACACAATAACTTAGATACGGCAGGTTAAAAAAACACAAAATATGAAAGAAAGGTCAAGTAATAATCTCGATTATCAGCAGGAACAGCGTTAAATTTTATTTTTTTTAACCACCTCGAGCTCTTTTGTTCTTACGTTCTTCTTCCAGTAACAAGTAAAATGTATGATGTCCGATTATCACCGGCCTGGTTGTCAAATATTTGTTTGTAGTTTTAGACATCACTCAGCAATATTCCAGCTATATGACGGCGATCTGTAAATAATCGAATCTGTACCAGACAATCCAGTGATTGAGACACGATAACATGAATGAAGTCGGAGAGCCTGACGACCCGATGCCGTTTGTCGCCTCTCATGACAAGCATGGGTTGCTGAAGACCAATTCTAACTCGGATCTTCAGGCGTTGGTTGTCAAATGATTAATTGATCCCTGTATTACCACAATAACATCAAACATGTTTGGTCTCATTGAGTCGTTTCATTTATAATGTTTCTTTACGTCAGTCAGGAATATTCAAGCTATGTCACGACATAGGCTATACATATTCGAAGATGGACCTGGCAATCACGTGACTGTAAGCATAAACACTGATCACAGCAATCAGGGTGCGATGGTGCGCAATCAAACAGTTTGCTGAGCCGCCCGTTATATTGGCATATTGGGGGCCTATTCTAATCCAGAACAGGGGAGTTACACATTATTAGTTCCATTTAAAGGGAAATGTGTTTTGGAAAAACGGTGAAAAATACATACAAGTATCATTTGAACTTTCGGAAATAAGGAGACCAGTGAGACCGCCTCATTTGTTCAATTTTAGATCTATGCATAAATGTTCAGAGTGACAAAACGTTCTCCACAAGAATGCACGACACGAGGGAAGTCTTCAACTTTGCCTCTTTATCGAGCAATATTTCATCAGCTCCAGTCCACATTCACTTTTAAGGTACAATCGATCATGTTCTTTCTACGAAGTTTTCAAAGGGCATCACGCGACTCAAGAGTTGTATGATCAAGACTAGAACATTCAAGTGTGAGGGGGGCGGTCGGGTAGCCTAGTGGTTAAAGCGTTCGCTCGTCACGCCGAAGACCCGGGTTCGATTCCCGACATGGGTACAATGGGTACAATGGTGTCCCCCGCCGTGATATTGCTGGAATATTGCTAAAAGCGGCGTAAAGCCATACTCACTCACTCACTCAAGTGTGAGGACATATTAATTTGACGCAATGTGACAAACAAAATGTCCGATGCAAATCTCTATTTTGACTTGTGCCATATGTTCCCGTGTTGTTTTTTTAGGTGAACAATTGATTTGCCTTAAGTTTGCATGTGTTTGTGATCGGTGCCACCGGTGAAGCAGGATACACTCACCATTTCGCGAACAGTTGGTATCAGTGCTTGATAATGGTTCATAAACACAGACATGACAAAGTGGGAATCGTACAATGGACGCTTTTTGAAGAGATGGTTACGGAAAAAGATTTATGTCGCTTTATTTAGCACTGTACACTGATTGATCTACTGGTCATATTTGCCTAGCAGGTAACTATTAAAGCCAATGCTGCGGTTAAAGCAGCTATTGACAAGCCAACAACTCCACTTTCTATCCTACAGTGAAGTGTTTCCTGTAATCAACTTTACCGTGGTCACATGATAAATATTGATGATGATGAAGCTCCAAAATGTAAAAGTTCTGATGGTACGTTCAATGTCAAACATATTCGCTTGATTGTGTGGACTTTGCACTAGCACATTTTACTTATTTACAGACCTTACATCTCAGTGTGCGTTTAATTTAAAATAGTATTTGGTTTTTTCTAATAAATAATGTATGAATACTGGTGTGATTGTCATCATAATTCATATATTTGGCTAGAAATGTTTTCTTTTCTCGGTTTATTATTTATATATACTGAATCTGTGTTGTTTTCAGCACTATTTCCTGATTTGTTCTCGTTACATGGCTGAGAAATTGCGACCGTAAATATTGAATCACTCATTTAAGATGACCACTGGCAGATTAGGTCGGACGTAATACAATCGGAATGCAATGACGGGCACAGAAATTGAAGCTTACAAGTCGCAGATATGAATGCTCGATTATCATCATGATTATGGAGATAACAACAGTCATAGAATACGTAACGAATTCCTATTAAATATTCCCGCACCAGAGAAACTGAGTCCCGGACCTCTTTCCCTTCATGTCAGCAATATTCCAGCACCATAGGAACTGAGTCCCGGACTTCTTTCCCTTCATGTCAGCAATATTCCAGCACCAGAGGAACTGTGTCGCGGACCTCTTTCCCTTCATGTCAGCAATATTCCAGCACCAGAGGAACTGTGTCGCGGACCTCTTTCCCTTCATGTCAGCAATATTCCAGCACTAGAGGAACTGTGTCGCGGACATCTTTCCCTTCATGTCAGCAATATTCCAGCACCAGCCACTGGTGTTTACAGTTTTTGTGGAACAATCGAGCGTGCTGTTTCTACCAAGATTTCAAGGAGCGTCATATGACTCTTGTTCAAAAGTTGTGTGATCAAGGTAACACAATTCATGGCCTCGGTAGAGCTTCCAAACAATTTTACGGTAGACACATGAAGGACTTCTTTCAAATGTGACGCATCAGTGACAAAAGTAAAGTCCGATGCAATTCCCTATTTTGACTTGTACCATATGTTTCGTGTTTTTTAGGTGAAAAAATGACTTGGATTTGCATGTGCCAGCGGTGGGGCAGGGTAAGCTAACCTTTTCGCTAATACTTGATATTATCATGCTTTGATAGTGTTTCATAAACTCAAGCTCATGATACAGTCGGAATCATCCAATCATTTTGTCGCGTGTATTAAATAGTTCACCCTTAAAACATATTTACTGTCGGGTTCAGTAAGTGGGAATTTAGACAGTTTATTTCAATATTTATTTGAAATAATTTTTGGCATAGGTTTCGACCCGTGGAGATCCGGGGTAGAATAGGTCTTCAGCAACCCATGCTTGCCATAAAAAGCGAAAGTGCTTGTCGTAAGAGGCGACTAACGGGATCGGATGGTCAGGCTCGCTGACTTGTTCGATGCATGTCATCGTGTCCCAATTGCGTGGATCGGTGCTCATGATATCAAGCACTGGGTTTTCTGGTCCAGACGTCATATAGCTGGAATATTGCTGAGAGCGGCGTTAAACAACAAACTAACAAACAAATAAATGGTATACATGTAGGTTTCAAACTAAACGTAGTGGAAATACCAATTGTTTCTTTAATCTCATCCTGAGACCTAATCCCTTGAAGCTATACAACATGAACTCAGTATCCTATAAAATACTTTTTGAATGATTGCAACATTCCAATAAAAATAGTGATGGTTGCTATTGACAAAATAACGGTTTGAAGTTGACATTCTTGAAAAGCTAACACCGTTCAGCATACGGACAAATGTCTACCTACTTAACACACGCCAGAAGCATAGAACTGGGCTTCTAGATATCAATACTGCCCTTATTCACAGACTGTTTTTATCGTCCTCCTTGAAGTGATTGTCATTACAGAATCCGGTTCTTTAACCGCTCCTCAGGCTCAAGACTTCGAGAAGGAGGACGCTGTTTCCTTATAACTGCCATTCAGTATTACCTTTGGCAATATAACATCAATCCTCTGCTGCCTCACACCAAAAGACGTTAAAATATGGCACATGTTGGAAGCCTGCCTGGCGATCGGCGTTTTATATAAGAGGATAAAACAAAGACTGCTCTGCTCGGAGTCAGTATATTGTGTCTGAGTGGTAACTATGTTAAAGTGCGGCATGGCATTTCAGTGGGCGAGCAATAATAAAATCGACCAGCACAAGCAGCTACACACATATATGCATGCTGTGTAAGTACGTAGATATATGTGTGAAACAATCTTTAACCGTTTTACGTTTTAACTGTTTTCACCCTCACCTCACCTTGACTATTCCCGCAGCGTTGGCTGTGTGTGACAAATTTCATCCGGTTATCTCCCCCCTCAAAGCTTGGGAAATTGCTAGAAAAAATCAAGATCTGAAACAAGCTGCTACCTTCGTGATCCGATTATGTGCAGTTTGGAGACCCGGTAAAGTCCGGGGTGTGTGTGATATGTGCAAGTTTGCCCACCAGGACTTGCTCGTTCATGTTGTGTGAATATGTCCACAGACAGAGCAACTCAGAGACAATTTGTGGTGTAGCATTGTCGACACTTGTCTAGTTGATGTCAGCGTGGCTCTTCATAACAAGCAGGAAATTGAGTTAGTTTGCTGTCTCCTAGCATGTACGCCCCCGATCCCAGCAAATCCAGAGACGGCAGAGAACTTTGCAAAAGCTGCAGTCAAAGGTCTCTTCCAATTGAAGAAATATATAGACCTTGTGAAGACACATTGTATGTTCTGATCATGACATGTGAGCAGGGATAGACTTAACATTAGAATGCCTGTTTTCGTACACTTGTAAATACTGTATTTATATGTTTTTAACTCTCCTATGGAGGAATAAAGAATATTTATATATATAAAACCGACATGATCCTGGGCCAGCACAAGCAGCTACACATATATGTGCATGCTGTGTAAGTACGTAGATATATGTGTGAAACAATCTTTAACCGTTTTACGTTTTAACTGTTTTCACCCTCACCTCTCCTTGACTATTCCCGCAGCGTTGGCTGTGTGTGACAAGATACATGCAAGTAGACAGCAAAATAACCCAAGGACCTAGAATTATTCGAACATGGCCCCGCTTATGTATTCCACATAACGTGGTCTGATGCTATCGCAATGTTGTATAACTTCGTCGCGATGACGTCGGTCGCAAGGCCAAGATCCAGAACCACGCTATTTGTGAGGGATTACATAGACTTAAGAGGCTAGTGGGAGGTAAATCCTTCATTACGGCTTCCACGGTCAAAATGATATTGTCTCGCTCCGAACATGGGATCTCGAATATATTTAGGGCTGATGCATAGTTCTGAAAGCCTCATGTATGCTGAACTACCTGTTTGAAATAATTTGTGAATCACTCCATTGCATTCATTCATCTACAATAGAACATTCGTTTTTGGTTTAAACCCCACTCAGCAAAACTGCAGCTTTTTGACGGTGGCCTGTAAGTAATCAAGTTTGGATCAGACAATCCAGTGATTGACATCATGAGCATCGATGCACGCAATTGGGATACAATGACATACATCAACCAAGACAGCGAGCCTGACCACCCGATCCCGTTAGTCGCCTCTTATGATAAGCATAGTCGCTTTTTACGACAAGCATGGGTTGCTGAAGACCTTTTCTACCCCGGTTCTTCACGGGTACCACGCCGAAAGGATACGATGACACGAAATCAACCAAGTCATCTGGTCTATATCAGTATAGGTTTCTGGTGCCATGGGTTTCAGACCCAGAATCCAAACGGGGTAACAGGATATAGTCTTAATTAGATTAGAGTCCTAAGCTAACTCACCTTCCCGAGGCAAGAGAGTTAACTGACTTTAAAAGTCCAGTTACCACCCTTGCCGAACTAGGCTAGTATTATTGAGTTAGATTATGGACTAACGAGTCTATGCATAGTCCAATCAAAATCGCGCAATAAACTGTCATGCAGATTTCGGTCGATTGCAAGATTTGCAAAGCATGTGCACCGCCAACTCGGTGTCAACATATTTTTAATCACGGTGCTCACGTGATTTGATAAACTTCGCGATGTAAGATCCGTTTTATCACAATATAGATCTTGATTATCGATCAGATCGTCTTGATTGGGCGCCGCCATTTTGTTTGAAGCAAGTGCGAGTGATACGAGAGGTGAAATCTGATTGGTCCATAGGAGACGCACAGAAGGGACATAACTCGTAATAGCCACTGGTGGTGCTACGATCGTGCCCAGGAAGTCAAGCCTAGTTCGGCAAGGTTGGAAACTGGACTTTTAAAGTCAGTTAACGCTTCTGCCTCGGGAAGACGGAGCTAACTCGTTCAGACAGAAAATCCTTCCTACTATCCTGTATAAAGTTTTAATAAATTAGAGTACTTGCTAACTGCTTTAAACGGAGCTTCCTTCCCACCATCCCACTGTGGGATACGGTGAGAATAACAGTCTGCTAATAAATTGAAGTGTAAACACAAACGTTTGGTTATTTGTCCTTATACGAATCGGTTAATGATTAACTATAATAAGAAGAGCGTTGTTTGATATTGCAAGCGAACACTATATCCCGCTGTGTTGTCATAACGGGAATAAATAAATTTAATGCATGCATTTCAATGCATATAATATTCACGTGTCAAGATGAGGTTTTACTCTCCGGCACACTTGCTACAGATCGATATTTTACACTTGCTACAGATCGATATTTTACACTTGCTACAGGTCGATATTTTACATTGTCAATTTATTTTTGCCCTTGTCAGCTTGCCGAACACCCTCACACCGCCCTGATTAAATCACGAAATATAGTCCGTTCAACATTCAGGCATTGAACTGTCTGTGCCACGAACTTAACGAATGTTATATTCTGAAACAATGTTTAAAATAACGATCTGCCTTCAACTATCAAATCTCTCTCTCTCTCATTAGTCACTCACCAATATAACATTTTGCTATTATGTAAAGTGCGTGTAGGCAAAGCGCCTACATAAAATTGATGATACAAACGAAAGTTCCACATCCAACGTCTAAATGTCCCTTTATATAGATAAATTATAGTTGTAGCGCCTGTTCTAATGAAACTGTTGTACATTTATTCTGGGAATGCAACAAAGTGAGATCCGTCTGGAAAGAAATGGGAACTTGGATACCGCACAAAATGCAAAGCTCGGTAAGCATATCCAAAGCAAAATGTTATTTTTGTTTATTTATCGAAAAATAACAATCCTTTAAACCTTGTCATTATTTTGTCTAACGAATCATTTTCAAACCAGAAATAATAACTATCAACAGCATTCCAGTTTATACAGAAGGAGCTCACTGAATTTTATAAGTAAACAAAGTATACTTCCATTATTAATTGTGATAGAGATTGTTGCAATAAGCTATTGTCAAGCTGTCATGTTTTATTTCTTTGACTACATATATATGCAAAACCGTGTAAATGCTATATAAAAAAAATGATGTAGTTATTTAAAAAGAAAATTAGATTAGCTACAAATAAATCGAGTGAGTGAGTATGGTTTAACGCCGCTTTTAGCAATATTCCAACAATATCACGGCGGGGGACACCAGAAATGGGCTTCACACATTGTACCCATGTCGGGAATCGAACCCGGGTCTTCGGCGTGACGAGCGAACGCTTCAAACACTAGGCTACCCGACCGCCCCAGCTACAAAAAAAAGCGACAAGACCCTTTCCATAATAATAATAATAATAATAATAATAATAAAGCACAAAGAATTACAATCTGCATATACCTTCATATGCATGTAGTCCAAATTAGGGGTTATCATAATGATCTACAGCGGTGGGGCATATACTTATTCTTAGAAAACAAATCCGATTTCCTATCGATAATCTCCTTTAAGAGACTGATCAGACAGCCTGGAGTATCTCTAATGTCCGCGGCCACTTGACCATCAGAAATTGTGTCATGGATTGTAGGCGAAATCACGTTCGTCTCCTTGATCGGCAACCAATGGCCGCTGGATAGTCGACAGTGAGCCCCATGGTTATGGTTAAAGCGTCTAATGGTAGGGTAACCAGTGCAGACGTGACTACAGGTTGTTGATAGTGTACGGGGGAAGTGGACAATCAACAATAGAGGATTAAGGCCTGAACATCAGACCCACGATGTAAGGACAAATATAGCTGTCAGCCAAATGTACCAAGTCGCCGGCTGTGAAGGAGCACCAAGTGTACCAATACCCGTGAGTGCATTCGCCAGAAAATGGTTTGACAGTAGGTCGTGTATTTGGTTCAAGTATGGATGCAAAGCAAATAGGTTTCGGGTCAATATGGTTGTTCAAGTAGATTTGAAATATGGTCAACTAATGTCAATATGGGTATTTGTTGGTGACATTAATATCATGTTAAGTCAAATCCTTTTGCTTTCAATCAATGCATATACAGGGAATATAAATAAATTGAAGGGCAAAATAAAGTATACCCAGTTTGATTACAACAGCTTGTAAATTGTCATCTGTGGGTGGGTATTTGCGTGAAAAAATAGTTGGTTCAATGAAGATTGGGGTCAGTAATGAATTTGCAACCACAACACCACAAAAATATTATCAATATATATCATCAATACAGTTGTAAATACAGGTGTCGTATATATCCTCTGGAATTGATATATAGAGGATATTTCATGGGTAGAGTGACAATCATGTTTCTCTAAACGGGTGACCGGGAAAAAGAAGTGATGTTTACTCCATAAATGACCATCTGTCATTATTTATCCTTTTCAATGTGGTACTAACGTCTAAAGGACGTCAACAGTTTGTATACGAGTCAGACACTTACGACAAAAGGATTATTCAAGGGGATAGAACTCTTGAATGACAATAGTTCCGTCAAAGTGTTATGTTCATTGCAGTGAAATATCAAGTGTTATGTTCACTGCAATGAAAATATAACTTTTCTCAACTTAAAAAAACTCAGTCTTTCACACTGAAGTATATAATAAACTAAACACTCCTTTCGATATTTCAAACATGTTTGCATATTAGTAACATACTGATATAAGTTGTATTACTGTTATGTATGCAAGTTAACTTATTGCTTTCTATTTCATACACGGGTCAATGAAGTAGTTGATGGCATTCCGTTTCAGGTGCTAAACATGCTGGAGATCTAGACATGACTTCTAGAATTCAAAGCATAACGACCTCTACGAAATTTCTGTATTTTTGTATTTTAAATATCATCGCAAAATTCAGTTATGGCCTATGTTATAATTTACTTCACTTAGGGGTGTATTGTTGAGGTAATGTCATATTTAGATGATTACGGATGATAATCTTGTACTACAGCGTGTATCAATTCTTAAAGAGGGACTATATTCCAACATCCGGTGCCTATTGTAGTGAGTGAATGAGTGAGTGAGTGTGTGAGTTACAATGTAATGTCACACTTTATTTAGACGTTATAACTGGGGACCTGTTTGAAATTGAGACATTATTTGTGCCCTTGGCCTTGAGTGAGTGAGTGAGTTAAAATTAAACGTCACACTTGATTTTGACGTTATAACGAGGGACCTGTTTGAAATTGAGACATTATTTATGTAATTAGGGTAAGCTTTAACTGATAAATTGATACACGTCGCATGTGAGGACATCCCGCAAGTGATTCCCATTATAGAGCAGAAAATCTGAACGGTAACATTTTTCAGGTGTGAGAGGGCGTTCTTTAAGAAAATATGAGTTATAGATTCCAAAGATGTACTTGGATTACATGAGTTATGTGGAGGACATTTTCAAATTTGACGCATCAGTGACAAAAATGATTTGGACATATACCATATGACCCCGCATTTCTTCAGGTGAATAATTGACTTGCCTTTCCATGTTTTACGGGTGCCACCAGTGGGGCAGGTTATGTTCACCTTTTCGCGAACGCCTGGTATCATCACTATTTGATAGAGATTCATATGTACATGCTCATGATATAGTCGGAAAACCAACAATCGACTCGAGACTTCTCATGAATATGGAAAGGTTTTTGTCGCTTTTATCTATTGTAGGTAATATACGTCTTACGTTTATCTATCCAGTTTGTCTTAAAATGAATCTGTGAAATTTACCTTTCTGTTTTAATGTGCATGTTTGTGTATTTTGTTTTCGTCGCTATATACATGTATGGCTGGGCTAGAACATGAACGTTTAAACTACTTACTCGTTTGATATTTGTTTATTGAAAAACAGGATTTTGAGGCACTTATATAGGACTGCCAATAACCAAAGTCTACCCCTTTATGTTAATCTTTAGATAATTTCTGCTTCTGAATAAATCAATGGACGTATATGTCTACAATCTCATTAAAGTCATATCTATGTTCTCGCTGCCTTAACAAAAGATCTGAGGACATCCCATTACGGGTCACGTCAGAACGACCTTTCGCGAACTTTGACCGACCAATGAAACAACTAACAATCATTCGTGACCAACTCGTGTTATTCCGGGACAACCCGAATAGCGACTCGAGCCCCTCTCATGGCCATTTTTGCGACTGGGTTCCGTCTTAGCGCAAACGGGCATACCTAAAACAATTTTCGAGGTTGCATGATTATAAAACACATTCCGACTGTCACTTGCATGATCTGGTAAGCGACTCTTTGATTGGTCGGATGAAAGGTCGTTCTGACGTGACCTGTAATGGGATGTCCCCAGATCTTTGTTTCGCGATAGCGAGAACTCAGGTCTGATTTTAATGAGATTGTATAAAAAATTATGTTTACAGAATGTATGAACTATTAATGGTGTTACATGCTCTTTGTCTGTTACCTCAACAAGTTGAACATCGCCCTGTTTCAATAAATAATTAGTACATTTGGCCGCGTAAAAACAGAGGGCTTAAGGTGTCAGTTGGTTTCGTTGAACGCGTTTGAATGAATAATATATCTTAACTAACGTGTTATAGTTGAGTTATTCTGGTTCCAATGGGGACGATAATGCAGTTAGCCTACAGGCGACAAAACTATTTTTAATTCTGTCTTTTCGGTGTAGCATCTAATCAATAATACATCGACAAACATAATAAAGTACTTTAAGTGAAATTAGCATTTCACTCAAACCCTCGAGGAAACGTTATAGGTAATGATTCGTTTAGCGTTGTCCGTGTCATCAGATTCTCAATAGACAGTGCACTCTAGTGAGATCTTGATGCTTTCGAAGAGCTATAATTTATTTCGTGGACACTCATTTCATTCCCTCAACACATCTTGCTGTGTACGATACCATTGGGTTCTAAAGAATAGGTACTTTGATGTAAATAGGATATTTTCGGAATGATTACTTGATCTGCAACCTGAGGAAATATTGTTGATAACATACATATGTTTCTTTAGGAGTCAGGCTCTGCGACTGACTGTGTGTCACCGTGCTCTGATTCCATTCCACTAGTTTGCTTCTCAGGCCGTCGTGAAATACCTTGAACATTAGGAATTTGGTTATGGGGGTGGGTGGGCCGGTGAGATTGGTCTGAGGACTGTATCATATTTTCTGACCCCCTATTTTATGTAACATTTGTTCAACCCTAAACATGTGACATTTTCAACATAATTGTAAAGTCCTTAAATAATGTACAAATTAATAAGACCGCCGTCTAGTGGCATAGCGTCCGTCCGGAGAGCTGGTGGAAAGAGGTTCGATCTCGTGACGCCTCCTACTAAAAGACGTTAAAAGATGGTACATGTTGTTACCCTGCCTGGCGCTCGGCATTAAAGGGCTAAAACAAAAATTGGTCGGTTTGGAGTCAGTATACCGTGTCTGAGTTGGGTATTCATGTTAAACTGCGGCATGGTATCTGAGTGGGATACCGCTATAAATTCGGCATAAGTCCGCACACACACACACGCACGCACGCACGCACGCACTCACGCACGCACGCACGCACACACACACACACACACACACACACACACACACACACACACACACACACACACGCTATATAAGTGCAATACTTTTGCACGCAACGTCAAACGGGTCGCCTACAAGTTTAGATTTCTTTTTTACAATATTTACTTATTCATTAACTATCAAAGTCGATCATATCACATTTAGAAGATGATATCCTTTTCTGCGACTTGGCACTGATGTTATGATCATGGTCGGATGTTGTTATGTATTAAACATGTGCCATAACGGTCGATAAAGTTTCCAAGTCGTTTCCTTGAAGCCACCGTTTTCGTCGTAGAAATGATTTATTTATGACACACGATCTCATTCTCATTCAATTTGGTCGCATATGACCCCATTTGTATGAAATGTATTAATGAGGCTGAGAGGATCAGAGCTCATGACACCCACCGCGGAATACCTAAATGGGATTTGATAACGAAAGAGATCTGTCGTATCATGTTATGATGACTTCACTCGCATGTCAAAAACGTCAAAGAAGGTTTGTGTTGTTTGTTTGTTGTTTAACATACGCCGCACTCAGCAACATTCCAACCATATTTGAAAAATATTCGAGTCTGAACCAGACAATCCAGTCATCCAGTATCATTAGCATCGATACACGCCATTTGGATACGATGACATGCATCAACCAAGTCAGCGAGCCTGACCACCCGATCCCGTTAGTCGCCTCTTACGATAAGCATAGTCGCCTTTTATGGTAAGCATGGGTTTGGAAGACCTATTCTACCCCGGATCTTCACGCGTCTCAAAGAAGTCATGTAACTTGGCTTGGGTATGGCTTGGTTTGTCTGCACCATACCATTGGTCGTGGGTTTGACCATAGTGATCATCGTCTAAGGCCTGCCCCCGTTCACTACGTGCTTTTGGGTTTGACCAAAGTGGTCATCGTCTAAGGCCTGCCCCCGTTCACTACGTGCTCGTGGGTTTGACCAAAGTTGTCATCGTCTAAGGCCTGCTCCCATTCACTTCGTGCTCGTGGGTTTGACCAAAGTGGTCATCGTCTAAGGCCTGCTCCCGTTCGGTATGTGCTCGTGGGTTTGACCAATGTGGTCATCGTCTAAGGCCTGCTCCCATTCACTTCGTGCTCGTGGGTTTGACCAAAGTGGTCATCGTCTAAGGCCTGCTCCCGTTCGGTGTGTGCTCGTGGGTTTGGCCAAAGTGGTCATCGTCTAAGGCCTGCCCCCGCTCACTATGTGCTCGTGGGTTTGACCAAAGTTGTCATCGTCTGAGGCCTGCTCCCGTTCGGTATGTGCACGTGGGTTTAACCAAAGTGTTCATCGCCTAAGGCCTGCCCCCGCTCACTATGTGCTCGTGGGTTTGACCAAAGTGGTCATCGTCTAAGGCCTGCGCTCCCGTTCGGTATGTGCTCGTGGGTTTGATCAAATTGGTCATCGTCTAAGGCCTGCCCCCGCTCACTATGTGCTCGTCGGTTTGACCAAAGTGGTACTCGTCTAAGGGCTGCCCCCGTGCAGTCTGTGGTCGTGGGTTTGAACAAAGTGATCATCGTCTAAGGCCTGGCCCCGCTCACTATGTGCTCGTGGGTTTGACCAAAGTGGTCATCGCCTAAGGCCTGGCCCCGCTCACTATGTGCTCGTGGGTTTGACCATAGTGGTCATCGTCAAAGGCCTGCCCCCGTTCAGTCTGTGCTCGTGGGTTTGTCCAAAGTGGTCATCGTCTAAGGCCTGCCCCCATTCACTACGCGCTTGTGGGTTTGACCAAAGTTGTCATCGCCTAAGGCCTGCCCCCGTTCACTACGTGCTCGTGGGTTTGACCATAGTGGTCATCGTCAAAGGCCTGCCCCCGTTCAGTCTGTGCTCGTGGGTTTGTCCAAAGTGCTACGTCTTAGTAGCGAGATGTAGCCCACATTTAAAAATGAGCGATTGAGTGAATTTGGTTTGACGCCCTTTTGAACATTATTTTAGTTATATCACGGCGTGTCAGCTCGATGTGAAACCCACGAGCAAGGGTATGGTGTTGACAAACCAAGATACATAATTGGCTTAAACTCTATGCAAATGTTAATATGAAATGGCACGAAGAGTGAGGAGAATATTATGTACATCCAACGACCCAACACAGAATGATAGACAGGATGACTGTCATTTGTTATTCGACCATTCAGTCATTTGCAATACGACCACAAGAATCATTCATCTTACACGATACGTCTCCGTTGTGAATATTGACATGACTATCATCACTGATCAATATTCGATGCAGCAAAGCCATTTTGGCATATCGATTAACAAATCGCAACCAGGCATGAAAATGCGAACACAATCTCTTTGAGAGAGGTTAGCACAATGTAAGTCTGAATAAATGACGTATTTCACACCAATGTGAGTGTGTTCATCACATCAATTAATTTGTCTTAATTGGATTTAAAATCTGGCAATTTATTTGGACAAATGTCACAGAATAACCACCCTCGGTTTTCCCACGAAATAGTTTGCATGTGTCGTAAAAGGCAAACTGGAGGTGAAAGTTATATGAATGGATTCGACTGTTGTATACAACAATGCCACATGGGTGTGATGACTAAATAAAAGACGTTGGCAGTCTATTAAACTGTTAGTGTACTAAGTCGATGATTTCAGCATTTCAAAGACATTGAAGCGACCATTATCAAAACTAAGGCCAGTGGCCAAATGATTCCATTGATTATAGGATTTGTTGACTCTCCTCAGGAACCATTGGTACTGAATGAAGTAAGAACAAATCTATATCCCAGCAACGTTTGCTAATGGAAGGGTCTACAGACAGTTAACGCCCACAATATCGACAAGAGAGTATAGTTCTTGATATTGCTTTGAAACTTTGGACCAAACCAGAAACAGATTCGACCAATTCAGAAAGAGACCTGAATTTGTAATTTGCAAACACGGGAATTTATGCTTAAAGTTAAGTACAACAAAACACAACAGTTTCCTTAAATGCCACCAAACATTTCAAATTCCAGGAAGCACCATTGTCATACGAACACCATTTATTCCAGTTGTTTAAATATATGAAGGTGTTGCAGAACATGGACTCGGTTGCTCATGATGTAAACCCTACTACTTGTACCAGCCACCTGTCATCCACAGTCTGGGTACCGCACATGGAGGGTTAGTAGTTGTGCTCACTGACACGCCCTCAACAAACATAACCAAGACAATGCCACAAATAAGTCATTGTGTTAACTGAAGGAGAAATCAGCCCAAACCACCCATAAGTTAGATCAGCTTTTGACTCCAATTTACACTTGTCAGAGGGGTACGCAAAGTACTTAATCTAGACTACTAGACTGTCGGCCTTTCATTTTTGTGGAAGCCTCGGTGGCTGAGTGGGTTAGATCGCTGAGTTTGTTTGCTGTCGATTAGGTACCTCACTCTGTCAGTGTAGGTTCGAATCCCGGACATGACTCAACCCAAGGAAGTACGAGAATCTGTACTTTACTAAGAAAGTGTTGTCCCAAATATAACATTTGTTACATTTGACCACTTTCTCAATGACATTTTCATAGCTTTCGGCCATGAGAGACGTGCCAATTTACATTTGCCAGAAGGGTTGTCAGTACGTGATTTAGACTACCAATTGTCGGACTTTTATTTTTGCGGAAGCCTCGGTGGCTGAGTGGGTTAGATCGCCGACTATGTGTGCTGGCGATTAGGTGCCTCACTCTCGCAGTGTGGGTTCGAATCCCGGACGGGACTCAATCCCCCAAAAGTATGAGAATCTGTACTTTACTAAGGTGAGGTGAGGTGAAATTGGGTTTAACGTCGCGTCCAAGATTATTGCACTTATATAGCGACGTGCATGCACGTGTATGTGTGTGTGTGGCTGCTTGTACTAGTCCGGACTGATGCCGATTTATAGTGCTAGCTCACTGAGATACCATGCCGCAGTTTAACATGAATACCCCACTCAGACACAGTATACTGACTCCGAGCCGACCAGTCCTTGTTTTAGCCCCTTAATGTCGAGCGCCAGACAGGGTAACAACAAGTACCATCTTTTAACGTCTTTTGGTATGACGCGGCCCGGGATCGAACCCCGGACCTTCCGCTCTCCGGGCGGACTCTCTACCACAAGTCCACGGAGGCGGCCCGTACTTTACTAAGAAAGTGTAATCCAAAATATAACATTTGTTACTTTTGGCTTCTCGTTTGTACTGAGTCCCAAAGCACACATCAATACAAGGAGAAATGCATTGCAGGGTTCATCACACGACAAACATCGGTTAAAAACACTCCAGTCCATGATTCATGGGACAGTTGTAACTAAACGTGGTGACCATACATAATAATCTTCAAAGGTTCTGGATAATGTGTCAAGAATGAATTCAAGTGCTGGGTGTCCCCATAGATCTGCCACATGTATTGAGTGTCAATAAAATATGACCAAGAGCAACATAAGAATCTTGATCAAAATTGTTATCAGGGTTACATCATTTACGGCCCAATATAATCTCTTAATGGGTTTTATGGTGAAATGAGACCATTGGCAATATGACGCATCAATGAGCGGAATGATGCCATTCCCATTTTTGACTTACTTGAGATGCCTTAGCATGTGTTTGTGCCGGGCACCATCGGTGGGACAGGGTATGCTCGCGAACGACTGGTACCATCACATCAATTTATAGTGATTCATAAACATATACTTATGATAGTATTATTATATTTTTTGGCAGATACCGCTTATGTTTATGGAAATGTTTTCAGATTGTTCTACACATATGATATTTGACGAAACCCACCAATCCGAAACGAATAATTTCAATCTTCTAATTAGATTCACGAACAGCAAACGCAGTAAGCTGGGTTGGATATTCAATACGTTATACGTTTTAAGATCGTTCTGATATTGGAGCAGCATCGTGTTGGTCGGATGCTTATAATTATTCTGCATGCATGGCTATGAAAATACTAGGATAACATCGATGACGCCATTTGATATGTATCTGACATCGTTAACGTGGAATTTCAGATGTCATTGCATCAGGGCAAACGATGCCATGTATGCGGAAGACACAGACCTTGTGGCGTCACTGGTAAGTTCTAAGATAACCATATGGATATACTGACCATCACTGCAGTAAGCCTTTCCAGCCATAAGTGTCGTGGTACTAGAATAAGCTCGCAGACAATATTTATAGCCATATGGAGTTATGACCGATTTCATATAAAACGTTTCACTCTTTTCCAACACCCGCCTCACACAATTTTGATAAAGAATGTAAGTGTTTGTTCATTAATGCTGAACCAAGCAATACTCCTGCCATGCAACGGCGGTCTGGCTGGATCAGACAATCCAGTGATCAGTACGACACCACGCTGTCACCAAGTCACCAAGCATGTCCACTCGATCGATTAAAGTGCCAGTGCCAGTACCAGTGGGTGAAAAGAGATGTGAAAACTTCATGTGAAGGTCCTTTTTTTTCTATTTCATCGGACATCAACGTGCAATATTTAGAACGTTCACATTAATCTACCATAACAATTCTGAAATTACTTAACCAGTGGTCCCGTGAAGATTCCGGGGTAGAATAGGTCTTCAGCAACCCATACTTGCCGTAAAAGGCGACTATGCTTGTCGTAAAAGGCGACTAACGGGATCGGGTGGTCAGGCTCGCTGACTTGGTTGATACATGTCATCGATCCCAATTGCGTGGATCGATGCTCATGATGTCAATCACTGGATGGTCTGGTCCAGGCTCGATTATTTACAGACCGCCGTCATGTAGCTGGAATATTGCTATTGCGGCGTTAAACAGCAAACCAACCAACCAACCAACTTAACCAGTAAGTTCTTTGTTGGTGACACCTTGATTGAAAAGCTTAATTTTAAGCAAAATATGAAAGAACATGTACAATATTTACTGAACAAGACACATCTTCTCATATTCCTGACGGTTTAATCCATTAGAAACTGAATGACTGTTCAAACATCGAATATGTACTTTTTTTAAATTTTGGTAAAGATAGGATGTTTGCACATTAGCACTGAACTCATACGTGTGTTGGACGTTGTGGCTCAGTCACTGAATGCATGACATGAACATGATCACACTGTTTTGTTTGTTTGTTGTTTAACGCCGCACTCAGCAATATTCCACCTATATGACGGCGGTCCGTAAATAATCGAGTCTGGACCAGACTGGATCAAGAGCATCGATCCACGTAATTGGGATCGATGACATGCATCGACCAAGTCAGCGAGTCGTTAGTCGTCTCGTACGACAAGCATAGTCGTCTTTTAGGGCAAGCAAGGGTTGCTTAAGACCTATTCTAACCCGGATCTTCACGGGTTTGATCAAACTTATGACAAGAGGACGAGACCTGCTGGAGAAGAAGAAATTGATTGTTTCTTTTATTATGGGCCACAGTTATTTATGGACGACATACAGTGTATAAGGACACGAAAAGTTAAAACCTGCCACTAGTATCATACCACGGATATAAATATTGTCCGGATTTAACAGAAAATTCATCGTTCCTTGCCTAAACTGTGCCGCCATGGTTTGTAATAAGTTTGAAATACTAGTAGTATGTTGTCCACTGAGAAACAAAACAAACATGGCACCCTTATCATATCAATAGTTGAGGACATTATTTTTCTCATGGCTAATATATAGGTGCTCACCCGACACAGTTAATAGAATTGACTTGCCTTTGCATGTGTTTGTGACGGGTGCCACCGGTGGGGCAGGATAAGCTCACCTTCTCGCGAACACTTGGTATTATTACTATTATAGTGATTCAAAAACACATGCACATGATATAGTCGGAATCGTACACTTGACTCTGCTTAATGCAGAGAATTCTATTGAATATGGAAAGGGTTTTGTCGCTTTATTTAAATTCAGTCAGATGGATAGGACATTGACTGGAGTATAGCTAAAGTGGGTAGAAGTACAGTTGCTCGGGTAGTTGCTCTGTGATATAGACAACACCTACCCGTATATTACCTGTATATTAGAAGACAAGACCTGACAATAACGAACCCGTCAATTCGTCATCGTCTTGATCCATTGCCCGCAATGAATAAACATTGTCATCAATAAATATACGCCTTGTTAGGTATCAGCTCCTGAATGAATCGTATTGGTACTGTGATGTGCCCTAATGTGTCCAATATAAGAAAACAATACGATTCTATTTGTTCTTGTGAATTACATGACATAATGGACTGTGAACGAGACGTCAAAAATCCTTAATATTATCTGTATCAGTACAAAAATGTTAATTCTTTCGTAACTTAATATGACCTGTTTCTGGCAAACTCGCAAATATATCTTGCCACGGGTTGACGTCACGACGCATTTATTTTCTAAACTGCAGACACTCCAATTACGTCGTAACGTCATAACGTCATATATAGTCTATCGCGTGTAGCTTTTCATATAATCGGAAACACATAAACGGAGATTTTTTATGATCATGGAAATAGTTTAATCACTTATATTTATACTGCCCAATTGAATATTAAAGTTATTATAGGTAACATGGCATTTATCAAAATCTGTATGCATTTTTTTAAGAAGTTATATGTAATTAAGGATTATAGGAAAATATGAAAGGATTTGTGTTTATCATTTTTCCAGGTACCGTATTCGACGTAATAAGCGCCTTCTCTCATAAGCGCCCGCGGCGATATTTGCTAATATATTGGCTAGTGAACAATCCCAATTAGCACCCGATTGATCAATGTACACAAGACTTATTTATTCGTGTATAATACGTGTGTTATATGCATCCTTAGTTATGGGAAATTAAATTCTGGAAAAATATGTCTGTTGTATATAAACATTTCAGGCTGTCAGCATAAACCACGAAATTAACGATCTTTCAGCTCTGTTGTTTTTCACCAAAATTATATTCTAATAAGAGCCCCCTATATCTAATTTTGAGAGCGCCCTGGGCGCTTATTATGTCGAATACGGTATATGGAAATAATCAGCACCTATCTCACTGACTGAATGTGAAAGTATGTAACTAAAGTCACACCAATAAAAATGTCGACACTTGATATGTTAACGAGTGTAAGTCAGTAGAAATTATGTCAGTGATAAACTGGCTATCTAACTGCCAATGATGTCATTTATGCATTTGTTGGTACAAAGATTAAATTTCGGTCGCATGACAGATACAATCTTAAAATGACAACATTGGATAAAATATTATCATACATCCATTGTTAAACAAACAGGTGTTGAAAAGTCGACAGCTGCACGAAACCATTCCAAGGTCAAAAAAACGATTTCGAATAATGCATTCCAGCAAATGTAGCACTTAAAATGGGAAGGTCTGTGGTTCTGATAAAATGGTGCATCATCCAGACAAGATACCCAATCAGGTTGGATCAGAAAAGAATTGAGGTTACTGTAATAATTGTCTCAATAACAAACAAGCTCTGAGTAAATATTCACATCATCCAAAATGAAAACGTATTCCACAAAAAGTTGGTAAAGAGAACATATAACCCTTGAGTAATTAACAAAAGCATGTCAGTATTAATATATGTCACACAATAACTTAGATACGCCAAGGTCCAAACCTTCTCATATTTTCCTGCAAGAAGTTATGAATTATTAATATAAAACGTCAACACCAGAGAATTATCAGATTCGATTATATATTCCATTGAGCGTAAGAGGTGAAGGTTATATGAATGGATCACTGAATATCAGTGATGACACAAGGCGTGTGCGGAAAGGGTAAGCGTTTTCTCCTCTAACTTCAAACTTCAAACTTATATTCTCCACATAAACACCACTGGTGGTACAAGAGAACGTGAACCAAATAATATAAATTGTTCATCAAGATGGACATCAAGATGGACATCAAGATGACTGCTCTTTTATTGATTTAAAAAAAAAAAATTGAGAATACAATAGTTGTGAATTTGGCCAAGTTTTTAATTTTCTTTAATTTTTTTTTAAGTTTAAAAAATTTAACAGGCGTTGAAAACACATCATATCAGTCCAAATCAATTGTTTATTCTGTATTCTTTGTTAGCTTGGCAACGAAAGAGAAATGAAATTCGTCTGCTATTGCTGGGGAATTACATAATGTACATGTTCCCCCCCCTAGAGCTACCATGTCTGGCCTGTCTCAATAGGAAGGCTATTTACTCGTTCGACAGTAATCACAATCCAATGACTATTAAAGCAATGTGATGCATTAAATACAATTAATTTCAGTCAGACCACTATGATTAAGCAATTTCTGTACGTAGTTCAACCAGGGATATCTATTTGAACTTGTGTTATGATCGGCCACTAAAAAGTTACGTAATATATTTAACAATTTCAATGTAGCAGTATGTTTTACAGCATTATACTGGTATTTTATCATTCTCTTTTGTACATAAATAATCAAAGGTACCCTTCCAAGTTCACCATATACAACGAGGTAAAGTGTTGAGGATTTTGGACCAGCGGCGAGTTTGAGAAACTTTAAGTGAACTTTTTCAATCACATCAGCGTACCCCAGACCTCACAACCATATAATAGAATTGGTGTCATCATGCCGTTAAGTGCTCAAATAGGACAACCCAGAGGGAGGTTTATTTTTAGCGTTTTTAAGTTAACAAAATGAAACTCTTTTTGCATTCTCTGCCAAGGTCTGCATGTGCATATGTTCTGTTTTTATCAAGTTTTATACCAAGATATACATAAGGAGCTGCTATTGCCAGTTCCTCATTTCCATATTTGAAGGATAGTTTATATATTTTGACTTTCCCTCCGCCAAACACAACATGTTTTGTCCCAGCGATATTCACATCCAGATTCCATTCTGCACAATAGTCATCGAAAACATCTAACGATTTCTGAGAGAATAAGGGTTATCTCTAAACATAACGGTATCATCTGCATATAAAAGAAGTAAAAACTGCGTACATGATATCCAACAATCATCATTAAATTCAGCATCTACCGGGAGCAACAGCCACTCACACAGTTTGCATAAACACGTGTTTGTTGCCCAACGGCCCACAAGCATTTGCCTTACAACGGGGGGCCTTTGAAAACTAGAAAGCTATATGTTAATTTTAAATTACGTCCGCTGCGAACAAATACAGAGATCCTTCTTCTTACAAATAAAGAGGAATGTGTAAGGCACGTGTATGTACTCCGCGGAGAAACATGTTCAGTGTGATATAAATAAAAGCGACAAAACTCTTTCCATAATCCTAAGAAATATCTGCTACAAGCAGAGTCCATTGTATGATTCCGACAATATCATGAGCATCTGTTTATGATAGTACCAGATGTTCTCGAAATGGTGAACGTATCATGCCCAACTGGTTGCATCCTACCATAAGCTTTCAGAAGAGCCACATTGATCGTACAATTTTGGCACGCATATATGTATTTTATCCTAAACTACATCGTAAGAAAAAAATTCCTGTTTTCAACAATAAACAAAGTATCAGCTTCCGAAAAGATAAGAACATATTAAAAACGTGTGAAAAGGAAACACATTCATTTGAACAATGTAAAATAAAAACATATCTTTAATTGACATTACCATTTGTTTTCATCCCTGTCGAACTTGTATGGTTTGTTTGTTTGTTGTTTGACGCCGCACTCAGCAATATTCCAGCTATATGACGGCGGTCTGTAAAATAATCGAGTCTGGACCAGACAATCCAGTGATTGACGTCATGAACATCGATCCACGCAATTGGAATCGATGACATGTATCATAAAGGTCAGCGAGTCTGACCACCCGATCCCGTTAGTCGCCTTTTATGACAAGCATAGTCGCCTTTTACGGCAAGTATGGTTTGCTGAAGACCTATTCTACCTCGGAATCTTCACGGGTCCGAACTTGTATGGAACGAATCTGACCCGGAATAGTTGATTGTGTGTCGGGGAATGAACACTCATTCAATTAACGTTGTCTACAATAGTTAGTTACAGGGGATTGAGTAAGTTTAATGTATAACCTGGTCTGTAACCGCATCACGTTCAGCATGCATGGTCGTTCACAGACAGCATGTAGTTAAAATGGATTTTCGGCACAAATTGGATCCATGCAAAGAGTTTTATTCGAGAAGGTCCAGGCTCTGACTGATTGGCCGATTCAAATATTGTGCTCTGCTCTCCACAATGCTACATGTAACCAGCGTATCTTAACATCAATGTATATGGATCTGGGAGAAAAAATGATTAGATGTCTGGCAAATTACTCATGCTCTACATTTTTTCAATTCACCGTAATCTAACGGTGGAGCTGACCCAAGGTTGAAGATGCCGATCGGTTCTTCGGGTTATCAGACCAAGGAGTGCACCTTCTCATTGCCTTCAGTTCAAAGCGTTTCAACACCTCGGAGGTTAATTTCTCTCTCGGGAGTTTTCTTCTGAGATACGGGAGCATTACCAAAACGAATTTACTACTCGAGACGGCGTTTCCTCTGTTTACTGTTGAACATTCCCTGGTTGCAAGAATGGATATCGGTGGCAACTTAACATGGCACTGTATTCGGTTATGGAATGTGAATGTGAATGTTTGGATATGGAGATATTTTGTTAGATAGCGTGTCTAATAATTACTCATATAAACACCCATGGTTCAATGTGCACATTATACAGAAATAATGTACACATGCACTTACGCATTCATCAGTAGTCTTCCAAAACGCACATCCATTCATCTAATTTTCACCGCTATTTTGCCTTTTGCGCCCAGTGGAATCTGTTTCGGGAGAAAATCGAGAATAGTTACTCTCTGGCTCAGACGTTGTGTATTTGGAAGTATATCCAAATAGAATTACCAGTCTGCAGAGACATTGCAAAAACATTATGTGTTTACTATTATTCTGTTCATATATATTATTTTATACCAACAGATTTTGGGCTGGTATATAGGTCCCCTGCAATCTATCCTTGTTGTCCGAGGCGACCTAACGGGTTTGGTGGTAGGACTGGGTGACTAGGTCGGTTGCGGCCTTACGTTGTTCATAGTATCAATCACTGGTTTGTCTAGTCCAGACTCTTGGAATATTTCTCATCGCAAGTTTTTCACGCTTTCAGTCACAGTTTGTTTGCATTTACGCTTTACCTGCACAGTTTACCTTGTCGACTGCTATGCATCCTTTATTCACATTTTACGACCATTATTGTCTCGGACGCATTATGTAACATGATAGTATGGAAGCAAAGTCAGGTCAAATAGTTATATTCTGAACCTACTACATGCAAGATCAGACTATACCCTTTGATCCAGGAGAGCCTACTGAACGTATCCAGGCCCTATTTGATCCCACATTATATGGTTAGTAAGGTAAACACAAGAGGCCATCTGATACCAGGTACCTATTGTACAAATCAGGTTAATAAAAAAAGCTGCATGGTGGGATAGATACAACATTTGCAATATCTGCTAGATAGATACAACATTTGCAATATCTGCTAGATAGATACATTTGAAATATCTGCTAGATAGATATATACAACATTTGCAATATCTGCTAGATAGATACAACATTTGCAATATATGCTAGATAGATACAACATTTGAAATATCTGCTAGATAGATATATACAACATTTGCAATATCTGCTAGATAGATACAACATTTGCAATATTTGCTAGATAGATACAACTTTTGCAATATCTGCTCTATGGGGCATACAGTTAAGAAACATGGCACAGAGTTATTTCCATGACCGACGAAGATTTCTTGTCATTTTTCAAAAGGACCTTCATGTGGCAAAATGACCATTCTAAAAAAGTACTGCACATACCTATTATGGCTTATGATTGCTTTAAAATGTTCCATTTACACATATAACTGATCATACTCAGTCATTATTAGTGTCTTATAATAATTCCTTGGTGTAAATCCAGATTGCAGGGTCAACTGTTAATCACACTTTTTGGTTGCTGAACATCATAGTCAAAACTGTCTTCAAGGCGCCTTGAATCATTGGACAGACACCGACAGTTGTATGTTTAGGAACAATTCAGTGTAGCATAACATGGAAACTGGAGTGCCTGCATGCAGAGATAATGGCATCCTGCATTGAGATGGAACTAGAGTATACCTGCACTTGCTTTGCTTTGCCATTTTGCTGGTGAAATATAATCTTGTCTCCAAACTGTCTCTTCAGTAGTTATTTCAGTCTTTGTGCTGCAAAGCTCTCTGCTCTAAAATCATACTCTACCAAAAAAGTCTTAAAGTCTGACAATAACACTGACATATCAAAGGCTTGGATTTAAAATGGGTTCTATGTTTGCCTGTTAAATCATGCAAGGCCGTAGAAGAGGTCATTTGTTGTCCCTCGTTTTCCTTATACCCAGAATACTGGAGTTTTGACTTGCTAATATTATTTAAGAAGCGGATCTTGTGATACTTTGCTTCAACTAAATAATTGTATACAGCACGAAGACTTGGCAACAAATCTCCATCAACTTTCAATTCTGCTGCTTTAATGTTCTGACGTTTAAGAGTGAGTGAGTGAGTATGGTTTTACGCCGCTTTTAGCAATATTCCAGCAATATCACGGCGGGGGACACCAGAAATGGGCTTCACACATTTTACCCATGTCGGGAATCGAACCCGGGTCTTCGGCGTGACGAGCGAACGCTTTAACCACGAGGCTACCCGACCGCCCCTGACGTTTAAGAACGTACTGGGACATTGAATGGACGGGATAGTCGGTGTGCAGAACCTCTGGCAGTATGTATAACAACAGCTTTTGCTGTGGGTGGTGATGAACATCAAGTCTTTCTTTTCTCTTTGCAATGTAAGTCCTGTTAAAATTCACCACCGATTGACCACACACGCGTAATGCCACTAATGTTTCAATAGCTTGAACAAAATTAGTTAATTTTCCCAAAAAAATTTTTTTTAAGAAATGGCATAGAATTAACCATTGCTCCCTTTAAATTTAAACAATGAGAGTATCCTCTCATGATCATGTCGGGGGGTTAATTTAATCTATTACTCTCTCATTTATTTGTGTCACAAAAGTACTCATCTCATCAAAATCCTAGTTAACATTGCAAAATTCTCGAGTTGACTTCATAATATCATTATAAACGTAAGGAGTATGTTCAATATAAAGACATGTGAAACAATGTTCCTTAACATTTGCAGGCGATTTTGCTATAGCGGTAGAACCAAAGAGAGAAATACCCCTATTTATTTTATCAAACCCATAATTTCGGATTAAAGGGTTCTTATGCATGTCTAGTAGGCTATCCGTTACTAAGCTGTATAATCAGACCTTTAATGTTGGTGTTGAACAAACTCTTTCTCTAAACTCCGACAGGACTTAGCTTCTAGACCACACGTGCTATATTCAGTCCCAAAAACATCCAGCCGTGACATTTCTCACTTTTGGCTCAACACTAGCACACATTTATGATTATTATTTCGGAAGATTGTTATTCTATCTGGTAGAATATTTGAGGATGTGAAAATGTTGCGGGAAATTAAATCAGTGAGAATGTTGGTAATGTTGATGTTGAGAAGTTATTAAAGATGCAGCTATGTATGGCCTGAGGGTGTGTTTAAAGGTGTTGGGTTTGATTTTGTTTGTTTGTTTGTTGTTTGTCGCCGCACTCGGCAATATTCCAGCTAAATGACGGCGGTCTGTAAATGATCGAGTCTGGACCAGACAATCCAGTGACTGACATCATGAGCCTCAATCCACTCAATTGGGATACGTTGACATGCATCAACCAAGTCAGTGAGCCTGACCACCCGATCCCGTGAGTCGCCTATTACGACAAGCATGGGTTGCTGAAAACCTATTCTACCACGGATCTTCACGGGTACAACGTATGGAGAATGTTGAGGACTTTGAGGGCATTGCCAATTATTAAGCTGTTGCTGATGTTGGACACATAGATAATGTCTTGGGACTTCGTGATATTTGGGTGTTGAGGATGTTGCTCTGCTGAACGTCGTGTTGAGAGTTTAGGCAATGCTGGGAGTGTGGATGAAGTGGTGAGTGGTGAGGATGTTGATGGTGTGGATAGTGTTGAAGATGTTGTTGATGTACATAACCCCATTTTGCAACAATATAACAATCTATATGACAATGTTTCAGAGTGAGAAAAGACTCTCCAAAATACTTTAGTGAGTGAGTGAGAGAGTTGGGTTTAACGCCGCTTTTAACATTATTCCAGTTATATCACGTCGTGTCAGCTTAATGTGGGAGGAAAGTCCGAAGTGATGCAGGTCTCTGACGTTTACCACTTCGGTGAAACCCACGAGCACAGGTATGGTGCTGACAAACCTAGAAACATAATAGGGGCGAACCTGGATTCGAACCCACAATCATAGGTTTCTGGCGTGCCCAATGGACGCAACTCTGCACAGCGAATCGCGGCGCCTTAGACGACTGGGCCACCCGTGGCCCCCCAAAGTACTTTAGGACAAGGGATATGACTTCAGCTTCCCATAGACAACTTTCCCTTCTTGTCCAGCAATATTCCAGCAGCTCCAGCCTTTCGTGTCTACACTGGACACTTTTTGAGGTGCAATTAAGCATACGTTGTCTACGACATTTTCCAAAAAGTTGTTTGAACTTGGTTTATTCAATGTCTTAGTAAAGTTTTCAAATTGTGTTGTGGTAGGACTGTGGAGGACAATTCCAAATTTGACGAATTAAGTGACCAGATTATTGTCTGATGAAATTCCCTATTTGGACGTCAGTTTTATCGGGTGTTTTAAACAATTGACTTGCCTTTGTATGTGTTTGTGACGTGTGCCACCGGTGGGGCAGGATACGCTAACCGTTTCGTTAGCACCTGATAAAATCACTATTTGATAATGATTCATAAACACATGCTCGTGATATAATCCGGATTCTGTTTGTAATAGAGATTTCTTATTATTATGGTAACGGTTCATGAACAACGTCCCGTGCAACATGTCCCACGTAGCAGGGGGACGCACATTTTAGAGATGAGGTGAGGTGAGGTGGAATGGGGTTTTAATACACTTATATAGCATGCATATGTGTGCGTGTACGCGCGCGCGCGTGTTTGTGTGTGTGTGTCTCTCTGTGTGTGTGTGTGTGTGTGTGTGTGTGTGTGTGTGTGTGTGTGTGTGTGTGTGCGTGTGCGCGCGTGCTTCTACTAGTCCCGACTCCGAGCCGACCAGTCCTTGTTTTAACCCCATTATGCCGAGCGCCAGACAGGGTAAAAATAAGTACAATCTGTTCACGTCTGCAAATTTTAGAAGCTGTGTATTTGACACCACAGTATTAATTTAAATGTACTGTATATTGATCATCAACCGCAAAACCCGTTATTCCAATAAAGGAACATTTTTTGGGGAATTAGGTTTTGTAAATTAATTAGTTTCTACCGTATTCTATTCTATACTAGCCACATAAAGAAACTGTGCACGGAGAAAATATAGATATAGGGGCACACCGTCCATATATGAAAGATAGGTTTGAACACAGCAATTATTGGAGACATTCAAACGCTCATGCACGTGCCATGCGATATGACGTCATTGATGGGGGCCTATGGACGTGCAATGTGTTACTGCACGTGCATCCTGTGCAGCTGTACACGTCATGTGCAACTCAAAATTCGCTGTCACTTTGGAAAGCATGATCTGTGGTCATTCAAAAATTCAAAACTTCTCAGGCGCAGACACAAGCATATCACAAACAAATCATGCCAAGATTGACAGCTGCACAGCGTCATGAAGCCATTGGAATGATCCGAGCGGGAATGAGGCAACAACAGGTGGCAACACATTTCCAATGCCATCGTAACACGATATCGGCATTGATGAGGCGTTATCAGAACACAAATTACGTTGCCGACCACCCACGTTCAGGACGTCCCCGAGTAACGACCCCAAGACAGGACAGATGGATTCGAGTTACACATCTCCGACACAGGTTCGAAACGGCAGTAACGACGTCCCAGACAAATCCTTGACTGCTCCGTGTCCATCCCAGCACTGTCAGGAATCGTTTACGTCAGTACGGGATTCGACCACGACGCCCTGCCATACGTCCCATCCTGACACACCGTCATGGAGTCAACCGTCTAAGATGGTGTCGAAATCATGTTCGCCAACCTCGAATATGGTGGAGAAATGTTGTCTTTACAGATGAATCGAGGTTCAACATTTCCCACAGTGACGGGCGCCAACGTGTCTACCGGCGTTTGGGAGAACGTTATGCACGCAACTGTATTGTGGAGAGGAATCGTTTTGGAGGTGGCTCTGTGATGATTTGGGGTGGGATAACAGCACGGCACCGAACCCCTTTGGTGGTTGTTCAGGGCAATCTCACCGGTGTTGGCTACAGAGATCAGATTCTGAGGCCTGTGGTCATTCCTTTCCTGCAACGTCATGGCCCGGGATTGACATTTCAACAGGACAACGCTCGTCCTCACACGGCTAGGGTCGCAATGGATTTCCTTCACCATAACAATGTCATGTTACTGCCATGGCCTGCAATTTCTCCAGATCTCTCCCCAATAGAGCATGTGTGGGATGAAATGGAGCGCCGTCTGCGTCGTCTTCCACATCCTCCAGATAACGTCCGTGACTTGACACAGGATTTGAGGAGGATATGGCAGGCCATTCCCCAGGCCTTCCATGCCCATTGGGTGGACTCCATGCGTCGCCGATGCACTGCTGTGATTCACGCACAGGGTGGTCATACCCGTTATTGACTTTGTGACTTTGTCGTTTGACCCCCTACTCCATTTTGATCTTCTGACATCATCGTAACAGATGTTGTTCAGGTCCCGTTGACATTTTCTTATGGTCCGATCATTCAGCTTCTACAGCGTCTGCATAATTTTGTTCTTGCTGTGTTGTATTTCAATCCAGAATATATTTTCTCCGTGCACAGTTTCTTTATGTGGCTAGTATATTTCTGTTTGGAACTTATAAAAATATTTTTAGATCTCAGACAGAAAACATATTCTCTTCGTCCAAAGTCACCATGAAAAATGAGATATTAAAAAATCACGACAGATGTCACAGTTCATACAATTGACTTGTCCTTGCATGTATTTGTGACATGTGCCATCGGTGGGGCAGGATACGCTCACCTTTTCGCGAACACCTGGTATTATAACTATTTGATAGTGATTCCGAAGCAGGTGCACATGACATGGTCGGAATCGTACAATCGGCTCTGCTTTTGGCAGAGATTTCTTATGATTATGGAACAGGTTTTGTCGCTTTTATTTACACAAATATATTCCGAAAATCAGCTAGATTGACGTTCAAGGCGCATATTCGTTTTGTCAAAGCCGCTCCATCATATGCGAATATAGAAACAAGAAAAAATAGCAAAATATCTTTTCACTATGCAGGCAAATTCAATACATATTCAACAATATCAGAATAGTTTATTTTTATGGAAATGGTTATTATATACCAAAATCTTCTTTATGGAATCTGGTGTTTCAATAATAACCTTTGCAAATAATAACTTATATTCAAATATTAAATTTGGCGAAAAAAAGATGAAATCTTTTTAATGATGCTATATTCCTAGATAAATCTACTGTTCAGCTAACTACGATTCGCAGGAGCGCAGTTTTAAAAAAAGATTAATGATTCAAAATATGTTATTAACGATACGGAGACACGCGATAGCAATAATATATTTATCATAAAACTCTATACTTATAATCGAAATTTATGATATATCTTCAATATATTTATTGCATAGTGTCAAATGAATGCAGCCATGTTTTCTAACATAGGCACACCCACCATCACAACCTCTATCTAAACCTTTTGATAACGTTAGACAAAAGTCCATTCAACATGTTGGTGTCCATATCATAAGCATATATGTGTTAATGAATCAATATCAAACAGCGATGACGCCAGATGTCGCGAAAACGTCAGGTTGTCGTATCCCCCTGAGGCACACGCCAGAATCCCACAGCATATACAAGTCAATTGTTCACCTGAAAACGCAACATGGAAACATGTGGTACAAGTCAAAATAGGGAATTGCATCAGACATCATTTTGGACATTAAATATGGAAATGTCACCAACATCTCTCCCGTAAAACGTTGGAGAAGCGTTACTAAGGCCTTGAGTATGTTCAGTGCCGTAGCCAGCCGGGGGGCAGGGGGGCAGTTGCCCCCCTAGATTTTTTTTTTATAGAAAACAGTTTTATTTGAATCGGGTTGGGGACAAGTGATACTTGTACAAATATTTGCCCCCCCGTCAAAAAAAGTTAACTACGGCCTTGATGTTGTAACATGTAACTGATCATACAACCTTTGAGCACGAGTCATATCACACTCTTCTAAATCTTCGCAGAAAAAGCGTGCTCGATTGTACCTCAGCAGTCAGTGTAACATATCAAGTAGTTCCTGCAAGGCGACGCCGTTTGCATATTTGTCAGAGAGTGTGAGAACACTATTCATTATAATGAGCATTATATATTTCAGGATGTACATAAAACAAACTTTCAATATCAATTCTGTGAATTGTATCTTCACATGCACAGTTTTGTTTTTCATATAATTGAAAACGTGACTTCAGGTTGTTGATAGTGCACAGGGGAGACTTCAGGTTGTTGATAGTGCACAGGGGAGACTTCAGGTTGTTGATAGTGTACAGGGGAGACTTCAGGTTGTTGATAGTGCACAGGGGAGACTTCAGGTTGTTGATAGTGCACAGGGGAGACTTCAGGTTGTTGATAGTGTACGGGGGAGACTTCATGTTGTTGATAGTGTACGGGGGAGACTTCAGGTTGTTGATAGTGCACAGGGGAGACTTCAGGTTGTTGATAGTGTACGGAAGAGACTTCAGGTTGTTGATAGTGCACAGGGGAGACTTCAGGTTGTTGATAGTGTACGGAAGAGACTTCAGGTTGTTGATAGTGCACAGGGGAGACTTCAGGTTGTTGATAGTGCACAGGGGAGACTTCAGGTTGTTGATAGTGTACGGGGGAGACTTCAGGTTGTTGATAGTGCACAGGGGAGACTTCAGGTTGTTGATAGTGCACAGGGGAGACTTCAGGTTGTTGATAGTGTACGGGGGACACTTCAGGTTGTTGATAGTGCATAGGGGAGACTTCAGGTTGTTGATGGTGCACAGGGGAGACTTCAGGTTGTTGATAGTGCACAGGGGAGACTTCAGGTTGTTGATAGTGCACAGGGGAGACTTCAGGTTGTTGATAGTGTACAGGGGACACTTCAGGTTGTTGATAGTGCACAGGGGAGACTTCAGGTTGTTGATAGTGCACAGGGGAGACTTCAGGTTGTTGATAGTGCACAGGGGAAGTGGACAATCAACAATAGAGGATTAAGGCCTGAACATCAGACCCACGATGTAAGGACAAATATTATAGCTGTCAGCCAAATGTACGAAGTCGCCGGCTGTGAAGGAGCACCAAGCGTACCAATACCCGTGAGTGCATTCGTCACAAAATGGTTTGACAGTAGGTCGTGTATTTGGTTCAAGTATGGATGCAAAGCAAATAGGTTTCGGGTCAATATATATATGGTTGTTCAAGTAGATTTGAAATATGGTCAACTAATGTCAATATGGGTATTTGTTGGTGACGTTATTATCATGTTAAGTCAAATCTTTTTGCTTTCAATCAATGCATATACAGGGAATATAAATAAATTGAAGGGCAAAATAAAGTATACCCAGTTTGTTATTTATGTAAATAAAAATTGAACTGTTGTTGCATTTGATTATGTCTATTTAACCGTCACTCATTCGTGCAACAGCTTGTAAATTGTAATCTGTGGGTGGGTATTTGCGTGGAAACATAATTGGTTCAATGAAGACTGGGGTCAGTAATGAACCAAAACACCATAAAAATGTTATGAATACATGTCATCAATACAGTGGTAAATACAGGTGTCGTATATATCCTCTGTAGATCCCCATGGTTATGGTTAAAGCGTCTAATGGTAGGGTAACCAGTGCAGGCGTGACTACGGGTTGTTGATAGTGTACGGGGGAAGTGGACAATCAACAATAGAGGATTAAGGCCTGAACATCAGACGATGTAAGGACAAATATAGCTGTCAGCCAAATGTACCAAGTTGCCGGCTGTGAAGGAGCTTCAAGCGTACTAATACACGTGAGTGCATTCGTCACAGTATGATTTCACAGTAGCTCGTGTATTTAGTTACAGTGTTGATGCAAAACAAATTTGAATGTTATTGAAAGAACTGTTGTTAAATTTGATTATGTCTTTTTAACTATCAATCATTCCAGCAACAGCTTGTAACAGCCTGTGGCTGGGTAATTTTGTGTGAAATGAAACTGGTTCAATGAAGACTGGGGTAAAAATGAATATATATTTATATTTCACTTCTTTGAGGAATTTAGAAGTTTGAGTACTAAGAAAGGATAAGATACATGGATGAACAACTGCTTTATTACAATTAGGAGAGACGTTTCGGTGTAGGTTCTAATACCGCCATCACTTGCTTGTTAATGGTGTTAGAACCTGCACCGATACGTCACTCTTAATTGAAATAAAGAAGTTGTTCAAAAACATATCTTATCCTTACCCTAATATATTGCTAGAATATTGTTGAAAGAGGCGTTAAACCGTACTCACTCAGCACAGGCCATAGCACATCGATGATGACCTAAACACAATACCCATGAGACGCTTATATAGTTGAAAGTTGGACTTGGGGAGATTATTTAGCTATCTATGATCTACATGGGAAACGCATGTGTTGGTCAACCGATCTGTTAAACTCATAATGAATCAGTAAATAACTATAATTGATGAATATGCTGTTGAATATAGTATCAACGGTTGTCTCTCAAAACAACACCATGCCAAAAGCACTGACTTAGTTAAAACAACACGGCAAATTACCCACTGATAGTCCAGGAGAAGGAGCCAGATGGAGACGAAGAGGCTGAGCGAGATGAATCTTGGAAGATGCTCACATGTTAACTAGAAGTTGGTTGGTTTATTTCATCGATTGAATGAAACAGACACGATCATGGAAACGGGGTTGATACTATTACAATCCGTTTGTTTGGGTGGGAGGGGGTGGTGGACTGAGGGGCTGGTGTGTGTGGAGTGAGGTGTGGGTGGGTGGGTGTTTAGTGAAGTGTGGCGTGTATGGAGTGAGTTGTGTGTGTGTGTGTGTGTGTGTGTGTGTGTGGAGTGAGGTAAGGTGTATGTGTGACATGACATGTGTGTGCGTGTGCATTGAATAATGGGCTGGTGTGTGTGGTGTGTGTGTGGAGTGAGGTGAGGTGTGTGTGTGGAGTGACATGTGTGTGTGTGTGTGTGTGAAGTGAAATGATCGCATGTGGTGTGTATGTGTGGGTTGAGTGTGTGTGTGTGTGTAGTGAGGGGTGGATGGGTGTTGCGTGAGGTGAGGGTGTATTTGGAGTAAGGTGAGGTGTGTGTGTGGCGTGAGGTGTGGGTGATAAGTGGAGTGAGGCGTGTGTGGAGTGAGGTAAGGTGTGTGTGACATGAGATGTGTGTGCGTGTATATTGAAGAGGTTGTGGGTGGAGTGAGGTGTGTGTGTGTGTGTGTGTGTGTGTGTGTGTGTGTGTGTGTGTGTGTGTGTGTGTGTGTGTGTGGAGTGAGGTGTGGGTGGGTGTTGAGTGAGGTGAGGTGTGTGTGTGGTGTGAGGGGTGGACTGGTGTTGGTGGGTCATGAGGTTCGTGTGTGTGTGGAATGAGGTGTGTGTGGAGTGAGGTGTGTGTGTGGAGTGAAGTTAGTGTGTGTAATGTGATAGGTGGACTGGTGTGGGTGGGTTATGAGGTTAGTGTGTGTGGAGAAAGGTGTTGGTGTGGGGAGCGATGGTTGGTGTGTGTGGCGTGAGGAGTGGATGTGCATGTGGGTGGAATGTGGGGTGTTTTGGACATGTTCCAACATGCTCCTGTGAAGTTATCAATGAGAAAGTTCAGTGCAAAGCTTTGAGATGGTGAATATGTATGGGTTTAGTATCTTATATATCCTTTTGGGCCTTGTGTCAGTCATAGTTATGCTATTCGTAGTGTTCAGTGGAATAGGAAGGACATTTGTTAGTGAATGTATGCGGAAGAAGACTTGAATTGTGACTTTTAATCAAACGCATCCAGTGGTTATGTTTGTGTGATTTAGTCCTTATCAATGTATTCTGACGACATTAAAAATAGCCACCTCTAACATATCATTATAACAATGGGTTGGAACGAAAGCGCTTGAAACATTTGCCGTGAGCTGCTTTGAATACAATCGTGTTACGGACGTCGCTCTGTGCGATAACCCAACATTTGTTGTTGTATTTTCTGTGTATCATCATATTTAATTATATGCAAAATCTTCACATAATATATCACAAGCACACGCACGCATGCACAGACATAAAATGCACATTCCATTTCATGCAAAATAGTTGATCCGTTAAGTCCGTACGTTCATTCACGTCCTGGTCAGAGGGGGTTATTAATTGAGGTGATTATCAAATCATGAGATACATTTACCATTATCGTCAGCGAAATTATACTGTGGTAAAACGACACGTTTAACGCATTGTTTTCACTAATCTAAGCAGACAATCAAAACGAATTAGAAAAACCAATGCCAGTTTTAATTATTATAATTTTGCTTAGGCAAAAAAACATATTTCATTCTCAGTTATATTGACACAAAGATATATTAGCCAATAAACCATCAACATGACACCACCGTTGTTAGATATAACAGTATTTATTCTACATCTTTAAATGACTCTGCTATCAGCAATAATTGGATTTTGTTTGGTAAGACACATTGATCACATTGTACACAGTTTTCCTTTGGAGTTAGATATGAGAAAGCATTACAAAATCGTCATCTAATGAGTCAGAGAAGGTAATCATAATATGCAACATTGTTGTCTTTCAAAACAATCGATGTATTCATTTAATCCATTTAGTGTTAATGTCCGTTACTTAGACAATCCCATCAAAGGGGGAAACTGTGTAAAATGGTTAGTGTAATACCATTATGGAATGCAGTTAGTGCCAAGCAAACATGATCAAATCATGGAAGCTTAGCTTTCTCTCGTTTTGCATTGCTTGTTTCTAGAGATGGTCTCATGAACATGCAATGCCTCACCACAGTTCCGATGTTGTAGGATTGTGTCTAGAGTATGCCAACATGCAGTGATCCTATTATCCGCATTTCCAATCGTGATATAATTAGTTATATCCTTTGTAATTACTGTTCACTTCCAATTGCAATATGACGTTACAAACCACACGTAGACACCCTTATTACTGTTTACTCATTGAACAGATTGAGCAATTGAGCATGTCGATCGATGTTTTTAATTCTTCCATGAGACACACGAGCGTATCTTCATCAGGCCAAGTTTCTTGACATGTTGATAAGCACACAGAGTTACACAGATATTACACCATCATGGCGGATGATGAAATCTCTGAATATACTCTCGCGAACTTCTGGTTTCATCACTGGTTTTAAGTGGTCCTTTCTTATAATTTAACAGCTATTTTTCCCTTTACGCAAAATGGAATCTTTTTCGGTGAAAAATCTAGATAATCTTGATGTCTATTTTCTTGCATTGACAATTTATATTCATTACATGTCAGTACCTCAAATAAGTACCTCAAATTAGTACCTCAAATGAGTACCTCAAATAAGTACCTCAAATGAGTACCACAAATGAGTACCTCAAATAAGTACCTCAAATGAGTACCTCAAATAAGTACCTCAAATAAGTACCTCAAATGAGTACCTCAAATAAGTACCTCACATGAATACCTCAAATAAGTACCTCAAATGAGTACCACAAATGAGTACCTCAAATAAGTACCTCAAGTAAGTACCTCAAATGAGTATCTCAAATGAGTACCTCAAATAAGTACCTCAAATGAGTTCCTGAAATGAGTACCTCAAATAAGTACCTCAAATGAGTACCACAAATGAGTACCTCAAATAAGTACCTCAAGTAAGTACCTCAAATGAGTACCTCAAATGAGTACCTCAAATGAGTACCTCGATTAAGTACCTCAAATGTGTATCTCGAATAAGTACATTAAATGAGTAACTCTCTGCAATCCATGACGTTTTCAATTTTATCCAAGCAAAATGAAAACCAACAACATTCAGATGTTTGATTTATTATTTGATGTGTAATCATATTTGGACTGGGCAAAAGTGACAAACCGCTTCCATTTTCATAAGAAATCCATGTCAATAACAGAGTCGATTCCGACTATATCATGGACATGTGTTTATGAATCACTATCACATAGGGATGATACCAGGTAATCGCGAAAAGGTAAGCGTATCTTTCCCCACCGGTGGCACCCGTTACAAACAAAGGCAAGAAGAAATTGTTTTTTGATATGATAAGGAGATTGATCACTTAATGCTAGTATCACACAACGAACAATAATACTGTGCTGGCTTACGATTTTATTGCGATGAAATTCCCTTAATGCTCCCCTCAACTGGAATACTGTTAAAGCTGCGTTAAATATATCTCCCTCACTCACATTTACAGACCGCCGTCATATAGCTGGAATATTGCCGAGTGCAGCGTTGAACAACAAACAATCAAACAAACTTGAACGACAATTTGTGGGACGCTTCATTTCATGCTACTTTGGGGCATAGGCCGCGTCCCTCAGAATCCCCCCCACCCCCACCCCTTCATAAACAAAACATCTTTGGTGGCATGTTTTCAACGTGAATAACAACTATTTTGCGCACAAAGCGAAAATTGTGTCTGAAATTGTGATTTGTTGACATCCATCAGTCATTTTCAAGCCCCCTTCACAAAAAGACCGGTATATTGTTGCGTGACGCCAAGATACCATTTGCCCATGTACAAATCCATTATGTGTAGAAAAAGGGATTGATGTATCGACAGTAACAGCGTGTGGTCAAAATCGTAACAAAGCATCCGAGGACACATAGTCTAATTTTGTACAGGTGTTTTCGATCGATATGTAAGTTTTGATAAGCGAGAACTATATATATATATATATATATATATATATATATATATATATATATATATTGGAAATCCATTTGTCCATATACAATTAAAGTGTCCTGTGCATTCACACCTGAGAGTAATAAAATCAGGATGATACACAAGAGCTGTGTCCTTTTGTCTCGTTGTCCCACCTGGGATTCAGGTTTAGACTCGATCCTCAGTAACTTATGAGTGAGTGAGTATGGTTTTACGCCGCTTTTAGCAATATTCCAGCAATATCACGGCGGGGGACACCAGAAATGGGCTTCACACATTGTACTGTACCCATGTCGGGAATCGAACCCGGGTCCTCAGCGTGACGAGCGAACGTTCTAACCACTAGGCTACCCGACCGCCCCAGTAACTTATGAGTGTCATATGAGGCGGCTAAATGGATCAGTGGTCAGGCTTGGTGAATTGGTTGATAGCATGTCATGCGGCTAAATGGATCAGTAGTCAGGCTTGGTGAATTGGTTGATAGCATGTCATGCGGCTAAATGGATCAGTGGTCAGGCTTGGTGAATTGGTTGATAGCATGTCATGCGGCTAAATGGATCAGTAGTCAGGCTTGGTGAATTGGTTGATAGCATGTCATGCGGCTAAATGGATCAGTAGTCAGGCTTGGTGAATTGGTAGATAGCTTGCATGCGGCTAAATGGATCAGTAGTCAGGCTTGGTGAATTGGTTGATAGCATGTCATGCGGCTAAATGGATCAGTAGTCAGGCTTGGTGAATTGGTAGATAGCATGTCATGCGGCTAAATGGATCAGTAGTCAGGCTTGGTGAATTGGTTGATAGCATGTCATGCGGCTAAATGGATCAGTAGTCAGGCTTGGTGAATTGGTAGATAGCTTGCATGCGGCTAAATGGATCAGTAGTCAGGCTTGGTGAATTGGTTGATAGCATGTCATGCGGCTAAATGGATCAGTAGTCAGGCTTGGTGAATTGGTTGATAGCATGTCATGCGGCTAAATGGATCAGTAGTCAGGCTTGGTGAATTGGTTGATAGCATGTCATGCGGCTAAATGGATCAGTAGTCAGGCTTGGTGAATTGGTTGATAGCATGTCATGCGGCTAAATGGATCAGTAGTCAGGCTTGGTGAATTGGTTGATAGCATGTCATGCGGCTAAATGGATCAGTGGTCAGGCTTGGTGAATTGGTTGATAGCATGTCATGCGGCTAAATGGATCAGTAGTCAGGCTTGGTGAATTGGTTGATAGCATGTCATGCGGCTAAATGGATCAGTAGTCAGGCTTGGTGAATTGGTTGATAGCATGTCATGCGGCTAAATGGATCAGTGGTCAGGCTTGGTGAATTGGTTGATAGCATGTCATCGTTCCCGGACGGCGTGGATCGATGTTTATAATATCAAATTATGTAGAAGTCGTTGGGCTGTGACCACAAGTAACCACTTGCACATTTACGAAGGTTATGCTCAGAAACGGTAATTTGCACGTAACACTGAAACACATTTATGAAGAATGCAGACAGAAAGAATCCCAAAAATATCCGAAACGCTATGCACATTCATGAGGAATATAGGAGTATTGTCAAGGAGTTGATTTAGTGTTGGGACCTTAGGCTCAATATTCAGGTACCCCTTGACATATCCTGAATATACGAGTCAAAGACGCCTACATAGTACTTCATGAAGTACTTTAAATCGGAGACTAAAACCTCATTTGGGCAAACATATAAGATAAATAAAGGTGTTTGAGCCTTACTGATGCAACACTTCATATAGCTTATGAAAGGTGACTTCGGATACTGAGAGCCCGCAGTATGCTGAATTGGTAACGATAAATGAAAACGTCGATTACCTTTCACGATAAAATGGAGATTTTCGTGTGCTAATTGTGTTGTTTTAAAGCAAATATTGATACATATCCTCATACCATTTGAACTATCTTCCGATACCTCGATGCTATCATAAAAAACACACCAGCAAGGCTTTAATGTAAAGGTATATACACATTATTGAAAAAAAATATCTTGTATTTCATCTTCATCTTCAATGTGCGTTTCTACAAATAAAACCTGAGGGTGTCATGTCTTGTTGCCAAGGTGCTATATTCTTGACAACTCACCCAGAAGCCACTTCCACAATGTCGTCCCTTAATGGTTCCGTTGTGCCTTCGGATAAATTCCCAGCTTCCGTCTAATATCTTTCTTTGTTGCATTGTCTATTATTTATTTCCATAATGGTAAGCAGGCGTTTGATAAAGGGAGGGCTGTGTGAATGGAGACGTGCAGAGTATCTGGCAAAATTACCTTGGGCAATGATGTCAACAGCTGCTATATCATAAGGAGACAGAGCACTTTTGCATCGATCATTATGTTATTGTCCTTCTATGTTAATGCACACAACAGTGCTAGTGTGTATGAATATCATATAGTCTTGGCTCCTGGATTTCCTCTGTCTAAATGCCACATTAGGCTATGGTAAAGGCGTATAAGTCTTTGACTGACCAAAGAAATACTAGACTTCTTAAAATACAAGGTATTTGACTTAAAGGGGAAGTGTACACGCAAAATTCACTTTCTTTCTTTTTCTAAACAAAACGCAATTTTAGAATTAGTTAGTATCTGTGTTTGAAAATATACGCTCATTTTTTTTCACAGTGAAAGTAGGAAGCTCACAATAGTGTTAAAATGATATGCCGTTATGAGGCCTTCGTTTTACGAGCGAAATAGGCCTGAGTTATCCCCCTTAGATTATGACGTAATTGGTGCCAATTCAACTGGGTCCCTGTCTATTCTCAACGCAAAAGATATCAAGGACCAGTTTGCGGTAAAACAACATGGTCTACGACACACTCCGGCGCAGTAGTGACTCAGCATAACACAATTCTGGCTGGCATCTGAGACGCTAGAATCACAAAACTGTACCTACACCACGTGAAGCGGCTCTAACAAAGCATGATGACGTCATAATGTTTATCAATTGGCACCAATGACGTCATATTGCAAGGGGCATAAGCCATGGTGTTTTTGTTATGGAAATAGAACACTTGGTAAATGTGAAAAATATAAATCGTTTTAATGCAAAAAATATGTTAATTAAATATGATGTTTTTATATTTTTGTCTATGACACTTCTATGTTAACACTTTTAATGTGGAAAAAGTACAAGAAAAATTGCTTCATTTCCGTGTGAACTTGCCCTTTAAGGAATATCTAGACACGCAATCATTAAAAAGGGTACTTGACTAACAGAGACACCTGACTCACAACAGTAAATAGGTACATGACTTAAACTAGACAATCGCGGGAAAGTTAGTTATCCACGGATTATTACTAGAAAAACGTGTTACGAAATATAAAATCCTACCTGAAAGGTTTTAGCTCAATTCCACCAGAATAAGTCAGAACCAGAGAGAAAACTGCCCCCCTAAGCACGTGCTTACGAAACTTAAGTTTCGACCTGACCTAACCAGTAGCAAGACGACCCGTAAACAGTATAGCGGTGACTGACAGTAAAGACACATAGTTCATCAAGAATTTTATACCAGTGCACGGACGTCGTAGAGAACAACCTGTCCTGGTCGGCCAAGGGAATGCAATCGCCTGGTGTGTTTCCTAACATAGAGTGAGTGAGTGAGTGAGTGAGTGAGTGAGTGAGTGAGTGAGTTAGGTTTAACGCCGCTTATAACAGTACTCCAGTTATATCGCGGCGTGTCAGCTTAATGTGGGAGGAAAGCCCGATGTGATGCAGGTCTCAGACGTTTACCGCTTCCCACGAGCACGGGTATGGTGCTGACAAACCTAGAAACATAATCGGGGCGAACCGAGATTCGAACCCACGATCATAGGTTTCTGGCGTGCCCAAGGGACGCAACTCAGCACAACGAATCGCGGCGCCTCAGACGACTGGGCCACCAGTGCCCCCTTAACATAGAGAAAACCCGAACAGCAAACTACCTACTAAATCAATACGGAAGATGCAGATACCAAAATAAAGCCTTGTACATAAACTATCCAACGGAACCACTAAAGATTTACAATTAAATGTTCAATTTGGCAAACATGACCCTAAATAATATCTATAAATACAAGAAAATCGCACTACTGCGTGAACATAAAAGTTACTAAAACATTTTCAATACATGAATAAGGTAGCAAGCATATGCGAGATAACATATATCAAATCAATGAATGATAAAAGTATGCGATTATACAGCTAGAGCAAAAATGTACTAGTCACTATTTTTTGAGCAATGAACGTAAAGACACTGGACAACGACGATCGCCGGACTTTGCCGAATGGTGACGGAAGCCGGACAATTGCGGGAGAGGGAAGCGGTGCGAGCACTCGACCGTGACTAGACTGGTATTACGACTCGGCGACAGTGTCACAAATGTCCATGCCAGTATTTGTCACACTTGAACATCCTGGGCCTAGGACAAGGTAATTCCTACCAGTCAATTACCACCGAGGACCATTACCACCTGGGACAACTTCAACCCAGTGAATTTACTGAGTAGGACTATTCCCACCAAAATCTTTTTTATATTTATTAAATGAAATGTGTTTTTCCCATTGTTCACAGTGAGATAAACAAACACATGCTATTGAAAGTAAGATGTGATCGGTTTTCATGTTTTCTTTGTAAATTCTTTATGACATTGTTGTGATAGGAGAGGATGATTATTGTGGGCAAAGTTGTTTGCCAACCAACAGTCTAAAAGAATATCCATCACTTGCTTGAAAGAGGTGTTAGGATCTACACCGAAACGTCGCACTAATTGTAATAAAGAAGTTGTTCATCCATAGAACTTGTCTTTCTCCAGTCTAAAACAATATAAGGACTACCAACAGCGACTTCACACCATTGTGTCAGATTTAAAAAAACCCAGACATAGCATGAACTACCTGCGCTACACGAACTACAGATTGTGCCCTGTTTCAGAACTTGTGTGTATTATTTCTTGCACTTGTGACAGTACAAATTTTACTTGAACTTTAGAACATATGTCAGTGATTTTTATCCACATTGTATCCCGTTGTGAAGTTTTTATATAATCAACTTAATGATAGAATCATAAAGTTGTTTATGAAATAATTTTTATTGGTGGCAATTGTCCTAGGTTGGAATTGTCCCGGTGGCAATTGTCCTGCTCCCGAATATCTTGGAGGAGGCACGTGCTTCGTTCTCGAACACAGGAATCAGTGTTGCAAACAGGCTGAAAAGTCGGAGTTGTCCGATTGGTATCCTGTCTTGGCAAGTCAGGTCGTAGAAGGAACTTCCTCGTCTCGCTCTTATGTATGAGTAGTGTACTGTCAGGCTTCCAGACATTTCGCGAACTTCGAAGCGCCTGGAATAATCTTGTACATCAGCAACAGTCAACAAGGCAGAGTTCTCTACACTGGTATTTGAACGAGGGTGCCCAGCACTTGGATGGAATTTGGAAGATCAACAACCAAGGGAGGTCACTCTATGTGAAGGTCACTACGAAGGTCAAAATGACATCAGCGCAATAACACAGCCACTAACCAATACTGAGCCCAGGGAGCCTAATGATTTCATACGTTGACCATCTCTCCACCGAGTGTCAGGCTTTTTGTCTGTTTTGAAATGTTGGAAGTACAAAATGGATTACAATAGCTACTTCGTTGCCGTTTAAACACCTCATCTCATTATAGTAGCAAACATCCATCTGGAATTTCAGCTGAATCCTTCAAATCATTTAGCAGCAAAAGTAAAAAGTAAAATGCTTTTGGACGATAACGGACGACTAGCGACGACATAAGTCATCTGTCCTTCTTGGGATAAAAGCCAGGTATTCAATGAAATGTCCACGTATGCTATTCATGGTACTTCATGTATTACAGACTTCTCTTCGGCACCCAGAAATCACTCAAGGTCTTCAAAATACTGCTATGTTTCTATTTTAAGTTAGTCAATATTAATATCCCATCCATTTGATTGATAAAAATACACACATATCTATTCGGAAATCATGCAAAAAGGCGATTTAGTTATTCTGGAATGAATTCCTCATAATACATCCTGGAGGATCATGACTACTGTTATCAACGTACTGGAACTCCAGTCTCTAGGATCAACAATCATCGTTCCGAGGCTGTTCAGGTATTTCGTTTAATCTGAATGATCACCATGGGTATAGATTGACAAGGCTATTTTAATCATCTCAAACCTGACTAAATGAATGAATACTCTTTGCCTTGTTTAGGAATTTAATATTCTTGGAGTGACTGAGATTTTTCTGAGCTTCACAATATTTTCTGTCCCTTCTTCAAAACAGACATTTATGACTCTGAAGGGAGGAGACATATTATTTATTTATAAAACCTAAGGCCAAATTATTTCTGTTATGAAAAGGTCGGTCCCTCACGTCAGTCGCACTGTGATAGGTATTGCTTGTAGGCAATCCTGGTGTATTCAAGTGACTTGGATAGTGTAACAAATTTGCGAACAGATGTTAAAGATTATGCTATTTGTACGTCAGGGTGCGCGTGTGGATCAGCGCTTAAAGTGTAACCGCTTGATGCGAGAGTTGCGTCCCTTTCCCGTGCCAGGATTCACAACTGGAGTATTTCAATGACACGTGAATTATGGCCCTTTGTCTGTCCATACAAGACTCATGCTCGGATTTCAAGAAAATAAATAAGTAAATAGCCATGATACAATCAAAATACTGTCATGACGGCTTAAATTCAGTCCCATGACTTATCAAGTCTCAGGTTCGGAAGATACAACTTACATATTGACATAAACGTAAATACAGAAAAACAACTGAAACATATTAAACTCAAACGTTCATAGAGATCAATATTAAGGTGTCAACCGTTTCCTGATTTATAACTTATTAAATCACTTTCAGAAAAAAATCTCTCCTACCATACTTTCCAGGTTTATTACCAAATTTATATGATTTATGGATAAATTCGAGTCCATGACCAATAATATACAATACACGCAGCAGACCGTAACTTAACACGTGATGCCAAAGCACGTGCATTCAAAACGAAGCTATTGTAATAAAGAGGTCCAGGGTATGTAACATTATATAGTTTAAATATGATACCTTGATGCTATCGATGATGAGCACAACATCTGCTGACGAGTATTGTAAATTAACCTTAATATATTCTACTCTTTTCTCTTCATTAAAAAGATTATCACTTGTACATTCGCAGCGCCTTCAATTTGAACGCTATGCGGCTGATGAGTTTAATGCTTGTGTGTGAACTAGCGGTCTGCAAACTGTTACGTCTGGTACGTCTACTGACTATTGTCATGCTGGAAACTTGTAGAAGTCAGTCAGAAATGTGCAGTAGCCAATACTTTCAATGCTTCACGGTCTGTGAAACATGATAAGGAGACGTGAACGTCAACGTCATAGGCCGCCAATCGCGTTGGCTGAACTTAGTCACAAGATCGCCTCTGATCGCCATTGGAAGACTCATACCAGTATGCCTCGTCGAGTGAATGAATGTTTAGCAAATCGTGGCGGTATTACGCACTGCTAATCCAAAAACGTTAACTTTCAAAATTCCCATCTTACCCCTATAGTACTTCAAGATCGTTGGCGGTCATAACATCTACTGTCATACTCCACTTCCGGTTGTAATGTGTTCCGAATTCATTCATTATTACCACATAACCATTATATTAGTAGAAAATAATATCTCTTACAATTTTTTAATTTTAAAGTTTTTTCCGATTATCTCCTGTTTTCCGAAGACTATATAATGATATTAAAAAAGATTATATGAAGATATGTGAGACAGACTGTGAAATCAATACTTACAAAAGCTGATTCAAGAAAATCGTCTCTTTGTATCGATGTAAAAGAACAGCTCACACACATCTGTTACGGGCGAGTCATTTCGGATTTGTCTGTGGCCCGCTGTGAAACACAGAAGTTGGAATATATTTGAAATGAATAGATGTCACAGGTGCGGGCTGGTTAAAATCTTAAAGCATGCGTGTACGTAGCTGTTTCCGATTTCGTTTCTGAATATATCAATCATGAAAGAAATATTCATTTTGGTAATTGTATGTTAACTGGTATCAAAATAGCCCAACATATTTTGCACCATTGTTGTACATGAACGTGTCATTGTTTTAATTCGTGGAATTCATTGGGTGGGGCTGCCTCGTGATTTTCTCGTCAAGCCGAATATTTGGGTTGGATTCGCCACATAGGAACAACGTGTGAAACGCCTTTCTGATGTCCCGCTCTGTGATAATGCTTGAATAGTGCTTTAAAAAAAACCTAAAACCATCTTCACTCACTAGTTAGGTAGGCAGATTGTTAAATTTAAATATACATCACACGGAACGGATAGTCAGGCAACAGTCTATCAATTGACGTGTGAGTACTTTCTGAAACGTCCATATCCTTGATGATTTTTTGTGTGAAAGCAACTTTGCAAATTACATATAATGATATAGTTCGAATTTGGATATCGTGACGGTCGGGGCAGTGTGTCTTCTCTGTATAAGCATATCCTTGATATCAGTAATGTGTGTTAATGAACAAAATCATAACAGAAAAAATCGCCGCACGCATACACCAGTTTCATTCAGGTTAAAAGTGGAAACGGGAGGCCCAGTCGTCTGGTGCAGAGTTGCGTCCCTTGGACACACAAGAAGCCTATGATTGTCGGTTCGAATCCCTGTTAGCCCTGATTATGTTTTCTAGGTTTGTCAATACCCGTGCTTCTGGGTTTCACCGAAGTGGTAAACGTCTGAGACCTGCATCATTTCGGATTTCCTCCCACTTTAAGCTTGCACGCCGTGATATAACTGGAATACTGTTAAAAGCGGCGTTAAACCCAACTCACTCACTCACTTTCCATATGTGTTTGTATCTATCGGAGTAGCCCATTCGTCTAAGGCGCCGCAATTCTCTGAGCAGAGTTGCGTCCCTTGGGCACGCCAGAAACCTATGATCGTGGGTTTGAATCCTAAACCATTATGCTGTCATGTCGTGTTATAACTGCAATACTGTTCAAAGCGGCGTAAAACCCAATTCTCACACTGAAGTTAATATCATTTACAACAAAAGAAGTCCGCGAGCATGAAGTTTGAGATCTGTCTGTGCTAGCACTAGTATGAGGGGTGTAGGAGTTGCATGGTCGTCTAGTTCTTAGGCACCACAATTTGCTGTTCAGAAAAACTGTAGTCGTTGGTTCGTATCTCTGTTCGGCATGAACATCACTCTAGAGTTTACTCCAGAATACTTTCTTGTTTTCCTACAGAAACAAATGTCAAACGTTAGGGGACGAGCTTTAATCTAATTAGCAACCCCCTTACAACTTATAATGGCCACAGGGTTGTGACAGTGACACCATGCGCCTTTTTGATTGACAAGAATGACAGAACATTTCTTTTCCCTGACGAATAGAATTCAATTTGTCTCCCCTTAGGCAATCAACATGTCTTTGAGGTGAAGTGAAATGGGGTTTAACGTCTCAGTCAGGCTTGTTCCACTTAGAATAACGACCCAGTCAACATGAGCATCCTTATGTGTTTGATCCTGTGTGTTGTATTCAAATTCTAATCTTCAAACATACGTGATAATTCATTTCAAGTAAATTTTCCCATCCATTTCTGCAATAGCCAAAGTATGAAATATATCATGATTATAGATAAAGAAATCACTTGAATAATTTGTCATAAGGGAAAAGTAAAATAAATCAATAATAATCACAAATAAATCACATTTAAATAAACACATGAATGTTTGATGCTCTAAAACAAGATTGTTTTTTTCAAATTCTATTTGTGATTAATGGGACAAATTGATTTTTAATATCGCTATGTACATGTGTAATCACATGGCATGGGAGTATTTGAGATATTTAATTAGAAATTCGTTAGAAACATAAACAATACATTCTGTAATCATCAGACAATACAGTGTGAAAAGAAAATAGTATGAATAATCTTTTACACATCACAACGAAATCACACACGTTGAACATGTTTGAAAAAATGCGACACTCAGTCTCGTTAGATACCATTATTTCTTTGTTTGTTTGACGGCGAACTCAACAATACTTCAGGTAAATGACGGCGGTCTGTAAATAATCGAGTCTGGACAAGAAAATCTGATGATTGACATCATGAGCATTGAGCAATAAGGACGTCGACACGATGACATGCATCAACTAAGTCAGCGAGCCTGACCACGCGATCCCGTATGTCGCCTTTTACGACTAACAAGCTTGAGATGCTGAAGATCAGTTCGAACTCGGATCTCCACGCGTACAAAACAAAGTAAACTCGTCAATTGTTAAATGTTCGGTCCCTAAGCTATTCCTAATTAATTAGACTAATTAACGACGACTAACGAATGATACTTGCTGATATGCTCGCTTCAGAAAATCCAATCTCAAAATTTTCCAACCCATTCTTTCTTGGGTATCCATTTCAAGGACAAAAAGAAACAATTTGTAATTTGTAATTTGCATGAAATTTGTCAAGATATCGGTTTTAAAAGTTACCTGGCGTTTTCAGTTATGGATGAATATGTATTGCCTGTCTGCCGCAGATGTTATTTGTCATGGAGTCATCGTGACAATACATTGACTTCATTTTATGTGCGTTGTCATTTCCATATCTTTTGGGCGTACGTGTCCCAGTGCTGGCGACTAACTATTTCTTCGGACAATGAACATGAATTGTTTTCTCTAAAGCGTGCAGTGTATTGATTAAACATAGCTGACGGTGTACTTTGACGTTGTTTTGAGTGAATACGGATTTATTTTGAATAAACTGAGTAATGACAGTTGTCACATTGTGAAAATGTCTATATGTTGTACGAGCCTTTCTATTGGCCGAATCTCTTGATCATTTAATTGTAGTCTGATGTAACATACTACCAATAACAAATATAGGAACTAATGATTTGAATGAAGCATTGCTGGGTATTTGCAATACCGTGGCGTTGCATCTGAATGCAACATCTGATCTAATCTAATTTCACACCATGCATAAGCAGCACGCGATGCACGTGCACACAGAAGTGTGTGTGCCTGAAGTGGAACTTACGATCACATGCAGTTGACCTGAGCACACGCTTAAACAGTGCCTTCGAGACGTTATCTCAGTGAACAGACAACATTGCGAATTGAGGGTGGGTGTCAGTATCCCCAGTTTCTCTGCGCAATAGATTCAAATATGCTCCTGTTGTCAATGTATAGAGAATTCAGTACAATAACAGGAAGGCGAATTTCAACATCTACCGTTACTACCGGCTCTATGCAGTCCGCCTGAAATCAAAGTATACTGAGAAGGGTGTAGTCCTAAACAGCGCCCTCTTTCGTCACAGAAGCCACACCATACCTCCCGGAGAGCGGAAGGTCCGGGGTTCGATCAACGGTCGCGTCATACTAAAAGACGTTAAAAGATGGTACTTGTTGTTACCCTGTCTGACGCTCGTCATTAAGGGGCTACAACAAGTACTAGTCGGCTCGGAGTCAGTATACTGTGTCTGAGTGGGGTATTCATGTTAAACTGCGGCATGATATCTCAGAGAGCTAGCACTATAAATCGGCATCAATCCGGACTAGTACAAGCAGCCACACACACACACACACACACTCTCTCACACACACACACACACACACACACACACACACACACACACACACACACACACACACACACACACACACACACACACACACACACACACACACACACACACACACACACACACACACACACACATTTTCTATAAGTTTGTTGCTTAACAGGTCTTTGAAGCAAGACCGCCTCCGTGGTCCAGTGGTAGAGCGCCCGCCCAGAGATGTTAAAGAGGGAACTTGTTATTACCATGTATCAAGGGGCTGGAACAAGGACTGGTCGGCTCGGAGTGTGTATACTGTGTCTGGGTGGGGTATTCATTTTCAACTGCGGCTTGGTATTTTAGTGAGCTAGCACCAATAATCGGCATCAGTAGTACAAGCAGCCACACACACACGTGCATGCACGTCGCTATATAAGTGCAATATTCTTGGACGCGACGTTAAACACCATTCACCTCAACTCACCGTATCTGATAGAATTGTTATTGTTGTGAAGTTTATGACATTTATACATTCAACCTATATGTTGTGTCCCTGAAAAAGGGAGTGACAATATGATGTTCTATTATATTTTTTAGATGTTATTGATGATCAGATAATGATAAGATGCATAGAAGCATGACATTTCGAATCGAACTGTGGAAAAAAAACATGTTTTTATTGTCAATAAACTATCAATATTATTATTTAGATGCTATGCCCATCAGTCAAATGTTTATAAAATGTGCACTCAATCAATGAGACAGAATAAATACTACATGAAAAGCGTAAAAAAAACTAATAATGAATAAATCAATGTAACAAATGTAACAAAGTGCACACAGGTATTTTAATCGATAATTAATTTTTGATGTACTTTCTTTTGACATGGATTGTCATATTTCTTTTTCTCATAATATTCCATCACCACATCTATTCCGGTAAATCTTCTTAGGAATATCTTGATTTGAACAACACAGTCTCAAACACCATGAACCGGATATATTATTTAAGACAATCTATATATTTTTCTAACACACACACACAGAGCTGATGTTAGCCCCAGATAGATTTCAAGTTGACTTTGAAATGGCTGCCATTTCCTTAAGCAGATGTCAAAAGCTGCTTCTTTCATCTTATTCAGGCAGTTTGTCGTTAAACCCAAGAACAAACAAGGGCTTCCACAGCCGATTGTACTCTACACGACCGAAATGAATATCACAGACACACAACTTGATATAACGATCATAGTACTTGTTACTATACATAAATCAAGATGTTTGTACACCACAAGATGTGATGAATGTACAAATATTACACTGTTATCTTTGCACATTAATCCATTGGCTTTGTTATTGTATAATCATTAAACTTTGTGTAGTGTAAACATCTTGATTTAAACATTGCCATCAATACAATAGTGCCATGTATTGATATATACGTGTAGATACATTGCAGTGCATACCATGATGAGAAATCCGCGCCAAGGACGGTTGTCACGAGAAAGAAAATGTTTATTTCACATTACATCCTTCGTCAGCAAGATATCAAATGTATGTGCATTGTACATTGTTTCAGAAAGCTAAACCCTACTTTCATGTCGGATTCGCGCTATCACAGAACAATTTAAGTTATTTTTTATGCAAAAAGGGACAAAACTGTCATGACGAACTGTTCCTGTTGCTTGACATATTCGCTATTAAAAACACATTTGTGTTAATAAGTCTATTTCAATTTGATATCACTTCTTTGTCAACAGTCTGAAGCATAGTTATTTTTTTCAAGAATATCAGGGACAGTGTATTTCTTTTCGATAAAATCCCAGCACGAACCCAACCACACCTCCCCGAATATGGAATGGTCAATCCCTTAGCTAGACTCCGATATGAACTTTAGTGTTAGAAATGCAATTTCGACAATAAGGGAGTTATTTGTACATTATGAAGTTGCCAAGAAATAGAAAAAAAATAGTTTGATTTTCTTTCTGTCTGTCCATTATAAAAGGATTTGAAAGTTAATCCCACTTAAGTTTCATAAATGTCCAGTGATTCATAAGTGTACAATGCTGTTATCGTTATTAATGAATATAAGGCAGGGTGGGACAACGTAAATAAATAAAAGCGACAAAACCCTTTCCATATTTACAAGAAATCTTAATTGTACGATTCGGACTAAATCATGAGCATATGTTTATAAATCAGCATCAAATAGTGATTATACCAGGAGTTCGCGTGGGCGAATCCTGCTCGTAACAAGAACATACAAAGGCAATTAAAAACACACTGAAAAAACACGGGAACACATGCTGCAAGTCAAAATAGGGAATTGCATCGGACGTAAGTTTCTTTTGTCACCGATGCGTCAGATTTGGAAATGTCCTCCACTTGTCAACCATAAAACCTTTTGAAAGCGTCCTCAGGCCTTGATTGTTGTTACCTTGAGCAAACAACTTCTGAGCAAGAGTGGTATGACGCTCTTTAAAATCTTGGTTGAAAAAGCATGTTTGATTGTACCCCGAACGTTGTGAAATGTAGACACGTAGGGCTGGAGCTGCAGGAATAACCTCACATCATCGGAAAACAATTCAATTTATGTGCCTATATGTATTCATGACCATTTGCCCACACATGATTGTTCAAGGTCATAAACAGGACGTACAATAAAACATGGCATTACGGTCTCGGGATTACTGTGAGGACAGTGTTGTTTGGGGTTATTTCGTTACCATCATTGTTTGCACAATCGACTCATCGAAGATGAATTTAGCTTTGCAAGTCTGACTGATGCAGGATGCAGGATGCAGGATGCAAGATGCAGGATGCAAGATACAGGATGCAGGATGCAGGATGCAGGATGCAGAGACGTGTATAACATTTCCAGAGCCGGGATGAACATGATGTGTTTAGAAAGGAGCAATTACATAATTTTGGTTGGAGAAATTCTAAAACAGATACACATGTACATACATACGTACAGATACTAACTACTAATCCATATTCATTTCTGAATCTAACACCTGAAACACCTTCTCAATTAAATGGATGTATACATGTACAATGGGAATATTGCTACGGCACAAAGTTACATGTAAGAAGGGAACAGTTCCAGTCTTTAGATAGGTGTCATAATTTAATGGTTTAAGTGTCGGCAAGAAAGCACTCATGCAGTACTTACCAAATATCCTCTGAAAACAAAATTCCTTGTGTTATATGCGAAAGTGTATACTGACGTGTTTGCATCAGAAGTAAATAATGTTCATCCCCAGTGAAGATCTGGGTTAAATGCTTGTCACAAGAAGCGACTGAAGGAATCGGGTGGTCCGGCAGGCTTCATATAGCTGGTAGCCTTATAAATGTTGCGTTAAACAACAAACAAACAAAATAATGTTCGCCACGTTTTAATATGTGTGGTGCAATATAAAAAAAATCATCTCTATATAAACAGCGTATATGTCAGTTGTCAAATCCAAAGCCAAATCCGACCAGACGGTAATCCTCTCATTGCGGACTTCGGGACTTCGTACTAATATGACTTGACGGGAATCAGTCCGAACTTGATGGACAGACTGCTTCCTGCAAGTCAAGGTAACCACAGAAGCTATTTTGTAATGAATCCCTTAGCTGTCTAAGGAATTATTGACAGATCTTTGGCTTTGATGCAATGCAATCAGTGACCGGCTACTATCCAGGTTCCCTGCAAATAGGGCCAAGATCTGGATGCCCATATGCAAAGTAGAGAGACAGATCAAAGGATGAAGACGGTGTTCTGTAAGCTTGTATTTGAAGATTTCGTTTGTTAGATTACTCCTCACGGGAAGATGAACCCTCGTCACTATCTTAATCGCTTTGATAGAAACCCCTGCTTTGAATCGAGACCATGGAGTGTCTGTACCATGCATGAAGTTGGGGATGGAAAAGTGGGCGCTCTCATGCTGCAGTGAAAAATCTTCAACGATAACACATTATCTGGGTTGCCATAGCCGAATTAGCGTGACATAATCATCGTTGACGTGTGGGCCTAGTTCGATAAGCACTTACTAACTACTGAACTCTTATTTGCCCAGACATCCTCCGTGGCCAAGTGGTAGAGCGTCCGCCCGGAGAGCGGAAGATCCGGGGTTCGATCCCCGGCCGCGTCATACCAAAAGACGTTAAAAGATGGTACTTGTTGTTACCCTGTCTGGCGCTTGGCATTAAGGGGCTAAAACAAGGACTGGTCATCTCGGAGTGAGTATACTGTGTCTGAGTGGGGTATTCATGTTAAACTGCGGCATGGTATCACAGTGAGCTAGCACTATAAATCGGCATCAGTCCGGACTAGTACAAGCAGCTACACACTAACTACTGAAGTCTTATTTGTGAAATGTCATGTTTATATATGACTTATTGTCTAATAACTCGTCTTTTCCCCGGTAAAGCACGCACATGTACCTACTGTCAGAAGATTCACCATAGAACCCCAACAGACCGTCAACCCGAATAGCTAATAGTTTCATAAATAAGATTCAATTTAACAAATACAAATTCACACTTGTAAAATACATATACACTCAACATATGAGGTGTTCATAATATAATCTCAATAAACGCCATATATATATTCTATTCTCCAATATAAGTTCAGTATTAAGGTGTGAACCTGGGGATGGTTATGCAACCAGAAGAAATAGGATGTAGCAACCAAATTAGACACAACTATACACTACCCTTGAAGGAAAGCTGATAGGCCATCGAAGTGATTCGGTTATGTCACCACAATCAGTCACGTAGTTCCCGGGAGTATAACGCACTGTCCTGTACTAGAAATATAAGAGACCAGTGAAACTGCCTCATTTGTTTCATATGTGATATATGCATACATATTGGGTGATAGAAAACAGCCTACAAGGCGGTATGACTTCAACTTTCCAATAGTCAAATTTCCCGTTATGTCAATAATAACCCAGCGGCTCCAGCGTTTCATAACGTTTGAGGCAAGTGAATTCTCTTACTAGGGGTGAGTGAGTGTGGTTTTACGCCGCTTTTAGCAATATTCCAGCAATATCACGGCGGGGGACACCAGAAATGGGCTTCACACATTGTACCCATGTCGGGAATCGAACCCGGATCTTCGGCGTGACGAGCGAACGCTTTAACCACAAGGCTAGCCGCCCGCTCGCCCGCTCTTACTAGGAAGATTTGAAAGGTCGTAATACGACTCTTCCTCAAAAGTAGTTTGATAAGGGTTACAACATTCATGGCTTCAGCAAAGGTTTTATAGTAGACGTGTGGAGGACATTTCCAAATTGGATGCTTACACGGCGACAATTCCCTATTTCGACTTGTACCATATGTACCCCTTTTTTCAGGTGAACAATTGACTTGCCTTGAATGACAAGAACACCTTTTCGCGAACACCTGGTGCTATTTGATAGTGATTCTTAAACGCATGCTTATACCTTCATATTGGTGATACCACTGTGTACCCAACAGCCATTGCCCGTAATCTGGGAATCACCTTTGATTCAACAATGGCCATGGACACTCATATTCCACTAACCAGCAGAGCATGCTACCATAGCATCTATAACATCAGTAAAGTCCGCCATCTACTTGATACTCCAACAGTTAAATTGTTGATGAAATGTCTTGTGACATCCAAACTGGATTACTGCAATGCATTGTATGCTAATCTTCCCATGAAAGCCATATCAAAGCTACAACGCATTCAGAACTCTGCAGCTAGATGCATCTCTAAAGTTCCAAGATCCAATCATATCAGTCCTGTCCTCAAAGCACTACATTGGCTTCCAGTCTCCTTTCGTATAAACTATAAGATATGTATCATCACTCACGACTGCCTCAACAATAGCGACTATCCAGACTATCTCAAAGATCTTATATCCCTGTACTCTCCAGAGCGTGCTCGCCAATCCTCTGGTGGAACTCTACTGTATCAGCCTCTGTCTACTTCTGCTATGTCTGACCGTGCCTTCTCCTTTTGCAGTCCACAGTTATGGAACTCTTTGCCTTTGAATCTGAGAAACTCTGCTTCTAAGGAAACATTTAAGTCTCGCCTCAAAACCCACTTCTTCACTTCAGCTTTTCAATAGATCTCCTGATTGTTGGCATATGTACATAGACATTACATTTTAACTTTGTCACAGCGCCAGTGAGCAACTGTCGATGGATATTAGGCGCTTTACAAATAAATTATTATTATTATTATTATTATGATGATGATGATGATGATATAATCAGAATCCTACGGTCTCTGCTTATAGTAGACATTTCATATGGTTAAAAAGTATTTAAAATGGTTTTGTTTCTTTCATTTCTCTTTTCATATTTCCATGTCATTAACTGTGGAAAGACAATTATATAGTAAAATCGTAAATATCTGACAGAGTGTTGCCGACATCCATACAAAATTAATACCAAAATTGAATTTGTCATTTCTGCGTGGTTTTGATTTGATTTGTGATGAAAGAATAATGTATTGAAGAAATCTGGTGAAAAGAGGGAAATATCGCAAAAACGTAACAACGTTAGAGCCTGACGCCGAAACACACCAATATGACATGCACGTGCAGCATCACTTGTTAGGCTATATAAACGTTGGGTTTTCATTTGCATGCCATCACAACCTTACAGCAAAATCATGCTATGTCTGACGTGAGCTCAACGTAACAACGCCATCGGCCGACTACAAAGGAGAAATAATCTTTGGCCGTAACCAGGTTTTTCCAAGTAGCACTAAGCTACATGTGGAACCAGATCGACCAAGTATCACAACTAGATCAGGGCAGATTCATACGGCGACGTCACTTACGTGAAGAACCCCCACGGCCACCTCTACAAACTACGGCACTACCAGAAATGCGTAGGATATCAACCCAGACAGTCAGGAACCCTTTACGCGCTGAAGGTATTCGCATTAGACGACCAGTTCGAGGTGTCATTTTAACGGAGCTGCTTCGTCGGCTACGACGTCAATGGTGTCAAGGTCACAGAGCATCGCCGTGCGGATGGTTGTGTTTACAGGCGTCGCGGGGAACATTGTGCACGAAGCTGCATACAGGAAGTGAACAGATTTGGTGGTGGTGGTAGTGTGATGATGTGGGCTTGTGCAAGTTCTCGTCAACCACACTTGTTTCCCATTATCCATCAAGCGAGCGCCATTCTCCAACAAGTGAGTGAGTGAGTGAGTTGGGTTTAACGCCGCTTTTAACAGTATTCCATTTATATCACGGCGTGTCAGCTTAATTTGGGAGGAAAGCCCGAAGTTATGCAGGTCTCCGACGTTTACCACTTCGGTGAAACCCACGAGCACGGGTATGGTGCTGACAAACCTACAAAAATAATCGCGGCGAACCGGGATTCGAACCCACAATCATAGGTTTCTGGCGTGCCCAAGGTACGCAACTCTGCACAGCGAATCGCGGCGCCTTAGACGACTGGGCCACCCGTGCCCCCTTCTCCAACATGACAACGCCCGACTTCACACGCCCTTTCCCGGGCATCACAACATCCAGGTCCTGCCATGGCGCCCCAGGTCACCATATGTAACCCAAATAGAACATTTAGGGGAAGCACTAGGTCAACGACTGCGAGCAAGTCAGCAACAACCACAGAACCGACAGTTAGCACAACCAATGCAGGCGAACATTCCAAAGGCAACAACTCGATCTGATTGCTTCCATGGAACGACGATGCAAGTCAGTTTGGGACTCTAATGGAAGTCATACAAGATATTGAGAACAGATAACCTTTAATGTGCCAATTTTAAACAATCGATTACCATCTATTGATTATTTATATGATATATAAAATATACATCTAAAATCACTTTTGCGTTTCGTTTTTGGTAGAGTACATTCATTTATCTGAAGCAAATTACATTATACACCTGTAATTTTTAACATTGAATCACGATTAAACATCCTACGTGGAATGCGTACGTGATAACCGGACGATAATAACTCTTGCTACACAATAATGCTCTTTCGAATTCAAAGGTCAAAGGGGTTATTATCTTTCATTGTATCTATCAGATATATATTGTTGTTATATGGCTACGGTTATGGTTTATATTAAACCTTTCACTCGCTTTTACAACAGATACGAAAACAATAAAAAACCAACATTGATGAAAATCTGCAAATGGATTCCGCTATGACAATAATGTGAAACGCTCTCGGGTAAACAACATGTGTATTTCATATAGTTTTCTGTTTTGTATCGAATTGCAGAAACAATTTGATCACATGATAAATATTATCCAATACACCAGATTGGATGCATAATTATTAGTCTCTCAAACGGCACGGGCATGAATGCATATTAATAATGGGAATGGTAACACGTTGACCAAATGTTTTGCAAACAATTGGCACTGATGTAAAGGATATGATCTCTAATTTGATCAACTCGACAGGTATCGAAAATGTTCAAGGCTTAAAAAAATCGTGCCTCGATATCACCATCACCATTAAGCCTTGTCGATTCTATCTGATTTAACATGCAAGACAGAGTCCTTGGTGGAAGGAATTCCCGATGGATCAAATCCCATTAAGACCAGAATCTAATTCAACCAAAGCTTAAATATTTAGAACGTGGAGGCAATTCTTGGTGTTGGCGAGCTGGTGTACACACACCTTAGGTAGTATCATTGCTCAGCCGTCTCTGTAATTTTAACGTTTTTACAAGATGACTAAACTAGTAGTGATAATTTGTTTTTGTTTTGTTTTCGTGTTTACACTGTATGAACATAAATAACATTCAATCAATTCTCGTTTGGTGGCTTATTAGAATTCTGCTTATCCCATATACATGTACAGTAAAGTACGTTTATAACGAACACGCTTATGACGAACTGACGGATATAACGAACTGATTTTTATGTCCCAACTATTTGCTATAGTTATATATAGTTATGCTGTATATATGCTTATAACGAACTACGGTTATAACAAACTAAAGTTAGTGGTCCCTTTGAGTTCGTTATAACCGTAGTTTACTGTACGTGATTTATAAAATAATCCTTATCGCTTCGATACAGTTCTGGGCCCACTTGCACACAGCGATCTTAGCGTTAAGATGATTCTAGCTCCCATACTTTAACATAGGCTTATGATAGTCTTAGCGCTAAGATCGCTTTGTGCAAGCGGGCCCTGTAGAGGCTCAAAAGTGCTGCCTAATAATTGCGCAGGCTGCAACATGATCAACAATGTATTCACCGTGATATAGACACACTGTTGTGCATACAATGTACAATAATACACAATCAGTGTCGAAGACGGTTGACCCGCATTTTAGAAGAAAATGTGCCAGTCGATGCTTTTATCATGAATTAATGAATAAAGGATAAGACGGGACAACTGACATCAAGAAGGAATCGAGCTACATGATCATGACTTCATATCATTGGAAAACTCTGGAAGAGATCTAATTTATATTCCATTATGTATTCAAGGCCATTCAACTACACATAACACACATGCATTTTCTATAAGTTTGTTGCTCAACAGGTCTTTCAAGCAAGACCGTCTCCGTGGTCTAGTGGTAGAGCGCCCGCCCGAAGAGCCGAAGGTCCGGGGTTCGAGCCCCGGCCGCGTCAAAAGATGTTAGAAGAGGGTACTTGTTGTTTCATGTATTAAGGGGCTAAAACAAAGACTGGTCGGCTCGGAGTGTGTATACTTCGTCTGAGTGGGGTATTCATGTTCAACTGCGGCATGGTATTTCAGTGAGCTAGCACTATAAATCGGCATCAGTCCGGACTAGTACAAGCAGCCACACACACACGTGCATGCACGTCGGTATATAAGTGCAATAATCTTGGACGCGATTTTAAACCCCATTTCACCTCACCTCACCTCACCTCACCTCACCTTTCAAGCCATGTGAGAGTATGGAATGAGTTGTTGTCATACTCTCTTATGTCCGTCGTCAGAAGACAGTGGGAATTTCTCTCACTGCTAGTTCACTGCTAAATGGAATGATTTATCACAGAGTCTAATGTTTTAGCACAAATGGAGATTTTTAATACAGAATGACTACTGATGGATATTTCTGATATGATGGATAATGTGACACTTGAAAAAAGAAAAGTTGTCAGATTTTTCTGTCCATTTGTGACCAAATGACAATGAATGTATTTTGGGAAAAATATAAGTTCAGTTCATCTTACCCAGAGCGTTCTAATGATATGATGTTTCTTCATCTGACAAGATTCCCTGTCTTCAAGAGCGGACTGCTGACGCCCTTCCTTCTATTCCCTTTAACCATTCAGCTCTTTTTGTACATTATGCTGTGTTACAAAATAACTATACACAGCTAAAACTCTGTAGCCCTATATATGTACCACGAGTGTATGGCTAGACTGTCTCCCAGGCCCAAAAGGATAATAAAACGAATCCCAAACCATGCCTTGAATGATTTGTCTAGATTTTCTCAGCTCATTGAAATCACCCATTTTTCTCGTTTACTTTTGGGTTATATTTTGGATTTTGTAGATATATATTTTTGAATAACATAACTTTTTTTCTGGGACTAAATCTTAGTCTAGCACATGACCTACAGTTCCTGACATAAACAACAAATATACTGCTCTCAAGTGTTTTATCTAAGGCTGGCCAGAAGTTGTTTGGAAGAGTGTCTATTTTTCTTTGTTTCTGTCAGTTCCAAGGGAATAATTGAATAATTAATGATTTTGCGTGCCAAAAGGAGTATCACACTAAATGCAACACGTTATCCTAGGGCTACGTCAGTAGTGTTAACGATTACTATAGTTCCAGTGTCCACGCCAATCGTCCCTTCACACGGAGCCAATCAAAGGGCGACCATTTGCAGAGACGTTCTTCCACAGCGAGCTGTAGTCCCATAACTGATCAGTGTTGTTTGTGTAATACCACCAATCCAATATCCTTGGTGAAGATGAGAATTGTGAAGAATATGGGCTTGAAGCCCTTCCAGAACCTGTAACACACACGCACCCGGCTGCTTGGTTAGCGGCAATATGCTTAGGTCAGTGCCCTAGCATGCGTGGCATCTCGTTTCAAATACAAGAAAGGATGGATAAAGTAAAAATCAGTCAATCAAATTAAACTGTTTGTGTTTGTCGTTTATGTGTTGTTTAGTATGGTTACGACATATGTGGTATTTGTTTATTAATTGTATTGACATAATGATGCGTATTGTCATAGAGATGTATGCTCATAAGACTGTACTCGTTTGAAAAATTAATCAAAGCAAAACTCTGCTTAGCTTTTTCTGCTAATTGTTCTGCTATTTTTCAATACGTCCATCCAATGCCTATGATGGCTGAAAATATTGACTATATGCACGGGATAATATTCGGAACAAAAACTGTGAAATCAAAAATAATTACATTACAATCAATAAATCTGGGACCGTATCAACACAACAGAAACTGTTTCACATCCGCCATGATTGACGCAAAGTCACGCACAACGACGACAGTATGTATTTGTCTTCCAGCAAAGTATCTAAGTTACAATTGAAACCAGATTGATTCTCATTGTATCGATGGCTCATTGATGAAAATACGTATTCGACCCTTGTATCCTCCTTTGAAAATCACATACGGGTACTACATCTGATCTGTCAGTGCACGCGCCATTTTGTAAAAGGTGACCGGCAGTGACGTCATACGGGAACCTTGATGTGCCTATCTGGTATTTTCTTTGATATTTGAAGGTCATGTCAATGGGTACTTATAATTAATTCTATGGAGTCGTTTACAGATTCAATATTGATCTATCATTTGATAATATTTTAAATATTTGTTTTGCACTCAGGAAATAACACAGTTAGCTAAATACGTCATGATACACCAGGATATTTCTGAAACGTTTGAAACTACAGTTTGTGAAATTGATACTATTAGAAATTGAAAACCGTCGATAACATCGTTTTCTATGTTACATTTTGTTTCTGTGAATGTAAAAAATCCTGTAGCATAAACGCGTTGACGCGGTGGACGTATTTCCGTTCTACAATTTCTGGTAAACATGACATTTTAAAATATATTTGATCAAAACTTAGGTTATACATTATATTTTAATGATTGTATGTTTGTTAAAAGTAAATATTAGATTCCCAAGTTTGTAATAATTGTTGTTTTATAATTTATTGTGATCATTTGACTGAAACCTTGTGCGTGTTCCATAGTCTGTCCGTGATGTGATTGGTAGAATGCACAAACTGAAAAATAGGAAACAGAATTGGAACAAACATATTCTGTCCCAGCCATCTGTCATCCACAGTCTGGCTGCCCTACATAAAACGTTTGTAGTTGTTCCCACTGAGAAGACCTCAGATAGCACAACTATAAATATATGAAAGCCTTACTACACTAATTCTAAAAGTGACAAATCCAATAATGCAACAAAAAGGACCAGTATGTCAGCTGAAATTTGCCCCAAACCATAAATCGGTAGTATCAACGTTTGGTTTGACCATCAAACCCGAAGACATGTCTATTGCTCTGTTGTACTGGATTACAAACCCCCATAACTCTCCGTACAAAGAGAAACATATTGCTGGGTCAAGTAAATGTACCACAAAATACCTGTCTCAAAGATTACCTTAAGGTTCAAACAGTCAAACCATGTGGAGTCTGAAAAAGTTAAAGGAGTTGCTTGATTATTTGAAACCATGTTCAGTTCTGTCAACACTTTTCGACTGTGTACACTACAACACTTTAAATTACTACTTGATCCATGGAGAATTTGACTCCAAACGTGGTGACCATAGCTAATATAGTTAAGATATATGAAAGCTGGATGTCCTCTTTAATAAGGTCAATGTGAAATTTGGGGATAGGACACTGAGGCAAGAAGCAGTCATCTCCATGGGCACCAAGCATGCCCTCTCCTCCATGATCTGTTTCTTTATACACAAAATTAAATCGGAATCTTTCGTCGGATTAGCAAAATAAAAAACGGGAATTTGCTCAAGAATTTTAACTTAAGCTGCAGGAATATCGATGATTTGATCTCGTTCAATAATGGTCAAATAGTTAATTCCATTTCACTGGGCTAGAAATAAGACACACCAGGGAGCTTTCAAAAAGTTTTGTAGGAGACGAGGAAGACATTTCCAAAATTGAGGCATTAGTGTACTTCCCTATTTTAACTCGTATCTTATGTTCCCGTGAATAATTTCCATCCCTTTGCATGTGTTTGTGACGGGTGCTCACGCTGGATCAGGATACACACACCTTTTCACGAACGCCTGGCATCATTAATTATAATATTATTTGATAGCGTTTCATAAACACATGCTTATGATATCGTCGGAACCGTCCACGTTTCATCTTCATTGTACAGGATAGTAAATATATTTACTTTATTATTTTCTTGTAAAGAAATATAAATATATATATAAAACATCAACGCCTGAGAATATTCAATCTCGATAATCTGACGAAACAGAATAGTAGTGAAAATGATATAAATGGATCTCTGAAAATCAGAAACAAAAAGAAGCCATGACATCTATCTAATCTATTAATCGAATCGTATACGATTCATCCTAGTATCATTAGAAATAGCGTTTTCGCATTTTAATTTAAAAAAGAAATTACTTAATTAGGCAAACTCAAGTTTACCAGTCACTGTCTGATTAAATAAATATACATACATCTAGGCATCTAGAAGCTGGAGTACTAAGTAAGGATAAGAATTTATGGATGAACAACTTCTTTATTACAATGAAGAGCGACGTTTCGGTGTAGGTTCTAACACCGTTATCAAGCAAGTGATCATCCATAAATTATTATCCTTACTCATACATGTACATACATGTCCGATTTGAAAAAGAGTATTCCTTATGATTTGTGATACAGCCTAAAAGTATAAACTGTCTGTATCAATATTTATGTGGGATCAGTTTGTAATTCTTGTAACTCGTGAAAACTAACAAATATACGAAATATATCGTCGTGATCCGTAGCAATTGATAGTTAAAACAAACCTTCAGTTTAGCATGACGGATTTACCTCAATTTCATTGTAGTTGTACCTCGCCCGCATATATTGATTCATAATTCATATGTTGCAAACTATTTGATATCGTAATACGTATTCATAAGATCCAATTGTACATGTACCATTGCGATATTAACCAATGTTTCGTTCGCTCACAATTTACATTGATCCGTCAAATCAGTGCACTCGATATTGATGTAGGGTTGAAAGTCATGAAATTTCCTGGTTTTTACGCAAAAAGAATTCTTTGATAATATTTATCACTGTTTGCCTCTTAACTGTTTGCCACTGTTTGCCTCTTGCCAGTCTTATGTTTCCATAATGTAATAGAATATTCAATATTCCACATTTATGGATAATTGCGTAGACGCGTGAGCATAATTCTCGCAGAAGGTTAATTTTTTTATAACTTGGGCGTCAGAAACAAACTCGGCAGCAAGAGGGTTAATACATCACGGGCACAACACATTTGTTAATATGAATAATTTATAGCCCCAAAAGAATCTACGCCATTCAATAAATATAAATGTTGCAGATTAAGAATACCAAGTCAGCTGTCTCGGGAAAATGACAACATAAATCGTCGTCAAAATCTTTTCGTTTCGATGAGCTACCAGTACCTGACTATCTAGGGGATTAGCTTAAGTTAAAGAGAATGAAAAAGATAAAAAGCAAAAATATAAATAAAACTCAAATAGACACATTCAATGGACGCCGAGTGTTCACACACTTGCTACAAACCATGTCCAGAATGGTACAAACACTAACCAAATCCCAAAGGGCTTCCAGGACTCCGACCAGTCCTTTATCAACGTAATGACAAACGCCATGTTGGGTAACAACAAGAAGCAACTTGTAACGTCTTTTTGTATGAAGCGACCGGGGATCGAAACACCGAACTTCCGTTCTCCATGCGGACGCTCTGTCCACTTGACCCAGGAGGCGGTGTTTGACGTCTTGAACTGTGGTTGAAGTCCTATTGTCTTGTTATAAATAATGTGACATTGTGACTAACCAAGATTATCACTGACACGAGTACCGATGCTGACCCGTTTGGTTTCATGAACACCTGTTTTGATAATTGTAATTTAAATTAGCGACAACTGCATGTTTACAATGTTGGTTTCCGTGGTTTTGATGCTTCCTTTTGTTTGGGCTCAATTAGAATCAATTGACAAATCAGCCTAGAGAATTGTTAAATTGCACATGTGCAAATATTGGGGAGTTAGGGAGTATTTGAATTGTATGGAGGGGGGGGGGGGGGGGATTTGTTTAGAACAATCTATTTTTTCACAGCTGTATCCAACAAACTATATATTTACTGAGCACCACCCAACAATCTATACATTATAACAATTAAAACAGTTTGACGTTTTATTTCAAATAAATCACTTTTTGCAACACTCCCAACAAACTATTCATTTTGGGCATATGTCTGAACAAACTGTCCATACAGAAAAAATTTAACCTCCACACTTAAACACATAAATCAACGACTGTCAATGTCTTTTAAAAGTCAGTGTCACAAAGGCATATCTGATTAGTATCCCTAACATGTTAAATGTTCTGAAATTGAGGCGACACACGAATGCCACGGCCACAAATGAATAGCTGAAAAACATATGTCCAGTAATCAATCAATCGTAGAGTTCTATTGTGAACATTTCGCAAAGACAAAGTTATTCTGATGGTCAATCGTTAAAAGCTTCCAGTCACTATAAGATTCGGGGTTAGAATTGGTCGTCAGCTGCCCATGCTTGTCGCTTGAAGCGTCTGACGGGATCGGGTGGCCAGGCTCAATCACTGGATTGTGTGGTCCAGATTCGATTATTTACAGACCGTCGTCATACACTTGGAATATTGCTGAGTGTTCAGTGTCAGTCAAGGTGTGATAGGAGGACTGAAAATGGTTAATTATTTATTACAATGATGGCTTTCTGACTGAAGGTTTGTTAAAATAGAGGCACGTTATTGATATAACAATTTACATGGTGGCTCTCCAGACAAGTGACGGACAGATAGGGGCCATTAGCTTATTAGGGCTCAGTCACAAATTCAGGATTTTTACTGCCGTCCTTGATAGGACCATTCCCGATTAAAATTGGTCAAAAGTCAAGCCGAATCAAGAGAAGGATTAGTAAAGATGAGAATCGTTAATTTAAGAAGCTTTCCGAGAATAATTTGCGAAAGCCAGTATGTATTTATATAAACCATTATGCAGAGGGGAATGTCCAAGTAACTCTTCATTCCTTAAAAAATGGAGCCGAGGCCCATTATTTTTAAGGAATTGAGAGTTACGAGGACATTCCCCTTCTTAAAACACATCTCTACTTTGACACTTTGACAAAACATTCTAAAAAGCTATAAAACATGCAGAGTAAAGATCAGCTCGCGACGGAGCATGTGCGGTGAACACAATCAACTTTCCATTCCCTAAAAATAATGGAGCGCTCAAACAATAGAATGACGTCACAGATGTGTTTTAATCGTGTCGTATGTACAGCCAGGAGGGCACAGAACTGGTCTCCAGGATCCTATGATGATCGTAAAAAGAGTGACCAACTGGGTGGCAAGGTCAGGCTCAGTAACTTGCGAGTAATCGAACACCGACGGCGTGAAATATCAATCACTGGATTGTCTGGACCAGACACGGTCAATTACAGACAGCGGTCATACAGCTGGAATATAGCTTTAAACAAACAAACAAACAAACAAACAAACGACCTGTGTCTACTCATGTCCAAAAATGGCAATGTTGAGGTGTCAATGGTTACTTATGTCCCTGACCCGTGAACATCCGGGGAAGAATAGGTCTTCAGCAACCCATGCTTGCTGTAAGAGGCGACAAACGGGATCGGGTGATCAGACTCGCTGACTTTTTGTTGATGCTTGTTATCGCATCCCAATTGCGTGGATCCGTGCTCATGAAGTCAATAACATGATTGCGCGGTCGAGACTCGAGTTTTTTACAGACCACACTCATATAGCTGGAATATTGCTGAGTGCGGCGTTCAACAACAAACCAACCAACCAACTGTCCCACCGTCTATACGATCCCTGGTCATCGCATACCTGTACGACGGGGTAGCCTAGTGGTTAAATCTTTGTCTTGATTCGACATACAATGAATGGAGACTCCGCGTCTTCTAGATAAATGATGATGATAAAACTGAACTCAACTTAGCCGAGTGCGGCGTAAAATAACAAACAATCATAAGCAGCAAAACATAATCGATAGGCATATGACATATCCCACGATCAAATATGATACGAGACCACAGACGCGTTCATTTATCTGTGATGACAGACTGCGGTAGTACTGGGTTATCGTCCTCCCTTGGGTTCGGACTTCGGGCTTCGGGCTACTGTAGCGTGCTCTATAGAAACTATCAATACGACTGAAGATGCTGCTGTGAATGTGATGTGATGGCACTCAAGCCACGTGCGTCATTTATTAGTTCTATTTTGGATTACATGTGTTCCAGTGGTTCAGTAGGGTGCTTCTGAAATAAAATCGATGAATACCATGCTAGGAGACTTCAACGTCCGTGTGCGGAGACGCTGGTTAAATTATTTAATCATTCTGCTACTTATCAACCATTTTTAAATGGTCTCTGTTAATTTGGTATACGCATGAGTAAGGCTTAATGTTTTAAAGAGGTTATCTCTTAAGTGATTCATTCAAGAAAAATGAACGTCTCATTCACATATTCAAATATTCCAATAGGAAAAGCACTGATATCCACTGTCTTTTCAGTCATTAATAAACTTGCGAATTTAGAATTTAACCTTACCAATAAACGTTAAAAAAGGATAAACAACTTCTGGTGGACATGTACACATTGGTAAGGTGTGTTTCTCAAAGAACAATGATCATTATCAGGACGTGGATTTGAAGCACAACCAACGAATGATGGAACGGCTGAGGGACGCAATGTAGTGTTATAACTGATCGTTCTGTCATGTCTGATCATTTTGCTGTTATGGTAACGGCAAATGCATCAGTACCATGTGGACAAAAATAACACAAATTTCCTTCCGCAAGTGGCAGCAAATTGATCTACAGAAGTTTAATTCTGACCTATCAGATTCTCTGGGTCCTATTGTCCATGACTGCATGGACCTAGAGGAGTGTTGTGCCATCTATGATTCCAGCATACATGCAGTCGTACAGAAGAATGCACCGTTGAAAACACGAAATGTTGTTATCCACGAGAGTGACTGAAGACCTACCTACCTCTTCAGGAACACTTAGCTTGTAGTTGGTGAATGAATGATGTTTATTCTCGTAAATCACGGCAGTGATACAGAGATGTAATTGGACACAGGAATAAGATACAATGAAGAAAACATGTCAGTGGAACATTTCCATACATGATCTTATATAACTTGCCAGTTTTAATAGAGTTGGCTTATAAGTAATGGACATCAAATGAGAGAATTTTACGGCAGAAGGATACATACAGGAGTATTGAGGCAAAAACTTGTTTCTAATTTCTGAGAGTTTGGGACATTCTAATAAAAAGTGCATTTCATCACATATAAAATTTTTACACAATGTACATTTTCTTTCCTCTCTCACAATATTATACCATCTTCCTGTTTCAATGGGTAATCTATGATTTGCTGTTCTAAAACGAGCAAGAGAGATGCGTAAGGTGATTGGTAGTTCTAGTAAATAAGGTTCTAGAGATGGTAACTCTTTAAACATGTTATAATAGTAACCTTTAGATGAATTTTCCTTTGATTCTCGCCATCTTTGCAGAAAATTATCAATGAGAACATGTTTCACATTTTGTTTCAACCATGCGGCACTAATAAAGGTTTGAGACAGCCAAATGTAATTAAAGCCTATATTTTGAAGAATGCATTTTACTTCTTTTAATAGTGGGAAATGGTAATCTGGATTTGCAATGGACATTTGAAACATAAGTTTATATACTATACTAGAAAGGCTAGTTTGTAGTAGAACCCCATCTGTGTTAGAGTTTCCTGCAGGCGCTTTTGAGCAGATTTCTTAACTGGATACCAGCGCAGAAATTATTTATTATTTTTATTATAAAAAACGTTCCCTCTCCACAGGGATAGTCATCTGACAGAACAGTCATAGCACTGACGCGCCAAACCTTAACATACAAAATTCATCTCAATAAACCGGACCTTCTGTAAGAAAGATAGATAAATCCCGGTTTCTGGGTGACGTGTCTGAACTAAACACAAGACCAATCAGCCAGCCTGGGGAGAGAGAATATGAAGCGTGCTCCACAATTCTTGGAGCTGTTGACAGGTACTGTACTGGAGTCAGGCATGAAATCCCGAAATGGTGGATTAATTTGTCCCTTACCAAATGACTGCTCCGGTTCCAAAATACCAAACAGCAAGCGTGAAATGATGCTATTAGCGGGACAAATCTGGACTGGAGGTTGATTCTGGTTTATGTTCACCCGCATTCTTCATACTTGGTCTGCTAATAGGGGCTGTGTGGTCTACTCGTCGAGGGAATTACGATTTACATGTAGATAACGAAAATCGCTTGTCAAAAATCTTAACTCACAAGCTGATTTTGTAAACCATTCGCGCTTCTAACCCCCCGAGATACGACCATCTGATAATGCGTGTAATTCACTTTCTGTTTCCCACAGCTGTATTGCCACTGATTTAAGTGAAAATCCTTTTTGCTCTATCCGTTCCTTCTTCTTTGCACGTAAGCAGTCAATCAGTGAATTACTCAACAAGGAAGATTGGAGATTACAGCAATTCTCGGCAGGGCTAATTCCATGTAATACATGTTCGGAATGTGAATTGGAAAAAAATCCACTTAATATTTATGTAGTGTTAGAGAGGGAGTGAGATACCTTTTCCCCGTTGCCTTGAACATTGTTTGAGTAAAAGTGAGTGAGTGAGTGAGTTGGGTTAAACGCCGCTTTCAACAGTATTCCAGTTATATCGCGGCGTGTCAGCTTCATGTTGGAGGAAAGCCCAAAGGGATTTAGGTCTCAGACGTTCACCACTTCGGTGAAACCCACGAGCACGGGTATGGTGCTAACAAACCTAGAAACATAATCGGGGCGAACTGGGAATCGAGCCCACAATCGTAGGTTCCTGGCGTGCCCAAGGGACACAACTCTGCACAGCGAATCGCGGCGCCTAAGACGACTGGGCCACCCGAGCCCCCATTGAGTTAAAGCACTGCATGACATTTTAATGTGGGAGGAAATCTCGATTGTACGATTCGGACAATATTTTATAATATGTTCATGAATCATTATCAAATTGTGATGATGCCAGATGTTCGCAAAACGGTGAGCGTATCCTGCCCCAGCGGTGGCACCAGTCACAAACACATGCAAAGGCAGGTCACTGATGACGATGTCCGATAAAACTGTGGCGTTTATTGTTTCACAGTGGTAATGTGAGTAGACCGCTGTGAAATCAAAATCGCGCTCTTGTGTACGGATGGTCATGTATATATACATTTAATTATACGAGTACAGTACATTGATGATATTCTACTGGATTGCTTAAGTATGAACAGCGATTTGGTCCCTGGATTTTAAAACATGGCTAGTGATCACAACATTTAGCCGTACAATGCTACATTTATCCTGGGTCCATGTGTTTCCCTAGCAGAAAATAGTTGGCGTTTAGGTGAGTGAGTGAGTATGGGTTTACGCCGTTTTTAGCAATATTCCAGCAATATCACGGCGGGGAACACCAGATATGGGCTTCACACATTGTACCCATGTCGGGAATCGAACCCTTCGGCGTGACGAGCGAACGCTTTAACCAACAGGCTACCCGACCGCCCTGGCGTTTAGGATTGGTTTGCATTGTGAAACGTGTCACAGAGTGTTTAATTAATCAATTAAATTTAATTTGAAAATGAGATAAATTTAACTTGAAACGACGATATTAATTGGATATGATGAGAAAGGGCAAAAGAAACTATACCTCCCGTTTTACCCCTCAGTTTATATTGGCATATCGTGCAGAAATGATGTGAAAGTAAAGTGTTTCTTCACTTAAGCCCGTGTGAGTTACCCAAATTATTTGCCCGACTGTTTGGTATCGAAAATCCTTTGATGCCGACGTAAGGAGTTGAGTGCCGGCTTTGATAATGCTATCAGACATAGCCTTAGGTCAAGTCACGCCAACATGTCTCTGAAATGGTCCACTTGATCTTCCGACTCATGTCATTGTAATTAATGAACAATTTAACCTCGATCCATGTAATTAGTTTTCAGTGTCTAGTGCCTCTTCAAATCCAATTACAGATCTTGATGCCAAAGATTATAACATCTTTCAGGCACAATTCCCTGGCTAGTTTTTGTCCTTGAAGAATTCAATGCGTCCATTCAGGACGACGCCAAACATGAAAATCATTCTTTCAGAAGACCATCTTATCAGTTGCAAATGTCATGAATGGATGTACAAAGATCGGGGACTAATAAGTGAGTTGGGTTTAACACTGATAAGAAAACAATTCAATTATATCATCCGTGGTGAATCGGATAGAGCGTCTGCCCAGAGAGGTGAAGGTCGCCGGTTCGATGCCCGGACCGCGTCATATTAAAGACGTTAAAAGATGGTACTTGTTGTTAGCCTGTCTGACGGTCTGAGTGAGCAGTCTGTGTTAGAGCTGGGTATGGTATCACAGCGGACTGGCACTACTAATCTGGCATTAGTCTCAAGAAGTACAAGCAGCCACAAACACACACATATATCACATCGCTGTATAAAGCGCAATAATCTTAAAAGCGACGTTAAATCCAATTTCAATTCACATCAATTATACCTCGGACCCGGCTTTATGTGAGAGGAAAGCCTAGCGATACGAGTAGTAGACGTTTTATCATTACGAACACGGCTATATTGAGTTTATTTTTATTTTCATCATTCAATCTCGAAAAATCCCGGCGGGGTCTTCAAACATTGTACCAATATGTCGAATCAAACCCGGTTGTTCAGCGTGACAAGACAAAGCTTCAACCACAAAGATACCCAATCGTACAGGTATGTGATGACATGGGATACAGACGGTAGGACAGAACAAATGAGCAGCGAGTCATAGTATAAGGGGTGTGCAGACCATAACATTGCTTCTTTGGGGACAAAAGTTACATTGTTATTTAGGCACATGAGTAAACAGAAGTTTATTTGTTTGTTGTTTGAAGCCGCATATTCCAGCTATATGACGGCGCTCGATCTGTTAATAATGGTGTCTGGACAAGACGATCCAGTGATTATTATCGTTAGCATTACTCGACGCCAATGGGATACGATGACTTTCTTCAACCAAGCCAGCGAGTAACGACAATCAATGGATGTTGAAGACCAATTCTAACCCGGATTTTCACGGGTACGGGTCGTTAGTACCAACATGGCTCTTTAATAAGTCCATTGATCGAAGACCTGCTGTAATCGCCAAATTTTGACAAGTAATTCCATGTCCCTATATAGATCACCCTAATTTCATAGATGCCTGTGTCCCAATGCTATGTACTGGAGAGCATCTTATATATGGTTTCGAGATCTAGAAAGATGATCAGTCTTGTTGATTGACCGATTAGATTTGCACCTGTAGTCTCACGACGACACACTGACAAAGTGAACGATCGCTGTGTCTAAACTTCAGACTTTAAGATTGTATCCGTACATGTATCATTCAGATAAATTGTTTTCACCAGAACGCCGTATGTTATTTAATTCATGTATACAATATCGTTCGGGTTCAACACACGATACAATCGCCGTTTCAGTTATCGCAGGCTGTTCGTGAATGGTCATAGAGACAACCTTCCTAGGGCGACTATTGTCACTCCTAGACTTCAGACTTGCAATGATCGCAGCGTTAAGATGGCTTTGTGCGAGTGGCCCTGGATGATATATCTTGTATTGTTTTATTCGATTTGTTGTGAATCAAAAATCAAAATATAAAAATCCTCTCTCATTCAATTTGCTGCCTACAACATACTACAATTCCCCCCCCCCCCCCCCCCCCCCCCCCCATCCAGAAGGGGGATCCAAGTGATCCCCCCCCCCCCAACCCCAACCCCTCCAAAACAAAGGGGGGGGGGGGGGGGGGATCACTTGGATCCCCCTTCTGGATCCGCCTATGATGAATGTAGTACTATTTTTCAGGAATAATGTGAAAAAAACAGATATTATTGGATTTCTATTACGTGTCTTATATGCGTGTGACCTCATTAACGCACCACTAGTTTCATGTAAAATGTCACGCTAGGTTGCTAGAATGTTTCTCAAATGCTCTCACTGACTTTCCTCGCCAAGAAGAGTCGTATGGTTATGGAAGTCGAAAGCACATACTCAAAAATATTGTTTCTGAAGACCTCATTGTTAGCATGGAGTGACATGTGAAGGCGCATTTAGTTTTTGAAAAATGAATTGCTGGTTAATTTGTAACAAGCATCATCTGCATTGTGCTCTGATAAGACCATGCTCAACACGATTTGCTTGGTGTCAGTATGTTCGCCAGCCGGTATGGACAGATTTAGGTAAAAAACTATTAAAATAATACTGTCACTCAAAGACTTCAAATGCATTCATAAGTCAGTAACATACAGCTGGTTCATATGGGACATAATGGGTATATCCTAATACGTTGGCTTTGTTTGTCTACACGTTCAGTTCTTTGCTTTAATCAGTGCCATTATTTACACAGCGTAACATATTTAAGAGTTTTATTTGCTGATTACACATGTAATTGCTTACAAAGGAAGAACTTTCCTTCATTAGTTGGGAACCCAAATACCCAATGTTGGAAACATAAATAGGGCCGTGATATCCGGCGCCACAAGGCGGAGAGACCTGACCGGAAATAGTTCAATTGAGACACCCTTGAAATATGTGCTCTCAAGAAGTTTAATGTCATTAAAACAGCCTCCTTAGTCCAGTGGATGGGGCGTCTGCCGTGGAAGCGGAATGTCGGTGGTTCGATCCCCGGCGGAGTCATGCCTAAAGATGTTAAACAGTTGTACTTGTTTCCTGTCTGGTGCTCGGCATTAAGTATATACTGTATCTGAGTATCTGTGGACCAGCACTCTTAAACCGGATTTAGTCCGGACTATAGCTAGTACAAGAACACACACACACACACACACACACACACACACACACACACACACACACACACACACACACACACACACACACACACACACACACACACACACACAGGCACAGAGACAGAGACAGGCACACACACACACACAGACACAGACACACACACACACACGCACAGAGACATACACACAGGCACACAAGCACACACTCCACACCTCACACCACATACACAGACACACAGACAGAGAGGCACACACACACAGCCACAGACACACACACAGACACACAAGCACACACACACACACACACCTCACTCCACATACACAGAGACCAGACACAAATACACACAGACAGACAGACAGAGAAGCACACAGACACACACACAGACACAGACACCGACAAGTGCACGTAGCTGTATGAGTGCAATAATCATAGAGGCGACGTTCAGCACTATTTCTCCTTGTCACCACCTCAGTGTCATTGACAGTGAAAGTATACCTGTCAGGTATTTTTCATGTCATGGAAGATTTTAGCTTGAGAGTTTTACATCTGTAAGACCGCTACCCGTATCTTCCTTGGAACGGCCGGCTCTGTAGCATAGTGATTACAGGTTACACACAACCAAATGTTGTCCCATAGACGTCTATAGTAACGTTATATTTTTTTAAAAAATAACTAAGCATTCAACAGCTATTACCTGTCCGTGTGTGCAAATTTTGGCCTTAGAGCAGCAATAAAAAAATAAAAAATGACTAGCTTAGCCAGCTCCTTTTCCGAGTACCGGAAGCTAAACACAACACCCCCAGTTTCGCACCAAATTTCACCTACTTGAAAATAGCTGTGGTCACATTCAGCATAAGTCATCATGTTGAAAAAGACAGTACTAAATATAGAAAAACATGGTCAGTTTTACTAACTGGATGGATGTACATTTGAAAGACATAAAAATCTTACAGAATATCCTCCAATCACAGCCTGCAGATATCTCTCGATCTGCACTGTCCAAACTGGTACTGATTTGGTGTAGTAGAACCTACAGGCTTAACATGTCCCGTTGTAGGCCGGATAGCTCCTGATCATATGGATTCAAAGTGTAAAGTTTATTCTTTTTGGGGGCGGTGGGGTAGCCTTGTTGTTAAAACGTTCGCTCGTCACCGGCCCGGGTTCGATTCCCCTCATGGGTACTCTGTGTGAAGCCCATTTCTGGTCCCCGCCGGAATATTGCTAAAAGCGACGTAAAATCGAACTCACTCACTTACTCATATGGGCTGCTTCAAACATGATCGCGCAGTACACTGGATTAACAATAAATATACATCTAGCCATACAATTATGAAAAGAGTTAACGAGAACGGAGAATGATTCATTACACAACATGCCATAAACGTTTGGAACTGCATTTATCATCCAAAGTTGGCTCCCACAGGAGATATCATGAGATCAAGAGATATCTACATTGTAGATATCGCTGCAATGAAATTGCATGACAGTGCTTTGCAACCATTGTGACGTCATTAGTAACCATGACGTCACAATCAAATGACATCACTAATGGCTCTGCTACTGAAGCTGTTAGCAGTACTTTTTACACTTAAGACACTGCTTATTACTGCCTACACAATGACAAAGTTGAATGATGTTGGGTGATATATAAAATCTCACTCGAGTGTCTTTTGATATAAAATATATCAACACTCTTTGATATACATTTGTATTTGATATAAAAAGACACTCGGGTGAGATTCTCTCTATATATTATTGTACAGTATGAGGTTTTATTAGGTAGATCTATACTACCAACTAACATTATATTTACAGTATTGAAAAGTTGTGAATTCTGAAGAACTTACTGCACTTAAGTGAAGTAAAGATTACTTTTGTATGTTCGGTCCCAGATAACATAGGTCATGATTATTTAACGTAATTTATATGTCACAGATAAAATTACATAATTTCGAAACTCGCATAACAAAGAGTATTCTTTTACGTAATGGCATATGACTCAATATCATAATCATCGACGGAAAGGACTGTTACATGTATTTTTGCTCAAAATAAAAACGAAATACGAGGTCATCTATAGTGCATATACGGCATTGCGTTAATTGAAACATGTACTTTACGTCCAGTCAAATTATCGCGATGCAACACAACCGCTGACCATGGAAGACCATACACATGGCCAACTCTCGCCACATATACTACATGTATACCACATGTCAACACGGAACGGGCAGATGCAAGAGCGAGACTATTTCACATAAGAGCATTGTTTCTTTTTAAAACACATCTGTGACGCCATTGTATTGTTTGTGCGCTCCATTATTTTAAGGGAATTGAAAGTTGATTGTGTTCTCTGCCGCTGTTGCACGTGCTCCGTCGCAAATAATCGATGGTATCCTTTGGTATGGACGTCAATTTTGATTTTTTAAAGTTTATATCGATGTAATGGCATAGTACCAAGGACAGATGGAATACGTTTATATTTTAATGCCCCGCGTAAATGTTTGTCAGATAAGCATTTGTCAATTTGACAGATATGAGATTTTCTGTAACAATTGATACTTTGTGATACCAACCAGCTGTTCCCCTGGCAATACATCACTTGAATGCTTTTCAGCAGTTGTATCAGTCTTTAAAAAACAATCAACACCATGATGTGCGTCACAAGTCAGTGTTTTGTAGAAGAATACGGTGAACAGGTATTATGAAGGTTGTGATAAGCACGGAAGGCGTGTGAAATCGCCAGCTGACACGGAAACAGGCTTCCCTCATAGTGTAGCCTCTTTCTGACTGGCAATTCCTTAAGCCCGTCTGGCAACAGAAACATTTGATACGGTCCACTTCATCTGCGGATCAGACACCTCGCTGAGAGGAAAGTGCGGGGGCAACTGTCGTGATCGATTACAAATATCGATTTATGGACAACACGTACGCCATTATAAATTACATTGATCCACGGAAATCATCTCTAAGGACCGACATATTTGACCTTGACATTACTTTCATCAGTTTGCCTGTGTTTGTAACTCGTGCCACCGGTGGGACAGGATACGCTCACCTTTTCGCAAACAGATGGTATCAGCACAATTTGATAGTGATTCATAGACGCATGTTACCCGCGACGATCCGGGGTAGAATAGGTCTTCAGCAACCCATGCTTGCCGTAAAATGTGACTATGCTTGTCGAAATAACCGACTAACGGGATCGAGTGGTCAGGCTCGCTGACTTGTTTGATGCATGTCATCGTATCCCATTTGCGTGGATCGATGCTCATGATGTCAATCACAAGATTGTCTGGCCCAGACTCGATTATTTACAGAGCACCGTCACCGGAATATTGCTGAGTGCGGCGTTAAACAACAAATAAACATAGACACATGTTTATAATATAGTCGGAATCATTCAATCCACTCTGCTTTTAGTGTGGATTTCTTATGAATGTGAAAAGGGAATTGAAGCTTTACATATTATCCGATATATTTCACATGCATTTTGGGGTGCTCAGACATGTGGCAATGAGTGTGACGTGTGTGTTTGAAGCTGCACTGACGGTATTTCAGCTACATATATGCATGACGGTAGCCTGTAAATAATACTGTGGCGCATGAAGACCAATGATCGATATTATGAACACACCTCGTCACCCGAGTATGCGTCTTGACCATCTAATTGCTTCTTACGACAAGCAGAGATTGCTTAGGACCAAGTCAAACCTGGAATAAGTACGGTATACGGTACTAACACACCAAAGAGTGTTTGGTGAAAAGTCTGTAAAAAATGAAATTCTTCCCTGTGGGATGCACCATCATTGATGTTAAGGTGGAACTTTGGAATCAAGAAGACGCATATTGTTTAATTATATGCTTCACAATTAGAAGCTTTGTACCACTGGATCATTGGACCATATGACACTTTATGATCAATATACCTAATTTATTGAGATCAATCTTTATTGTTTCAAATGAGATCTGACGAGGGTGTCATCGGCGGGGCAGGATACACCCAGATATACACAGGATACGCCCAGATATACACAGGATACGCTCAGATATACGCAGGATATCGCGAAAGCCTGGTTTCATCACAATTTGATAGTGATTCATAAACATGCTTATCATATTGTCGGAATGGTACATTAGACGCTGCCTTTAGTAGAGATGTGAAAATGTTTTTGTCCTTGTATTTACTTTGCCATGAAGATGACGAAAGTTGAATTAATTTCCTGTATTCCTGCAATTCATTGTACATTTGATTTAACCGACTCATTGGATTGGGTGTTTAGATTCCATGACTTGGGTGTTAACACGTTTTGTATTGACTGGTTGTGCGTCATTGTGTGATTTGAACACCGCATCATTCGAATAGAAAAGTTTTCGTTAGAATCGACAACTTAATGTTGGCAACACACTCTCAATATTAATGCGGGGAACATGTCACCTAAGGCACCGCAATTCGCTGTGTAGAGTTGCGTCCCTTGGACACCTATGATAGTGGGTTCGAATTCCGGTTCGCCCCTATTATATTTCCAGGTTTGTAAGCACCATACCCGTGCTCATGGGCTTCACGAAAATGGTAAACGGCTTTCCTCCCATATTAAGCCGTGATGTAACCGGACTCCAGTTCAAAGCGGCGTTAAACTTAGTCAAAATCAATTCCGTTCATATACGTTAGTTTGTTGATGAAAAAGATAATGTTGATTTATATACATCTCCGTACTTTGTTAAAGGCTGTTAAGCTTGTTTGATATTTCAGAACAACAACCCACTAAACACATTGTACTTAACGCAGTTCTTTTCACTCAATAGTTTCGCCGGCACCAATGGGTTTATTATTATCATGGCAGCATGATTCTAAACAGATAGAGCTTTAGTTTGCCTGCATATTTATTCAATTTCGAACCGAACAATGAAACACAGAGTCACTATCTCCCAAAACGTCATTACCATTCTATAGGAAGCTATTAAAACGTCAACGCCAGAGAATAATTAGTCTCGATTATCCGTCGAAACAGATTCCAATCGACGAAAAGGACAATATAGAGGTGACAACTATGCGATAAAACCAGCGGTTCACGAAAGGGTGAGCATGTCCTGCTCTCCCAGTAACATCCGCCACTAACACAATATGCATAACATTAACAAAGTATGTGTTTGTATGTGTTTGTGGCCACACATGAGTGAGTCAGTATGGTTTTACACCGCTTCTAACAATTTTCCAGCAATATCACGGCGGGGGACACCAGAAATGGCTTCACACATTATGCCCATGTCGGGAATCGAGCCCGGGTCTTAGGCGTGACGAGCGAACGCTTTAACCGCTATGCTACCCCACCGCCCCGTCCAGGCATGAAGGCATTATCGAGTAAGATTTGCAGCTCAGTTATTGAATTATGCTAGTCCCTGTTTTTATTAGTGCCATAATTATGTTCCCGTGTTTTTCAGGTAAACAAATAACTTGCCTTTGCATGTGTTTGTGACGGATGCCACCAGTGAGGCAGGGTACAACACCTTTTCGCGAACACCCGGTCTCAACACCATTTGATAAAAAGTAATTATTCCTGGAAGCTTCGCTTAAAGATAAACGGCGCCGACAGTACATTATTCTGCGATAAAGTACAATTTTTGTTACGTCATTATGGGATGACGTCATTACGCTGTCCATATTACATACCCGAAATCTAACTTATCCTTGGTAACATTGTTCTATCATTCCCATCATTAAAGATGGCGTATCCACATCAATTATCGCTTGGTGAAATATTTTCTTCAACGGAGACAACTGTCGGATAATTTTGCATAACAAAGTACGTGTTTGTGGCCAGACGTGAAGGCATTCGACGATGATTTGAATTTGCTCAGTCACTGAATTAAACTGTTCCCTGTTTTGGTTTGGGTCATATGTTCCCGTGTATTTAAGGTGAACAACTGACTGATATTTGTGACTGGTGGGGCAGGATACACTCACCCTTTCGCGAACACCCGGTATCGTCTCTATTTGAAAGAGATTCATAAACACATGCATATGATAGAGTCGGAATCGTACATTTGACTTGAGATTTGGAACGGGTTTGGTCGTTTTTATGATCACATGATACAGAATACATAATTTTGGGATGAGTGACTGTTGTTACACGCCGCAGTCAGTGCATTCGTTTTCAGCTTATCACGTCGGCGTGTACCTAATCGGGTCTGGAACGGTGTCGTTCCCATGTGCCAAAAGTCCCAATGTGCCAACAATCCCAATGTGCCAACAGTCCCAGTGTGCCAACAGTCCCAATATGCTAACAATCCCAATGTGCCAACAATCCAAATGTGCCAACAGTTATAATGTGCCACCAGTCCTCATATGCCACCAGTCCCAATATGCCAACAATCCCAATGTGCCAACAGTTCTAATGTGCCACCAGTCCTCATATGCCACCAGTCCCAATGTGCCAACAATCCCAATGTGCCAACAGTCCCAGTGTGCCAACAGTCCCAATATGCTAACAATCCCAAATTGCCAACAATCCCAATGTGCCAACAGTTATAATGTGCCACCAGTCCTCATATGCCACCAGTCCCAATATGCCAACAATCCCAATGTGCCAACAGTTCTAATGTGCCACCAGTCCTCATATGCCACCAGTCCCAATATGCCAACAATCCCAATGTGCCAACAGTCTCAATATGCCTACAGTCCTAGTGTGCCAACAATCCCAATGTGCCATCAGCCCCAGTGTGCCAACAGTCCCAATGTACCAACAGTCCCAATGAGCCAACAGTCCAGGTGTGCCTACAGTCCCAATACACCTACAGTCTCACTGTGTCAACAGTCCAGGTGTGCCAACAGTCCCAAAGTGCCAACAGTCACAATATGCCTACAGTCCCAGTACACCAACAGCGCCATTGTGCGATCAGTCCCAATGTGCCAACAATCCCAGTGTACCAACAGTCCCAATGTGCCAACAGTCCCTATGGGCCTACAGTCCCAGTACACCAACAGCCCCAATGTGCCAACAGTCCCAATATAGCTACAGTCCCAATATGCTAACAATCAAAATGTAACAACAGTTCTAATGTGCCAACAGTCCGCATATGTCAACAGTCCCAATGTGCCAACAATCCCAGCGTACCAACAGTCCCAATGTGCCAACAGTCCCAAAGTGCCAACACTCCCAATGTGCCTACAGTCCCAGTACACCAACAGCCCCAATGTGCCAACAGTCACAATATGCCCACAGTCCCAATGTGCCAACAATCCCAATGTGTCAACAGTACCAATGTGCCCACAGTCCCAGTACACCAACAGCGCCAATGTGCCAACAGTCCCAATGTGCCTACAGTCCCAGTGTACCAACAGTCCCAATGTGCCAACAGTCCCAATGTACCAACACTCCCAATGTGCCAACACTCCCAATGTGCCTACAGTCCCAGTACACCAACAACCCCAATGTGCCAACAATCACAATATGCCTACAGTCCCAATGTGCCAACAATCCAAATGTGTCAACAGTACCAATGTGCCTACAGTCTCAGTACACCAACAGCGCCAATGTGCCAACAGTCCCAATGTGCCAACAATTCCAGTGTGCCAACAGTCCCAATGTGCCAACAGTCTCAATGTGCCAACAATCCCAATGTGCCAACACTCCCAATGTGCCTACAGTCCCAGTACACCAACAACCCCAGTGTGCCAACAATCACAATATGCCTACAGTCCCAATGTGCCAACAATCCAAATGTGTCAACAGTACCAATGTGCCTACAGTCTCAGTACACCAACAGCGCCAATGTGCCAACAGTCCCAATGTGCCAACAATTCCAGTGTGCCAACAGTCCCAATGTGCCAACAGTCTCAATGTGCCAACAATCCCAATGTGCCTACCGTCCCTAAATGTCTACAGTGCCATTGTGCCTTCAGTCCCCATATGCCTAAGTCGCTATATGCCTACAGTACGAATACGCCTACAGTCCCAAAATGTGTCTACAGTAAAATCATGAACAGCGCCATGCGATAACAACCATCAAGTCACACATTGTGAGCACCCGATCATTTCATTTAAGTCTTAAGACCAGCACGGGAATCCGTATGAGGATGCACATATGTTAAAAACATGATCATATTCATCAGTAAGAGATTGCATCGACACAGAAACTGAATAATTAATCACGCCAAAATGATTCCAATCAGAGAGCCATGTGATGACAAGGTAAATATCCTTACAGGAGCATGCACAATGATTTCTTCCAGGGTATATTTCCTAACGAGAATGTTCTTCAGCAGGTAGTAGATAGTGCGTCTTCATCAACTGTTACCGCTGTTGGTGCGTACGGTCTGACGATTTCATTTCCGATCACTTGATGCTTTCAAAGCCCTGAGAATACACCTGTCAATTTTAATTTGCACCGTGACATTAGACACATGTATATAATACAGAACATGCTTCGCGAATATCCGTTGTCATGAATACATCTTTATAGTTAAAAAATGTTTTTTTTATGCCACTTTCAACAATCTTTTAGTTGGCAGGTCCGTTTAATGTGTGGAGTCCGAAGCGATGGAGGTCGAAGGCGTTTGTGGTGAAACCTCCGAGCACGAGGTGCTGACAAACCCATGATCAATAACCGGGCAACTCTGGGATTCGAACCCACAAACGTGGGATCATGAGCCGTTCTGCACAGAGACTTTAGACCATTGGCCACCAGAACCTCCATGAGTGACTACCCTGTTTGTATGTCAACATATACAAAACAATCCGTTCTGCACATTGCAATCATGTTACCATAGTTAATACGTGTGTCTCTTTGTATGGGAGTCATTGAAAAGATCAATGTGCCAACATTGTTGGTGTGTCATGATTGTCGTTTCCAGCTCGCCTTCTTTACTTTGTGTGAGTGAGTGGGTGAGTTAGATTTAACGAAGAAGCTGTAATATTGCGGTCGCATAGCAACGGGAGCCTATAATATATAAAATAAATATAAGCGACAAAAACATTTCCATATTCGTAATATAAAACGTCAATGCAAGAGAATAATCAGTCTTGATTTTCTGCCGAAACAGATTCATTATCTGTGAAAATTATTTGCTAGGACCACTGAAAATCAGTCTTCGTAAAATGGGTTAGCATGTCCTGCCCTACCAGTTGCACCCGCCACTTACACAATCTGCAAAAAGGGTAGGTATTTATTGCCTAACGCCACACCGTACCCCTGCCACGCGACGGCGTCCTGTAAACAAACCAGACAATCAAGTGATCGATGGACCATAAATCCAGTGTCACGATAAGGCATTTACGGACTTTGTTGAAACGAATAAAGACTATATGTTGCTTTTGAATTCAGAAATTTAAATATCTATACTGAAAGAAGATCCCATTCTACGATTCCGACTATTTTCATAAGCTAAAGTTTCGGTAGTACAAGTATACATATATTTTTATGTGATAGAAAAAAATAAATGTTTTAGTGACCTTAGTTGACAGATTTGACGCGACCACCTGGAATAATCACTATTTGATAGTGATTTATAAACATGCTATGCTTATGCTGTTATGCTATATTCCGAATCGTTAAATGGACTCTGCTTTCAACTGTGATTTCTTATGATTACGGAAGGGTTTTGTCTCTTTTTAAAAAAAAGAAGTTATTTCAATGAATCCATTTGTGTTTTGTTTTACTGGAATTATGATCCGGACTTAATATTCGGAGTAAAGCCGGTATTATAAGTGCTGACCTGAGATACCATGCAGTTGTTTTAAGTAGACAACGAGACGACCAGTCCTTTTGTTAATTCCTTTAATGCCGAACGCCAGGCAGGTTAACAACAAGTATAACCGTTAACGTCATTTAGTATGATGCTGCCGGGTGGAACCACCGACCCGCCGCTCTCCGGGCCGGAGCTTTCAATATTGTAAAGTCACACACCCATAGTACAGATATTTTTTGAAGTTGCTATAAGCTTAAAGTATATTCATTCTGAGCAACATAACATGGTTAACGTTTATCAAGGACACATTTCGGATAAATATATAATGTCAATGATGGAGAATAACCAGTCTTAATTGTCAGCCGAAACAGATTCCATTTGGTTATTCTAGATTCCAAGACTGTTGTGAACAGATGACATGATGGGATCGTATCGAAAAATATATGTTGCCCCAGATAATGCTGAAAATGCTCTATACAAAATCCTTGGCTCTCCCTACAATATCAAATGGTCGGTCCCTTTAACAGTGCTCACAAATACATTTTTTCATTTCTCGAGGTATGTTCCCTTGTCTCCAAAGTTCAGTCAATAATCCATGCGAGCTTTATCGAAACTGTGCTGGAGCTAATATTTTGTCAAATTTACTTTAAAAAGATAAATCTCTCTGCTGATACGTAATGCATTTATTGGATGAGGGTGCAAATGAAAGAAATGTCTGTAAATGCATCGTTAAGGGGTTGTGATATTGATAGCAGAAAATAATCTTCAGACCTAGTGGAATGAAACTTGACAAGGGTATTAGTCTTTCTCCACATAGGAACCACCAAGAGTTACACACTTCTCCCATCGTTTTATGCAACTATGGAGACCTCGCTTGTAAAAGCCCTCATTTGCGTCTCAAACCAGGACTTGACTTCAGAAATCAGTGTTTCATCATCTGTGAAACGTTTTCCCTTCAAAAATGACTTCATGGTTGGAAAGGTCAGGAGAGTAAGGAGGATGTGGAAGGATTTCATAGCCACAGGATGGCGCTTCTGTCTGGGCAACATGAGAGTTGTGTACTGGAGCATTGTCTTGCAGGAAACAGACACCCTTGGTCAGCATGCCACGCCTCTTAAGCTTGATAGCGTCCCGCAATTTCCGCAGCAGTGAAGCATAATAAGCTCCTGTAATTGTGGTACCCTTTGCCAAGAAATCCATCATCACTACTCCGTGCTGGTCCCAAAACACCGTGAGCATGACCTTGCCTGCAGAGGGTTGGACACGTGCCTTCTTTGGGGGTGGTGACTCCACATGCTTCCATTGCATCGACTGAACTTTAGTCTCAGGATCATAGTGATGGACCCATGTTTTATCCTGTGTGATAAGTCTGTCAAAAAAGTTTGCCTGTTTTTGGGGGGCACATGTCCAAAAGATCCTTTGCGCAATTGACTCGTTCCTGCTTTTGGAAAGGTGTGAGCAACCTGGGAATCCATCGTGCAGACACCTTATGCATGTTCAAATTGTCATGGATGATTTTTTTCCACAGACCCTACACTGATCTTGACATCTCTTGCTAACTGGCGAACAGTTATACGTCGGTCTGCCAAAATGGCGGTCTCCACTTGATGGATAATGTCCTCATCAATGGCTGAATGGGGGCGACCAGGAATGGCAGCTGTTTCCACAGATGTCGGACCACACTTGAACTGGCGATGTCAGTGTTTTACAACGTCATATGATGGGGCATCTTCCCCATAAGTTGCTTTCATTTCATTAATCACTGCTCGGTATTCTACTGGCTCCATTGTCACACCCTACTCGATCACCTGTAAAAGTGGTAAGATTAATAGTTCGGTGCTGCAAACTCAGACATAACCCATAGATACATGTATCTTTACACATGTGAAATTTCAACCAAATATGATAACCCTAAAAGGTTTAGGGGAAATCTTTAATGAACACCCCTCGTATAACCACATCTACAATCATTTAGTAGGCAGTAAAAGTTGTACGTCCAACACAATGCTTTTCATATACATATACCGACATCATATTGAACCGATTTCTAGGAAGTCTTAATCATTGGGTATCCTGTAAATCTTACAGTAATATATACAGTATTTAAGAACAGAAATACACTGAAATATATGCAGTGATACACGTCCGCATATTTTACTTTGGAGGTACATTGTTTTACACAAGAAATCTATGACAGGCAGAACCCCATTGTAGCTTTTTAACGAGTACACATGTCTACTGTTGCTTTAAATCGGGCATATTTCTAAAAATACACGGGCCTTGCCTTGCGTTACCATCGTATTTTTTAGTGTCTGTAGGTTACTTAGGAAATTAATAGAAAAGGGTTCCGTTTTCTGAGAGTCGTATCCTGTTGTGTGGCATTAACGGAACATTTTTTCTGATGGCCGTAGGTTAGAGGAAAGATTCGGGTTTTAACGTGCAAATAGAAAGAACGTTTTTATTTCAAATAACAAAAACGTAGAATCTTCAAAGTAATGAATTTCCCAAATCTCTGTCATTGTCTCTTTTAGAGGAAATATCGCAATGATTTCTTAGGAACTTAAGTTGAAAACCAGAAATTGGAATGTTAATGGTACCAATTTCCCCACTATGTTAAAGCGCCAGGTTTTAAGAACGTATGAATATAAAAGCACAATTGTTTCCATAATCTTAAGAAATCTCCGCCATTGAACGATGACCATGTGCATGTGTTTGCGAATCACTATTGAAAAGTTATGATACCTGGTGTACATCCCTCTTATGTCTGTTTGTTTGTTGTTTAACGCCGCACTCATCAATATTCCAGCTTTATGACGGCGGTCTGTAAATAATCGAGTTTGGACCAGACAATCTAGTGATTGACACCGTGAGCATTGAGCATCCACGCAAATGGGATACGATGACATGCATAGACCAAGTCAGCGAGCCTGAACACCCAAACTCGTTAGTCGCCTCTTACGACAAGCATACTCGCCTTTTACAGCAAGCATGGGTTGCTGAAGACCTATTCTACCCGGATCTCCAGGTGTCCTGTACATATAGAGAATCTCTCTTTTAATATCAACTATCGGCGCGAGTTGATACAAGGTTAGGTAGTCAAGGAGTTTTAAACTTTTGCTGAGAGACACGGGGGTAAGATTCTATTTATGATCCAAAATCATCCTTCAAAGATGTTTAGTTTGTAAACAGTAACGACCAAATACAGTACAGCTAGAAGTACTGCTACCCACCTTCTGTGGCAGAGAGATTAATGATGTCATTTGGCTGTGACGTCATGGTAAAGATCACGTCACAATGGCATACTGTGCTCAGAATGTTGTAAATCTGACTCATTATGGTTGGGTGTCTCCTATTTCTAATGTCTACAACGATCAATGACCACGATGCACACCATAGCCCAGTGGTCAAAGTGTTTTGTTGCCGCGCCAAAGGCCCGGATTCTAGGTTGCTAATTGTAAACTTGCATTGGGGCTATGTGGAATTCTTTGCGCGTTTGTGTCAGGTTGAGATGTGTTGAATTAAGCTACAACGACATCTAGCGCCATTCGGAGTGTTTGAATTGAAACTAAACGGAGTCAAACTTAATTATCACGCTCAATCCAACTGACGCGCCCTGCACCACGATAAACACCCATGTTTCGCCATGTTAGTTAAACGTAATTGGAAAATGCTACCAGATGATACCATAATGGGATCCTTTGTAAAGTACTCACAACCGGTGTGCTAGATTTATGGCTTTTATGAATCCGTTGGAACTGACGTGTAACGCCCTCATCCGGATAGGGTGATGCGGCGAATTCTCAGATCCGTGGCATATTCAATATATAGTAGAACTTAGCTTGGCATCCCCGAACACGTAATTGGCCATGGATATCTTGATTTGATTGCATGCATCTGGAAGCTTGGAAGCTTGCCTTAAAGATTTGTAATGGATACCCATGTGGGGAATCGAACCCGGACCTTCGGCGCGAGGAGCGACCGCTTTATCCACAAGGCTACTCCACTGCCTTTGAAGTAGAAGTATAAGCGAAGACAGAGTGTCCAGCAGATTTCAGTTCCATTTTGATTTGCGAAGTTTCTGTACAGGTGCTTGAAACGGCATGAAGTATGCGTACTTGCTGAATAAAGACGTTCAATCCATGTATCACCTCGGTCTTCATGGCCGATTGATAACGGTACAAGCACCTGTACCGATGCGTCGCATTATACGAATAATGAAGTTAACATTCATTAATCAACTTTATCTAAGTTAACACGTCCGCTATTGCCAAGGTTAAATAGATTGAATAGGGGAAGCTGTTGCTTGGTTAAGGAGTAGAGCTCTTCATGGCATGTCTGTAACGTTATTAACATTGTCTGTTTGAGGCAGCTGTGAAGGTAGCCTTGTACAAATCAACCATAGCACTTACGACTATTTTATTACCAGAAGTGATTGGTCAAATATTGACTATATTGATAATACGTTGACTGCTCATTTTATTACGTCAATCGAGACTATCGATAGTCCAGCGGTTACACCTGTGGGGCAGGACAGGTTCTTCTCGCGAACACCTGGTAGTATCACTATTTCATAGTGAGTCACAAACACTAGGAATGGTACGTACTTTGGAATCTACTTTTAGAAGAGATTTCTTATGATTATGGAAAGGGTTTTGTCGATTTAATTTTACTTGTCATCAATATACAGCGAACTGGTCACAGACGACTGCAATATACCCATAGGTCGATTAATCGTTACAGATCCAACAGCATGCATCTATATCACCAATTCTCCTGAAAGCTATGTATGAATTACATACAAGTTTTTCGTTCTTGATGACAAACCTTTTTATTATATCCCATACATTTTGCTTAACACCAGAATAGAAACGATGTTTTCATGGGGGCTTGGTAAACGCAACTGATTGGAAATATTGCGTTTTCATCTGGGAAATCTATGCTAGATTTTATAATTCACCACCATTAAAGCTTCATGTATGGCACTAAGGCGATCTTGTTTACATGCACTTCGCGTCTGTCAATACCAGATGCCAGCTTGAAAGCCTAATTTAGAACAGCACAGAAAAAAAACACTGGCGAAAATCAATCATAATCTACGACATGTTTTCATTCATGTATTATGTGGACATGACATTTACTCTTTTCCTGATTGAAAGTGCACCATGGCTGTCAAAGGAGGCATCATTTACCAGACTTAAGCGTTTTAGTTTTTTATTCTATGTCTCATATCTGTTAAAACTCAGTGAAGCTTCGACCACAAAGCTCGTACATAACGCATGCGATCGTCCAGACATCATCTGGCAATTGGAAATGAGAAATGTAAAGTACCCATTAGATGAATAAATGGTTTTTACATATAGATTCATATCGAAATGGGTTTATATTAATTGATAAGAGAGCAATGGGTGGAATAAGCTCAACAGAAGCAATGCGTCAGAATCATTCGTCGACATCACAGACTTAAATAGCAAATATTTGTTTATACTTCAATAGCACGGTCTGACTAAGCATTATGTCTCGGTCAATATAATAATGTAGAAAAGGGGAACTGAAAACATTTCAATTACATTTGTGTGACGCCGGGTTGTCAGGGAATATGGATGCAGACGGTGCTTTGTGAAACCTGCTTCAAATATTTATTTTTCTTAAAGTGTGTGTGCGCTCATAAATGTTTCTTGAAATATGATGTATGGTGCTGACATGTCGAAGATCCTGATCCTGGTGAATGGAATCCACGACTAGCGGACTGTGGTGCGGGTAACTGTAAGGACAGAACTCAGGGACGTACGGCGCCTCCGATTGTAACACAGCCATGCTGAAGGAGTCTACAGTATCTGTAGATAAGGCTCTAACGAATGTAACATAATACACTACACAGACACTGTTGATAAAGTAGCAAAATTACGCATGCATTTAATCATCATGCTCAGTCCCACAGAACGAAATGCGTTGCCATGTCTCGCCATCTATGGTAATTGACTCGGAAATTGTTAACCATGTCAGCATGACATTACAATTGGACAGTAAACAGTCCTTGTTCACCACAAAGGATGGAGGAAGACATCTGCAAACAATACCTATCAGCACCAATCACTGGCTTGACTCTAAAACCTGCAGACATGTCCGTTCCTGTACTGGATTACAAATTAAAACCTATAAATATCTGTACAAAGAGAGATAAGGTGAAGGGATCAGCAATCGTACCACACAATGCCTCTCTCGAAGATTAACCATAAGCCTAAATACAAAGAAATCAAAGACGGACTTTCTTATATAGACAGAATGAATGTGAGAAAAGTGGAATTAATACCATGTGGGTTTTTAAAAAACTAAAAGGTTTGCTTGACATTTTGCTATAACAGAAAAGAACCAAGTTCAATTCTGTCCAAACATTTGATTTTTCAACTTTGTACAACAATATCGTACACGATTTTCTTTAGGAAGGAAACATTTCATTCCTTGATCAAACTTGAGTTTGCATCTAAATATTTAAAGATCAGGTCAATATGCCCAAAACGAAAGGAAATGCCATCTGGAGTTTACTCAGAAAACGAGATGTGAAATGCTGGACTTCCTCATAGATGAATCCCGATAAGCATCAATAACGGTCAAGTTCCATGCCACTGATTTACCCACCAGAACTAGAAATAAACGAGACCAGTTAGACCGCCTCATCTGTTTCATATTTAGATCTGTACCTAAAGAGTCAGAACGACAAAACACACTTTCCACAAGACTGTATTATAAGAGGGATGACTTTAACTTTCCCGTTATGTCGAGCAATATTCCAGCAGCTCTAGCATTTCAGAACTTTTGAGAAACAACCGAGCATGCCCTTTCTGCAAAAATTCAAAGAGCGTCATATGACCCTAGCTCAAAATTTGCCTGATGAAAGTTACAGCATTCAAGGTCTCAGAACAGCTTTCAAAACCAGGTAGACATGGGGATCTCATTTCTAAATTTAAAGAATTAGTGATATTCAAAAATGATGTCTGACGCGATTTCTTTATGTTCGAGGTTTCTTCAGGTGAACTGTTGACTTGCCTTTGCATGTGTTTGTGACAGGTGCCACCAGTGAAGCAGGATAGTTACTACGCTCACCTTTTCGCGAACAACCGGTGTCATCATCATTTGATAATTAGTAACTATTCTAGGATGAGTCGTTAAAAGATAAAAGGCACAGACAGTACTTTATTCTGCGATAAAGTACACTCTTTAGTTACGTCGTAATGGGATGACGTCATAACGCTGTTTTAATTACATCCCCGTAATCTAACGTATCCTTGGTAACATTGTTCTATCATTCCCATCATTAAATATGGCGCATCCACATCAATCATCGCTCGGTGAAATGTTTTCTTTAACGGAGGCAACTGTCGGATAATTAAATATTATTACCTGGGAAGAAAGATGACTAGATAATGTCAACTATCCGAGATGGCTCGGGTTAACTCCAAACATGTATCAACCACAGAGTAGCTGTAGCAGCCACAAAATAGACTGAGTTGGTGCCCAAGGTATTATATGTCTGTCATTGGACACTGGCATGAACAATCCTTGACAAGTTTCAGAATCCCAGGTACTCAGCAAACTGCAGTCAAACAAAACGACCGTTGGTACTCTTCTTCCGCCATGATCGTCCCACAGCGACGCCGTTTCACGCCCCAAGCCGTCGATTCTCGTCAGTCGCAATTGTCAGTTACCGTATCATGTCGTGCAACCAACTCGGTAATTATAAGGCACCCCGTTACATGCTGCAGTGGGCTTAGACGAGTGGTGGAAACATAAAGTGGCAACCTTAACGACAGCCAACCCACAATCACCGGCGACACAGAACTTCAAATCATCTTTGTCCCTTACAGTAGAATATTAAATGACTGAAAAATAGCAAATTGAGATCTAGTGATATATGTAAAGTGTATGATAAAAACAGATCAGCCAAATGTGATTGCATGTACCTCATACTGGAGATTGATTTTCTTCGCTGGAAATTGAAATATACACATCTCTGACTGAGGGAGTTAAGCGTGTTTTATTCAAGAATTGCGATTAAGTTATGGATAAAAACAAAACTTTAGCGAGGCATTGTTCTACTTAAAAGGACACCCGTCGGTATAACAGGTTTAAGTACATCAATTACTTGTTTAAACTTCTATACCCCGGTGTGACGAAGTATTGTCAGATAGACAGATTGTATTCGTGTAGGAGGCAATGAGACCTATAGTACAATATGTGCAGAACACGCGCACATTTTCAGTGAGTGACATTTGTTCTGAGCTTGAAAGATTTATCTATAAAAATGCAATATTTTCTTCGTTTGTGATACACAAATTAACAAATTTCGTTGATTTTGAAAAAAATAATGTATGCGTAGTATATATGTTTAACCTTAAATGTACACATTTTGTACGGATATACGAAATGTGGCTTTAATCTTCAAGACATTTACCACAATGATCAGAAAAAGCATCAACTGTATCTTTTAATTCAGAACGTCTGTATTTTTTTAAATTTTGAGATAAATTTAACACCCTCGTAATGATAGATTTTTAAAGCAATTTAAATTTGATACCGGTTGTAGGAACGTCTGGCAGGTCATGACAGACGTACTGCTGTGCGGCGTCAGGCAATAAATACTTACTTTTTAAGCGGGTGAATGGCGGTTGCTATCGTAGGGCAGGACATGCTCACCTTTTTCGCGAAGACTTGGTGTCATCACTGCTTTTCAGTGGTCATTCATATAATTGTCGCAGCAATTAAGCTCTTTACGCCACATGAAATCAGTTTCGGCAGATAATCAAGATTGTTATTCTCTTGCATTGATATTTTATATACATCTGACGTTATCATATGTTTCTAAAGTAGACCTAAGCTTGATCCTGGATGTGCATTCTTGTACGTAATTTTTTTGCAATCTCTAAGTAAATGCTGACATGAAAACTAACTTCATGTGCCATGTACTCCATCTTTAACAATGTGATAAAGTAGAAAAGGGAAATTGGAAACCTCCCACTCATGAAGTCGGTTTGTCATGAAACGTTCGGATGAGAGTCCACAGATGGACATAGGTGAAACGTGGTCAAACTTGCCTTCCATGTGTTTGTGACGGGTGCCAACGGTGGGGCAGGACATGCTCACCTTTTCGCGATCACCTGGTGTCATCACTATTTGAAACTGATTCATAAACACATGAATAGTCGGAATCATACATGTACAGTTGACTGTGATTTTAGCAGAGATGTCTTATGAATAGGAAAGGGTATTGTCGGTGTTAATTATTATCAAATATATTTTACATTTTACGTTTCTTTGGTGATTAGACATGTGTCAAAAGTTAGGTGTGTGTTTGTTTGGAGTTGATTGAATCTACGGTATTCCAGCTACATGTGTGTGTGGCGGAAGCCTGTAGGATACACTCACCTTTTCGCGAACAGCTGGTATCATCAGTATTTGATAGTGATTCATAGACACATTCTTATAATACAGTAGGAATCATACAATCCACCCTGCTTTTAGTGTAAATTTCTAATGAATGTGAAAAGGGATGTGTAGCTTTATTTATTATCAGATATATTTCACATTACTTTTTAGGTGCTCAGACATGTGTCAATAAGTGTGGTGCGTGTTTGTTTGGAGTTGATTGAAGCTACGGTATTCCTGCTACATGTATAAATATACTGTCCGGCTTGAAAACCAATGATCGATATTATAAGCACACCTCATGTCTGGCGAGTCTCCGTCCTGACCACTCAAGCCTCTTACGACAAGCATAGGTTGCTTAGGGTCGGGTCAAACCCGGAATAAGTATGGTATACGGTTCTAATAGACCAATGATCCTAATCCACGTGAGTCACAAGGGGATCTAAAAGGGATCTGAAAGTATAGGTCGCGACGCTGCAAAGCGATTTACTGCGTTGTGATACAATGAGAAACCGGCTCTCCAGTTTGTGATATAGCCAAGCAGCCATGAGAGATATCTGGGTGCATATAGATAAGATATTGACTTTAATGAATGAAACTCGTGGTACAATACACATATACTCATGATAGGGTTGCAGGTGGATAAAAACACCTTTAGCAAAATGTACATGTATCCGTATTATTACAGCTATGCCAACATTTCATTGTATACATTGTTGCTAGTTATAGGCCAAGCGACCTCGTTTCTTAAGTAGAGTACCAGAGTGTCCCTGTTCAAGGTAGAGGCAATACGATAGACTTACACGTCGGTACTAACGATGTAACGACCATAACAATGTTGCTCTTTTCAGACTGCACGTCTTTGGCAAAGTCATCCATCCACTCTTGGTTCAAAATGACACTGGCTCTTCGAATTGGCCTCTTCTCGTATGCAAGAAATCGTTAATTTCCATATATGGTAGATTATATCGTATCTTACACAATTAGACACCATTACGACACTTGCAAAGTCAAACTATTTGTGCGTTAGAGAAGCTTGACATGGTTGACAACATGTATTTTTAATATATTATTCACAACATACCTATCATGGATACAAGTTCATCTGATGATTGGATTTGTAAAATTGAAAGCCCTTATACCTAAACTGAGGGGCAAATAAAAATATATGTATGCGGAGCTTTAAGAAATTGAAAATTGAAAGATCTGTTGTTAATTTTGATTATGTCTATTTAACCATCATTTATTCCGGCAACAGTGTCTAAAAAGTATTCTGCGGCTTGGTAATTTTGTGTAAAAATAGTTTGGTTCAAAAAAGACTGGGGAAAGAAACGACTTTACCACCACCTGATCCCTACTGTTTTTAAATGTTGTAGATAACCATCAACAGTTGCGTGATACAAAAATTATTTTATTTTTAAAGTTTTAAATAATTTAATAAAAATAAGTATTCTTTGAGTTCTAACTAAGTGGCAGTACAAGTCAATTTTGGCATATAATATCGCTACCTTAAGGTATTTCTAAATGAAACTCAAACATACGATAAACTCAACTGAGAGGTAAAGTTTCTTTTGCTCCTGAGTTAAGCATTTGTTTTGCAGAAAGCTTTGTTTCACAGTTCAGTCCTGACAGGTAAACTGAAACTAACTCTCAGTTCGGCGTAAACATTAAATAATTTAATTTCTTGGCTAAGCCCTTCCAGCTGTTAGCACCCAAGTTGTAAATTATGGTTTGTTAGTGATCCGTTTGCTTTCTTAAGCCTCCCTTGAGCCTGCGCATTCTTCACGCACCTGGTGGGCCTGCTCGGTTTTTAAACATCGCTTAGATAATAAATTCTACGGTTTGTCGCACGTAACTATATTGAACAACAAAAGTTTCTGTGACATTGAAGAAGATTTAATGCAAAGTTATGTTTTTGACCAAATCTGAAACAATTTCGGTTTGCAACAGATAAAAGTCTCCTGTTAGTGTTGTAGCACAACAGACAAAAACGGTCTTCGGTTTCAGCAGCTTTTTAATAATAAGTACTCCTTTATACGCTGGTACTACGAACACTTAACAAGGGCGTGGCAGAGACTGTGAGAGAGGCTATGGGCTGTTTCAGGCGTGACCAAGTGTGACTAGAGCTCGTCCCAGTGTGCTGGCCTTCTGAGCGATGACTTGACTGTTAACTGTTGGCCGTTGGCCGTTGGCCGTTGGCTCGTGTTCTTATGCCGTTTCTTCTGGACTGCTCTGTCGGTCTGGTCCTATTCAGTGTTCAGCGCCCTTCTTTGCCTCTCTCCCTGACTTCACTGACGGTGCTGTTCATATACTCACACGAAAAAGAAACGCAAGTGGTTTTAAGCAAATAGGTAACAAACACGGAACCATACGAGTTTTAGTATGTAGTGAAGCCTGATGGTGTTATCAATATTTTTGGTTGCATTTTGGAAGCCCCGAGTAAAAACGCAACATAAAAAAAGAATCGCCCAAACGCACCATTTCAATGAATATGTGGGTATCATGCACCCATTTCTCGCGAAATCGAATATGCACGAACAGTCACGAACTGTAGTGGGTATAAAACTGTGGCCGATTCTTGGACCTACCACTCCTTGGTCAACAATGCCACGCCTAACTCAAATTCAGAGAAACCAGGCTATCGGACGTTTGGAAGCTGGAGAGTTTGTCCAAGATGTTGCCCATCATTTCAACGTTAACATAACCACAATTTACCGTCTACTGCATCGATACAATGCTATACAGACCACAGATGACCTTCATCGGAGCGATCGTCCTAGGGTCACCACACCTCGACAAAATCGGTAGATTACCCGTCAAAACCAGCGACTTCCGTTCCTAACTTCAAGTGAAAGTGCTCGACAGACCATAGGAACACATAATCGACACATTAGCCGGGACACTGTGATCCGACGTCTCCGTTCCAACACCCTCAGATGTCGCCGACCAGCACGTCGTCCTGTTCTCCAACCACGGCATCGACAAGCACGACTTCAGTGTGCACAGGGTCATCACAATTGGCGTCATCGTGAGTGGATGCGTGTCATCTTCTCTGATGAAAGTCGCTTTTGTGTCTCCCGTGCAGACGGAAGAGTCAGAATTTGGCGGCGTCGAGGTGATAGTTTCGCTGATAGTTTCGCTGACAGAAACGTTGTTGAAAGGAATCCATGGGGTGGACCTAGCGTCATGATATGGGCAGGGATTGGACTTAATGCGAGACTTGGACCCATGTGCTTTCTGAATGTTGGTCAAGGTCGGGGACACGGCGTCCCTGCTCAGCGCTATATCGACCAAGTGATCAGACCCCACGTTGTTCCATTTTTTGCACACTATCAACAACACATTTTCCAGCAGGACACCCCCTTTCAATGTTGCCAGAGCTACCATGGCCTTACTGCAACAACACAACATCCGTGTTCTACCGTGGCCAGCCCTCAGCCCTCAGCCCTGATCTAATGGTGGTCACACCAGGTATTGACTGACATTTTGGGTATTGATCCGAAACTGTGTAAACCCTTAACATTTGAAACAATTATGTCATCTGCCCTTTAATCCATTAAACTGTCTTCAGTCAAATTTTTGTCAATCTTGCACTATTAGTATTTCTTGTCTTTACTGCTGAAAATAAATAACATGTATACTGCAGACTCGACTTTCGTTTCTTTTGCGCATGAGTATATAAGAGTTTTTTAGCTGATGGCTGTGACCCTCAGATCTTTAGGGGGGTTGGGGTTGTCAAAACAAGTTCGTGGTACATTAAACTGAAAAACTCTAGGTCAGCAACTGTCCGATTTATGACCATCACCTGGTCATTAAATGACACTCAAATGTTTAGGGGGGTCAAAACAAGTTCGTGGTACAATAAACTGGAAACTCTTGGTCAGCAGCTGTCCGATCTATGACCATCACCTGGTCATTAAATACAAGCATGCATGGCGGGTGTCTCCTTTCTTATTACCATGGGTCAGTAACTATTTCGTCTGATGATCACAATAAGCCCACCTGTCTACACAGCCACTGGCCACACTGGATAGTGTTACAGTGTTCAAATGGTTTAATTTGCCATACTGACTTCAGAAAATGCGTGATTTCATAAAGAAAACATGAACATGCCAAAATGTCAATTTACAAATCAATAGCGTGTGTGTCCACCTCTGGTTGCGATGCAAGCAACACATCTTCGTGTCATGGAATGGACCAGGCGTCGCACAAAGTCCTGTGGGACATCTGTCCATATCTGCTGGAGCATGTTTCGAAGTTCCTGGAGTGTCTGTGGAACACGTCGAAGGCGCCGATCCATCTCATCCCACATGTGCTCGATTGGTGAGAGATCGGGGGAGCGAGCCGGCCAGGGGATGACATTCACGTTTTTTTTTTTAAGAGGATCCTGAACAAGTCGAGCAATATGAGTCCGGGCGTTGTCATGTTGAAAGGTAATGCCTGGGCCATGACGACACAAAAACGGTAGAACAACAGGGCCGATGATCTCGTCGCGGTAGCGCTGTCCATTGAGATTTCCCTCTACCACTATCAGAGGGATCCTCTGTTTTGCTGCAATCCCACGCCATACCATAACGCTGCCGCCCCCGAACCGATCTTCTTCCATGACACAATGATTGACGTAACGTTCACCTCGACGTCGGTACACTCGAATCCGTCCATCGCTGTGGCTGAGGTGAAAACGAGACTCGTCAGTGACTAGAACTTGTCCCCACTGGATGGCCGTCCAGCGTAGACGCTGTCTGCACCACTGTAGACGTGCTTGGCGGTGGTTACCTGTCAAAATGGGACGTCTGGCGGGTCTTCTGGCGAAAATCCCTGCACATCTGAGGCGACGACGTACGGTTTGTGAAGATATTCGTCGAAGGCCAGGGATGCTTCTTGCAGTCACTGTTGCTGGCTGGAATCGATTTCGTAGGTGTGTTGTTCGAATCCAGTTGTCTTGTCGATTATAGGTTACGCGTGGCCTGCCACTCCGAGGATGGTATCTGACTGCATTCGTCTGTTGCCAACGTTGCCATAAACACCAAATGGTGTTTCTGTGGACGTTTAATTGTCTTGCAACATCACGTTGACTCGATCCTGCTTCAAGCATACCAATGGCCCGCAGACGCTCATCTTTGGACAGGCGTGGCATTTCGTTATGTTGAATAATTGTGTAATTTTGTTGTTTTTCTGAGTGGTTGTTGTCAGCACGATGCTAAACAATGCAAATGGAATCCCGTAAACGCACATGTTTTTATACCCATTCTTGGGTAGTGAAATGCATGGGGCTTGCATAAAAGTCAACTTTTGCATGGAATGCCAGCTTTTCTGTAGCATTTGCGTTTTTATGACTTGATTCCATACATGTACTACAATATTGAAAACCAAACTTTACTTGTTTGAAAAATACACTAAAATATTGGTGTCACTGGAACTTTTGTTGTTGAGTATATGTATTATGCAATGGTACAATAACATGTACGTAATTCACGCATTCTGTATTGATTAAATAAAACAGCCAACAGACTTTTGTCCTGTGTGAATATAAAATGTCAAGGCCAGAGACAAAATGGTCTTGATTTATTTATCTGCCGAAACAAAATCCATTTGGCGTGAATGGCAAAATAATAATGGACATTTTAAGAATTGATCACTGCAAATCAGTGATGACACCGACCTTAGTTCTCATTCGAATACACCCTTCCCACGTTAAGGGGGAACGGGTGGCGCAGTCGCACCTTGGGTACGTTTGTGGGTTCGAATTCCGGTTGGCCCCGATTATGTTTCTCGTGTGTTTTCCCAAAGTATTAAACGTCTGAGACCCGCATCACTTCGGATTTACATCCCACATGAAGCTGACACGCTGTCGTATAATTGGAATAATGTTAAAAACGACGTTAGACCTGATTCACTCAATATACATACCTCGCTCCCTCACTCTTGACGTGTACATGTTAATGTAATTAAAGTAGCTGACGAAGGCTGACGAAGGCTGACGAAGGCTGACTCTATTGTCTACGTCATTCCCAAACGAGGCTTACGTTATCGTGTTATGTTACGTACTTGTACGTACACATACGTACTGCTAGGGACGCATTCAACTATGACATATGAAGGTCATATACTTCTGTAGGCCTTCAACCTTTGGGTAAAGCACGAAGGCTGATGTCGAGTGAATGTTGCTAAATCTGTGACGGATTAGAAGTTGTTTTTTATAAGAAACTACGCATAATAAGTCAGCAGTTAGATTCGGTGATGGTTCAGGTGTTATAGATTAGGATATAAATTAAAACACGTGCACTCGACCTGGGCGTTTAGGATCAATCATCAACATCTGTACATCGTTTAGTACCTGAACTCAGAATCGATTAAATCCTTCAATGCTTGTACGCTGAAAGGTTAGAATAATTCGTCATTCGGAAAGCACATATTCGACCTTGTGTCAGTCATTGGCAAACATGTAGGACAAGTGTCATTTTACTTCCACAAAAAACTGACATGCAGTCTAATAACTGTACTGTGGTGGGCGCGATACATCAGAACACTCACCTAATAGAATGTTACGAATGAGTAAAAAGTAAACATTCATTTTTCATGTATCTCGAGGCATCGTTGAGTCCAGCCGAACCGTTGACAGAATGCCCTATAGAAACACATCAATGTTATTCAATGGTCTGATTTCTTCATGATCACTAGACAGTTACTTTTAAAGCTTTTAAAAGTTTTCAAGTTTAAATTTGGAATTCGAAATATAATTATAAACTTCATATTGCCACGTTCTTGTATCACGCGATAGTAGAAACACTTGCCGATTGTCATAAGCAATACACGATGTGTTACCGCAAGAGAGAGAGAGAGAGTGAGTGAGTTGGGTTTAACACAGTATTGCAGTTATATCATAGTGTGTCAGCTTCATGTGGGAGGTAAACTAGAAGTGATGTAGGTCTCAGACGTTTACCACTTCGGTGAAACCAATGACCACGGGTATGGTCATGACAAACCTAGAAACATAATCTAGGCTAAATTGGATTCGAACTTACAATTATAGGTTTCTGGCATTCCCAAGGGATGCAACTCTACACAAAGAATTCCGGCGCCTTAGATGAATGGGGTATCCTTGCCCCCAAGAGAGAGAACACTTGTGTAATTCGTTAAACTTATTTGTAATAACTTTTATCAAAGATGTGCAATTTGTAAATATTAAGCTTGTGTTCATATCCCCGCGCGTCAGCTTAATCTGAGAGGAAAGCCAGAAGTGATACAGGCCTTAGACGTTTACCACTTCAGTAACTCACGGAAACGGAATTGGGATGACAAAGGTAAAACATAATCAATCCAAATCTGGGATTCGAACCCACGATCATTGGTTAGTGGGACGTCTTGCAGGCGTATCTATGAACAGGGAATTGGGATGACTTGATTACTCATTCCCCGTGACATTAATTGAGTTGAATTTATCGCTGTACAGTATTTTGTTTCATCATGCGAACAGTATTTCAGTTAAATCTTGACGTGTTTCTCATATACAATGTATGGAATACATATCTCTAGGTCCAGATTGCAACATAACATATACGTTATAACTTTTGCAAAGGGTAAGACATTTAGGCAAGGAAGACGTAGGCATCCCCATGGGCACCAATTGTGCTCCCCTTCTTGCGGATCTGTTTCTTAATGCATATGAATCGGAATTTCTGTTCGGATTGGCAAAGTCAAAACAAGGTGATTTCCACTGACTTACCCACCTGAACTAGAAATAAAGGAGATTAGTGAGACCTCCTCATCTGTTTCTTATTTAGATGTATGTATAAAGATTCAGAGTGACAAAACACTCTCCACAAGACTGTATGACTGTAAGACTGTATGAGGGTTGACTAAAACTTTCCAATGGTCCCTTCAGGTCGAGCAATATTCCAGCAGCTGAAGCCTTTGGTGTTTACATTTCGCAACTTTTGAGATACAATCGAGTATGCTTTTTCCACCAAGATTTAAAAAAGCGACATACGACACTTGCTCAGAAGTTGTTTGATCAAGGTTTAAATAGTCAAGGCCACAGCAAAGCTTTCAAAACGTTTTTTGGTAGACATACGGAGGACATTTTCAAATTTGACGCATCAGTAACCAAAATGATGTCCGATGCAATTCCCTATTTTAACTTGTACCATATGTTCCCGTGTTGTTTCAGGTGCACAATTGACTTGACTTTGCATGTGTTTGTGACGGGTGTCACCGATGGGGCAGGATACGCTCACCTTTTCGCGAACACCTGGTATCATTACTATTTGATAGTGATTCATGTACACATGCTCATGTTATAGTCTGAATAGTTAAATCGCCTCTGCTTTATGCAGAGATTTCTATTGGTTATGGAAAGGTTTTTGTCTCTTTATTTACACATTCGTATGTGGATATATCTCTTCTGTTGCATCTAAAAATACGGTACTTATGTATTTGACACATTTCAGCCTGTATTGTTGACTTCAGTAATCTTTGTGATCTACCCGAACCAGTTCATGTTCTTGAGATGGACACAATGGTCCATTATAGCTAAAAGCCCTTTAAGTTCATCACTACACGTCAATATGTGCATGTGATTGTCTCGGTACAACTATTACCTTTTAAAATACATTAAGCTGCTTTTAGAAATGTGTTAGCATTGTTTGTTCTGTATATTTGCGTTGAGATCTAACCAAGCCAGTCAGTAACATTACGACATACTTATACCCGACTGCCCTACGACATAATGAAAGTTGTTGCTGGAAAACCTAATGATAAGAATATCCATTTCCACATGCATGTGTAATGCATACACATTACGAATATGAATATGTCCCTGGAAGTGCATTTCGGAAAAAAGGCCAGAAAGCTATATGTTTTAGATACATATGAAATAGTATCATCCAATGTGTTATGATTCTATGCTAGGCTCTACGGAAATCGCTTTGTAGTGCAGTGGAGCAATTGAGACGTTCTGTCATTCTTGTAGATACCATGTAACATAGTGAGTGAGTGAGTATGGTTTCACGCCGCTTTTAGCAATATTCCAGCAATAATACGGCGGGGGACACTAGAAATGGGCTTCACACATTGTACCCATGTCGGGAATCGAACCCGGGTCTTCGGCGTGACGAGCGAACGCTTTAACCACTAGGCTACCCGACCGCCCCACTATGTGGCACAACATGCACATGTGTATGAAGATGAGTCGATAATAAACAACTCTCCTTCATTAATGTTTCAAACATTTCGTCGCCCGCGTTCATGGGTGTAAATACAAGAGGTTTCCCAAGGTCTTTACTGTTAATCATCTTTGCCTGAAGAGTGTATTCCACCGACATGAGAAACAACCTGCATCATTTTGAGCTTTACAAATTACTCCATCCAACATCAAGAACGTGAATTATCTGGGAAGTTATTCAGCAATAACTAAGAACCACGTAACAGTTAGTACTGAAGGAGCTGTTCAACACTGGTACATTGTTCATAGGTTATACTATGCATATTAATACCGTGATGTAAATCCCCTTAAAACCGCGTTGAACAATATTTCATATATATCACGGGGAGAAAGCTTAAGAGTGTGAATGTGTCATTTCAACACAAAATTCTTCTGTCACTGAGAAGGTCTTGGTATTTTTCGATCTTTCTGTAAAGGAGTGAGTGAGTATATTTTAAAAACTAGTTGATAAAAAATTCAGTGGTTTGACTCTGTGTCAGCTTAATGTTTGAGGAAAGTCCGCTCTGATGCTGCTAATGTAGGTTTGGTAAAACCCCGAACCGTGGTTAAGGTGCTGAAATATACGTTCAGTGGATCCTGGTACACAAGGTACGCAACTTTGCACAGCGAATTGTACCACCTTTTATCAATGGTCAACCCGTGCCACATGAATGTAAATGCAGGTGTAGTGAGTGAGTGAGTGAGTTGGGTTTAACGCCGTTTTTAACAGTATTCCAGTTATATCACGGCGTGTCAGCTTAATGGAAAGCCCGAAGTGATGCAGGTCTAAGACGTTTACCACCTCGGTGAAACCCACGAGCACGGGTATGGTGCTGACAAACCTAGAAACACAATCGGGGCGAACCGGGATTCGAACCCACAATCATAGGTTTCTGGCGTGCCCAAGGGACGCAACTATGCACAGCAAATCGCGGCGCCTTAGACGACTGGGCCACCCGTGCCCCCAAATGCAGGTGTAGATATGTGTGTGGTCGACAATACTACCATACAGTTGGCTTTTTTATATACGTTATCAGCTGATTATATGTGTCCATGTTTCAGGTGTTTCAGCAAGATTTCTTTAAACAATTTGTGTTTCTCGTTCATCGAAAAGCCAACGATAGCACCGATGGCAAGATATTATACAACTTGAAGGGTGAACTAGTTTCTTGCAAATCAATGTCGTGTTTAATGATACTTTGTAAGAATTGAGCTAGAGCTTGACAAGCAAATATTACTGTTTTCGAAGAAATCGATCATCGCATACCTCACAGTTTAGTATCTTTTACTTTTGACATGACATTTAAACTTAAATCTCAGCGAAAGGTTCATTTAACCATCGGTATTACGACCAGTATAGAAATTACGATCTTCCTCCGGGTAATTAGATGCTAAGAAAAACAAAATAAACTTTTACTCCGGTCACAAATCAATATCAAGATTGCAGCAATAATCTACTGGTGCCAGTTTTTCATATACAAAATACGTAGCATGAGATCCTATTTCTGCTTGAGGCAATTCAATTTGGGGAAAGACCAGAATGAATTATGTGGCATTTGTCATAATTCTCTATGCTGGTTGATTTTAAACACCAAGATACTGGTGAGATAACTAAGTGATTGCATACTTTAGATTTAATGCCTCGAACATTTTAAAATCTGTCATAATAGACAACAACACTTTCCAAACGAGTAACAACGTTTATGAATACTTTTAACCAAAGAGTGAGGGTGTGAGAAAGTAAGGATTAGCACCTCTTTGAACTGTATTTTAGTTATACAACAACGTGTCTGCTACCTGTTACAGAAAAAACATATCGACCATAGCAGACGAGCACGGGTATGGTACTGTCATACCAAATTCGAATTCGAACCCCATGACAAGCTTATCCTTGCAAAGCAGGGCACGCAACTCTGCAAGCACCTTAGACTGACATAAGTGCGCGTAACATTAAAAAGGATTAAGTAACGCGTCCACATTATTTATACCTTTTTAGAGATTCGGGTTCGGATTCCTCCTGTGTACCAATTGTGAAGCCTTTTCTTGTTGCATCCTGCCGTACAAGTTATGCGATGCTGATGAGATACTGCCTCCTTGTTACACATTAAAAAAGGTTAAGTAACGCGTCCACATTATTTTTACCTTTTTGAGATTCGGGTTCGGATTCCTCCTGTGTACCAATTGTGAAGCCTTTTCTTGTTGCATCCTGCCGTACAAGTTATGCGATGCTGATGAAATACTGCCTCCTTGTTACACATGTATATCAACCTGTGTATAGTATCTTCATCATTACGTGACCGCCTCCGTGGTCTAATGGTAGAGCGTCCGCCCGGAGAGCGGAAGGTCCGGGGTTCGCTCCCCGACCGCGTCATACTAAAAGACGTTAAAAGATGGTACTTGTTGTTACTCTGTCTGGCGCTCGGCATTAAGGGGCTAAAACAAGGACTGATCGGCTTGGAGTCAGTATACTGTGTCTGAGTTGGGTATTCATGTTAAACTGCGGCATGGTATCTCAGTGAGCTAGCACTTTAAATCGGTATCAGTCCGGACAAGCAACAACACACATACATACACGTGCATGCACGTCGCTATGTAAGTGCAATAATCTTAGACGCGACGTTAAACCCCATTTCACCTCACCTCACCTCACCATTACGTCATGGTTGGAGACGAGATCAAAAGCGCCGCCCATCATCTAATTGACAGCAGATAGTACCGTATGTTGTTGCGTGAACCAACCCCTCACTAAGATTTCTCCCAGCTGTTTCCCGGCTATCGGGTCAGTTTCGATACATTTGAAGTAATACCCGTCACTGGCATTATAAATAATCAAAGTTAAGTAACATCCCAGTGCCGTTCAAATGACCGTATAATTAGTGGCGTACTTCACACTTCTGGACTGACAGACTGAATTTGGTTTTACGCCGGTTTTAGCAATATTCAAGCAATATCACGGCCGGGGACACCAGAAATGGGCTTCACACTTCGTACGCATGTGGGGAAGCGAACCCCTGTCTCCAGGACGACGAGCAAACGCTTTAACCATGGGCTACCTCATCGCCCTAGCGCAGGAGTCATTGTAACTACCACTTCCAACTCAATAATGACAGTAGTGAGCGAGAATAACTAAGTGACTGTGACCATTTTCTAAATTCGATGTCAACACGCACCATGATTTTGCGCAGTGGTGTGTGTACTGGTTCCTTTATGTTCTGATAATATCAAATATGAATTTCATTAATCCTTCACGGACGGATGTAGTTAGAATATTGTTTTATTCAACGTGACTCTCATTGATGGACAAGACGTGAACTATAAGTAAGACCAACTGACTGTTTCATTCCTGAAATCAACTGAATGGACCTTTTTGTGTGGAAATGCCATAGCCTTAACATTTGATGTCTAATAAGATCAATTATAAGACAATTAGGCAATAATAGAATCGAAATGAATTATGTATGGGCATACTTTGTTGTCTTTGCGATGACGGAAAGGTCCCAAAATTGTAACAGCGAAAGGCCGAGTGTTCTGATCACGATGCTATAACCCTTCGGGTCCTAACCATCATCAGAGAGAAAATAAATGAGTCCTAGCACTGCAAACACGAAAACGTCGTTTTTTTCCGTATATGGTCATTGGACGGAAAAACGACGTTATTTGGACGTTTTCAAACCATCGTTTTTCCGTCCAAATAACGTCGTTATTTGACATCGGAATTTACTGGGAGAGAACGATAGCGTTAAGCTCCTCCCTTTCTTGATTGACATTGTCAATCAAGCAACAGCGTCTACCGGTATTTCTACTTCTCAGTTTTCATTGGTCAGTCCCCGCGTGTTAGATTACAGGCCCGCGTTTGACGCTGCACTCGAAGCGCTTAGCGGAAGTACTGAAATCAATCGTTCTGCGCATGCGGATTACTTAATGCCTTGACCAAATTTTCCGTTCTGTGCATGCGCGTATTGTTTCCTAGATTTAATGTCACCACTATTTGACAATGGTTCATAAACACAGTCACGTGAAGGTTCGGAATCGTAATGAGTAACTCCATTTAAATTGAAGAGTATCACCAGTGATATGGGAGATTCCAAGATGAAGCTATTCCATGGCTATCTAGGTTGCCACCCAAACTGATCTAAACGGGACCCGATAGCTTATTGTATGCTATATAGTCATATGGAAGTGGACAAGAACTATACATTGTATTCCGGCCGATTGTTCTTGCATTTACTTATAAGTCAGGAAAATGGACTTAAAAGGGGAGTTGTTGAATGTAATTATTTTAATTGTTAAATGTTGCCTATACAGTAATCTGGACGAACTTCTCATTGTTCTGTTTATGTCATCCTATATACTATTAGTATGTTTCCGTTCTAAAGTCATCCTCTCACATAACATTATATTGTTCATAGTATCAAAGTTTAATCAACAATATCAAGAGCAGCGATTTAAACCACTGAAACACCCAAACACAAGTTAAGGCTGTTATCAAGCGCTAGTGCAGACGTGATGCATCGTAAAAAACTGTATCTTGATGTCTTCAGAAATACAATTATACTACGAGATAGTACGGCTAACGCTGACTCACCGTTGGAACAAAGACAATATCGCTAATACAGATATAACGTATTTGAATGTTAATACTAAAGACAAACAATCATTATTTTTGCAGTGACGATATAACACGTATACACGTTAATTGTTAGCTTTCATCACTTTTGCTCTTCATTTTAATAACTTTGTTTTCACATATATATGTAGCAATACCCGACAAGCATGTCATACATAATTATGGGGCAGTTTTCATTCTTGTACTGACTTACTCTGGTGTTAATGAGCGATGTTTATTGGCTTGTGTGTAAAACCCCGTTTTTCTGGTAATCCTATTATTACTTAGTTTATGTCTATCTAATGACACCCTGTACTCTGGATCATGGCTCCGTGACTATCCATAACAATTAAGATGAACATTCAGTTCAAGTAAATGAATGAGTTTGTTTTGACGCTACAGTCAGTCAAAAAAACCAATGCTGTGAGGTTTGATAACAAACTTCTACCAGGTCGAGCATCGTGGATCCTCATTTTCTGCCTAAAGAGAATCATAGTTCATATGCTAATCCATCGGCGAATACCCTCCCACTCAAGATGACCTTACTTGTTGCTAAATCGCACACGCACACACACACGCACACACACACACACACACACACACACACACACACACACACACACACACACACACACACACACACACACACACACACACACACACACACACAAACAACTGACCTAAATAACCTGGACAGGAAATACTGCTGATAGCCTCTGGTCAACTCAGCCGCGCCACCGCAGAATGTCCGTCCAACTCTGCAGGGGGCATTCTCAGTGGCTTCAAACGCGCTGAAATGTTTTCGCCTTGCATCCACGATGATGGACAAGTGAAATCGTATGAAATTTGGCTATTTTAGGTCCTATCTCTTTTTTGATTACCCAATAAAGTCAATTCATACTTACACGGTTGTGAAGCTTACAACTTTATAAGACTTATTCATCTCATTCCAAAAAAGCTACTCGCGCTCACATAAAGTTGTAGTTATTATGTCACTGTTTTATTTCTTTAAAAATATATTACATGTTCAACAATAACAATTAAGATGAACATTCAATTTCCGATATAAGTAAATGAATAAGTGTGTTTTACGCCACAATCAGTCAAAGACCAACGTTGTCCGGTCTGATGACACACAATCTACCAGGTAGCACATTGTGTACACCCTATCCCTATTGAAGTCTCCACTGTGGGTATTCCTGGGGACGAAAAGGTCCCATGTACCTAGGAATTTCATCAATACATTCATGCGCGGCATTCTCTGCCTAAAGAAGATCATATAGTTAACATGCTAATCCAACTCGAACTACCATCCCGCTCAAGATGAATTATTTTATGTAACATCCAACAGGCCCACATTTACGCACGCACGCACGCACGCACGCACGCACGCACGCACGCACGCACGCGCACACACATATTTGGATTTACCAATCCCTGAAATGAGAAGACGTGCGTTACGAAGCTCCTCCAAGTCATCATCAATATCCGTATATGTCTGTGATATCATTACCCATCCAAAGCCGAATATACATTTATTGTGTTTTCTTGACAACAAATGTTATAATTGGGATAACACTTTCTGAGTAAAGTACAGATTCTCGTACTTTCTTGAGTTGAGTCCCGTCCGGGATTTGAACACACAACACACACACACACACACACACACACACACACACACACACACACACACACACACACACACACACACACACACACACACACACACACACACACACACACACACACATTAATTGTTTTATTAAAAGTATCTTCGAGAGTCAGTAAGAAACTAGAAGTAACTGCCTTTGTTCTGTAAACCTCACCAAGTTTCAGCTTTCGCCTCTTCCTTTGTGGACTGAGGTTTCACATTTGTAAAATGATCTCTCTTATCTGTCTGTACCATCAACTTAACTGCCCTCACCCCCTGCAGTTTTCCCGTCCCATATTGCCAAGCAGGTGACCCACAAGGAGGAATACCGCCCTCCCTCAGTCCAGTGATACTGTTCCTAGCACAATATTTTGGGGATACGTAGCCTTGCTGTGGGAAAACATTTTGTAACAATTTGGCAAACTTTGATATTAAACAGCAAATATTATTCAGTTTTATTTCAACAAAAACGGAAAAAATCGGATCCTACTTATTTTGTGGATACCATAACAATAAATCAAGCCAATAGATCGTTTGAGCTGGCATGAATATAAAAAATAATTAGCAAGTCGATAGTCATAATTCCCTCTGTTGGTCCCACGTGAAATGTTCTTCACGAATAGAATAGATGGCTGATAGACGTTCGACCGAATAATATCATTTGCTAACTTCAACTGTTCATCTAATTTCCATGAATGTATGTTACATAGTTCATATGTTCATGGGCTTCTTCACTGAATGTATAATGTGGAGGACTACTTCACTTGAGGATAAGTAACATAAATAATGATGATAATTATGATAGTATTGCCATTATTATTCCTTCAGATTATTAAAAAAAAAGTTATTATGTTTTCATAGAGAGAAAGAGGTATGGAGATTGTGAGACTATTTTTAGCATCGGAATTGTTAACATAATTCTTAAAGATATTATGTTTTGTTTGTTTGTTGTTAAATGCTGCACTCAGCAACGTAAGGATATTAAAACATTACATTTAGGTTCAGTTGTATTTTTATATTTGTATCATTTTGCAAATGTTACAGAGACCTGATAAGGGATATATAATAATGTATAGTCGCTATTCTTAAAGTAAGAATATGTTAGATTTATCAACCAGAAATATTGCACACAAGAGGATAATCATATTTCATGACACTATTCAACGTCGAAGGCAACGATATTTGTGTATGTTATTGCTACATGACACGATACGTCATGATAAAGCAATTAGAAATTGGCATTTGATGATATAAGATAGCTACGCGATAAATAACAAAGTACAAAGAAGGAAGCGATATTTATTTCACGATAAAAATTGTTCTATCATGACGTCATTTATTGAGATTCGAACATGCACTCGCAACTTGAAAAGTAAAATTTGTAAATTTGACCTTATTTTTGAGAAGTATGTGTCTAGTGAGTTGTTCCCAATAAATGTTGCTGGAGAATCCGAAAGTGAGAGTGATATGACAATCGGTATTGGGAGAAAAGGTACAGATGATTGACGAGAAAATTGTGAGAATATGCGGGACCAAACTCAAATCCTAAAATGGATTTATCTAGCATGGCCGCTGTCGGATTCTATTCAAGGAATCATCATTATTTAAGTACGGGTAAATATTGTAAAGCGTGTATTTTTTCCGAATTTAAAAGAGGCTGTACGTAATGTTGATATCTCATATAGAAATAAACGAGTCTCGGTCGTTGTTTATCGTACAATAAACAACTCCCACTCGTCGTTTGTTTCTTAATTACCATATGACCATATACACTAACATTATATCTTTTCATGTTTATCGGTCAACAAAAGCGACATAAGCATTTCCATTATCATGAGAAACCCTTGCCAAAAGTAGCGCCAACTGCACCATTGCGACAACATCAGGAGCATGTTTCATGATTCATCATAATAAATGATGACATTGGATGCTCGCAAAAACGCGAGCTCATTCCGATCCACTAGTGGCACCCGCTACAAACACATCCAAAGGCAAGCCAATTGTTCACCCGAAAAGGCAGAGAATTGCATCTGACATCATTTTTGTCACTGACACGTCAAACCTGGAAATGCCGTCTACACGCCCAACACAAAGCCCAAGCCAGGACCCAAATCCTTCAAACCCGGCCAAAGTTCTGTTAATTACATACATTTCCCCCTAACCTTAAATAATCTATACTAGTTCTGAAGTAAATCGTATTTACCCGTATGAATCGTCTTATGTTATTTATTGTCGATAAACAGAATATGCACACTTTCTGAAAGTACTGTGTGATAAGTCACGCACCAAACCTATACTCTCGATATACATGCTGCTCTTACTTAAAAAAGTATATTGGGTTAACAAGATACGTATATTAAAGTACCATGCTTTCCTGATGTGCTCTCATTCTAATTTGAAATAATGGCATAAATAGTTACCACTCATCTTTCAATATTTTTCAAGGTTGGGTTAATGACGAACATATTTGAATATGTACAACATCTATACTTACTTATCTTTATACTTAAAAGCATCAGGTTTGTCTGTCATAAGACCCCGAAACAAATATGTCCAACACAGCCCAATATTTGGCTCTTGGCTCCTTGTTCTTATATTTTATAAGTATTGTTTAAACAACTGTTTTTTTCTGTGAAATATGTTCATTTCAGAAATTAGATGTTATTCTAGCATCAGGTCTGTGGTACGTTTACTGCATCAGCATTACATTAAAAAGATATTACATTATATAAATCCACACAGAGGAAATGCTTAACATTTATCTTTTAAGGAAGAGTGCAGGACGACTTGCTTTATACATATAAATGTGGACATATATGTATGGACATTTGGATGATACAGATATACCTCCTTAAAGATAGTACAGTGTTCGTAGATGACTGTAGAAAATGGAATAATTATGTGAGTAATCGGGTTAATACCACGTTCATGAATGTTTATCCATATTGCGATATTGATTTCCAACATACAAGACGGACCATGAAATTATGACTTGAATTTGGACCTGGCTTTCTGGTGTGATGTAACACCCCAGAATATCCAGTAGAAAATGGGCTCAAAGCACGAATTAAGATCACGAGATGATACTGATGTATGCATCTGGACATATATTTGCGTAGTATTACTACCTTAATTCATCAGTATATATGTATTTTGCATAAAAGGATATTATAGGATCGACGCTGACATGCGCATAACCTATTCACCAGTGCTGTAATATTTCATTTCTTCTGACACATATCGACACGAGAAATTATATTTAAATTTAAAAGGAGCCCAAGTGGGATAGAAATTTGAGTCTGAACCTGTTGAACAAGGCTTGTTTCATTTTGGGCTATAGCATTGCCGCAAGGCCTTGGCGGAAGGGAACACCTGTTTGCACCCATCAGATACCAATCACAACTTCTCTCTCCAAACGAAAACAAAATACGAAAAATGTCGGAAGTGTATCCTTCTAATTTTCTATTTAGATACATGTTTTAACTTTAAAGTAATTATATGTATCTCATGTATTATTGGTATCTGTGATGCTGGTACCGTTTTGTTGCCATTGTGTAGCTTTTGTGGAGTTATTATGAATATCAAATACATGCCTTGAAATATGGACTTGTGAAAGAACTCATCATTGAATCATTTGCATTTAAATTAATGCATATACCATTTACATAATTTAATTATTGCGTTGCTTTCTTCCCTGTCATTCAATGTGCATGTTCAAACCCCTAAACTTTTAATATTTCATTTTTCATAAATGGCTACGTTAGTGCGTTGCCTAGATCTCTCGTTACCTATTCACAAGAATAGATTAAAATAATTTGTTTTACTATCATATTTCTGTTTATCTAATTCATAATACGAAATTGATAATTCATTTATAATAGTATAGATCATATTCGTGTATATCACTATCTGATGCTAAGGTTTTATTTCAGAAAATATAATTAATTCAAAATGTAGAAAGATCTACAATTTGCCATTATTTGACTTTTAAACTGTACAAAGTATGATATAATGATCAGAATGCCTGTAACGGGTAGTATTTAAGAAAGAAATATTTGTCGAGAAGTCCCATTTTTCAGATATGCCCTTCAGTAGTAGTATCTCCAGAGAGAGGTTTACATTGTAGTTCTCATTATTTGTGGATAATTCAAAAAGCAACATAGAAAATATATATGCTACCATGACGAAAGAATACAGAGTATACATAACTCGCAATTCTATATATTCAGCAAACAGCCCAAAACCGAAACTCCACAACATATCCGATTACACTGATTAAGGCTGTCCCAGTTCTCCATGCGATACTGACGCCCGTTCGTCTCCCAGACCATACAGAATAAATTTAAAAGGAATCCAGCTCAAGTCTAGAACGACTTGGCAAGCCTAGATTGCCTTAATTCTATCCATGAAAGTAAGCATTAAGAAAAAAATATTGTTCTTGTCTGCTTCTGATTATATGTTGTAGATACTTATTTTAACTAGGAAAATTGTACTGACACCGGCGCTGTCCCTATTGAAGCTATCCATAAGAATTTCGAATTGCCGTCCATTGTTCGATGTCAATACATCGATGACAAGTGAGGATATCATAAAGTAATCGTTGATGCCGCGCTACACTTTGATAAAAATTATAATCAAGTTGACTGGTGTGTACATTACTACAGTGAACATGTACATGATCATGCCCTAATAATGAAATGCCGTAATGTCAAATACTAATTTATTATTGTGTGATGAATTTAACTGGATCAGTGGTAACATGTGATATTAATATTCCATCAATTTCTTTCCTGGTTGGTCCATCCATGTCTACAAAATGAAAATAATACAATTAAAATGGAGCATAGAACAATTCTTAATTTCAGGCTAGAGCTGTGGAAATCTAGACTTTCCCAATCATTATAGACTTGAGTTGGTCTCATGTTTTACATTATTCTCTTGGGTCAACGTCACAGCTCATACCATACACTAACAAGACCAGCTTGCCCCCCGCCGGAGCTCCCGGATTTTGGTTATATTATCTAACATGGCCAACTCTGCTCTTAAGTAAACAAGAACCTAATCAGCGAGGGGTCCTTTATCATCCCTATGTGGCTGCTTATAAAAATCTGATATCTTTTCCCAAAGACCTGGTTAATAATATATTTTCTGTACATATGTATACGGTTCTATTTTAAATGACTGCAGCGCTCCATTATGAAAACAATTTGTTTTAACGCCGCTCTCAGCAGTATTCCAGTGATATATGACGGCGGTCTGTTGTATATGAAATATATGCAAATTGAATCTTGAATCTTGAAAGTTGTAACATTTCCGCAAATAAATATCACATGCAGTATACAGTATATCAACTGCAATACACTGTATACATCAGTATACAGTGTGTCGCGAGCTCTGCGCTGGGCTGGAGCACACATTTCCTACACCTCTCCCTTCGGCAAACACATCACGAGGGTTGCAACGAGGTCATAGGTCAGGCGTGCACTCGTCAGTTGTCTAATACGGTAAAGAGTAAGATCTTCCGGAAGACCACTGCACTGGAGGTATGTGGATTATTGAGGAGGTACTACGTGTTTGGAACTGGGAGTTGAACACTAAGCACCTTTGGAGAAGAGCTCACAATAAAACGTTATGGACTCGCGGACGGACTTGTGTTTTCATTTCAAGACGTACATTTATCAGGTTGAACTTCCTAACTGTAACAATAACTGAACTTTACGCCTTTTATACACATTTGTGATGGGGCGACAATGCGACAACGAGACATATTTTGACCTTGAAAATGTCGCGTTACGGCATCGTCGCCCTTTTGTAAAATAAAGAAAAGGATTATCAAAGAGCGACAATGCGAACACGCGACAATGCGACAAATGGCCAATTGTCGCGCTTTTGTTAATTTTGACACGTTTTGCTTGTTTTTGTAAAGGCGTCAATGCGACAATGCGACAACGAGACAATGTCCCTTCCATAGTAATCCGTGCAAATGAAACTGAGTAATGAAATAGAAGTCTGACATGCCAGTTAAAAGATAGAGTGTTGCAGCTTCTGATTTCATAGATCTTCAAGAAGGGTTATCAATAATGGGATGGGTGATGAGTTCAACTGCATACGCTGTGATTAACAATAATGCTCCGAGTCAATACATTTTGTCAAATGTATGACATGTATTACGTGAATGAACATATTGTTTATACTCGTCCATGTTTTTGACGGACAAAATAATTTACATGCTCGGTAAAACTGAGGACGGGCATCATTGTGTGTTTCCGTGCTTTGTTCAGGTGAACAATTGACTTGTCCTTGCATGTGTTTGTGACAGGTGCCACTTGTGTGGCAGGATACGCTCACCTTTTCCCGAACACCCATTGGATGACCTGAACCACTTCGGATTTTTATCCCACATCAGTTTGATACACCATGATATAACTGAAATACTGAAATACTGTACAGTTGAAAATGATGTTTAATGCGATTACCGTAGTGTGTTACTGCAACTGTTCATATTTTGTGCAGTGATGTTATGTAATATGTAAAAGAAAGCATATTCAATTATCCAATTCATTTGAATAGAATATACTTGCGTCAGTGTATTTTATTAACGCCTCAAATCGTAATTTAAACACATAAAATAACAGATCACGCATGGTGACTTGACTTACTACTAGATTAAATAGGCCACCCCGGAATAAAATAGTTCCCCCCAAAGCGAGGAAACATATGTTTTAGTATGTTTACAAGAAATATATTCCAAACAATATCCTCATTAGATGAGAAGATCTTTTACAGAATTACCTCAGTGAGTCAATTACAATGACAGCGTCGTAATACATTTACATCAAGTACAATACGTCAAAATGGCCGACACGATAAACGTGACGGGAGATATTTTCGAAGTTGTTAATTAACCTGTGGCTATTTCAAGCCTTTGGCATCACTGATCAATTGGCCGATCATTGAAAGGTGATTGTGAAGATGTGTCAAATAGATACTAAGGTCAATTCATAGATTTCTGTAAATTGTCACTGCGATAGTTTGGATTTTTTTTCGTGTTTTTTTCTCTCTGGGATGGGTTGTAGCGAGGGTATACTTAAATGGGCTTGCAACCACGCTTCTGTATGAATTCGTACCAGGGAATTCCAAGGGTTTTCCCCAGGAATGTGGAAGTAGTCAGTGTTTACGCCTTTTCAAGAATACAGTCACGTGAAGAACGTCATGTGACCGACCTCGCGTCCAAGTCGTATATCTTGTAAACTTCACATTAAAAACTTAGTTATTGTTATAACCAAATGAAACACAACCCATTGTCCGATAGGGGTAACTGTACATAGCCGTTACCACAATAAATTTAGTAACATTGTTTGGTTTGACTTCTTGGCGCGTGTCTGAATTCCATTAACATGTAACATATCCTAAAACTAGCTTATCAGCAAATCTCGCTGCACTGCGCGCGACAGATACTAGAGCAAGGCATGCCAGAAATACGAAACCTAAAGCTTCCGAAAGGAAGCCTTGGACATCACGTGCGTCGGGGGACCAGCGCCATCTGATTGGCCGTTAACAGTTGTACAAGGCGGAGCAAAAAGCATCGTTTTTCCGTCCATTTTACGCTTGAAAAACTCGACCCTTTTCTGGACACTTTCTAGACGCTGACCAATTAATCAATTTTAATGAATTTTTAGTCGTTTTTCCGTCCAATGACCATATACGGAAAAAAACGACGTTTTCGTGTTTGCAGTGTAGGCATATTGTATTTCTTAATTACATTCGTTATGACAACATTTAAACATATTAATTCAAACCGTGAACGCCAGAAAACAATCACACACGAAATTATGCCGAAACAGATTCAATGAGGCATAAAAGGCCAAATAGAGATCCAAATTATATAAACGATACACTGAAACACAGTGATGACACCAGGTTTCTTATCACCCCAGTTTCCCAACATTCATTAAATTAACAAAACGGGCGAGAACACCAGGGGGAACAGGTGGGGGTATTCGACAGTTGGGGATGTTGGAAGCGAGTATAGTTCACCACATTTGGGGAAACTGAGGGTGTAACGTTCGTGAAAAGGTGAGGTGAGGTGAAATAGGGTTAAACGTAGCGTCCAAGATTATTGCACTTATATAGCAACGTGCATGTACGTGTGTGTGTTTGTGTGGCTGCTTGTACTAGTCAGGACTGATGCCGATTTATAGTGCTAGCTCACTGAAATACCATGCCGCAGTTTAACATGAATACCCCACTCAGACATAGTATACTGACTCCGAGCCGACCAGTCCTTGTTTTAGCCCCTTAATGCCGACCGCCAGACAGGGTAACAACAAGTACCATCTTTTAATGTCTTTTGGTATTTCGTGAAATGGCTAAATATGTCCTGCCCAACAAGTACAGGAGAGTACCTGCCACAAACATGTCCACTTTCTCTAAAAATAAGGGTGCGTGAGTAAGGAGGCGTGAAAACTTCATGTAATGGTCACACTATGAAATGTTGACTAACGAGTGTCATTTTTAATCAGTTTCTCTCAGTGTCTTCCATAAACTTTGTGGAATGACTAACCAAGGACTTAGGTGACGAAGCTTTTATTGGAATGCTTAGCTGTGATATGTGTCTTTCTGTAAAATCTGAATAAAAATTTTCATTTCCTCAATTACTGTAGACACCATGAGCTAGAACTGAGAATATATTGCTTGACATGAAGCGGAAATTAATGATGGGAAAATTCATGTCATACAGATTGAATTTCTATGCATAGATCCAGATAATTAAAGCGACAAAACCATTTCCATAATATAATCTCTGAAAGAAATCTCTGAAAAAGCAGAGTTAACTGTACGATTCCGACTATATCTTGAGCATGTGTTAATGAATCACTATGCCTCGAACAAGCTTCACGTGCGAAAATAATCGCGAGATTTCGGATTTCGGATTGAGGTCTTTCTCCTACTTAAAACAAAGTTCGATCAAGTTAATGTCCCAAACTAATCTTCAAGGGATATTCACTATACTATGCTATACTATGGGAGGGTGACCGCTTTTGTTTAACTATGGGAGGGGAACCTTTCAAGGAAGACTATGTGACGATTTAGTACCCATATTCAAACTATTGGAGTGTTAGCAAAATGATTGCATTTATCCAACTATCATTAAAGTTCACGTAACTTTGTTTTAACAAATAGTGATGATACAAGGTGATAAAAGGTGAGCGTATCCTGACCCACCGGTGGCACATGCAAAGGCAGATCAACTGTTCTCCTAAAACAACACGGGAACCAATGGTATAAATCAAAATAGGGAATTGCATCGGACATAATGTTTGTCACTGATGCGTCACATTTGGTCATGTCTTCCCCGTTTCTTCCATAAAACTGTTTTAGCCTTGATCAAACAACTTCTGAGCAAGAGTCGTATGACGCCCTTTGAAATCTTGGTAGAAAGAGCATGCAATATGGTTACTCTGTTTTTCGTTGATTTCCAACTCCAGTGGAAAGATGACGCCAAGATACTCATTTATCTTGTCATTGTCAAAAGAAATAAGGTCATCGATACATCTGAAGCTGAGATTGAACGTTTTGGCAACGTGTTTTTACTTTGATTCAACCAAAGCTGTCTAGAGAAGTAAAATATCCGATTAGTATTATATCAATATGCCTCCATCTATCTTGTGGTTGGAAGTGAAGTGAAAGCACAACATAGAGGCAACAAATTTGCACGAAGCATCCCCTTATCCCATATCAGAAAACATAATACTGATGTATTTCACAGCAGGTGAAGGTAAATATTTACTCTGGCGTAAATTAGGATTCATTTACGCAAGTCAGTACCAATTTCCTAGCCTCTAGTAATGAGGTTATCAACTCTGTACATTCTTTGCTGCATCATGCCAACTGGGTCTCACGTTATTGGCCAAAGAACACTCACTATACACATACTTAACCCTGTAGCAATTAAACTATCCAGTTGTTGAGGATCCAAGAACTCTGCGTTTTACGATAATGAGGGTTGTATTATCTAAAGTTCAACCATATCCGGAGATCATTCAGTACCTTAACTGCTCAGTATGCTGAGGTCCGTTTGGTATAGTCCGAAATTGAATCCCTGAAGGTCAAATGATTTACGTCAACCATCGCTGCAACCTCTTTGCCGTTAATGATATATTTCATTACTGTCAGTCAAGTTCTTGGACACTTGTCTACTTCATGTGGGGTCGGGGATTAAATAGGACCGTAGTAGTTCCAGGCGGAGTTCAAAAGCAACATTACGAAAGAATCCTGCAAGATAGCAAGATGCAGCCAATCCAGATTGATGATTAAATATGTATTTTTTCCAAAGTGCTGATGTAAAAAAGGAAATGATAAGTTGACAATATTAATTGTTTCAAAGGCCCATTTCCTCTTTATATCATATGTCAATATTTTGACCGATTATTAATAATTTATCACTTTAGCATTTGTTACTTGTCTTTCTGTTTAAAACGTGGTCAAGTGGATAGAGCGTCTGCCCGAAGAGCGGAATGGGGGGGGGGGGGGGGGGGGGGGGGGGGTCGATCCCCTGGCATCATCATAACAAAATACGTTACAAGATGGTTCTTGTCGTTACTCTGCCTGGGGCCTATCAAAATGAAAATGCGCGTCCAACAAGACCAAATTTAAAGCTCAAGCCATTTACAAGTGTAGGCAACTTTGGAGACTTACATTGTGACGCAATGTTAGCGAAGACGCAAGCGAGATCAGTTCCCATAGCTGAGACTGTGCTCATAGAATGTAGACCTCTAGCTGGCGCTTGGTATTAAGGGTATACAACAACAACTGGTCGGCTCGGAGTCATTATATTGTGTCTGTGAGGGATAGCCATGTTTAGCGTGTAAAGGGTAAGTTTCTTGGCAGGATAAATACGGTACCCGTTCGGGTCCTCCAAAACAAATTGCAACAGAAACAAATTGTTTGGTTCAATGTCAGAAAGTCTCAAGAAATCTTACTGGGGAACATTTTCAAAACAAAGGTAATTTTGAACATGTTGAACCAAAGACGTGTACAGATCTATATATGTTTTTCCTTGAACTACTAAGGATGCCTGCTGCAAACATTGTCCATCATAAAGGTTTTTCTTTAACGGTTAAAAATCCATGTATTATGATTTACTTATGTAAAAGAACAGGAAACATTAATAGTTAATAGTCTTGGCACCACCAGAGATCTAAGGTGACATATGCCATCGTATAATTTTAATGGGGAAGTGAGTGAAATATCATGCATCAAATCCATCATATTAGTTTTACATTAGAGTTTTTTTAATACCATTTCCCCAGCAAAGCATGTTTCTTTTTAGAAAAATCTTAATACATGTCAGTCTTTTGTCAATTAAAGTATAAATTGCAGAAACCTTTAAACCTTAAGCTGATTAACTAAAAATACAAAATTATGATTATTATCTAGTTATAATATACTCATGATAATTTACAACAAAACTATATTATGTTCATTTGTCATTAAGACAATAATGTGTGCAAAAAGAAAATTCAATACAAATCACACCATGTTTTTCATTCATTGGGGATGATAAATTACAGATCACCAAATCAGTAATTGAATATCATTGTGGTTAATATTTTAAAATTCACAGTAATTCAGCCTGTATAAATATTTGATCCTGAAGATATTGGCTAGAGATATAAGATTGTCATATATTATGAGTTTTCAGAATTTAAGTATATTCATTATATATTCTGGCTCAAGTCGACTAATTATTTGAAAATTGGAGAAACGTATTGGCGCAGCACACACAATCTTTCGCTTTTGAGTTTTTCACATTTTCTCAAGTTTATATGTGACACACGCCACTCAACTCTGTAATGGATCTTTCTGACTGTTTGCGTATTTTGTGTTTCAAATGTTAACTTTATTTCGCAGCAATCTGGACTATGTCAAACACAACTGGGGCTATTTCAGACAGTGAGCGGCTGTTCATGAACAAAATCTTTGATGATTTCTTTTGTATTCTGTCAAACAGCCCAAGCTACAACATGGGTGTAATTTATCTGATTACGTCTACTTGACAGGAGCTACTGGACGGAGGACAAATGAGCCATCAAGACTTCATAAACTGTATCGTTGAACCTTCATTACCAGTGGATTACATCACTTATCACAGAACACGAGACAAATCAGAGTTGTCATCAGTAAATGTTACAGAATCCCCACCACTCAACACATATGCGTCAATTTTGACAATCTTCTTCACATTGTTCCACCTAGATTTTCTTCCAATCTGAAAATAAGTCTACTGAATGTTAGCTCTGCTCGCAACACATGTGAGGACATTTTTGACTTAATATATGAAAAAAGCAATGACATTCTGGTGTTAACAGAAACTTGGCCGAGGTTTAAATCTTGATGAATAATAGCATCAATGACTCCAACTGGGAGTTGTCAGTTCAAACATAAACCACGCCTATCTCGCGTTGGTGGATTAGCGATTATCTGCCAGTCATATTTTAACATCAGGTTGCGACAAAATATGATGCCCGATTATGTCTCATTTGAAGCATTAGATATAATGCTGACCATCGGCAAAATATCGACAAATATAGTTGCTCTAGATCTGTACAGACCCTTCCACAAGGAATGAATTCTCTTTTGTAAGTTTCACTGTGAATATTCCACATTCATTGAGACAAAGAGTTCTAAACGATCAAGGTGCATCATCCTGGGTGATTTAAACTGAAATTTCGACAACCAATCTACTCCAGAATCCATCAAGATTCTCTACTGTGTGAATAGTATGTAGCTAGTATATGAAATCCCACACAAGAGTGGCCACACCCTTTACTGGGTGATCACTAAAGAGGATCAACCTTGTGTTGAAGTCACCAGTGTCCCTAACATGAAAATGTCTGACCATTTCTTGATAACTTGATCTTGACACTGACACAGCCAAAGGATAGACACAGACGCATTTCGGTCGGATGTGTCAAATATATCTCCTATTCATTCTCCTCCATCAGATCTGGAAGAACTAGCTGAACTCAGACTCTTTTTAGAACTACTTGACAGGCATGTGCCTGAGAAACTGAAGCTGGACCATCCTGGCCATGGATCATGTCTCCGGAAGTTACTGCAGCAAAGTCGAATAGGAGAAGGGCAGAAAGGCTTGGGGCAAATCTCATCTAGAGATTCACCGACAGATTTACTGTGCATCCAGAAACAAGGTCACAAGGTTCCGTGCTTGGACCAGTATTATTCACCTTATACACTAAGGAATTAGGTACATTTATTGATTAGCACCAGATACATGTAAATTGTCACTTCTGTGCTGATGACACGCAGCTCCATGATGTCTTCAGACCTAGACCACCAGATGCGAATGCTGCATTGTTGCGACTCTGCGAATGCTACCGTGACATTATCTTATAGATGTTTGAAAATACGCTGAAGCTCTATGACAGTAAAACCGAGTGTCTACTTGTTGGTCCAAAGGGTCTAAGCGCGCATTGTGGCACTTCATTTCAGTTCAGTGACACTACTATTCCAATGCCCCAGGTGTTCGAAATCATGGTGTTACCCTTGATCCGGAATTGTCTCTTAAAAATCATGTCAACGGTGTGGTTGGAACCTGTTTTCTCATTCGAAGGAGCATAAGGCACATCCGCAACTTTCGTACTCAGCAGTCATCTATCACTGGATTGTCTGGTCCAGACTCGAGTATTTACAGACAGCCGTCATATAGCTGGAGTGAGTGAGTGAGTTAAAGTTTAACGTCACATCGGCAATATTTCAGCCATATCGTGACGATCATATAGCTGGAATATTGCTGAGTGCGGCGTTAAACAACCAACCAACCAACCAACTATCCTACGTGTCTTTAGTATTTAGATAGGGTTGGACTACTGTAACAGCTTAATAGTGGGTGCAACAAGGTCTCAGCTGAACAAGTTACAACGAGTGCCGGACACAGCTGCCAGAATATAGTTACACACTCTCGCAAGACTGACCATATGACTCCTGTGTTATACAATCTGCATTGCTTTACAGCTGAACATAGGGTAACGTTCAAGCTTCTCCAGATGTCTCAAGGGACAGGAATGAGTGGGTGAGTTGGGTTTAACGCCGCTTTTAACAGTATTTCAGTCATATCACGGCGTGTCAGCCTAATGTGGGAGGAAAGCCCGAAGTGATGCAGGTCTCAGACGTTTACCACTTCGGTGAAATCCACGAGCACGGGTATGGCGCTGACAAACCTAGAACATAATCGGGGCGAACCGGGATTCGAACCCACAATCATAGGTTTCTGGCGTGCCCAAGGGACACAACTCTGCACAGCGAATCGTGGCGCCTTAGACGACTGGGCCACCCGTGCCCCCTCACGGGACAGGAACCACCCTATCTTGCTGATCTGCTTCATGTATATGTCCTGGTAAGATCTCTCCACTCAGAGAAGATGAATTTGCTCATTGTGCCAAATGTCCGGATATAACACTATGGCAAACGTTCCTTTGCATACTCAGCGGCCATTGCCTGGAACAGTCTTTCACAACATGTTGATTTTCGTCGAAATTATTGTAATCCTCAACAAATTGATCATGAGATAATACACAGAAGAAGGACTGGTATCAATAAGAGCATACAGTCTAAGACTTTACGTTCACCTGATACTAATTTTGATTTTCAACATCAGTTCATAGTCACTGCTCGGGCTTTTTATCTACAGGACAAGAAGAGAGGTTATGACGTTTATCCTGTTAAAACAAAGGAATGGGGTAGGAACTCAGCTGCTCTACACCTGTGATCTAAATGCAGGACGTGCCACTTCCTTCCTCTGATAGTCATGACGATGAATGCATCACTGAAGCTATTTCACTGTTAGATGGACACATGGATGGAAAGTTGCTTCCGGAAGATGTTTATTCTAAACCCCGCTTTGAAGCAATACGTGAACACATGGAAGCTGTGAAAAGGGAAGTACAGTCGTCACGAACAGGTGCTCTGTGGCTCATGTACATGGATCTGATTGGCATCCTTCGGACTTTCATCATTATGAATTTCAAGAATTAATTAATTTTATGAACTTACGTAATAAATATGTAATAAATGATACTATCTCGTCATAAGCTGTAAATTGATATGCCACAAGCTGAATACATTTCAATAAAAATATTTTCATATTTTTCCAAGTGTATACTAATTACCTTTTTAATTAGAGTCAGATTAAAATATTCACGAAGATATTTGGCATTGTGTTCACAGATGTTGTCTGAGTACAAAACAGCTGTTGCAATTTGTTTAGGGTCAAGCTCTATTTTTCCTGGTCCAGGCTTACCAGTAGTTACATGCCAAGAAAGCAGGAAAGCCAGCGGCGAGACGGTATGCGTATGGACACACCTCTTTGTTGACTGAGGGTCATAAGTATCGGTTTGGGGTCATTTGTAACTTTAACCACTGGGCCTCATTTAGTATTACTCCCCACGCGTGTTCTCTGGGGAGACACGTCATGGTGTACCTTTGGAGTCGCGTGGGCGGCACTATCCGGGCACCCCCGGGTTGTCAGGCTACAGTTCGCGTCACACCTGGCCCATTTGCCTTCAGAACCTCATTGACATGATTATTTAAGTTTTTGTCATTAAAGACGTGGCCTATATTCTCCATATCATGTTTTATTATATCGATTTTATAAATCTACATCATTTCTGGGTAAAATGATTTCAGAATGTACACAAAATAATATTGAACGTTCAACGTCATTTCACCGAGCCCCACCCCCTTCTGCTTAGCCTTAACCCAGCATGTTTCTTGCAAACCATTTTTACAGGTTGATTTGCAATCATGTCCCTGACTAGAGTATAAACATAACTTATTATCAAATAAAGTGAAACCTAGATTAGGTTGTCTCCACAAATAAAACAGTTATTTCATTGGGGTCCAAAGGAATCAGCATTTGTGTACAGAACATAATTCGATGGTCCATTCATGTAATTGTCACAGCTATTTTGCCCTTTACGCCGACTGGAGTGATGGTGAATAATCAAGACTTGTTATTCTCTTTCACGTTTTGTATTTACCCTAGAAGTGTACACACATTTCTGATTGCAACCTGGCAGGTAATCACACAAGTGATTGGATATTAAGACTAAATATATTGAATATGCAATCTTTCGAATACAGAAAATTGTAGAAACGTAATAACAACTCAGCATGTATCCTATTGGCACCAAAGTGTCGGTTCTTATTATCATTCAACTATCAATAATTCGTGAAAGTAGGACAAACGAGTAGATGATTAAAAAATGAAACAGCTTTATAGAACCTTTAATGACATGCAGTTACAACAAAAACCACTTACTTCGATTGATGACTTGTAGGTAACATACACGCAAACGATGGGGCTTTTATGTCTTGTTTAATGCATTCTTGCATTGCAAAACAAATGGACCTATTCATAACATGACATTTTTAACATTACGGCTGTGAAAAAATAATCTTCAGACCAGGCCGATGTTATACTATGTCATAAAATATTACTGTTAATATTCGATAATATACCACGTTAAAAAGAGATATTTATTAAGCTATCACACGATTGATAAATACGGATTATTCAAAGACGAATGCGCCGTTCCGTTCAGTCATATGATTACAGGACTGGCAATCTTGTCACTATAGAAATGGTACAGCTGTCAATTTTATCGGTTTGGGGCAACTTTTAGGCTTGTACGGAGAATCCGTTTTATAAGCCATCATAACGGCAACGTTTATAGAATTTTTATGTCCTCCAATAGGCTGATTCAGCTGGGACGTCGTTGGCAGAACTATTCAGTGTTGTGAATGACAGATTTGTGGCCGTTCACATTACCACGGCTGTAAATTCAGATGGCATGGATCCAAACTCAAAGACTATATACACGTTTCATGCGCTTCTTTGCATGCCTGAAGTAGCGTGTTGGTGCGGTTATTTCCACCTTATGTACCATTACATGTTTTGAGAACTGAGATCAGTCAGAGGTTACTGAGCATATACCGTCACTGTGAATCCACGTTTGCACATCGGTTTTTCGAATCATACCTCAATGAACCTGGACCTGTCAATCAAGGCAAGAGGCGAGAAGAACTGCAACAATCAGACTGAAACGAACCGGAAGAAATATGTCCGGGAGAAGGCGACTGTTTCAAACGACATGGTCAGTTACCGCCAGATTCAAACATTAGTTCCCTGAAAACGGGAAAACACAGTTGGAAAAATGCTAGTTAGAAATGAAACCCGAAGACATGAAGGTTGTGAAACCGAGGCGAGCGGGAAAAAAAACAAGAGAGCGAACCTGCATGTTTGTTGTTTCCGTCCTTCTCGGCCTTTGGCTTCAAAGGGTAGTAAATGCCCTGTGCATGACGATACACGTGATCAGAAAAGGAGTACCCTCGACTGTAATATTGGGATTTCCCGACATTCCGCAGTTATAAAAGAAGTGCGCCTCGGTGGGTGTGGCTTAATTTTTTACATTCATTGGGAAATGAATGCAATAACACGTGACCAATTCAGCTAATCCGAATACAGGAATTTCGATGAACACAACAAAAATTTAATCATATATATATAATGAGAACTGCTGGGAATATATATTCCAAGCAGGACTCGTGAAACGTATTTTATAATAAAAAGTCATTGTTGTAGGTATATTGATTTTTTTGTCTATCTCGTTTTCATATTAAAACGTTCATCAGACTCTTAATCAACCAGAGGGGTTAACTGAATATTGGACATTTTCAACACTCTGCTTAAGGACTTTCAGAACACAACAAAAGGCAATCAATTCTTTTGGGGACAAAATTGAACCTTTGTAATGTTGAAATGAGTTTTGGTATGACGTTTCTCCTGGGAGTTTTAATACATCTATCTAAAATGTGATTCCTGAACTCTAGCATTTTGATACTCCAGCCCTTAAAACATATTTAATGTGAGTTGAACATGTGGATTAATCTTCGAGACGTAGGTCTGGCTTTAGTTAGTAAGTTTTCTATATGTTAACTTATAATTCAGATTGGGTAATGTCGGAGACAAGCAGCAACTGTCACTGCTCAAGTCTCTTACATCTGTAGGGGGCACGGGTACACTTTGCAGAGTTGCGTCCCTTGGGCACGCCAGAAACCTTTGACGTCCGGTTCAAATCCCGGTTAGCCCCTGTTATCTTTCTAGGTTTGTCAGCACCATACCCATGCTCGTGGGTTTCACCAAAGTGGTGAACGTCAAATCACTGCGGGTGTACCTCCCACAAACAGCTAACACGACGTGATATAACTGCAATAATGTGTTCAAAGCGACGTTAAACCCATCTCATTCACTCACTCACTTAGTTACTATGTATACTATTTTTACCGATTTGCAGCTATGGTAGCACGCGAAATATGACACATTTCTCCGTGGGTATTTGGAAAATATACACTGCAAAAAAAGAAACGCAAATTTTGAAAAATCGTAAATATCTGACAGTGTTGTGGATATCCATCCAAAAATAATACAAAACATGAAGTGGTCATTTCTGCATGGATTGGGATTGATCTGTGTGCAAAGAATGAGGTATTGCAGATATTTAGTGAAAAGACAAAAAACAACCACGTTAGAGCCTGGTGCCGAAACACATCAACATGACATGCACGTGCAACGTCACTTTTTGGGCTATAAAAAACGTTGGGTTTTCATTTGCATGTCATAGCAATATTACAACAAGTGAATAGCGAAAACATGCCACAACTGACGGAAGCCCAACGCAACAACGCCATCGGCCGACTGAAAACAGGAGGATCATTTTCAGTTGCGACGTCAGTTGTGTCACAGAGCATACTTATTGTATTTACCGAGTTTGGTAAGCAAAGCACCTGTCATTAGCAACTAAAGGACAGGCAACTCTCTATTATCGCGGGGTCTCTATTTTGTGGTATGATACGTTTGGATTATGTGGTTTATATCACATCCTGTTTTGGACTATTCATAATTAGAATGCATACGACCTAGGTTGGGTCAGGGACTTCGTCTAAACAAATGGGTTATGTTCTTACCAATTTGGAATGGGGGTAGCGGTAATTCCACTTCAAAAACATTCCAGAAACTATCATAATAGGTTAACGTGTATACTTATGAGTAGCCATGGCATACCACATCGGTTCCTGCGTTCGATCAAGCTAGAAAATACCGTGCTTAGATTTACATACGTAAACAATCGACTGGGGGTTTGATTACGAGATTTATCGATACCACGATATAGAGCCCGAAGGAATATAGTCATATTCTACATGAATATGTTGTGTGGCTATGTTAGATCTGACACATTTGTCACTACAACACTGTCAGTTGACCAATAATGCATGCGGTATGTAGCTTAGACCAGATACATTTTCTTGAAAGTGTTACTAAAGCTGCGTTAGATCTGACAAATTTGTCATTACAACACAAACTTTTAGATGACCAAGAATGCACGCATTATGTAGCTTAGTCCAATGAACATTTTTGAAATTGTTACTAAGCCCTGTTAGATCTGACAAATCTGTCATTACAACACTAACTGATTGGTAACCAACAATGTACATTGTACGTGTGATGTAGCTTAGTGATGTGTACATAACTTGAAATTGTTACTAAAGCTGACAAATGTGTCGTTACAACACTAACTATCAGTTGACCAACATTGTACACATGATTGAGCTCAGACCAGTGTACATTACCTGAAATTGTTACTATTGGCAGTGTTTCACTACATCAGTGACTTTAGTTAACTAACAATGCATGTGTGATGTACATGTAGCTTACATCAGTGTACACGTGCATGCAATGTGGTTTCGTTAGATCTAAAACTTCTGCCATTACAACAGTTAGTATTACTTTACCAACAATGCATGCATTATGTAGTTCAGAGATTGTATGAAGTGTTGCTTCGTTGGATCCAAGGTCTTCAGCAACCCATGCTTATCGCAAGAGGCGACTTACGGGATCAGGTGGTCAGGCTCGCTGACTTGGTTGATGCATTTAATCAAATCCCAATTGCGAAGACTGATACTCATGATATCCATCTCAGGATTGTCTAGTGAAGACTCGATTACCGCTGTCATATAGCTGGAATATTGCTGAATGTTGCGTTAACACAAAACAAAACCCAAAACCAAAAAACAAACAAACAACAATCCTACCTGACATATTTGCCATAACTTCGGTAACAATGCACGCATGTTGGAATCAAGAGAACCTTGGTCACATCGGTGTTGGTGCTGTCATTAAACTTATCATTATAAGGTAAAATTGCGTTTTATGCAACGGATGACAAAAGAGATGGCTTCAGAAAAGGAAACAGTGTACCTGTGTTGTATACTGTCACCTGTCAGTCATATATTTAAAAAGAAATACTTTTCGATGTCTTTCAACCGATGTCGGTTAATACAAAAGAAAAGAATATGTCACAGTGTTATCAATCAAGTTCAATATTATTCTTCAACGTGCGTGTTTATCTTAATCAAATATATATCAAATTTACCGAACAGAAAAGTTGATCTAAATATTTCTTTGGTGTGTGTCCCATGCAATGAATAGTGATACAAAGTTTTAGTATAACTATAGCCTCCAGTGGTCAGAATTTGCTCTAAACTGAGCAGAAATTGTGGAGTTTCAAGTTACAAAATTACAGTCCATTTACAGGCACTGTGCTGGGCCTTATGCAGAGAGGGTTGTGGATGGTTTATGGACAGATAACGGAGATCATAGCGGAAAGCCAAAACCACTGTAAGTATGTAACAAATTAAGTAGGGAAAGTATTTTTACAGACTTTATACATAACATCACTTTGATCCTGTCCCCTATCTTTTATTAACGATTGAATTCGCCTGATTCGCCTGAAAGTTCGAACGCTGCCTTTTTCAATACTCAGGTTATGCATTTTCTTTCTTACCGCATAGGTGGCCGAAATAAAACAAAGATTAAACTGAAGAAACATTTTTTTAACATAAAGAACGACAAAACCCTTTCCACAAGTATAAGAAGTCTCTGGTAAAGAGTCCATTGTGCGTTTCCTGCAATATCATAAGGATATGTTTATGAATGGCTGTTAAGTCATGACACCAGGCGTTCGCGGAAAGGTGGGCGTATTCAGCAAGTTATAGGGCAAGTTAACTGTTCACCTGAACAAACAGGGAAAGATATGGTACAAGTCAAAATAAGGAACTGAATTTCGTCACCGATGTGTAAACTTAGTAAATGCCACATATCTACTTCAAAACATTTGGAAAGTGTTACACTTTAGTGTTTTTGATCGTTCGAGTTATTCTTTAGTGTGATGGCTAAGATGAAAAACAGACAAAAGAAAGCAAATGTGGTGTGTTATGTCTCTTCTCATATTGATCTGATTGAACCTTTCTTCACTGAAACTTGTTAGCAATTTTATAGTCGACGGGACAACAAGACGGTTCTCAATTATATCCCATTGTTTAGACAGTTTGTGTTTGCGGCAGCGTACACCAAGTGATTGAAACAGAAGTCTTGAGGGATAATTTATATACACAAAGAAAAAAGGTTAAGCACACCCTAATATATTTCCTTATTGTTTGACACCGCCTCCGTGGTCTAGTGGTAGAGCGTCCGCCCGGAGAGCGGAAGGTCCGGGGTTCGATCCCCGACCGCGTCATACCAAAAGACGTTAAAAGATGGTACTTGTTGTTACCCTGTCTGGCCCCCGGCATTAAGGGGCTAAAACAAGGACTGGTCGGCTCGGAGTCAGTATACTGTGTCTGAGAGGGGTATTCATGTTAAACTGCGGCATGGTATCTCAGTGAGCTAGCACTATAAATCGGCATCAGTCCTGACTAGTACAAGCAGCCACACAAACACACACACGTACATGCACGTCGCTATATAAGTGCAATAATCTTGGACGCGACGTTAAACCCCATTTCACCTCACCTCACCTCATTATTGTTTGGTCCCAATATTTGTAACAGACATGAAAGATATAATTACGGGAAGAATTTTCTCGAGATGGGTGACGAAAGCTCACGTGCCATGCGTGGTATGCCCGTGCTGCATGCTACCCTCGGGTATCTCTAAAAGTAGTATATCCAAACGTTAATATTGCTTTCTTAAGCTCGGTGTTAAAAACTTATTCCATGACATTGTGTGACCATGGCGCGAAAGCGATTATCAAACGCCACAAAATGGCAAATAATCGGCAGGCATAACGCTGGAACGTCTTGTAATGCCACTGGTCGGAATCTGGGGTATCATCACATTGTCGTAAGCCGTTTAGTCGAGAAACATGCTCAGACCGGTGATATACAGGACCGTCCAAGATCCGGAAGTCCTCCTGTGACGACACATCGTGAAGACAGGGACCTTCTTCGCCTCATACGCTGAAAACTCTTTTTTAACAAGTACTCGTCTGAAACAGCAGCGGTTGCCAAATCGTCGTTTCACCAACAGAACCGCCAGGAACCGGCTGAAAGCAGCAGGACTGAGGGCTAGATGAGTCATTAAGCGTCCCTTGTTAAGAGATCACCACAAAGCTGCTCGTCTAGCATGGTATATTGCGCGACAGAACTTGAATCTGAGAACTTGGAGACGGATCCATTAGTCAGACGAAAGTCGCTTTCTGCTCCACGTCACTGATGGAAGAACGAGAGTTTGAAGGCACACGGCCTACACCCCTAGGAACATTAAACCGACTGTTGAATACGGCGGGGGCTCGTTAATGGTTTGGGGGTGTATCTCTCACGATTGCAGGTTGGATTTGGTCACCAAAGGGGGCAACTTAACAGGGCATCAGTACATCCGGGACGTTCTGAGGCCAGTCATCGTTCCTCATTTTGACAACCACCCTCTTGCTACTCGGCCTCAGTACATGGATGACAATGCCAGGCCTCATCGTTCGCATGCAGTCGTGGATTACATGAGGGCAAATGCAATAACGACTCTACCCTGGCCAGCAATGAGCCCAGATTTGAGCCCCCTTGAACATGGTTGGGATATTCTGGGGCGGCGAATACAGGCACGAGATCCTCCTGTACAAGACTTACGCCAATTGGAAGCAGCATTGCATCTAGGAGTGGTTGTTGTTGACCATCAACAGATCCAACGTCTTACAGGAGGCATGAGACGGAGGGTGGAATGGGTCATCCGGGCACGTGGCGGTTTTACCCGCTACTGATTTATTTCACGTGTCATGTCAAGTAGAGCCTGTAAGGGACACTTGCACATGAAACATCAAACGTAACTCGTTTACTTAATCCTGCAGCTCCATATTTTTTTAGGTATTGTCTAAGGTAAAAAACAGTACCTGTGTTACCATGATGTTTTGGTCAGTAAATTTGAGTCACAACTCACCAATATCTTCTTCATTTTTTGTCAAATGTTCGTTCTATCCGATGATTTTGGTATCGCCCAACTCCTGTAGTCAGTCATCCCATCCCATGATTTTTGCCATTTGTCATGGTTCAGAAATAGGGGTGTGCTTAACTTTTATCTTTGTGTATATGTTGGAACAACACGTGACAATCTTCCCGTGTCAGTGAAATATCAATGACACATCAACTGTAGACACTTACTGAATTAAATATCAGGAGATACTGACAAAATAACAAGAAGCTAACACAAACTAAAACTTTTTCAACCTATAAAAACCTCATTCACAAAATTAAATGTCGTATGACTGAATCTGGACAGTGTTGTCAAGGGGTTGCTATCGGCGAGACATACTGGCATGACTATGGCGACAGACGCTTTTGAAAAACATTTCATAACTCTGTGTGTGTACCAAATAGCGCATTCAACTCACACGATATCACCTTAATTTGGTACCAAAGCTATAGATAAAAACAGATTTGATTTTCTATTTCATTTTCATGATGTGTTTCAGGCAGAGGTAATGCATATGAAGTTTCCAAACCACGTCTAACCTATTCTTGTCTTCCAACCGGTGAATGCACAATATACAAATGGTGTTAGAAGTCCTACTGATCTAATCGCATTGCGACTTGAAGCACATGTCTACGCATAATAGACTTGAACCACAAATTCATTGTGTATTACCTGATATGGTTTCGACTAAAGCCGCAAAAACAGATTTTGTTTTTTTATTAAAACTATGAGCCAAACTATTTTTGTATTAAAACACATTACAACAATGTAATATTATGGCAGACAGTTCCTTTTTTCCCAACAACTAAGCATAATTATTATTTTCAAGAATTTTCGGGGACAGTTGATTTAAAAAAGTTAAATCCCAAGGCTTCAAATGGTCGGCTCCACACAAGCATGCAACAAGCATGAGGAGGCATTGGGGTGCTATTCTCACCTGGATTCCCGACGGTCTGCTGTGACGCAGGCAGGTGGTGGTTGACACATATATTTATCAGTCAGTTTTTAATCTTAGAACAGGTGGCCAAACTTACGCAGGACTGAACACTGGCGTATGATCATAATAGGAATAGTTTGGTGAGCGGTCTTATCCGGGTTATGTAGACAGGTGGCATACGGTTGGTTCATTTCATAAATTATCTCTTTGTCTGATTAACCAATGTTTAGACTTTCTTTCAAGATAGAGATAATCCGCAACAGGTTGTGGAAACATAATTTCAGGTCATGTGAGTGAGCGAGTATGTTTTTACGCCGTTTGTCAGCAATGTTCCAGCAATATCACCACACAAGAATGGGGTCCATTCAGCTCAAGATCGACTCCTTTACCAAGCCCGGGATACAAGGGACGTAATCTATACCAGAATTCCCTGAAGACTCCTCATTCTTGAACCCCTTTAAGTCTTGGCCCAGAGGTTATTATAAATAAACAGTATGTCAGTTATAGAAATGCGTATAAGCTTGATGTCGGGGAAAAGTCCAAAGTTCCACATGTCTTAGACGGGTATGGTGCTGATAAACCTAGAAACATAATCAGTGAGAATCTGGGATTCGAACCCACGGTGTCCCTTCTGAAAGAGGCCACTCTCATGTCTAGGCAACGGTTGTATAACATAGTTTCTCTGCGTCAACCGTGTCTTTCGCTCATATTGAACAAACAAAGATATTTCTAGGAGTTGTATATCTTATCTTTTATCTGTGAACTTCCTAACAAACAGGATGGTCATTGTAAAGATGACAAAGTCAGTTAATACCTGGCGTGTACTTTACTTCTTGTGAAAACCAGCTTGGTTCAAGGACTTGCATATTGTCAAATAATATTTTAAATGCTCTCTGAAAACAACATCAAATTTATTTAGTATATTTCTGAAAATCATATAAAAACAGGAATGTATCGCCCAGCTCCTGTAGTAAGTCATCGTATGCCATGATTTTTGCCATTTGTCATGGTTCAGAAATAGGGGGGCGCTTAACTATTTTCTTTGTGTATATATACAAGCCTTGCAATGTAGGAGTGGGTGAGTTTGGTTAAACGCCCCTTTTAACATTATGCCAATTGTGTCACGGCATTTGCATAGTAATAATTTCAAGTGTTTACTCATAATTATTGAAACAGGCCCGTCCACTGTCTAGTTCTATAAATATGTAAAAACTATAGTCAGTTTGATCTAAAAAATCAATTCGCTGTACATTGTTGCAAAATCAATGCGGCTGTCATGTGAATGTCTTGCTCAGTGCTCATGTGTATGTGAAAAAACATACATACTGTTGACCTACATACTTGTATATTTCAGCGACATACAAAATATATGAGATCAGTGCATATGTATGGAATATTTCGGATATTGCGATTGTCTTGGAACGAAGTATTGAGAAGTCACACTGTTTGGAAGGTGTCGCTCTTTACTGTGATGTGAGCGAAAGAATTCTGGCACCCCAAACCCAAGAGAATGAGTTTTAACTTTACATTCTCGCTCTTAATAATTATTTGTTACTTTGTAATCAGTATGGGATAAGGCACAAAATATACCTAATACAATCATTCAGCAGACCTATAACCAAAGCTTCGCAACAAGGTAATTGGTTATGTTAAAGTTAATATAAAGTCATCGGACTCCCAGCATCTCTGGGCTTTTTCAATGACGTCACATGGCATTGTTTAGCCGGTGGATCTGGTAACGGAATTCCACAAATGACGTCAAAAGGCGATCGTAGCGCAACGACAGTTCTAAGTCTATGTTAAGAATGGGAGTAACGATAACTTTAGCGCTACGATAGCTATGTGGAACGGACCTCTTGAATTCCGTTGTATATTAAATTAATAAGTATAAACTTTTGAAGTATTTGAAGTATTATTCTGTAAACTCAGTTGGAGAAAGCAGCGGATCGCAAAGATGTATAAATAAAATGATAAACTCGCTCCCGTGTAATACCAATTCGCTCGTCAGAATCCAGAACTATTCACTCTTCCCATAAAGTTGGTATTATACGGGAGCTCGTTGAGTATTCTATATTTCATACTTTTCAGGTCATATAGTGCGGATTTCCATTTATCATTGACGGATGTACCGCTGTGGGTTCGTGCTCGTGATAAATGTCGTGCTGGAGTTGCCCATCACTCCCAGTAATGGAGACGCGTGATGGGAAGCCATGGTGCAGACCGCCTTGTTCGAAAAGACCACACATATAAACAGCTAATGGGAAAAAAGTGGTATCCTTTTATTTAAACTAGGTTCCATTCCTAGTGTATTCAGATGGACAACATATTGGTCCGGCGCGTGACAAATGTAAATGGCAAGGCTTGGCCTTAAAGTTCTGATGTTGGAGTTGAAGTACACATGAGACGTCTCACAAGTCTCGCAAGGTGTGATTTACTTCCACTTGCAGACAAATAGTCTGTATTATCCTTCTCTATGGCACTCGCCACCTGTCTGTGTTGTTTTATTTATAACCTTTCCTGATGCTGATGCAGACGTTGTTCTTGAAAGGTGTGTAACTGGTCAAAACGCTGGTTAATTAAATACAACCCAGATAAAACAGAAGCGGTTATATTTATGAATAAGACCTTATGATCTAAAAATTGACTTGTACTTTGATGAATGTAATGTGACGAATGTTCAAAGTCATAAACATTTGGGTATAACGTTTGCATCAAACGGAAAATGGTCCTGTCACGTAGATAACATAATTAAATCAACATCAAAAATGATAAATTCAATGAGAAAGTTAAAATTCATATTGAACAGAAATACAATAAATAAAGTAAATAGACCCCATTTCGAATATGCGTGTGAAGTGTGGGATTAGTGTTATATAGAATTATCAACTCAGTTAGAAAATCTCCAACTAGAAGCTGCCAGAATAGTTACTGGGCTCCCAAAGTATACTTCGCACACACATCTGTATTATGAAACAGGATGGGAAACGTTAATAGAACGAAGGAGGAAACGTAAGCTATGTTTGTTCTACAAAATACAAAGTAATATTGCCCCAGCGTGTCTTAAAGACATTTTACCAACCACTCTAGGTTCAAATGTATCATATAATTTAAGAAATTCAGACAATATTGAGATTCCATATACTAGATTAAAACACTCAACGTGTTCTTTTATTCCATCAACTGTAAGGTTATGGAACACTCTTCCTGCAGCAGGTAGAAATTGTACATCTGCATCCCGATTTAAAACATACATACAAAAAGAGCAAGTCATTGCACCTCCATATTTTTCCTATGGTGTTTGAAAGTTGAATATTTATCATACTCGATTAAGATACATGAAAAGCCAGTTAAATTATGATTTATACAGAATACAGATAAAATGTGATCCAATATGTAATGTGGTAATCCATGTGAAAACGCATATCATTATTTATTAAAGTGTCCATTGTATGTCCACCAAAGAAAAACTATGTTAATAATAATTCGGGACATTTTACAGAACGCCGCGAACAAAAATGTTAAATTAGATTTAAGTTTGATGTTAAACAGAAATGAATGTTTGTCAATTATCGAAAATCAACATATCTTTAAAGCAGTGCAAATGTTTTGGGTAACACTTTAATACACATATACTAGTCTCTCTTTTGTACATTTCTTTTGTTATCTATACACTCATCTTCTTTTCTGCTTTCCTTGTATATGATTTACTGTACAAGCTTGTGTAAATACCATGGAGAGGGAGTCCTAAGTTGGATAACTTGTTCCCAATTCATTTCAATCTGAATAAAATCTGTTTAAATCAAGGAATTACAACGTGGACAACATGTCTCTTACTGTTATATCGTTTATGTTTGTGTGAAAAGGTGTATAGGACTCTGTGGGTATTATATAACAATGGGCATAACATGGTCTTCTTTGTACACTGCACCTATATGGAGTCGAATCTACCCATGTTTGAATTTGATCATGAGTGAGTGCGTGAGTGGTTTGTAAATAATCTGGACCATACAAACGAGGGAATGACCGCGTGGACATCAATCCAATCAATTTAAATTCGATGCTATCAACGAGTCACCGAGTTTGACCATCCGGTCCATTTAGTGGCCTCTTAAGGCAAGCATAGGTTGCTCTATTCATACCCAGATTCCCCACCGGTTTTTAGTTACAATGTAGTGTCACACTAGATCTTTCTCACTGCAATTAGATAATTATGATACGTCAAACTTCTTTCAATGAAAGATTTGTTATGTGATATTTTCTGGTAGTGTTACAGCTCTTCTCCGTGATGCATTAATAATAATACCATAGTGAGAAACTTTGGCCATCGTGATGTTAATGGAGTGAAAGAGTTTATTTAGCTTACTTATCAAGCTCATATCAACAATGCCGGAAAGGGATACAATGCACATAAGCATATATGCGACATAAGTGCATAAAACTGCTTGAACATACAATACATTACCAAAACGATTATGATTTGAAAAAACAATCTGGAATTGAAGAATCGGTTTGTCCACAGCTGTTATTTTGCCTTCACAATTCCACAATAGTTTCAAAGATTAATAGATATGCTTTCAATACACTTCATGATTTCCCGATCTTGTGTCAGCTTTAAAGTTAACAATGATTTTCTTACAGGACTGTTACACATTTTCTTCCCAATACTAAGATACGACTGTGGAAGGCTTTTAGTCATATACGCGATATTTTATCGTAGCAGCCGTGTAAAAGGGTCAACTTAATAACATCTTGACGTATGTCCGTAGAACTACATAAGCCTAATTTCTGTCTCGGTACGCAGTAATAGTGTCAGGGAGTCACTTAGGAATGGACAACGCCTCCCTCGTCTTGTTTGACCTCTATCAATTTACTGGTCAGATGGAAATCAGTGACAGCATTGTAATAACATATAATTGAGGTGAAGAGGATTACAAGGATCATCACATGGATTTGTTGTAAGATAGACTTGACTCTGCCAAAATGCCAAGCACTGCCTAATTAACATTGTTTATCCGAGGTGCTCTCTTCTCAATACTCAGTTTGTTTTGATTTGGTTCAGTAAGTGGACACATGAACATATAAATGACACGTATACAATTACATGCAATTAGTTCACATAAGGGAATAATATATGCATACCAAACTTTGTAGGCGCTAATGAGCGCACGTTTTATCCTGATAACCCATTGTTCTTATTAGGCCACAGAGATGATGATGTTATGTGCTTTATCGGTTCTGACATCACACGACAGTATGTCTTCTGCTGTTTTCTAAATCTTTCTCTTTAACTTCTTTGATAGGCATTAAGAAGTTGGAGTACTGATTAAAGATAAGAATTATGGATGAACAACTGCTTTATTACAATTAAGAGCGACGTTTCGGTGTAGGTTCTATACACCGTTATCAAGCTTCGGTGTAGGTTCTAACACCGTTATCAAGCTTCGGTGTAGGTTCTAACACCGTTATCAAGCTTCGGTGTAGGTTCTAACACCGTTATCAAGCTTCGGTGTAGGTTCTAACACAATCAGGCTTGATAACGGTGTTAGAATCTACACCGAAACGTCGCTCTTAATTGTAATAAAGAAGGTGTTCATCAATAAATCCTATTCTTACTTAAATCTTTCTAAAAATGAAGGGATTTAAAGTTTATTATCCATGCAAATATAAAATATAACACCGCTAATGCCACCGATATTATTACGAAACAGACCAATGGAACGAGTTCTTTATTATGGGAGAATTGTTTTGCACGTCATGCCATTGTAGTTAGGCTCAGCATCAGCAAATGCTCAGCCTCTTGTACACCCTCACATGTTTCTGATGCCATTACAAACCGCTACCGCTGGCTCAATTCATTTGTCGCCGGTCTGTTAGTTTTGCCATTGAATTCCTGAATAACAGTGCATGTTCTTGACGAGCCGCCAGTGTTACCCCCTGTGAATGGTCTCTTTGGTCATTCCCAAAATAGGTCTGGATCCTAATTGTGAGTCTAGACTCATTAGATGCCTCTTATCTTCACAATACTGCAAAACAAGACATCAGTTAATCTGACTTCAAATAATATATTCTGCAATTGTTCATATGCTTTGATAATGTTGATCTAGTGTTAGGAGGCAGTCAATCTCGCCAAATGGGAAGTCTGTGATTAGGCTGGAAATGATATTGTGGGGTGACCTGGCTGAGGAATATTGAACTTACTGCTGACACGTACCGTAGTAATCCTGGTCAGTTTCTGTAAGCCACAGAAATCAATCAGGAGGATAGAGTGGGTTTATTCCTTTTGACAAACCTACACTAATAGCATTATTTTTACAATTAACATCTAATTGTGATCTGATTTGATTTTAAAGGCGTGGATTTAACATTTACAATTATGCTTGGAGAAACGGTGAATGTTCATTTGGATGACAACGGGATAGGTTAATGGCAATTTTGATCCATTTGTACCTGCAACCGTTTTACCAAGACGGGTTATTGAGAGCACCTGAGTGACAGTTTTCAGTTTGTGGTTCAAAATATTAGTATTTTAATATATGAAGGTTTAAATGAATGTTCAGGTTTTGACTTTGATATGTTGCAGAGTGTAAAGTAGTACAATGTGATGAAGTAATAACACTGTAACGTTTTTGTTTCAGTCTAATTAAAGTGACAAGATAAAATACATATTGATATTAATCGCCCAAACAACAATATGGAATATGACACAAACAATATAAACCATGTCATTTCAACATAGATTCACATTCATGATGAAGGTTGATTTCATATAGGTTGCACGGGGAAACAAATCTGCTTGATTTTATGATTTGTGATAAGAATTCCCAGTCCGCAGATTCAACTTTGATCACACGGGATACACTTAGGAAGTGCATCTCCGTCAGTGTTTTGCACCTATTAGTAACGAAACCGACTTTGAAAAATACGACACTGATTTACCCAAGAAGGTACGGCCGATTTTTGTTTTAATTTTATCAAGTTTCTTGAATTCTATTTGGGTGTCCCGCTGGACACTGCTTATGAAGATAAGAAGTATATTTGCATGAAGGGCTCAGGTCTACATACAATATCATATATACACAGCAAACTTGAATATTAAACTATATTTGAATACACAAATATATAAATGCAAACACAAGGTTATTGTCAGTTCATTGGAACCAGTTTCGGTTTTGCAGAAGCATGTAATAAGTATTTGATAAATCTTTCAATAATCGTTTATTGTTAAGGATATTTAACTTAGGATATTTCCAAAAACGATATATCCTTCTAAGATCTCCATGGTTTGAATAAAAAAAAGGAAGAAGAACTAGTGTTCAATGTCGTAATTGCAGACTGGACGTGTTCTAACTGATCTCTCTGTAGCCAAAGCAGTAGGCATCCCCATGGGCACCAATTGTGCTCCGCTTCTTGCTGATCGGTATTTTTATGCCTATGATCTGAATTTCAGCTCGGATTGGCAACAAGGATTTGGCTAATTCAAGAATTTCAATAAAGGTCAAATAGCCAACCCTTTTCCACTGATTCACCCATCTGAACTAAAAATAAGAGGCCAGGAAAACCGCCTTAACTGTTTCATATTTAGATCTATGCGTGAGGAGCAGCACAGAAAAAAATCCAAAAAAAGATAGTATGGCAAGAGAGACTTCAACTTTCCAAATGTCAACTTTTCCTTTATTCCAGACGCTCCAGCCATTGGTGTTTACATTTCACAACTTTTGAGGTACAATCGAGCACACTCTTTCTACGAAGATTTCAAAGAGCGTCATACAATTCTTGCTCAGACGTTGTTCAAGGTCACAATGTGGTGGTTATTTCCAAATTTGACGCATCGGTGATCAAAACGATTTTGACTTGTAGGCACATATTGCCTTTTTTCCAGAACAACTGACTTACCTTTGTGTGTGTTTTTCGCAGATGCCACCGGTGGGACAGGACCACCTTTACGCAAGACAACATCACTATTTGGTTGGTTGGTTGGTTGGTTTGTTGTTTAACGCCGCACTAAGCAATATTCCAGCTAGATGACGGCGGTCTGTAAATAATCGAGTCTGGACCAGACAATCCAGTGATTGATATCATGAGCATCGATCCACGCGATTGGGATCGATGACATGTATCAACCAAGTCAGCGAGCCTAACCACCCGATCCCGTTAGTCGCCTTTTACGGCAAGCATGGTTTGCTGAAGACCTACATGTATTCTACCCCGGATTCTTCACGGGTCTCACATCACTATTTGATTTTGATTCATAAACACATGATTATGACATTGTCGAAATCGTACAATGGACTCTGCTTTAGGTTCAGATTTTTTCTGAAAATGGAAACGATTTTTGTCGCTTTAATCCTACGCCGCAATGGCTGGACAAGAAGATAAGATGTCACATTGGCCAGTAGATAAATCGTTTTGTAGTTCTAATATCGATAGAACTAACCGATTCATCGAGGACACATTTGCCTGAAAGCAAAGCGTCTTGAAAGGTGATTATATCTTTACATTTGTGTTGCTAGATATACAATTCTAGATTCAACCTCATCATAAGTCTTGGTTTGTCAACACCATTTACGCGAACTGATAAATAACTACGACCTGCTCCGCATTTACATCTTTCAATTGTGATAGGCTGGTGGGTACAGCGTCTGTCTGATGAGGGGAAGTGGTCGTTCAGTCATCTTGCCGCTTCATACAAAAAAATGTAAAACATAACATTTATTGTTACCCTGCCTGGCGTTCGTCATTAAGTGTCTAAATCAAGTTTGGTCGGCTTGGAGTCAGTACAATGTGTGTGAATAGGGCATCTAACTCCGGCATGGTATCTCAGATGGCTAGCACGATAAAACCTGCATGTCCCTATATACATGTTAGTGCAATAATCTTGAAACACAAACATAATTTCACCTCACCTTAATAGTGATTGTCAATTCCAATAACCGTAAACAGATAACACGGGAAATACCTAGCAAATCGCAACTGTGACAAGAAATTTCATTTGCAGTTCAGATTATCTCACTTATTGATATCCATCTCGAATCATTTCCTTCATCAAGGATGAAACGTCAGATTTATAAGATGTATTCAGTTATTGCTAGAATATCGTAATGAGTTTCCTTAATCAATCATTCAATATTCCAAGCATAATATGTATGCCCTAACCTCAGATTCAAACGTCACTATGCCTATCTTCATGCACATCTAATGTAGAATATTCGTCTCTTAAAGCTAATATTACAATATAATTCGTGTTGTGCCCTGTAACATGATCTGAATGCGTCATAAAGACCGGAAGATGTATTGGCTGGCGATCAAGTCCTGAGTTTTCTGGTTTGGAAGTATACTATGCGTTTAAGGCATTTCATCTTCCTGGTGACTGGTGAGAGACATGACGGTCAACAACTCAGCTGAATTTCACTTTCATCCCATATCACAATGACAGAGTGACGTGTAGGTTTGTACATCCAGACATAATTACGTGTGCATGACTCGAGGCAAATATATGTTGCTTCCACTTCCCAAATCCATTTGCTTTGATGTCAAGTTTCCATGTGAGTTCTCCTTCCATCCAGACTTTCATTTGTTTAGAATTTAAGTCCAAGGTAGTTCAGGTTGCCCGGTTAAGCGAAGATATGTCTAATGAGATGGCTTATTTTCTATCATCAAAGCGACTCCTATGGTCGCGATTTGTGATACAGGAGATGAAGGTGAAGCAGTCAGTAGACACTGTAATCACCAACCTTTACACTGGAGAGGGTATCATATGTGATTTATGATTTGCTATACCCTTACGTTCAGCTTGGCTTCAGGGTTTAGTTAAAAGTTCAGTTCAACTGAAAACAGTGGAGAAGGAATCTCAAACTCAACTTAAGGATGTTAGTAGTCGTATCGTGCATTTAAAGTCATGTCAGTGTACAAAATGGTAGTCATTGAAATACCATTGTGTATTCCTTTCGCATGATGATCTTTTGACAAGTTACATGTGAGTACATATTTTTCCCCTCACTAACATACAAGTGGGAGAGCCCGTTTGGCATAGACGTAATTATTTTGCGAAGGAGCCGTGTCACAGGATCAGCGAAATGCTGTCTTGACGAATGTCCGTAGAACTAAATACGCCTATTTTCTGTCTCAGTACGCAGTAATAAAGTGTCCGGATGTCACTTACTGATAAGACAGCGTCTTCCTCGTCTTGTTTGACCTCTATCAACTCACTGGTCAGATGGTCATCAGTGACAGCATTGTACTTACGTATAAGTGAGTTGAAGGGGATTACAAGGATCACCACATGGATTTGTTGTAAGATAGACTTGACTGCCTGATTAACATTGTTTATCCGAGGTGCTCTCTTCTCAATACTCAGTTTGTTTTCAGTCTGTCAATAATTGGATACGAAAACATATTAATGCCACGAATACAATTTCATACAATTGGTTAACCTGTACGTGGCAGAGTATTATATGCATAGCACAGTTCTCAAACGCAAATGAGTGTACATATTGTCGAGATGACCCATCGTTCAAATGAGGCAACTGAATTGATGCTGTCATGTGCTCCACTGGTTCTGAGATCACACGACAGTATCCAGCTTCTGCTACTTCCTTAATCTTTCTTCCTTGTTAAAATCAAGGGTTATTAAGTATGTATCAATACAAATATACGTAATATATAACACCGCTCATGCCACCGATATAATGATGAGAGAGAAGATACCAGTGGAGACAGTTTGAAAATTTAGGAGATTATCGGTGTTTTGCTCAGTAAATACTCAACCTATTGTACACCCTCGCATGTCTCTGATGCGGTTACACACCACTACCGCTACACTGTATTCAATTGCCACTGGTCAGTTAACAAATATATGTAATATAACACCGCTTATGCCACCGATATAATGAGCGAGAACACCGATATAATGAGCGAGAACAGATCAATGGAGACAGTTCGAAAATATAGAAGAATATCGGAGTTTAGCTCAGTAAATACCTAATCTATTATACACCCTCGCATGTCTCCGATGCTGTTACACACCATTACCGCTACAATCTATTCAATTGCCACTGGTCAGTTAGTTTTTCCATTGATTTCCTGAATAACAGTGCGTGTTGCTCCTGCACTCTTGTTGACGAGCCGCCACAGTTACAAACCTCCGCCCCCTGTGAATATTCTCTTTCGTCTTTCCCAAAATAGGCCTGGATCTTATTGTGGGTTAGAGGCCCCCTTTTACAGTCCAGGTTACTGTCTGAACTCCATCACGTCACTGGTTAGATGGACAATTGTGACAGCGTTGTAATGATGCGTAAGTGAGGCGGGGAGGGTCACAAGGACCATCACTTTGACTTTGTGGTGAGATACACTTGACTCTCAGACTACCAAAACGCCAAGCACTGCCTAATTGACATTGATTATCCAAGGGACATTATCTCAACACTCAGTTAGAATTGTGTGGTTCAGTCTGTCAATAACAGGATACACAAACATGTTAAGGACACGTCTACAATTCCATACAAGTGGTTTACCTTTTTACTAAGATGGCCCACTGTTCTTATGAGGCAACTTTGTTCATAATGCCATATGCTCCACCGGTTCTGAGATCACACGACAGTATGTAGTATAAACCGATATATTGAAGAGACTGACCAATAGGGACAGTTACATAATATGGTAGAATTGTTTCGTATGTCATGGCATCGGACTTAGGCTCTGCATCAGCAAACACTTAGCCTATTGTTCACCCTCGCATGTCTCCTGGTGCTATTACACAACTCTACCGCTGTGTTCTATCCAAATACCGCCGGTCAGATTTACCATTGATTTCCCGGCATAACAGGGCATATTTCGCCCACACAGTTCCCACTGCGGACTTGATGAGCCGCTGGTATTTCCCAAAATAGGTCTGGATCCTAATTATGCGACTGGTAACAGGCCTACACAGTGCTTCAAAGCAAGACATCAGCTTATCTGACTTCAAATAATATAGTCTGTAATTTTCCATATGAGATGATAATATTGCTTTGGTGTCAGTTGGCAGTTACTATTACTTAATAGGAATTCGTCTGTAATTAAGCTGGATTGAAATTATATTGTGGAGGTGGTAGAGGAATATTGCGTAGATGAATATAGCGTATTATTACTGCTTGTAAGTTCCTGAAAGCCACAGGAGTCAATCAGAAAATAGTCTGGGTTTATTCTTCTTTTTCAACCCAGCGTAAATTGCATTGTTTTTTTCATCATTAACCTTTGATTGTGATCTTTAATTGATCTGATATTAAGTGTATGGATTTAACATTTACATATACGTTTGGAGAAAAAGTGATTGTTCAATGAAGTGACGGGATAGGTTGAGTTAGTCTTTTGAGTCACTGTGGTAGTTCTGATCAAGTGGTGCCTCCATCCTTTCTAAGAAGCGGTTTGTTGTTTAACGCCACACACAGCGATATTCTAGCTACATGAAATAATCTGTAAATTATCTAATCTGGACCCAAAAATCTCTAAATAGGTGTTCGCGAAAAGGGTAAGCATCCCCTGCCCCACCGGTAGCTCCCGACATGGCGAGAAACGGGGAGGTAATTGAGTAAAACATTTCACTGTATGGTTCAAGATATTTTTTTTAAGATATGTGAGGCAAATCTGACCAATTCAAAATGAATGTCCAGGGTGTGACGCTGACATGTTCGAGAATGTAAAAAAGTCAAATATTAAGATTGTTGTAAAACAGAAACCGTTTTGAAATAAGAAAAACATAAATAAAGCTCAACGTGGCATGTCCCCTTCAGCGTCAAAGTAACAAGATAAAATATATGAATATATCAAGCAAACACCACAAAATATAAAGCAAGGAAACGTCAAAGGATCTGTTTTGTCCCGTGCATGTTGGTAATGGTATCGAATACAATGAAATAACAGTGATATTTTTGTCATTTTACCACAAGTTGTTCCAGAATATTTGTCAGAAAATGTTTGGAACAAAAATCAATTATATCAGATAATTAAGTCCTTGCATTACGCGTACAATAGAAACCCAACACTTGATAACTAAACGAATATAGTTGGGATTAGATGGAGACAAATGGAATTATGAAGAACGTGATATCACATTGTCCCATATAGTTAATGTCATATGCCTATTTTTAGCACTTTTCATGTAAACAGATTATTCACGTGATCGTGGGTTTTACCAAGGTGTTAAACCCCTACGACCTTTGTAATATTGGACTTTCCTGTCTCAGGGTGAAACGCATTAATATGAATTATATTTGTTACCACTTTATACATTTTAGCTGGAATCTTATATGGTGCACCAGACAATATACTATTTCAAAATTGACGTTTTCGTTTCCTTAAGTACTAAGCGCTTTTGGGTAGATCCAACTTTCCGAGGCAAGGGCGTTAGCTGACTATAAATGTCCAGTTTCTACCCTTGCCGAACTAGGCTGGAATTTCCAGTCTCGATCGTAGCGCCACCAGTGGCTACTACGAGTTATGTTATTCCATCTCTCATATCACTTGCATTTGCTTCAAACAAAATGGCGGCGCCCAGTCAAGGCGATCTGATCGATAATCGAAATCCATTTTGTAACAAAACAGTTCTTACTCCGTGAAGTGCAGCAAATCACGTGAGCACCTTGATTAAAAAACATGAAAAGATTCTACCTGTCGACGCTGTCGACATGCTTTTCAAATTCTGCAGTCGACCGACATCTGTTCGTTGAAATGTTGTTTACTTACCGGATGTCTAGTTCGTTACGCGATTTTGATTGGATTATGCACAGACTCGTTAGTCCAGCCAAAATGTAGCTCCGGAATTCAAACCTAGTTCGGCAAGGGTGGAAACTGGACTTTTACAGTCAGTTAACCGCGTTGCCTCGATAAGATGGGGTAGATTTGGCTGGCCGCTATCTCAACAAGTTAAATGCAATGTGCCTATAGTAAGGTGTAGTGGATTTTACGATCTGAATACACTGAATGACCACGAGACTGAAATCCTGGGGTGTATATGAACGCTAATAAAGCAACAAAACCCTTTCCATATCCAACAGAAATCTCTGCATAAAGCAGAGTCGATTGTACGATTCCGACTGTATCATGAGCATGTGTTTCACTATCAAATAGTAATGATACCATGTGTTCGCGAAAAGGTAAGCGTGTCACCTGTCACCACCACATGCAAAGGCAGGTCAAATGTTCACATTAAAAAACAATGGAACACATGATACAAGTCAAAATAGGGAACTGTATCGAACATTAATTTTGTCACTGATGCCTCAGATTTGGAAATGACCTGCACATGTCCACATGGGCATTTGTGTTTACACAAACAATGTCAACTTGTGGCTGATGCGACACTAGTCATAACATCAGGTTGACACGTGTCATAACAAGTTCAAGACACAACAATAAGTTAGATGTGATGGCTTCACTCACCAAAGGATGGTCACAATCATGGATTCTCTCAAACATGAACAACGCGCTGTAATAAAGTTCCTTACCAATGAGGGATGCAAAGAAAAAGAAATCTATGATAGCATGTGGCCGCCATATGTGAATGTGGTTCGAACAGTTAAATCACTCACCTTACAGCCCAGACTTAGCCCCCAGTGACTATTTCCTGTTCCGGCAAATGAAATCTGCCCAACGTGGAAGATGCTTCCAGGATGACGAGGACATAAAGGCTGCCACAGAGCCGTGGTTAGAGGGCCAATCTGCGGATTTCTATGAAAGTTGTATTAAAAGCTTGAAGGACAAATGGAATAAGTGTATTGAAGTGAAGGGAGATTATATTGAAGAATAAAAGTGCAAAAGATATTCTGCGACTTGGTCTAATATTGAAGTTGCAAAACTTATTGAACGCCCCTCGTACAAACACGTTAAGGTGGGGGATATATAATGACTTACATTTGTAAACCCGAGTGGACTCTCGGACTGGTACATGTAAGTCAAGTTTGACGTTACCAGCAAGTGACACAACGGCCAACAATCACGTAGTGACCAGACGGTTTGTATAGATATTGTAGTTAATCTTAACAGGTAATTTCGTGAAAAGCTGTCCTCAGTTATGTTTTTGAAACATGTACAGGCATCTGAATTATCGTTAACCTGTGTATGTGACCCTGTTAATATAACGTGACATGAATGCAAGCTGAAAGCATTAAGGGTAAACACGTCAATATATTCTGTGGTGGACATGCATCGAACTTCTTCACGGCTGATGTGTTATGAGGGCAAAGGTTTTTTTCGAGTATGTCTTGTGCTTCGTTCAGCTGTTGACATATTGCCAAAGATATTAATGCTACTTTTTAATAATCCTGTTTAAGGTATTGCAAATAAGAATTGGTGGAATACAAAAGAATCTCTCACTGGGATTATGTGGACGGGGCAAACTCATACAATGTTGTGTCTAAAGTTATAAGTAGGTAAGTGGGTGAATTACTTTTTAACTATCGCGTCGACAATATTTCAGAGATAAAGCGACAAGAACAAATTCTTCATTCATAAAACTAATTCAAAATAAAAGAGAAAGGTAACCAGCACATTATAAATAAGTACAAGCAATTCCGATCTAGATATAATAAAATATAATATTATAATATAACGAAAGCAACAAAACGTTTTTCATACCCATAAGAAATATCTGACAAAAGCAGGGTCGATCGTACGATTCCAGTCAGGTCAGGAAACATGTGGCAGTTTCACTGTTTTCCAGTTCAGGTTGGTACATCAGTCAAGCTGCATGTGCAGGAGAAAAGGAACAACGTAACTTCTGTCATATTTTATTGCCCGTACACTATAAGCGATTCCAGAAAGTATAAAGAGGCAAATACAAGGTGCATTATCCTGATGGGAGAAGAAGGTCCAAAGTAACACGTCATAGATGGTTAACGACTTGGTTAAAAGCGGCAAAACCCTTCCAAAATCCATTGTACCATTCCAACTGTATCCCATGTTAATGAATCACTGAACCCATTATCACTTAGACGATTATGTTTACTGCATAGGACTGTAACTTGAAGGTACAATGTGTTACCATGTGCTTAATAATTTCATTTTTCTCCATGTGATCCTCATTGTACACGTTGTATGCGTTACCATACTACGCAGGAAATCAATGGCAAATCTGACGAGCGACAATTGAATTGAGCACAGTGTTAACGACGTGTAATAGCATCGGGGACACAGGGACATTTGAGCGCGAACGAAAACCTGATGCAGAGCTAAAGTCCAATACCATCATGTCAGACACAATGCAGTCATATTAACGAATCGACCCTGTTGGTCTTTCTTGTCACTAAATCGGTTTGTGTATCAGAGTGTGGCATGGGCGATGCCATATGTATTATAATTGCATGGATTACATTGTTTATCACCCTTCATTGTTACACAGGAAGCGGTTTGACCTTGAAGTGAATACTGTGGTGTGATCTCAGAATCGGTGAAGCACATGAGTGAGTGAGTGAGTTGGGTTTAACGCCGCTTTTAACAGTATTCCAGTTATATCACGGCGTGTCACCTAAATATGGGAGGAAAGCCCGAAGTGATGCAGGTCTCAGACGTTTGTCACTTCAGTGAAACCAACGATGACGGGTATGGTGCTGACAAACCTAGAAACATAATCGGGGCGAACCGGGATTCGAACCCACAATCATAGGTTTCTGGCGTGCTGAAGGGACGTAACTCTGCACAACGAATCGCGGCGTCTTAGACGACTGGGCCACCCGCGCCCCGAAGCACGTGACATCATCAACACAGTGGTGTCAAAAGACAAGCTTGTTGTACTCATTTTGGTTGACGAAGTATGGTATGTTTGTATCAGCCCCCTTAATGTTCGTACTCGTACTTTGAGAAAGGTGCCCTTTGATATACAATACCGATGAGGCAGTGATTGGTCAATTGGCAGAGTCGGATATATCTAGTATACCAAGTTCCTTGAAGGTATATGTTATCAAGGCACAGTTTATACAAGGAATTTAAAACCTAGCTTGCAACCGAGAAATACCTCGATGCCATTGTTGACTTTAAGCTTCGAACAACATTAGTTCAATTCAGAACAGGGCTACTACGTCTCAACATAATTGATGTTTCACTGAGAATATGACCATTTATGTAAAATCGGTATAGAGGATGAATTTCATTTTATGTTTATATGTCCAGGTTATGATGAAATAAGAATGAAATATTGGATATACAATACATAATTGTATAATTTACCACAAAATGTACATGCTAATATTCTTAAACTTAAGAATCTTCTTAAAATAATACCTATAATTGAACCTATATATACCTAACAACAACAGTTCCTGTGACATTGAATAAAATTTAATGCAAAGTTACTTTTTTTACCAAATCTGAAACAATTTCGGTTTGAACAGGTAAAGGACTCCTGTAAGTGTTCAAATGGTTTAATTTGCCATACTGACTTCAGAAAATGCATGATTTCATAAAAGAACATGAACCTGCCAAAATGTCAATTTACAATTCGATAGCGTGTGTGTCCACCTCTGGTTGCGATGCAAGCAACACATCTTCGTTCCTGGTTCTTGGAGTGTATGTGGAACATGTGGTTGACGTCGAAGGCGCCGATCCATCTAATCCCACATGTGCTCGATTGGTGAGAGATTAGGGGAGCAAGACGGCCAGGGGATGACATTCACGTTGTTTTGTTGAAGAGAATCCTGAACAAGTCGAGCAATATGAGACCGGGCGTTGTCATGTTGAAAGGTAATGCCTGGGCCATGACGACGCAAAGACGGTAGAACAACAGGGTCGATGATCTTGTCGCGGTAGCGCTGTCCATGGAGATTTCCCTCTACCACTATCAAAGGGGTCCTCTGTCTTGCTGTAATCCCACCCCATACCATAACGCTGCCGCCACGAACCGATCTTCTTCCATGACACAATGATTAACGTAACGTTCACCTCGACGTCGGTACACTCGAATCCGTCCATCGCTTGTGGGGACACTGCATGGCATGACACTGCATGGCCGTCCAGCGTAGACGCTGTCTGCACCACTGTAGACGTGGTTGACGCTGGTTTCCTGTCAAAATGGGACGTCTGGCGGGTCTTCTGGCGACAATCCCTGCACATCTGAGGCGACGACGTACGGTTTGTGAAGATATTCGTCGAAGGCCAGGGATGCTTGTTGCAGTCACTGTTGCTGGCTGGAATCGATTTCGTAGGTGTGTTGTTCGAATCCAGTTGTCTTGTCGACTATTGGTTACGCGTGGCCTGCCACTGGTCTCTGTCTGCATTCGTCTGTTGCCAACATTGCCATAAATACCAAATGTGTTTCTGTGGACGTTAAATTGTCTTGCAACATCACGTTGACTCGATCCTGCTTCAAGCATACCAATGGCTCGCAGACGCTCATTTTTGGACAGACGTGGCATTTCGTAATGTTGAATAATTGCGTCATTTTGTTGTTGTTGGTTTTGGTCAGCACGATGCTAAACAATGCATATGGAATCCCGTTAACGCACATGTTTTTATACCCATTTTTGTGTCGTGAAATGCACGGGGCTTGCATAAAAGTCAACTTTTGCATGGAATGCATGCTTTTCTGTAGCAGTTGCGTTTTTGTGACTTGATTCAATACATGTACTACAATATTGAAAACCAAACTTTACTTGTTTGAAAAATACACTAAAATATTGGTGTCACTGGAACTTTTGTTGTTGAGTATAGTTACCATGCTTACGAAAATAGATGTAAATCCCAAAGTGAAAAATAGTCCAAAATCTATTAATTAGGACTGTCGTACTATTTACTGACTATATGAAAATGACCTAATCTATTTGTATGTATATAGGCCCAGGGGTCTTCATACATAAATATTGGTTTTTGATTGATTGATTGTACAAGTCACAATCCTTGTAATCCTCTTTCACATGGTTACAGTGCTGTCACAAATGTCCATCTGACAAGTAAATTGATGGAGGTCAAATAGGAGCTTGACAATATAAGGAAGACGTTGTCATATTACTAAGAGACTTCTGGCGACAGTAGTACTGAGAACTGAGACTGAAATTATGCTTATATAATTCTATGGATATACGTGTAGTTATTATTAAGCTGAACCTGCGACACAACTGCAACCTAATTTACTTACATCCATACATATGCCAAACGGACTCAGTATCTGGCAGAAAATATGTAGAATTCCTGTATGCAAATCATTGTTAACATCTTAATGCTGACACCAGGTGTTCAGTGAACATGTGGGTCTGTCCTACTGGTACCATAATTCTTGCGAGGAGGTTGAAAGTAACTTCAAACATGGCCTTGGAAACATTCTAGGAACTTCACCAGTAAGAGCCGAATAAAAATGACTGATGGTCGGGATCGGTGACTTGGTCGATTGTAATGCATGCTCTGCAGTTTTCATATGCATTAAGAAATAGATCACCTTAGAGGAGAGTACACGAACATGCTTCTTGGTGGTTTCGAACTCAGTATACTGTGTCTGAGTGGGGTATTCGTGTTAAACTGCGGCATGGTATATCAGTTGGTTCGCACCATAAAATCGTGAAAAGTACAAGCAGCCACACACACGTGAGTGCACGTCGCAATATAAATGCAATAACTTTGAATGCGACGTTAAACACAATTTCACCTCACCTACTTGCTGAGTTAACACAATATTGTAAGAAATAAATAATATGAGCGAACTGTAAGACGTTCAACAAACGTTCAATAGACTACTCAATATTGTTCCCTTACAAACGCTATATCCGAAATAGTCCACTCAATTGCAGTGGTCTAACTTTAATATTTAGGTCGTATGCCATTTTACATTGTTGTGTATCAGCAGCTTTGCTGTTTATATATATACAACGAGCCAGACATCCTTAATTTATCCGTTTCATCACTAATTGAAGTGCTCTAGGATAAGTGGGTAAATCATTGGAAAGGAATTGGCCATGTGATTATTATTAAATTCTATTGTAATGCATGCTCTGCGGTTTTCATATGCGTTAAGCAATAGATCACATTAGAGGAGAGTACACGAACATGCTTCTTGCCCACATCTCATATTCCCAATTTTTGTATAGAGGTTATCTGAATGTCCAACATTTTACACATTAATTTCTAATTAATCTTTAGCTTTAATGTTTTGATAACAACCATTGAAAATAAAGATGTATATTTATTGTCATCATGTTTAGTGACAAATGCCTCATGGATCTACGAATGAAGTTTATCACGTACGATGGTCGCGTGCAAAGTTGAAATGTTTTGGCACAACTGAACTTAGTTCTTTTCTGAGATTGCAAAAACTGCAAGCAAATCCTTTGAGTCTTTGAGGATCCACGTGATACTGACGCTGAAAATACTGTGAATGAAAAGAAAGGCCTCCCGTGATTGTGTTAAGAATTATGGTTAGACAACGATTTGGGGGCACATTTGCTGCACCAAGTAATATACATCTCTTTGTATGGATATAAGGAGCTTTGTAATCAAGTACAAAAGAGGATAAAGCATGTTTCAGTTAAGTGAAACGTGGATTGTATTGATGCGTGGTTTGGGCAGATTTCACGCCTCGTGAGACTTGTGCGAACTTGAAGTCTCATTAGTACTTCAACTCAGAACTTTCAGGCCAAGCCTTGCCATTTACATCAGTCACGCACTGAACCACTATGATGTTCATCTGACTAAAAGCATAAAACGATCCTGTTTTTTGTTCCCATTTAGCTGTTGAGGTGTGAGGTTTCTTCGAACAAGGCAGTGTGCACCGCGGCTTCCAAACACGCGTCTCCATTACTGGGACTGATAGGCAGTCCCAGCACCAAACGTATCAGGAGCACGAACCTAGTGGGCTACATCCGTTAGAGATACTTTGAAATCCGTGCCATAATAATTGAAAAGCATGAAGAAGATATATAGCATGTTAAGTTTTTGTAAAGCAACCGAATCCTGAAAGAAGCCTCGCTACTGAAGGTGCAAGGATCGTCAAGTACAGCAAACTATGCCTCCTCTGTACCACATCCTTTTGCGAATTACCTTAATACATGAATTTGTACTGTTTTGCGACTCCATCTGTATCCTGTGTATATGACTGAATAAAAAAAAAGAAAAAAAAGAAAAAAAGTACAGCAAACTACAGATTAAGAATAATATACCAACTGACGTTATCATAAACCCGTAGTAGGAACATACAAGGAACTATGTTTTCTTGCTGTGTATGTTAAGGTTTTTCAAGATTCTTCAGCACAAACAAATCATCATGCATTTAAATGCGAACCAAGTTCTATTTATTTTGCTGATGTAGATTAACTTGTCACCTTACAATTCATGTACATATGGAATGCATTTTGCTGAATTACGAAGAATCGATATTATCTTTAACATAACCTTCAAGTTTGGGGTTATAGTCTTCAAATTGAATGATCAAATTATTTTATACACGTCCTTGTTTGTGCTGTAATTACTTACAAAACCATGTCTATGAATATTAGACACTCTTTCTTTCCGTAGTGACCGCCTCTGTGGCCTTGTGATGGAGCGTCTGCCCGGAGAAAAGGTCGGGGGTTTGATCCCCAGCCGCTTTGTACCAAAAGACGTTAAACAAATGTCACTTGTTGTTACCCTGCCTGGTGCTCGGCATAAAGGAGTTTCGGAATCAGTATACGGTGTCTGAGTGGGGTATTTATGTTAAACTGCGGCATGGTATATCAGTGGGCTCGCACCATAAAATCGTGAAAAGTACAAGCAGCCACACACACGTGAATGCACGTCGCAATATAAGTGCAATAACTTTGAACGCGACGTTAAACACAATTTCACCTCACCTACTTACTGAGTTTACACAATATTGTAAGAAATAAATAATATGAGCGAACTGTAAGACGTTCAACAAACGTTCAAGAGACTACTCAATATTGTTCCCTTACAAACGCTATATCCGAAATAGTCCACTCAACTGCAGTGGTCTAACTTTAATATTTAGGTCGTGTGCCATTTTACATGGTTGTGCATCAGCAGCTTTGCTGTTTTTAAATATACAACGAGCCAGACATCCATAATTTATCCGTTTCATCACTAATTGAAGTGCTCTAGTTTAAGTGGGTAAATCATTGGAAAGGAATTGGCCATGTGATCATTATTGAATTCTACTGTTGCCAGTACAGTTGTTGGACCCTGAAATATCTTTTTCTATGTACAAATGTTTATAGGTCATTCACAAGCCGATGCTGAAACCACAGCAGCTCTTGTCCAAAACAATATTTCCAATTCTTATTCCATATATTGCTTTCAAACCAACAACCACGAAATATTTTTGGAATGGTCTACAACAAGTAGAACTTCCCATAGAAATCAATAAACTTTATAAAAGTAAACCAACATTGGGCCAAATCTACTTCGATGTCATGCAAAGCATGATGAGGTCAGTGTGATGAGATCAAAGTAGGTGTATTCACTCATATGTGCAAATAAAAGCGACAGTATGCAAAACATCTGACGAAGATGAACCTCCAACATGAACCGCGTGTGATTAAAGTTTACTGTCAAGCTCATCCTGTTTTTTTCCGGTGAAAGTTTTTAAGGTGATTTATCAACACACGCTCATGATATAGACGGATATATTGTACAATCGACTCTGCTTGTGGCAGAGATTTCCTATTTACTGTTTGCCTGTGCCACTTCACTCAGACGGCCGGGAACAGATGGAGGGTGGAGGATGGAGATGGAGGTCTGTACTCCTGAACTATACAACACAGCGTAATGGATTTCCTGTCAATTTCAGCAACCTAAAGTCATTTTTTTTGGCGCCTTGACCTACAATGTCAATTGTTGCTAAACCTTCGATTTTTCATGAAAAAATCGGAACTGTTCTAACATTTGAGACATTTTTCATTAAGAACATGTAACATCAGTGACGTTGACCTTATACGGAGTTTCCTAAAAGTTAATGCGATCAAGATCCCGTCCTCGCATGCTTAGCTTCGTCAAAATTATAATCATTAACACTGAAGTTTCGTGTTTTGAGTCCTGGTTCATACCGAGTGACCTGGACCATCAATGTCAATCAAATGTAAGAAAAATTCCCCTGTGGTATATAGGTGTGTCAGGTATGAAATCTTTGTTATGCTTTATTTTATTTGGTTTGAGAAAGTAACAAGGATAATATAATATAAGCAATAGTTTGAAGGATGTACACAAAGGTTTAAAAGAAACATATCTTTGTTTGACACACGTGTTATGGTATGTGCTGATACGAAATATATAAAAATATCTAAATCATCATGATTTTTTAAACAACATTACCAACTCTAAATTATCATACTAAACATGCTTGTGTTTGTGGGTATACAATGATCAGAGGGAGCCAAGCTATGATATGAGTAATAGTTTGAATAATGTAAACAAACCTTTTAACGAAATGTTCCCTTATACGCACGCATGTATAATAATATGTGCACATACGAAATACATAAATTATAGGAATATATTTTTAATAGCATTCCTAACTGTAACTTATTACACTCACATATGTTAGTCGGGCATAATGAACGGAGGGAGATAAGCTCAATCACAGGGACAGGCAGTGTAGCGACATATAAGCACTTTAAAGAGTAAACATGCAGTACGCTAAGCATTAGGGGGGAGCTCTTATAGAGAAGTATAGTTTATTGTCATACAAAAAATACGTACTCATTGTTAACACAATCTGCATGTCTCCACTGATCTCGTTCATTATTACAATGTTTTATAACAATGTAATTACTCTGAAAAGACTAATTATGAAATAAATATTAATAACTTTATCACTGTAGATATAAATGCTAACATTTCTGCCATTTCTAATTTTTAATACGACACCACACCATGTGTTTTGGGCAGTTTTCCATTCACCCATATTTATCATACATACCACTATAGTTATTTCAACCTAAAACCTCTTGTTCCTTGAAAACAATAAAAATTGTTTCAGGAATTCCTTGTTGTGAAAACATATTACTAGTTTTGTTTTCATGATATGTTTGTGTTTTACTTATATATTACATAAACATGTAAATTCAAATGTGTTAACTTTTTTTCTCATTCCTTATTCCTGACACATGCAAAATACAATTTGTTTCACCTTCTGGGTTACATATGTGTGCTTTATGACTGTGGGGAGACTTACATCAATAGCTAGGTATGCCACAAAGTTTTATGGCGCCGTGTTGATGCTCTTGATCAAAGCTGTCATGTTTACTGAAGGTCTATTTCACCACGTACTGAGTCCAAATGTTGCCCCTTCTGTTCAGACGCACAGATGGACGTAGGGTCTGCAACTACAGTAAATCTGGAAATTAATGCTCCTCTAAATTAATACGACAACTTACCCCGTGCCAAAAATGCGACTCAATATCAATGCGACTCCCCCAACCCCATCCCCAGTGAAATGATACATGTCCTTACCTTAATGCAATCAAACAGCAACTTGCACTGCTTATCAGCGCCGAGTTGAGGACTACCATAAAAAAATTAAACAGTATATGAACACAGCACAATGGTTTTCCTGTCAATTTCAGCAACCCCAACGTCATAATGTTTTACGCCTAGTGTGCTATGAGTGACCTTGAATATTGCTTGCTTGAATACAACAGGCTCATATTGCTCTTGTCAGCGATTTAATACGATTATTTAAAGGATTTGGCCCTATCATTTATATCGAAGCAATGCATGTATGGTATATATCATGACTCGTACGCAGTTACACATCTGTCGGAGATAAATTTGTTTGTGAATAATTGCACCTATTAACCAATATATCCAAATATTGGTCTATATGTCTTGATAAGAATCCATCGGTTTTCTCATCTATTCTAACGTGACGTTGTAGTGGTAATATATCTGGATGTTGTAGACCAATTCTGAATCGGAATACTTTTATGCTTTTCATTTTAACTTTAGATGTTTATTTTGTCTTGACAGTTAATCGGCCGTGAACAGCTTGTCTCATAAATGTCGTTGCAACATGTGCATGTATTTAAATTATCCTTAACCGGTATATGTGACCCCGTTAATGTGATATCAATGCAATCTGGAAGCATTAAGGGTAAACACGTCAATATATTTGATGGTGTTCACGATTCACGATTGATGTCATGAGGGAAAACAGTGTTCTTTGAGTGCGCCATCTGAAGATAGAGTGCCAGTAGTGCGACTCTGTTGATACTGACCATAAATAGATTCTGCATAAGGTATAACAAATAAGAATGGATGGCAACAGAGATCAGAGATGAATGAAATAGCCGAAACCAAGCACGAATATAATATATAAAAGAACTTAACATGTTGGCTGAGCCCCAGTACGAACAACAGATGTACAACAATTACGTTACAAAATGTTGCTGCCATAGCGTCCATATTGAAAATCGGATTCGTTATGATTGGCACTAACAAGCACCTTTTAACAGTCACATTCCCAGCTCATCCTACAGGGTACACATTTCTGCTAGGTGAACAGAGGCACATTTCGAATAAAGTCACTTCCATCAGGGGACACAACATGTGCTTCATGTGCTTCGGTGTTGGACAGGAATGACATATATATTTCAAGCACCTCTTAGTAGTGATAGTCTAATGGATGGAACGTCTGTCCAGGACATAACTGGTCTCGGGTCTTGGAAAATATTTCAGGTATCGCTTGGTAGTGATTGACAATTCCAACACCCATAGACAGAAACTAGGGGAAAACCATGCAAATCGCAAATGTGAAGGGTCACGACATTCATATGCAGTTTAGAATTAGTGATAGCTACCCAAATGTTTCCTTCCACAAAGAATGAAACGTTATAATGTAAGATGTAAAAACTATTCAAATATTGCCGTATGAATGATTATGAGTTTCATGAAACGTATTTTTCAATATTCAAAGCATTACATGATCACCATGTAATGATCATTAATGTTCTTCTCTCAAGCCAGAATTACAATACTATTCGTTTGCATCATCAAGTCCAGAAAGTGTCCAACGTAGTGCTTGACGATCAAGTACAGATCTTTCTTGTTTGGAATAATAGTTTGTGTTTGGGGCAGAGCATCTTCATGGCAACTGGTGAGAGAGATGACGGCCAACTGCTCACCTGAATCCAACTTTTATCATATATCACAATGTCAGACTGACACGCATGTATGTAGATCCAGTCACAATTACGTGTGTGACTCGAGGCAAATAGTGTTGCTTCCACTTGCCACTATCCATTTGCTGTGATGTCAGGTTTTATGAGAATTATCCTTCCAGCCAGACTTTCGTTTGCTAAGAATTTAAAATCTAGGGCAGTTCAGCCCGCTTAAGCAGCGGATAGATCTCTAATGAGATGGCTTATAGTCATCAAAGCGATTCGTATGGCCGCGATTTGTGATGCAGAGGTGAAGGTGAAGCAGTCGGTAGACGTTTAAATACCAAACCTTTACACTCAAGAGGGTGTGACAAAATATATGCTTTACTATACCCTGGTTTCAGATTGACCTAAAAAACTGAAAATGTGTATATGGATTCTTGACTCAATTCAAGGAACATTTAAAGTCTGACATCATCATTATAAAGCCATAACATTAAAATGGTCATAAGTGAAATTACATGAATTCTATTTTGGAAAGTGTTATTCATCACAACGGCATTTGATGTCAATATATATTCAGACAAGACAAAATATCAGAAGTCGATTCACTGAATCGTCTTTCTATACCCTCCCAACAAACGTTTCAGAAAAAATTCTATAATGAGCAGTTTGTTTTTGCCTATCATTATATTATACTATTCTTTTAAACATAACATGTCAACGCCAGAGAATAAGCAGTCTCGCCGAAACAGGTTTTAATGCCTCTTTTAATCTCTTAGCCCAAACATTTGTTTTGTAGTAGACTTTTGAGCTTATTGATTAACTCGGGGACTTCAGTCCACCTGCAGAAACATCGACTCAGTTCAAGTGTCTGTTATCCGCCGATACTGGTTCCATTGGGTGTAAAAGGTAAAAAGGACTATAAAAATATACCCTTTGACAACTTATATATAATCATTTTGACTTAATCCAGTGATATTTGAAAAGTGCACTTTTACAAATATATACTTTATAATAATATACTATATTATTTTTTTGCTCATTATTTGGGAGCTGCGTCTTTGTACTTGTCAGAATCCTGTGACCGAGGTTCCATTTTGCAATGTTCACCCTTATTTTGCCTTTTACGCCCAATGGAATCTGTGTCGTCGGAAAAGGCGACTATGCTTGTTGTAAGAGGCACTAACGGGATCGGGTGGTCAGGTCAGGTCAACTTGGTTGATGCATGTCATTCATTGCATCCCAATTGCGTGGATCGATGCTCATGATATCAATCACTGGATTGTCTGGTCCAGACTCGATTATTTACAGACCGCCGTCATATAGCTGGAATATTGCTGAGTGGGGCGTTTAACAACAAACAAACCAACCAGCTGTGTCGTCGGATAACCGAGACTGATTATTTTCTAGCGTTGACATTGTTCATCTAAGAAATAAAAACAAAATTCAATTTTTGACATCGCCTGTATGCATGATGTAAATCGAAATTATACCCCAACCCTTTTCTGAATGCCCTAAGATGTCCCATCAGTAACATGTACCATGTACAATTTTGACTTGACCACATCAGGTGACAGATGACCTTACCCATGCCCCTTGCAGCGCAACATTGAAGCAGAAATGACCTTTGTCCCAAGCTACCACAGTTAGGAGCACTGCTGGTTCAATAACATCACTTCCGGGTTTGGATAACACTTGCCAAGTGCCTCTGGCTAGGATAAAACCGTATTCCACATCTAACGGCAGTTGAGTATTATTCAACACAGTGAGCAAACAACCGTTAATGGATGAAAGTACAGGACAAGCGCATCTCATCCTCCTCCAGAGTGAACCTTTCCCCAAGATGAAAGGAGGGAGCATAACATAAGTGGGAAAGTTGAAGACACAGCTTGGCCTGAGAAAGGGTGAAAAGAGGTTGACAATTGACTTACGGAGCAACTATTTGATTTGAGGTGGGTGGGAGATTCTAACAAAATGATTCATGAAAAAATACATATGCCTTGCATTGTAGCATAAATAATAAAATGCCCCTTTCTTGCAGAAAATATCGAGAAGTCAAATTATAATTTAAAAACTAAAAACAAGAGTACATGTTGACGTTGGAAATAATAATCAAATGCTGATCTCAAACCAAAGTCCCCCCCCCCCCCCCCCCCCCCCCCGAAAAACAAATGGTTGCTCCCTTACAGGCCAATACGTATATCAGGACTGTCTAACTGGCTTTGTAGATAATCTCGTACATGCATATAAGGACCGGTACATCCCTGCTGATAGTTTCGTCCATGCATGTTGTTCATTTGGAAGCTGTATAAGGTGGGAAGTTAAACAATAATTACAAAAGTAAACCTCATCTCCACTACTAACCAAACATATACTATCATTACATTTTGCAAACTATTGCTTCAAGTAAGGAAGAGAATTTATGGATGTCAACTTCTTTATTATGAGGAACACAACGTTTCGGAGTACATGCTTACTCCTTCATCCACGTTCGTTTCGGAGTACATGCTTACTCCTTCATCAGGTGAATGAAGGAGTAAGCATGTACTCCGAAACGTTGTGTTCCTCATAATAAAGAAGTTGACATCCATAAATTCTCTTCCTTTTGTGTAGCACTTCTAAATGCCTTTCAAAGACATTATTGTTTCATGGATGTAATGGCCATTACAAACTATAGGTATCTTGAACATATCCAGGTGATATGTGAGGTTTTCGCTATAGTGGTCCAGTGAGTTCGCTTGAGTTTACAGACGACTCTTCGACGCCGACAGTCTAGAAGGCCATGACAACAGCTCTAATTCCCATTTGTCATTCAAGCTAGTGTTGATTTAATGAGGGCAATTACCAGCGAGATGCACGTTTTGTTTTCAAATTTGTTTCTGCAACCCTTAAGGACATCATGAAGATAGGAATCTTGATTTGAGTTGTCCAATGAATAGCAGAATGTTTCTTCTCTGATACCACTCAGATACAACAATAACAACGTGGCTTGACATTTGTAGTGATTTATTATTATATAATCACGTGTAATAACTGGACATGCGGCAGTGACCTTTACCAGAACTGTTGGTTTCACACTTGAGACAGAATCAACAATTGTTGATATGGTTAACGTATCTGAGCCGAATGCAATAATATTTCACTTTCTGCTTTTGATTTGCATCTCACAAGTCAATATTACATAACGACAAACCATAACTTGATAATTTCGCACAGATCGATGAGAATCGCATACTAAGATCGCTTCGCGATATAAGGCCCTGACGCTGCTCCTTGGAATCATAGTGCCTATGTATGTGCAACTGTTCTCGGACCTCCTTAAACAGAAACAGCTGTGGGGATTTCCTATCAGCATATTTTTCCACTCTTGCTTTTCGTAAGATTCGTCTAAAATCAGACTCTTTGGGATTCTGGTTGAGAACAGACTCTTTGGGATTCTGTTTTAGAACAGACTCTTTGGGATTCTGTTTTAGAAAAGACTCGTTGGGAATCTGGTTTAGAACAGGTCTCCTGCAGCATATGCTGGTCACATGAGGCGACTTAAATTTATGGATTTTCGAAAATAATATGTGTCCATCTTTGCTAAGCATTACAAACACACTGCAGATTCTGCCCATGTTTATTTCTTATTCAATGTGACATAGAAAAATATTACACTTCAGTTTATGTATAACTTTTATATTATAAAGATTGTAATGTACTATTGACATTGACTTTTATATTATAAAGATTGTAATGTACTATTGCCTTTGTCATCTTGAGTACCAAAATAAAATGAACTGAATTGAAACAAAATACCGAGTTAACATGTCATGCAGGACTTATTTTGACTTGTGTAATATGTTCCCGTGTTTTCAAACAATTGACTTGCCTTTGCATGTGTTTGTGACGGGTACCTTAAGTTAGGCATGATACGCTCGCGTTTTCGCGAAAACCTGGTATCATCATTATTTGATAGTGATTCATAAACACGTTGTTGGATTCTGATCAATTGTTTGGATTAATTTTATATTTAAGCGGTCTTCATTTAAGTTGTAAAGGGAAGTAACTTTTATGTTGTTGTTGGTATCGCTATGTGCAAGAGACTGTGCTGTGAGCGGAGGACCGTGGAGGTTATAAAACGGTAATTATGCAATTAAATACAAAACTTCAGTAACTGAGAAGTAAGACATTATTAAAGTGGCCGTTTATTTTCATATTTGCGTCTAAATATTAGTATATTCATAGACGTTTCTGCATTATTTTGCAGTCAATCAAGCCGACAGCGCTACCTTAGTATTTCGTGGCAACGGCACCCTTCAACTAGAACAAGAAACTGTTAGAATATGAAACTAAGAATTAGAATAAATGATGAAGTTGAAGAATGATTTGACGTCCTCAATTCTTGAAACCCACAAAATTGACGTTTTAGCCATGTGGTTATCTACAGTTCGACCTCGCCACACCAGTCATTAGTAGACAACGTGCGTCTCGCTCGAGCAGCCGAAGATACAGTCTGACCAAACTAAGTTGTTGTTTTGTCTTTGGACTTCTCAGATTTAGCACAAACAGATTTAGAATGGCATTTGAGTGCTCATACTATGGAAACTGAGGCAGAAAAACGGAAAATAACAATGACATCGAAAGGATTGATGTATTCACTAGACATTAAGAAGAAATTAATTCGTTCTCTGTGCAAAAAGTTGTTTGTAGTTGGAAACACTGTTGACAGAATCTTGAAATCAGATGAACCGGTTGCATATGAAGAGGTTCGCAAGACTTATGTGAACTGGTTAACCATTTTTGAGGATATTCTGACAGAAAGAGCTAATTATTCTGCACTTGTGCTGTCACGTGTGGATGTTCCACAGGAATATTTCGATGACTTGTCTATGCTTGACTCTGAAATAGATGGTTTTCAGAATTTTAGGGTAAATATTTCTGGATGGATGCAGAATAAAGAATTTGAACGAAGACAGCAATCAAATATGGATGACTATGCATCAGAATTGTCAAAGAGTAGTATCAGATCTCGCAGATCATCATCTTCTATTTCACACGTGTCTTCTGTACGCCTGAAAGAAGAGCAGAAGAAGGCTGAGTTATTAGTCAAAGCTGCTGCATTAAAAAAGAAGCATGAGTTAGAGGTGGAAAAAGTGAGGTTGAAAATGGAGGAAGAAGAGCTGGACATAAAGACGGAGATGGCAATTTCTGATGCAAGATGGAAGGTACTAGATGAGTACGATTTTGAAAATGAACATAGCAGCAGACAAAGTACTGGTTTTGGTAAACAAAACACTCGACAACCGATGGATTTTAGTGACAGGGATCCTTTGGTTAGTGACATTCACAGTGTTGCAGTTCCAAGGTTTACACGTGACAGGGAAAAGGAAAATGAGTCACTTCCTGAAATGAAATATTATACACCAGCAGAAACACCTGTAAATTTTCCAACTCAGCAGATGACACAAGATCCCTTGGGCATGAGCACTACATCTGATAGTGCAATTGCTACAGTAATTCGGCAGTTGAGGAAACCAGTTACAGATCTCATGGTGTTCAGTGGTAATCCGTTGGAGTATCGAAAGTTTATGCGACAATTCAAGACCAAGATACTTGTGAACACTGATGATTTTGATGAACGTCTAAACTATTTGGAACAGTTCACATCTGGAGAAGTTCGCAACATAGTGAGTAGCTATGGTTATTTAGATGCGGAACAAGGATATCCTGCCGCAATCAAAGAGCTTCAGCAGAGATATGGAAACGAAGATGTGATAGTGAATGCTTTTATTCAAAAGGCATTAGAATGGCCCTACATCAGAGCAGACAATTCAAAAGCACTGGATGAGTACGCCGTATTCTTGTCTGAATGTGAAAACGCTGTTAAAAGCAACATTCTTGACAATACAGAAAACATCCGGAGATTGATTACGAAGCTACCCTATCATTACCAAGAAGGATTCAGAAATAGGATCCAAAGCATCCGTGCTTCAGGAAAAAGTGTAAAATTTTCAGATCTGGTACAGTTTGTTCGAAAGGAATCATGGAAAGCGAATGACCCAATGTTTGGCAAAGATGCATTGCAGAACAAGGACAAACATGGAAACACTGCATCAGACTTTCCTCCAGAGGAACATTTCGTGGGAGTTCAATCCTCCATCCGCCTCTCATCACGGTGGGGTATGGGAGCGCATGATACGTACCATAAGGAGGATCTTGTACTCTCTTCTGCACAGTCAAGTCATACATTTAGATGACGATGGTCTACAGACTCTCTTCTGCGAGGTCGAGGTTATCGTTAACAGTCGCCCGATTACCACTGTGACAAATGATGTCAAGGACCTGAAACCATTGACACCCAATGATCTACTAATGCTTCGAAGTGGTGGAGCACTACCTCCAGGACTATTTAGAGCAGACGACTGTTACGCCAAAAGACAATGGAGGCGGATACAGTATCTGTCTGATTCATTCTGGAAGCGATGGTCAAAGGAATATCTCACCATGTTACAGGAAAGAGTAAAATGGACTCGTGTCAGAAAGAACATCAGTGTAAATGATATTGTCTTGGTCATGGACAATTTGCCTCGAAATTCATGGAGCCTTGGGCGAGTAGTCGAAGTGTATGCCGACAAAAAAGGATTTGTTCGCATTGTGAGGATCAAAACACCCACATCAACTGTGCTGCGTCCCATAAGCAAACTCTGTGTACTTCTGGAAGTGAACAGTGACTCAGTTAACAGCTAGAATGTGGCATATGAAAGATGCCTTTGATAATGACATTAAAGACACATGCAAATGTATTCCAAGAATCTTACTTATGTGCAAAAGATCAGTTATGTTAAACAGTATAATTGTTTCATTCGTACTCCACAATTAGGGGGTCGGAATGTTGGATTCTGATCAATTGTTTGGATTAATTTTATATTTAAGCGGTCTTCATTTAAGTTGTAAAGGGAAGTAACTTTTATGTTGTTGTTGGTATCGCTATGTGCAAGAGACTGTGCTGTGAGCGGAGGACCGTGGAGGTTATAAAACGGTAATTATGCAATTAAATACAAAACTTCAGTAACTGAGAAGTAAGACATTATTAAAGTGGCCGTTTATTTTCATATTTGCGTCTAAATATTAGTATATTCATAGACGTTTCTGCATTATTTTGCAGTCAATCAAGCCGACAGCGCTACCTTAGTATTTCGTGGCAACGGCACCCTTCAACTAGAACAAGAAACTGTTAGAATATGAAACTAAGAATTAGAATAAATGATGAAGTTGAAGAATGATTTGACGTCCTCAATTCTTGAAACCCACACACGTGTTCATGACATAGTCGGAATAGTACGCTCAACTCTGCTTTCTTATGAATATGGAAAGGGTTTTATTGCTCTTATTTACGGAAAGCCTGTGCCACCACACACGTCGTCAAAATGTTGCCCCTTCTGTTGAGACGCACGGGTTCAGATGGACCAAGTGTCTGAACTGACATATACAACTCGTCACAATGGATCCCCTGTCAATTTCAAACCCCATGTCATGCTTATTTGCGCCTGTACTATGGGTGACCTTGACCTTTTATTGTCCCCACATTTCATGCGAGAATATTTCTTGTTGCTAAACCAATGATTTGTCATAAAAAATTTGAACTTTTCTGAAATTTGATCCATATTTCATAAAGTAACATCACTAGTGACGTTCTCCTTACACGGAGTTTCTCCGTGATCGAGAACCCACCCATGATACCACGCAAGTTAAGCTTCGTTAAAACTCTAATCGTTAACATTGAAGTTATCGTGTACGCAAGCTGTTTTGACGCATGGTTCGTGCGGAGTGACCTCGACGATCAATGTCAATCACATGTCTGAAAATTCCCCAGGAGTAAATAAGAGGTATGTCAGGTATGAAGTCTCTAACATCCTTTATAAGAGCGTGTTCAGAAAGCAAAGACGGAGCTCAAACAGCAAACACATCAATCACGGTATATTTATATCTTCCCCAAATCCCACCGTTCGTATCAAATAGATCCACGTGTCGATAATTTTCTCGATAGGATTGTTGCCGCAATTACGTACAGTTTGCTGAATTGTTTGACTCTCAGTTTGACGAACGAAGGATAAATGGATGGGGTACAAACAAAGATGACGTTCTCACCTTCAAGCGCAAATATCATAGCATAAATGTGGAAACTCATTATTGATAATGATTGCGTAACCGATAAGATGCAATTTATAGCGGAAGCGTGTCTGTCAAGCGGACTTACGGAGAGTGTTGTAAATACGTGCACCTCTAAGTACATAGACAAGATCACAGTGTAGCCCTATAATGGAAATAAAACAGTATGTTAGTAATAAGGCGAAATTGGATAGCACACACGTTTAAAAAAGGACAATTACGTTAATACTTTCAAATCCAAAGTTCTACGCGTGAATCGATTTGTGGCGACACATTCTGGTAGATAATATGTTTTCTACCATGAATGTGGACAATTGATTCTGATTGGTCAATATGAAATTGTTAAATCACAATACTCACCTCACCCACCCGCACGTTTGAAACAGCCGCTTTGATGGCCGCAGAAAGCTGGTATTTATAGAATAGAACTTCTTTTTCAGTCATTGTTGACAGGCGTTTTAAAGCAATTATATGTACAATTAAGGGTTTAACCGTTACTAAATGCAAAGTTATGGTTACAACAATATGTCTATGAATTTGTGCAGAAAACTGGAAAGAAAATGTATTTCAAGTTCTTGGTCAAGAGAGAGCTTGAAATTTGGCTCTTTTCTACTCACGCCTGTGACATACCGTTTGCGTTAAAATGAGCGATATGACGTCACAATAGTGATCTGCGGTGTAGGACGAAGCCTTGCTTTCTTTGTTAATATTCAACGTCACATCTCGTTAAAAGGCTGCTGTCAATGATTTCGTTATTCAGGTTGACAATCCACTTAAAGCCCTGGACTCAATCCATGCTGCTTCACTCAATATATTTGCACAAAATAGTGCGCGTTCGATTCAAAATTCAATTTAGCGCGCAGTATGTTTACCTCCTAATTCGTTATTTAGCTCCCTCGCTCAGTGTCGCTTCAAAACCACATGTGAAAGAAGCATTTATTTAGATTTACACAACATCCAGTTCATTCCTATCCGGTGTAGCGTACTTCCATCCTATTATGACATGCACCCTGTACTCATCTACCGCCTCATCTTTGTTTGATTGATACAGCACTAAAAATAGTCAATGATTTCTTTTTAGTGCTGTACAAAAGAAATCATGGACTATTTTTAGTGCTGTATCAATCAAACAAAGATGATGTGGTAATCTTTGTTTGATTGATACAGCACTAAAAATATTCCACGATTTAACAAACAGTGATACCACCAGTATTCGACTCAGCCTTTGCTTGCCATTGCACATTCAACCGGAACGCAACAAAACCCTTTCAATATCCTACAGAAGTATCTGCATTAAGCAGTGTCGAGTGTACGATTCCTACTATATCATGCGCATGTGTTTTTAAATCACTGTCAAATAGTAATGAAACAAGGTGTTCGCGAAAAGGCGTGCCCCACCCGTCACAAACTTCCCACCCCTTTCTGAGGGCTTGTTCGGATGAGACCCCCATTTTGAATAAGGCTTCTTGATAGTTGATTTCAAGCTCGTGATCGAGAGAATTCTGTGATAAGAGAGATTGATTTCCAAAACGAAGGATGGCGAATAAGGGTATTGATCATACCAGAATGGAACACACTGGCTAATTGAGGATGTATCACCCTATGATGCCAGTCTTAGGCGTTTGCAACTTTGGTGAAACCCATGAGCACATGTACAGGTGTGGTGTAGAAAAATCTTGAATAATAATCAGGGCCAATCTTGAATTCGAACCCCCTATCATAGGTTTCTGGAACGCCTAAGGAAGGCAGCTAATAGCAACGATTTAGCGAGTAGACTATTAACGGAGGTAGAACATACACAGAGGATACATATAAGTTCTTTCCAAATACTATATATTTCTCATAATCTTGAAACGAAATGTATGGGTTTATGAGTTACGCAACCACGAATCAAAATATGCAACGTTTGCCATTTTCGAGAAAGAAAGGACCATAACGAAAGCTTTCTGCCAAACACAACATATACTGTCCTCAAACATTAGGAAAACGTGTAATTCAATGACACTATTATTTCAAAATAACATATGGCAACTGTATGATATTACCATTATGCAAAACCATATTCAGATGAAAAACTGATTATGTTTATTGCGTTGACGGTATGCATTTATATCGAGATGAAATGTGTGTTATGTGACACACTCTATTTTTATTGCTCTTCTGTAATTTGTACACAAGAAAAAAGGGGATACATATAAATATGCTCCTAAGATTTTGCGATGCACACACATAGATCTCATTTACCATCAAATCATAATAACTAGATATGTAAAACAGACCTAATGCACAAAACTTTTGAATGCGCCTCTAGCGCTTTTTAGCTGGGCCTTCGTCTTGCCTTTTTTCTAGCGCCCTGCCTTTTTTCATATGGCGCCCTGTGCTTGTTGAAGTCGCGACAATCCTGCCCCGAATCTTCAGGCCTTTAAAAAATTCACATCAAAGCTACCTCCCTTCATGAAACCACGATATTTTTTGTAGCAATTAGCGGGTATTTATGATTAATAACTTAATAATGAAGACATATCGGTATCTGGTTGGTTGGTTGGTTGCACTCAGCAATATTCCAGCTATATGACGGCGGTCTGTAAATAATCGAGTCCTGACCAGACAATCCAGTGATGGATATCATGAGCATCGATCCATGCAATTGGGATCGATGATATGCATCAGCCAAGTCAGCGAACCTGACCACCCGATCCCGTTAGTCGCCTCTTACGACAAGCTTAGTCGCCTTTTAAGACAAGCATGGGTTGCTGAAGACCTATTCGTCACGGGTCCGGTATTTGGTGACACAATGCCAACGAAAGTAAGACTTACAAGGAAAAGGGAACGAGGGGCCACACTCTACTTGATTTCCTCAAGAGGTACGTCGCCCGTAACTCCAAGATATGCTGTAAGGGTTAGGCCTGCATGTTCTATATCTTTGAATGTGTGTATGTAAGCTATGTCGAGATTTTGATGAAAAAATAAATCTAAATCATTGCTGTTATTGCTTTCCGACTTTTATGTGAATGTATACGTGTTATCCTGTCAGCGATGGCGTTCAATGTGTAAATCAAGATGATAGGCGACTGAACTGTTAATGTATATTATTAATATCAAAACATTTTTGTCACAAATGATATGAGTTTGAAAGCGAATCAATTTCAATTTCATGCTTTCAAACTTATGATCATTTTAAGTGAGTGAGTGAGTGAGTGAGTGAGTATGGTTTTACGCCGCTTTTAACAATATTCCAGAAATATCACGGCGGGGGACACCAGAAAAGGGCTTCACACATTGTACCCATGTCGGGAATCGAACCCGGGTCTTCGGCGTGACGAGCGAACGCTTTAACCACTAGGCTACCCGACCGCCCCTGATGATATTAAGACATAATGTATTATTACAGTGTTTCCAAATATGAACAATAGCAGACAGAACTAAACTATAGTTTCAATAGTACCAAACTGTTTATGATCTTTATGCTACTAATGCCCTGGCAAATAATATCTTATGTTGTCTTCCTCATGTAAATTGTTTAAGAAACTTATGTGATATTATAATTATTATTCATCATGTTAATAGCGTTCCTGACCATGTTTACATTAACAATAATACTATTTCAAATTGTTATAAACATTTATTACATAAATATTTTTTATTGATATGATTTATTACTGCACTATCTATATTACTCAAATACTTTGTGAATTCTGAGGAAATTAATTTAGTAACCATAGATAATCTTGTAGTTTGTATAAAAAATAAATAAAATCGAAACGTTATATTTTCAATTTAATCAGTCATTGCAATGTACATCAAACTTAGAAGAATCTGAGGTGCGTCTGTGTCATTCAGATGACAGCGGGATTACTGTCCTACTGACAATATCCGTTTGAAATAATAACACTCAAACAGTGACAAAGGTGGATTTGTAAAAGATAAAGTCGACATGACAGATTTACCAAGCGCGAACGTTACAACGCCTAAGCCTGGAAGTGGACATACGCTCGAATTCGATGACAAGTGGAAATGCAATAGGCCGTGGCTTAAGTGTGTGATAGAAGCTGACGAGGACTAAATCCCAAGAGATTTGATGTTCTGTTCACTCAAACAATGGCCCACCAAATGAAGACATGGATCTTCTGTGTAGAATAAACTAGGCTGTGAAACTATAAGACTTCATATTGATTAGCCATATGCATCAACATGCTGTCCAACATGAAACAGAATGAACATTCGGCAATCGATGAAATTTTATATATAAATATATTTTTTTATATTTGTGCTTCATCGCATTCAGGCACCTGATGAATATTTATGTTCTCTGCTTCATAGCATTTAGTCACCCGATGAAGGAGTAAGTCTATGCTCCGAAACGTTGTGCTCCTCATATTAAAGAAGCTGACATCCATGAATTATGTTTGCGACGTGTGGAACCGGGGGGGCAGGATGCGATCACATTTTCGCGAACACCTGGTGTCATCACTATTTTTGGGGGGGGCACGTGAGGCACAGTCCTCTAAGGGTACCCCAGAAACCCATCACTGTGGGTTCCAATTTCGTTTCGCCGTGATTATGTTTCTAGGTTTGTCAGCAAGTTACCCGTGATCGTGGGTTTCACCAAAGTGGTGAACGTCTGAGACTTGCATCACTTCGGGCTTTCATCCAACATTAATCTACGGAAGCGTAGTAGGGCCACGGTGAATTTGGTTTTTGTCTAAGTATCTCCTACGTAGGACTTATTATCTTCTACGAAGGAGATAGTAAGTCCTACGTAGGACTTACTATCTCCCACGTAGGACTTATTATCTCCTATGTAGGACTTACTACGTAGGACTTAGTATGGCCTAGAATTACTATCTCCTACATGGGACTTAGTATGGACTAGAATAACTATCTCCTACGTAGGACTTAGTATCTCTTACGTAGGAGATAGGAAGTCCTACGTAGGAGATAATAAATCCTACCTAGGAGATAATAAGTCCTACGTAGGAGATACTTAGACAAAAAACAATTTCACCGTGGCCCTACTACGCTTCCGTATTAATCTGAGGCGCCGTAATATAACCGGAATGCTGTTCAAAGCAGCGTTAAACCCAATTCAGTCACTCACAAAGTCGACATTGAAAACCGACGCTGCTTTTAGGAGAGATTACTTATGGATATGGAAAGGGGTTTTCCGCTTTCATTTAAGTCGCGTAGACCTACATGCAGATCAATAATGTACACCAGATGATTGTGGATTAAGTACACATGTAGGTCCTACTATATTCCCTTCTACAAATATCTGCAATTACGTTTTAAGCAGCAAACTAACCCATGCCAGAAAACTGCAGATTAGTACATATAATAAACAATGTACTGTAACATCAATTTGATGTTAGAATAGACGTTAATTAGATGTTTGTTGCCATTAAGTATGTCTTGAAAACAGATCCTGTGCCTGTAGTTTGATTTATACAAACGTCAGAATAGCTAATCACAATCTGGAAACGTAATCTGAATAAAAGATTAAAAATATATCGTTGTATAAAACATTGATTACCTTGAGGATGTTGGGCTTTCAAAGCTCTCAACAACCCATTCACTTTATCATTGGTATTTCTAAGAGCCCTAGTTATGTTTTACTCTCCTCGAAGAAGCTGAGTAGGGGAAATCGTGCATTAAGCTTAATCGTCGGCATTCCGGAATGGGAATGTTCTTCCGCTATTGAGCCTTATGCTCACTTGATGCTTTCGATTGTCCTGCTTTCGAATCTTAATAATGACACTTGGAAGTACTGCTGTGAGAGAAAATACAAGTTAATTAAAGGAACAGTGGAGAAATTGAATCATTACTAAACAATCCAAAGTTTACAAATATTTCAGAGAAACTTCTGGAAGACTTTCATTTTCACTGCGACATATTAAAGAATTATTTAAAGAATAAATGGAGCCATATCACAAAAAAACGTGATTGCCTAAAGCAAACAGCTGTATACATGATTGCGTTAAGTTTGTTAAAGACATTTCCTGAGGATTTAATGGAATGACGTGTTTTTTCTGTTGTTCATGCCGATCTCTGTGAATTGAAATAATCATGAAGGCATCTGGAAAGGAAACACAGCACGACTGACGAAAGTTTGGGAATTTTCAAGACTTGACTTTGGCATCACAGGAAAATGAGTGTAAAGCAAAGTTTACTGGACACTAAGCTGACATCCATTGCAATCGGTTAAATAAACTAGGTTTTGCCTTTTAAAGAATATAGGCAAGTTAAAGAACCATAACGATAAGGACCGAGGCAGACATGTTGGACTACTCAAATCTTAGCATATATAAGAAACACTGTAAAGGTGAACTGCACAAATAAACATTTTGCAATTTAGTAATTATAATGCCGATGATATATTATTCTTAACGTCGATATAGAAGTGTACATTAATAAGTGAATACGACTTAAATTTCTTTGTAGTCAACGTATTTCTTGTGTAAAATAATATTCGAGTTAAAGTTATTGAACTCAAAAATTCCATGATTTGTTTGATACGATGATTAACAATATAAATTGGTAAAGCAACGTTAGTAGCAAGATTTATGGACCGGGCATCAAGTTGATGGTTCAACAATACTTAATTCGCGTTAATGTGGTTATGGAAGATTATATAGAAAAGATTATTGATTCCTTGTCTTCGACGTTCATGACATATGTGCTTTACTAAGACTTTCTTCAGCTACATTCCGACACGAGGTGTGCAATCAATTACACTGTGCAGGAGTCCTACTCGTAAACTCCCTCGCTTCCGGCTACTTTAGTGTTAATAAAAGGCTCGTCTTTTAAGTAGTTCTTTTGCATGGATTGACTGATATGAATAGAGATAATTAATAGTAGCAAATCAGATCTTCCTAAGTTGGATGAAGTATCTTTTTATATATGTGTGAATTTGTGTGGTTCTTCGCTTGATTTTGTAATATTTTATTGATATCTGAGGAAAGAACAACATACACATATTGCAACCGTGTTGGGGTTTGGATTTAGCCATTCAGCTTCTATAATAACCTTTAACAGTTATAGAGGTGCCATTGCCCAAACTGTACCACATAGTTATACTGATATTACATTTTTAAACTTTAGTGATTACTTTGTTTCATGGGGTTATAATGGTAGATGATGATACATTTTCTTACACACTATCGCTTTCGACCCGTGAAGGTCCGGGGTAGAATAGGTCTTCATGCTTGCCGTAAACGGCGACTATGCTTGTCGTAAAAGGCGACTGACGGGATCGGGTGGTCAGGCTCGATGACTTGGTTGATGCATGTCAACGATCCCAATTGCGAGGAGAGACGCTCATGATATTAATTACTGGATTGTCTGGTCCATACTCGATTATTTACAGAGCGCCGTCAAATAGGTGGAATATTGCTGTGTGCGGCGTTAAACCAAAAACACTATCATTTTCGTATTGCTGATTTGGAACTGCTAATATTGATATAGCTGTAGTTTCCGAAGTTGGAGCTAATAATCAATTATGTTCAACTCGGACAAACACGTTGTCGTTCATGCTGCGACAGCAGTAATCCACCAAGTAAATGCCGTGTTTCTACAGGAATATCAAGTGTTCTCGGCATATCCAACATGGCTTCTTGTGGCTGTCAGCATCGTTTCGAGCTAACGCTAATGAGACATGAGACACCACGTCTTAGGAGACACATTCTCAGTCGCAAACAACGTCCACACAGCATTACAAGAGACGCGGAAGCATTGTAAGTGAACATCTGCAAGAAAACGCCACCTTTCTTTGCCTTTCGAATCAATATTTATGTTGTAAAAAGTGTCCTGTTTGCAGGAATGATTACCGACTGGTGATTTTAAACCTTAGTTAAGATGGTACTTCAACCATAGTGTTTAGGGTAAATTGCAAAGACGTCATTGTAATTCATCACAAACTCTTCCTACAGTACTTTAAAAACTGCATTGTCATTGGAGCTTGATTAAGACCACGTTTAGATAGCTTTATTGATTCGAAATAATACCGTTACTTCATCGGCATAAATGAAAAACATGAACTGTAGATTATTTAATTATTAATAATATCTTTTGGCTAGTTGGATTCAGAGGATGAACAGTCAGTTCCGGATGTAAATAATAGCGACATGACCATAAAAAGCCGAAAGCTGAGGTATGACTTCAGCTTTATCAAAAGCATGTGTTTATGAATCATTAATTTGCTATTCCCATGAACAACAATTGTTGTTGCTACTTCTCGGGAAATATTATTTGGTCCATAAGAGCCGATATCTCTACAAATACTATGTCCTTTCAAATTGTTCAACCGTCTTAAGTTCCAGATTAGACTACTTAATAAATTCTGGTAATTGTGTCATAACCTATTTTCTATCTGATGTAACTTTAAAACTATATGTTATTTTTGCAACCTTCAAGTAAAATTCGACAAAATAAACAAAAATGAAAAAACAACAACAACAAAACAAAACAATAATTGGATGATTAAGGTGATGTGATTTTCACAGATTGATCATGATTAGCGCCAAAATACCCAATTGGATTAGAAACGAAAGTTTTGTCATGAAATGAATATGAATTTTTCCGTTTGAGGACACATTCGTACTTAGAAATACTGAATGCCTGAAGAGCGGAAAGTTGGTGGTTCGATCCCTGCGTCAAACCACAAGACGTTGAAAGATGGTAATTGCTTGCAGCTGGCACTCGGCATTAAAAGGGATACTGGACTGGTCGGCTCGGAGTCCATATACTGTGTCTGAGTGGGGTATCCATGTTAAACTGCGGCATGATATCGCAGTGGGATGGCACTATAAATCAGGCAGAGATGTCGATTCGAAGGGGACCTGTGCAGATTCCTTGGTAGAATAGGTCTTCAGCAACCCATACTTGCCGTAAAAGGCGACTATGCGTGGATCGATGCTCATAATATTAATCACTTGATTGTCTAGTCCAGACTCGATTATTTACAGACCGCCGTCATATAGCTGGAATATTGCTGAGTGCGGCGTTACACAACACGCAAACCAACCAACCAACGATTCGAAGGGCATATTCCTACCTGTACTTCTGTACCATGTACAGACACAGAACTCAAATAAGAAGAAAGGACAACTTCATTAACGTGTCATTGGAAGTGCATGAATGTTATTTTATGCCCGTTAGCAATGTACCAGCTATGTCACAATGGCTAGTAACTACCTATGCCAGTGGCACGATGTGATCTCCAAATTAAAACCCCCAGAGTTAACCCAGAAGCTTTTGCGTACAGAACTTCATCCTGAAATCAGTAAATGGTCACACAATAAATAATCAGTAAATCATATTGAAACACATGTTAAGGTTTACAATCACAAAGGGCAATGCAATAAATCAAATACGTGGCAGCAATAGCAATAACTAAGAGGACCATAACATAAGAATTTGTCACTGTCGAATGTCTTGAAAGATGCACGTGCTCCTTTCTTGAATCCGGAGTAGTGTTGGAAGGTGGCCGGTATTCGGTGTTTTCAGACAGGAATCCAATCCGCTCTTGGCATGAAGGTAAGACGCAAGTCAGGTAGTAAAAGGCCTCAAATTTTGTACAGGCAACCTTCTAAAAAATGTCATAACTCGAGACCTCGAAAGCGATCATGATTGTTATGTTTCAAATTGTTTACAACAACCAAGCGAGGTAACTCTAAGTCACACAATGTCAGATTGGACGCGACAGCACTCGAGCGCCTCAGTCATTTCCTGTCACTAGCAAAAAATACACCCAGAACAATCGCCACGTGACACTCCCCCCCCCCCCCCCCCGAAACAGTGACAAATTTCTCGAAGATGGACATGGTCAAGGATGATCAAGTATCAAGGATTTCCATAACACACTCTGATAAACATGTAAAAAGAACATTAAAAAATTGCTAATGTTAAACATGCGTAATTAGTAAACCTGCATTTGTGTACTCATCCTACCAGTTGATTCTCGAAATAGCATCCGCAATAACATTGTCTTCGTTCTTGATCTTAAGAATAAACTCTTGAAATTCCACCTCATCAATCTCTGATTTTTGTTCTTCATCTTAAGACGAAAAATCAGCGGATTATGATCAGTGAACATGTCAGTGTGATACAATGTAGTTCCTAAATATATCTCAAAATGTTGCAATGACAAATGAAGACAAATCTTTATCAATTCTAGAGTTTTTTTCTGATGCTTGTCAATTTTCTTTGAAAAGTATTAGGCCAGTCGATGCCGTTTTCATGTAACAATTCACCACCATAGTCACTTTCATACTTTGACAGCTTAAATGTCTTTTCTTCAAAATCTGGTGATTTTCAGACAGGGTATGTGTATGAGTATGGCATTTACTCTTACAGAAGCGGCCGGACAATGGTCATCAAAAGAAATTTTGTCTGTTTAGTCAACAAAGTAGTAAGCGAGGCTACAACATCAGAGACAATCTGCTAACATTTTCTGTAGAAACCAGCCATACCCAGAAACCTCATTTGTTCAATTTTGTTTCATGGCGATGGGAAATTTGCATTAGGTCTGCTTTTGCATTGACCAATTGTACCAAACTTGACCGACTACGTGACGTAAGAACACAATATGTGCCTGAGCAATTTCCCATTTTGCAAGATTTACAGCCAATTTTGCCTGTGATAGTCTCTCAAAGAAAGCACGGAGCTACTTGAAATGACCGCCCTACTCCACTGAATGGATGATAATGTCGTTGGTGTCAGTCTGATGTACGCCTGAAGTGCCGTCATTATGAGGCCTGGAAGGTCGCTGGTGCATTTTTGTGACCGAATTTTTTTTTTATATCTGGTGCAGCAAAACCATCTTCTTTGGACGCTCAGTTAGTGGAATCTGATAATACCCCTCCAAAAAGGTAAACAACTAAGCTTTACTAGTTCTGTGATGACAAGTCAGTTTTGCAGAACATTGCTACAACATCGGTAGGTGTTGTCAGGCTAGTAATCCAGGAGGCTTTGTGAACTCCTCTCATTGTCACTTTGTGATGTCGTCCTCAAGCATATACTTGACTTCTTGCCGGAGATAACCCAATATCTTCGCATAAAGGGGACACGTTTAAAGGCCGACCACGGTCTAACTTTGCAACATTTCAACCTAGCTTCCGCTGGTGTTAGCAGTTGTATCATGAGGCAAGAGGCCCCTTGTTTATATGTTTTATCATGAGGCAAGAGGCCCCTTGTTTATATGTATCAAATAGCCCTGTCAACTCCGGAAAGGTCACTCCTAAACAGCTGATCAAGTCCTGGGACTTTGATAGCATCAAGAAGAAAGTTTGATGAATAGGTGAATGAATAAAACTTAAAAACCAAATATATGAATTCTTAATAGCATATTAAATACCCAATATATAATATAAATAGCGTAATGGATTTAATTTACATTTATATTGATTATTCATGGATCTATATAGGCTATTATGCTCAAGACGATTTTACTAAAAGCCTCGGCGAGTCTAGTCTAAACTAAACCAAATCCAGTTTCCTTGATTCCATCCAACTGCAGAGGAGGAAAGGTTCTGAAGAAAATACATTATTTTATGTAAATGTTTTCATGGAATTAGTGTTAGTCTGTTGATTATCTTAATCTTAGTCCAACCCCGACTCAACTCCCCCCTACCACAAATCCGTGCCAGACGGGTCCAGCATTCCAGGAGACAGTGTGATAACAAGCTGAAAATATATTACTGATATCAGTCAGTAGAGGGGAGTACCCCAAGCAGTTTTCCGGGACACTCGTGGTCGGACTTTAAAGAGAATAAATCAGCAACAAATGTATACTTATCGTGAAGGGAATCACGCTGTCAGTAGAAATAGAACAGTTAACTAGTAAATAAGCAAGCGTCAGTTGCGGTTGAACTGCAGCTTGTTAAGGTTCCAGAAATACACTAAGGCGTAGCATACCGAGGCTGTGTTATCAATTGAAACATAAGAAAAAGAAGATGACGGACATAATCAAGTTTGAAAAATAAAAAGAGCAAACCTTCATTTGGTTTTATCGAATGTGTATATAAAGATCAAGGGCGTATGTTATTGCGTCGCCGGGCACAGACGAAGCTGACACACGTGTTTACTGTTTTTAAAAAAATAATAATTTAAGGGTGGTCTGTAATATGTCACGTAGCATGATCCAAAATATCACTGAGCCGGTACGTGTCGGACCCCGGTTCAATATGTTCTGGGACATAGGAGGGTAAACATAGTGTCATATCTAACATAGGTGATCAGCGCTATTATTTGTTCTGAAAGCGAATAGGTCTTCAGCAACCCATGCTTGCTGTAAAAGGCGACTATGCTTGTCGTAAGAGGCGACTAACTGGATCGGATGCTCAGGCTCGCTGCCTTGGTTGATGCATGTCATCCATCCCAATAGTGTGGATCGATGCTCATGATGTCAATCACTGGATTGTCTGTCCCAGACTTGATTATTTCGGACATCCGTCATATAGCTGGAACATTGCTGAGTGCGGCGTTAAACAACAAACAAACAAAACAAAAGAAAGCGAAAGAAAACAATGTTTACACATTTCTTTCTGCATTGAACCCAAGATGTAAAAAATTAGTTTACTTTTCAATAATAAACGAGTGGGAACCTTGATATAATTGCCCAAATTTTGCAGAATCATCATGTTAATGTGTAATCCAATGAAGTAACTCTCTATTTATTGAACTGCACTACTAATAAATGTACTCCTACGTTGGTGAGTGAGTGAGTGAGTGAGTGAGTATTTTTTGTACGCCGCTTTTAGCAATATTCCAGCAATATCACGGCGGGGGACACCATGATTTTGGCTCCACACATTGCACACATCTCGGGAATCGAACCCGGGTTGTCGGCGTGACGAGCGAACGCATTAACCACAAGCTACCCGACCGCCCCACTACGTTAGTGAATCTGTATACGTATATGCATGCATGCTCGGCAAAGATGTTTTGTGTTTGTTCCATATTTATTTCATATGTTCATGTATTTGTTGTTGAAATGATTTTCAACCTATTATGCCGCTAACATACTGTACCGCAAAAGAAACGTCACCCCAAGTAACATTGCATGAAAAGTTGTCATTTAAATACCTGGGTAATTTTCGTCAAAGTTTCTAAAGTTTAACATTACCGTGTCCGGAAAAAAATGATGATAAAAAACAAAGCAAATGACAATAAATCCGATCGTCCCAACGCATCAAGGCAACAGCGATGGTAACCCGATGCACGTGAGTTCAGTGCAAATTGGAATGCACATGCGTTCCCCCATTTCTTGCCCTATAAAAATCCACCCAGATCGGATAACATTCATTCGTTATTGAATTGCTACGAAATGCCAACATTGACAAGAAATCAGCGACAACAAGCCCTTGGACGATTGCAAGCTGGACAAACCGCCCAACAAGTAGCCAATGCATTTCAAGTCCACGTGAGGATCATTTACAGGCTCCAGCAACGGTACCAGACCACCAACACTACAGATGACCGAACACGTAGTGGAAGACCAAGGGTCGCAATCCGACGCCAGGATCGTCAGATTGTGCGACAGCATCTTCAAGATCGCTTTGTTACTGCTGCGGAAACCTCTCGACAGACCATGGGGACACACCAGCGACACATTAGGTCGGACACCATGTGTCGACGATTGACGAGCAGACACCTCCACTGTCACAGGCTACACCGAGGACCCATGCATTCTGACACCACGTCATCGCCGGGACCGCCTTCAGTGGGCAACACAGCACCAGCGTTGGCGCCACCAGCAGTGGGAAAGAGTCCTCTTCTTAGATGAGAGCCGTTACTGTATCTCAACAGCAGATGGCAGAGAAAGAGTCTTGTGACGCCGTGGGGTACGTTAAACGGATGCTTGTGTTGTTGAAAGAGACTCGTGGGATGGCATCACGGTGTGGGGTGGAATTGGTCTTGCGCAGAGGGTTGGCCCTGTGGTCTTCCAGAACATCGGTCCAGGGAGAGGCAATGATGTCACAGCAGCTCGGTACATTGATCAAGTCTGGAGACCACACGCTATACCTTATTTGGCACGTCGCGGCAACCACGAGTTTCAGCATAATAACGCCCGTGCCCACACTGCGAGAGCAACAAGAGACTTCCTCCAGAAGAATGTCATCAGAACCATGCAGTGGCCTGCCCTCAGTCCCGAATTAAATCCCGTTGAGCACCTGTCGGACGAGATTCAAAGACGGCTGAATGACGTCCGACTAAGGCCGACAACTGCAGCTGAACTGCGTCAGGCGTTCTTCAGAGTGTGGGCTCAAGTGCCTATGGCCTTCATCAACCGCCTCATCCATTCCATGTATCGACGTTGCACGGCAGTCATCAGTGCACATGGCGGACACACGAGATACTGACTTGTGGTGCCATTTTTTCAGAGACTATTGTTGTTTTTCACTTTAAGAACATTTAATACTTAAATTTAAACCTTGAAGATCAGTTCTGCCAAGTTTCATCTTTTTAATATATCTCAAAGTATGTTTACAGTGGTTGGACAAATAAGGTTTCTCATATGTCTATCCATGGTGACGTTTCTTTTGCGGTTCAGCAATAAACTGAGGGGCGAAAGAAAGAACCACGAGGTTTTTTATATGTGATTGCAAATAAAAGGAGCTGTTGTTACATTTGATTATGTCTATTAAACCATCATTCATTCCTGCAACAGTTTTTAAAATCTGCCTGGATAATTTGAATAAAAATATTTAGGTTTAGAAATGAATTTGCAACAAGACCTCTACCATGTTTGATATTCTTGGAGACTGATCAAGATGAAGTTTGTTTATTCCTAGAAGTCATGAAATGATAGGCGACGACTTAAGAAGGAATGAAACACTATCATAAAATATTCGAGAAACATTGAATGCATAACCAGATTCATGATTATTCAGGTGAGGTGAAATGGGGTTTCACGTCGCGTTTGGGATTATTGCACTTATACAGCGACGTGCATGAAACGCGCGCGTGCGTGCGTGTGTGTGTCTGGTTTTCCTGGTCCAAACTGATGCCGATTTATAGTGCTAGCCCATTGAGATATCATTCTGGAGTTTAACATGAATACTCCACTCAGAAACAGTATACTCCGAGCCGACCAGTCATTGCTTTAGCCCCTTAATGCCAAGTACTATCTTTTAACGTCTTTTGGTATGACGGGGCCGGGGATCGAACTCGGACCTTCCGCTATCCGGAAGGACGCTCTACCACCATACCACGGAGGCGGTCCTTGGTTATTTAAGTCACATCTTATTCTCATCTGAACACTTGGTAAGTGATGACATACTGCAAAAAGGACAACAGTGCACACGTGTCCAACGGAACCTGACAATCGTCAAGGCCGTGAGATCTCAAATGCTCAATAGCACCATTTGGCTTCAAGTTCCTGTACATTGACGAGACCCTGGTTTGACTGAATGCGACACATTTTTACACAAAAGGCCAATGTCAGAATACAGCAGGTATGTCATTGCAAGAAAAACCGCCGTGAAAACTGTGGATATCATTGTATGGAGTCTGGAGTAAATTGTGTTTGTGTCCCTGAGTAGTGATAGAACAAATTATCTAGTTTCAAACACATCCAGCAAATTGCTCGAAAGCAAGAGCTTGAATCATCAAAACAGAAGCTCAACGGTTCTTGGGATGATGTTAATAATAGTGCCTGGAGATTGATACCTTCCCAGCCACTCGGACACTTTTACACATCGTTAGCACGGCAAGATCAAAGAGAGCTACCTATCGATCATTATCTGTAGAGGATTTTTCAACATTACATACGATTTGTTCAACCGTTTGACGCTAATCATGATCATTATAGGAGGGGAGATGAAGGAGAATACTGATGGTGACAACAAAGGCAACCTCTGGGTAAAGTTCTAATGTTCACGCATAACGACTCTGGTGTCTTGTTCAACTGATAGACGTGGATTAAATACTGTCGACAGTTGTGTAACAGATGAGAGGGAGGTAATGATGTCTTTATGCGTCTGTCAAGCTGGTAGATAGACAGCATTGCAAACAGATGTATCGACAAGAGCATAGTTAATTATTTAAAACACAATTACTGGTCGACCTTGGAATACAGGATTATGAGACGCCCATACAAGAAATGAAACGCTTAATGAAAAAATAATAATTGGAACTAAAAGTGACAATATGAAGTCGATATATTTTACAAACCATGGAGTAACTAAGGTGTCTTTCTTTGTTGTTTAACCTCGCACTCAGCAACATTCCAGTTATATCACAGCGGCCTGTAAAATAACAGTCGGCATCCAGTGATAGACATCATGAGCATCGATCTATGTAATTGGGATACGATGACGTGCATCAACCAAGTCAACCATCCGATGCCTTTAGTCGCCTCTTACGACAAACATGTGTTTCCGATGAGCAATTCTAATCCAGATCTTCAGGGGTCGGTTACTAACGTAACTGAGTGACAAGTCACTATGGCTAATTTAATTAGTTGTTTTGGTGATCTTGTCTGTGTCGTAATTACTTTCAGGCAAACATAGCCAATGTGTTGATACAATTCATTTTCTACAACATTCCTCATAGTACCATTAACAATTTAACTATATTAATTTGTAGTCAGATAGTCGAACCCCTATCAGTGAAATAAATCCCATATCTCTGCAGAGGGATGATTGGCTGACATCGTAACCCTCGAAAGTGTTATGACATATTGACCACTGGTCAACGTTCAAACCACTCACGATCGTCAGGAAAGTCACACTTTCACATCATAGCTTGAAGTGACTCCTTGACGTTGCCACCGGTGGGGCTGATGCGCTCATCCTTTCGCGAACACCTGGTGAGGTGAGGTGAAATGAGGTTTAACGTCGCGTCCAAGATTATTGCACTTATATAGCGACGTGCATGTACGTGTGTGTGTTTGTGTGGCTGCTTGTACTAGTCAGGACTGATGCCGATTTATAGTGCTAGCTCACTGAGATACCATGCCGCAGTTTAACATGAATACCCCACTCAGACACAGTATACTGACTCCGAGCCGACCAGTCCTTGTTTTAGCCCCTTAATACTGAGCGCCAGACAGGGTAACAACACGTACCATCTTTTAACGTCTTTTGGTATGACGCGGCCGGGGATCGAACCCCGGACCTTCCGCTCTCCGGGCGGACGCTCTACCGCTAGCCCACGGAGGCAGTTGCGAACACCTGGTGTCCTCACTATTTGGTAATGATGCATAAACACCTGCAAATGATACAGCCGGAATCCTACAGGGGACTCTGCATTCAGCAGAGATTTCCTGTGGTTATGGAAAGCGTTTTGTTGCTTTATTAAAGCTACTTCACGTAAACATTCGTCAAAAAGAATATGTACCAGGTGACTAGTTAAATATGTGCAGTAAGATGCATGAAGAAATAATTCATAGTAATGTAGGTCTGCATCAAAAAAGAAGGAAAATGAGACAAAATAATGCAAATTTAACAGAATCCAGAACCCGTAAAAGTCAGCATGTGACCACTTGATTGTTGGGAAGTGTGGAGATACAAATTGTTCGTGCGTTATACCCTGGAAATGTTCAATTGAAGGAGAGTGAACGCAAAGTAAAAGTAGTCCTACAAGCATTCATAAGTTACTCTTGTGAATTATTTCTTTCAAGAATGGCATGATAGAGAGATTATTAATCGTGTTTTGGTATTCCGAACATCTTACATAGAAAAAATATATAATTATGCACCTCAGTTATAATTATTGTTCCTAATATAGGATAATTATGACACTAAAACATTCGGCTTATAATAAAGTTTGCTTTTAACCAATTCGATCTGCGTTTCTGTCAAGTTTATCAAAGTGAATGGATGCGTAATTCAGAATAATAATGTGAAATAAGATAAACCCCGGCCTACAATAATTTCCTCGTTCTTAGATCGACTGTATTACACAATAAGTAAGTGGTGTATAATAATTTGCTATGCTTATCAATTTGCGTTCATTTGTACCGAGGGTCGTGATACACCGAGTGAGTGAGTGAGTGAGTATGGTTTTACGCCGCTTTTAGCAATATTCCAGCAATATCACGGCGGGGGACACCAGACATGGGCTTCACACATTGTACCCATGTCGGGAATCGAACCCGGGTCTTCGGCGTGACGAGCCAACGCTTTAACCACTAGGCTACCCGACCGCCCCGATACACCGAACAAAGACAGGGCCGAGACCTTGGCAGTTCTCTTTAGTTGCAAACCGTCGTTGAATGGGAATGGTTTCTTTAAATATTTTGCCTATCGATTTCTACACCAGGAAAGCGAGTTGAAAACTGCCAATATGATCCACGCTTCCTCTTTACAAAACTTAGAATGATGAAGCGTGGAAGTAAAGGGCTATATTTATTATTCAAAGACAGACATTGACGTTTCAAAATCAAGTAAATTATGTTCCAAATAAACTAACCCTATTTTAGGTGGAGGTTCTGTAATGAAACAATCCCGCAGAGAACTTGTATTGATTGCCAGGAAATGGCTTATTTCGAAGAAGCTAAACGAAATTGAAACATTAAGAACCTTTAGACGTCAATGTCATCATGGTCGATATCACTTGACCCAGGAACACCTCTTTCGTGGTCTACTTCTGTGTATACAATCACACATCTGATGGGCAATGCATCTTGTTACTTGTGTAATCTGCAATTCAGTGAAAGAACAACTCTGTCCATACCTAACTACTTTTTAAGCTCAGGAGTAACTCGTTTCATTTTTATTGTGATATTCTACATTGGTTGTTAGTTACTGCGTACAGAGACAGAAAGTAGGCTTATGTAGTTCTACGGAAATATTTGTTTGTTGTTTAACGCCGCACTCAGCAATATTCCAGCTATATGACGGCGATGTGTAAATGATCGAGTCTGGACCAGACAATCCAGTCATTGATATCATCAGCATCGATCCACGCAATTTGGATACGATGACATGCATCAACCACGTCAGCGAGCCTGACAACCCGATCCCGTTAGTCGCCTCTCGCGATAAGCATAGTCACCTCTTACGGCAAGCATGGGTTGCTAAAGACACTTCACGGGTCTTCCACGGAGATACGTCAAGATGTTATTTCGTTGAACCTGTAACACGGCTGCTACGATTATGTATTTAAGCTGCAGATATATCCCAGGTACTTCCAGTAATTAATACAATCTGGAACAGACAAACAAGTGTCAATATTCCAAGCTACCGGGATACGATGACACGCAATAAACGAGCCTGACCACCCGATCCATTCTGTCGCCTCTTACGACAAGCAATACGATATTTGGAATTCAACTGTTAGAGATCGTCAGGTGCGCTCTAGGCGACCTCATCGTCCTTCAAGTGGATATTGAGAAAAATCAGATCATTGCATGCATTCAAGAAAAGAAATATATGCCTTGATGAGCTGATAAATACAAATAGAAGATGGTTAAATCTGTCAGTACAAGGAGTGAGTTTTGAGTAGCGCCGTTTTGAGCAATATGTCCGTGTTATCACGGCGTGTCAGCTTGATGTGGGAGGAAAGTCCAAAGTGATGCAGGTCTTAGACGTTTCCACTTTGGTGAAACCAACGAGCACGGGTTTGGCACTGAGAAACTTTGAAACATAATCGGGGATTCCAGTCCACGATCTAAGGTTTCTGGCGTCCCCAAGGGAAGCAACTCTGCACAGCGTATTGCGGCGCCTAAGACAACCCGTATCCCTTGATCAGTACTAGGAACATGACCTAACAGCTCACTTGTTTTAAAAAAAATAATTTGAACGAGGCATTAAAAGTACCCAAATACAAGTAGAAGATCCTTTTGAGAGTAATTATCAGATGAAGCAATCAATGCATTGTTTGCTATATATGATGTATTAAAGAGATGAGGCACATTGGCCTAAGGCTTCGCTAGAAGTTGTGGGTTCGAATCCCAGATTCATTCCGATTATAATCTTCGGTTCAATGATAGGAAAATGTCTACAACATGTTTCGTGTTGGTTTGTCTCCGCACACTAATGTAACACCATGATATATCTGAAGCATTACAAAATTACCAATAGGAAACGTTAATATACAACCTTTATAAAAGTAATAATTGAAGAAGCCTAAACTTACAAAATTTGTTGTATTTGCATCTATTGTGCTTCGAAGCTGCTGGGTAGACGTAATCCTCATGCTAATTGTCAATGGTACTGAGGCATGTGCTCTCTTCTGACTAAGGACTGTCCCAAATCAATATCAGCTGACCGTCAGCATTTCACATGGAAATGAAAACAGCATCTTTTAAAATGCGTCCTGCTGAAATTGAAATTGATTAGATTAATAATTTAGTTTCTACGTGGTGTTCTCTGTCAGAGCTCCAAGTGACGCCCTTATTGACCTGTGATCTATATGTGAACTGTATCCATCATCTTCAGATCAGGCTCAACCTCATAGTTGCTGATGACCTCCAACCACATTAACACTTAAGGGATTGTTTGGGTATTCAAGTTGTCATGCCTACACTCTGAGTTTGGTTCAACTCATTATCGATGTGTGGTAATGTCAACGGTTGCTCAACTCTGACCTTCTAAATTAAATACTTGGGGATTTTGCAGCCTATGGAATCTCTACAGCATAAATTGGGTTGATATCAGTAACTAGTATTGTTAATGTTACCACATGCCATTTAGACAGTGTTGGGAGATCTCTTACCTGATGGATTGCTCAATTTGATGGTAACTGAAAACATGATTACAATTGGCGTTTGCCCTTTACGCACCCAAATGTGTTGAAGTTAGAGCTGGATATAATGATCATAGCAGCTGAGCTCCAGGTCAGCCACACAAGTTACTTATAGTTTCCGGTTTAGAAATGGTCTTCAGCAACCAAAGCTTGTCGAAGAGGCGGCATAACGGGATCGGCGGTCAGGTTCTCAGACTTGGTTGATGCATGTCTTCATATCCCAATTGCGTAGACCGATGCTCATGATGTCAAACCCTGGATTATCTGGTCACGATTCGATTATTTACAGACCACCGACATAGAGCTAGAAAGTTGCTGAGTGAGGCGTTAAACAACAAACAAATAAACACACTTAAAGTTTCAATGATACATTGTTGCAAAGTCACGGCATTGACGACGGACACCAGGTCATTATTAATTTTTTTTATTTGACGCCGTAGACAGTAATATTCAAATTTTATCACGGCAACCAGTAAATAGTCGTGAATGGGCCAGACTTATTGCTAATATGAACAACGGCTCACGACGTCGGGGTACAGCGATTGCCTGATCATGCGATGCACGTACGACAAGCATAAAAATTTTTTTATATTACTTGAAACCTGTTCTGACCGGAAATCCCCAAGTTGGGCAACATTTATTTATAACAGCGCAGGTGGTACTCGAATAGTTGAGTTACTGACCGTTATAGTATCTAATGCATCATTTTGACTTGCGAATATTTACGAAGTACTATCATGTTTGAATTATAACAGGAAACGGATTACTTCTACAGCCTTCTAATGCCTCACACCCCAAAAAAGTGTACACGTTTGCTTTTGATTAAGACTTTCAACTGAGATGGGGACGACCAGATAATATCCTTTCTGTCACTCATGCCAACGTCTCTTAATTAAGTCGGCTAACTTGAGGGGTATAATCCCGAGATGGATGACGGGGAATGATTGATGAAGGTTTGAAAGCCCCTTTTCAACACTTAGCTTCATGGTTATTTTCAAGATATGGCTTGATTCACGATCTGGTATTTTATAAAACTTGATTCAATATAATTAAGAGTCACAGCTTAATATCTGCAAGTAAAGGTTTTAATCTTTAATCGTTGAAACATATAAAGCATACATAAACAGTACATATGATTTACATGGCTGCTTGTACTAGTCCAATTATATACTGAGCTACCATGCCTACAGAGACGCCATGTTGGGTCGATGGGGTAGCCTCTTGGTTAAAGCGTTCGCTCGTCACGCCGAAGACCTGGTTTCGATTCCCGACATGGGTACAATGTGTGAAGCCCATTTCTGGTGTCCCCCGCCGTGATATTGCTGGAATATTGTTAAAAGCGGCGTAAAACCATACTCACTCACTAAGACACCATGTCGCAGTTTAACATGAATACCCCACTCAGACACAGTATATACTAACTCCGAGCCAACCAGTCCTTGTTTTAGCCCCTTAAGGCCGAGCGCCAGGCAGGGTAGCAAGAAGTACCATATTTTTACGTCTTTTAGTATGACGCGGCCGGAGATCGTATCCCGGACCTTCCGCCCTCCGGGCGGACGATCTATCATTAGACCACGGAGGCGATCGCATCTTAAATAAAATAAGGCACTCACTCGAGTGATTCAATCTAAACATAGAAATAATATAAAATGAAATGAGTGCGTGCAAGTTTAACACTTGAACATAAATCTGGTCAACTGAATTAAAGAAAGAAACATTATATGTACCCTCAAAATCAGTGAGTGAGTTGGGTTTAACGTCTCTTTCAACAGTTTTCTAATATCACGCCGTGTCTGCTTACCTTTGAAGGAAAGCCCGAAGCGATGCTGGTGTCAGACGTTTACAGTCGGAATCGTACAATCGATTGCTTTCAGCAGATATTTCTTGTAGCTATGGAAATGGTTTTGTCGCTTTTAATTAGACTACTGGTCCACTTGTGCCCTCACCTCTATATCTGCTGACATTGGAACTTCATTTATGTATTTTTTATAACATCAACGGCCATCGTGCAGTAACAGAGGTCTTGAAGATAATGATCAGACGATGTTTACTTTTTCAAATCTTTTGTGTTTCATGTATAAAACGCGAAACTATTTTCTGATTACTATTACCGTCTTGATGTCAAATGTCAGCAACCAGATGTATGTACTGGAAGCCACTCTGTTAGCTGTGATAGTTACGTTAATGTGTCTGGAGAATACAATATTACTGATTAATTACTGGCGCCCCTACGGTTAAGGGCATGGCTATTAGTCTATAAACAGAGAGCTCCTGTTACCATCAGCTGCACTATCAAGATGTCTGACGTATGTGCAGCACTGAAGCAATGTTCGAGATATATTGCTTCCGGCGTCATGGTATTGGTCAGTACCAGAAAGTGTTAAGTTGACAGTGATGTGCTTTACGAACCGAAATGTTGGTAAGCTCAATTAACCTTTTGCCGTGTGATTCCAGTGAAACCGCCTCATCCGTTTGATATTTAGATCTGTGCATAAAGATTGAGAGTGTAAACAAAGGATCCACAACACTGTATAACAATATAAAACCTCGATGCTGGAGAATACCCAGGCTAGATTTTCCAACGAAACAGATTTCATCAAGCATAGAGGGAAAAATAGCAGTGACAATTATTTGAATGGATCACTGAAAATCAGTGATTACAGCAGGTACACACATGTAAGTATGTCCCGCCCAACAGGTAGCACCCGCCGCTCATAATCTGCACCAGTAGATAACTTAAACTTTACAATGGTCAACCTTCCTTTTGTGTCTGGTAATATAATTCAAGCAGCTGCAGCCTTTAGTGTCTACATTTCAAACTTTTTGAGGAACAATGGAGCATTCTCTTTCTACGAAGTTTTCAATGAGCACCCTACCACTCTTGCTCAGAAGTTGTTTGATCGGGGTTACAACATCCAAAGTCTCAGTAGAGCTTTAAAAAGGTTTTATGGTAGTTGTATGTGGAGGACATTTCCAAATTTGATGCATTAGGGACTAAAATGATGCAATTCCATTTTGTAAATCACTAAACACATTCTAATGATATAGTAACATTTTTTAGCTTCTTGAAATATTTTGTATAGACCTTACTGATGCTGTAATATTAATATTTCTATTTAATATGTTTCAAACGCCCATTACACATTAACTGAGGTCGAGTACCAAATTCTGGAAAATATTTTATGGTTTTCAGAATAAATTAGAACTTGCATCCATTCGATTCATCCCGTGGCCTGCCCCGTGAAGATCCGTGTTAGTACAGGTCTTCAGAAACCCATGTCCCCAAATGTGCTTGTCGTGAGAGGCGACTAGCTGGATCGGGTGGTCAAGTTAGGTTGATGCATATAATCGTATCTCAATTGCGAAGATCGTGCGCAAGACGCCAATCACTGGATTGTCTGGTCCACACTCGATTATTCCCTGACAGCTATAGCCATAGAGCTGGAATATTGCTGAGTGCGGCGTTAAACAACAAACCAACATTCCGTGTAGTAATATTTCATATATTTCTTCATCTCACTTCCTTCAACTTATTCCTACAACATCGGTTTATTGGATGTATAGCAGAAGTTAAGAACATACTTAGTTTTAATCGGTGAAGAAATGTTGCCAAGATTTTGTCGTGAAAGATACCAGTTCCATTTTGGATCCCCTGCAGCACTTACTGACCTAGGTGACCAATATATTAGAGTCGAGTCAAGGGAACCAATTAGCTTCATGTATATACCACTAAGTGGAGTAGGATTCTGGTTAATGCTGAAGTGCGAAAACTCCACTCACAATAAAGGCCAAGTGATTACAAGAATACCACTTTATAGGACATTTCTATAAGCTCAACGTCAGAGCCAAATCAGTCTCGATTATGTGCCAACTCAGTGTCAATAGGGGGTAAAAAGGCAAAATAGTGATAAAGTTTTATGGAGGGATCCCTGTCACGGTGCGTCAGGAACGATTACACCGCCTAAGCAAGAGTCACGCCTCAACCAAAGAGAAGCAGACTCGTAATTGTCAAGCAGATTGAATACCCATACGTGAATTCTAATAATATACAGTAAACTACGGTTAAAACGAACACGTTTATAACGAACTGACAGATAAAACGAACTTACTTTTTGGTCCCGACTATTTGCTGTAGTTATGCTGTATATATGCTTATAACGAACTACGGTTATAACGAACTAAAATTAGTAGTCCCTTTGAGTTCGTTCTAACCGTAGTTTACTGTATAAATAGACATTCATGTACCAATTGCATTAAGGCACACTGCCTAAGATAAACCAACAGAGAGTTAAAGGATGTATTAACACTTGACAGTAACCACCAATCATAAGGCTTTAAGTAAGCAATTGAAAGTGGGAATCGTACAACTTCAATACGTCTAAACAGGCGAATATCCACATTTTGTTTGTTCTTAAAGCAGTGATTGTTGTCGCAAAGCATAATCGCCTTTTACAGCCAGCATGGGTTGCTAAAGACCTATTCTAACTCGGATCTTGACTTTGAAAGAAGGCACGAAAATGCTTCAAACATGTAAAATATGATTCTACACACAGCTAAAGCATACGCTACATGTTACAGACAGATATCCTTCATCAAGATCGGGGTAGAATAGGTCTTCAGCAACCTCTTCTTGCCGTTAGGTGACTATGTTTGTCGTAAAAGGCGACTAACGGGATCGGGTGGTCAGGCTCGCTGACTTGGTTGATGCACGTCATCGATTCCATTTGCGTGGATCGATGCTGATGATATAAATCACTAGATTCTCTGGTCTAGACTCGATTATTTACAGACCGCCGTCATATAGCTGGAATGTTGCTGAGTGCGGCGCTAAACAACAAACCAACCTATTAAAATCCTTTACTTACAAAACACATTCGAGATGTGTGTTATGCGACCTCTATTAATTACCAGCCAAGGGTACTGTTATATGTGAAAAACGGACGTGGGTTCAGTATTCTCATGAGTATTATTCCAATCTCCTAACGTCCCCTCTGGCTTCCTCATCATGTGTTTGCTTAAAGACCCATATAAAAACGATGCTAAAAAACACATATAATAATGTCCCAAGTGCACATCTTCGCTTCTAACTCTTCTTAGCTTTTTAGGGAAAAGGCAAACCAGTTACCAATCACATTTTGCACGAAAAGCAATCAAACGAGGCTCTCTCTTTATTCGTCGCAGCAATGGACAGATTATGAAAAAAGCTTCTTTTTTATCCTTGGGGTCGAAATGTTAGTGCGATACTTCGACCTGATAAGATAGGTTCATACATGTATAGTTTTACTTTTCTCTGTGTTAATGTCAGCCGTGAACAGAATCATTAAGTTGGTTTGTTGTTTAACGCCGCACTCAGCAATATCACAGCTATATAACGGCGGTCTGTAAATAATCGAGTCTGGACCAGACAATCCAGTGATTATTATCATGAGCATCGATCCACGCAATTGGGATCGATGACATGCATCAACCAAGTCAGCGAGCCTGACCACCCGATCCCGTTAGTCGCCTTTTACGACAAGCATGGGTTGCTGAAGACCTATTCTACCCCGGAATCTTCACATACACTATGGATTTGAATAAGATGTACCAGTGAAGTGAGCTGGTTTCATGTATTAAACTAAACATACAGGCGATCACCAGTTCTGAAGCGTTGTTCGGGATTCTTACTGAGTGATATTTAGTCAACTCGGAAACCAAACCTTTGATCTCATTGAGTGGTACATTTGTGTTTTCAGTTTGCAGGCCGTGCAGTCCGGGGAAGAATATGTCTTCACCAACCCATGCTTGCCGTGAAAGGCGACTATGCTTGACGTTGGAGGTGACTAACGGCATCGGGTGATCAGGCTCGCTGACTTGGTTGACGCATGTAACCGTATCCCAATTGCGTGGATCGATGCTTATGATGTTAATCACTGGATTGTCTGGTCCAGACTCGATTTTTTACATACCGTCGTCATACAGCTTGGATATTGCTGAGTGGGGCGTTAAACAAAAACAAACAAACAAACAAACAAACAAACAAAGTTTACAAAGCTCGTTTAGATTCATCGAGTTCGTTTTTCATGAATACCAATCCTCCAAATAGAACTCATCATGATCATGCAGACAACGATTTTCACAGATGGCACAAGTTACCAGTAGCCCCGTGAAGTCGGTTCAATATTTCCTGACATACCTTTAGAAAATATGATCAACAAACTTTAAGGTTAAGTTGTCTTTTTGGCGTTTCACTTAACAAGACTTTTCTACTTTTTATGCTGTTTGGAAAAAAATACACACCTTTGTTGTTGGCCTTCAACACACAGCCATCCTGTGTTAGGTGTCTCTCTCATCAAACCATTTGAGCTGGAGATAATCCAAGGATAACATTATATTCGTTAATGCATTGTCTGCAGTTTCCTACCACATGGAAGTCAGGATGTCAGACATACCATTCACAATTACTTCTTCGGTCGGCAGATGGAAGCGCCACTTGAGAGAAAAATCCCCAATTATATGGATCAAAATAAAGTTTAAACTTTTCTTTTTCTCATGCACCGTCACCCCTTTTTATCTTCAACAGTATTTTAGTTATATCATGACGTGTAAGCTTCATTGGGGACGAATGTTCCAAAACAGAGATACAAAACCGGATTAACAACGATATGACACCGTGTCTTTGTTTGTTTGTAATGCCGACTGCGTAATATTACAAATCCATGATACCCGTGAAGATTCCGGGGTGGATAGGTCTTCAGCAACCCATACCTGCCGCAAAAGGCGACTATGCTTGTCGTAAAAGGCGACTAACGGGATCGAGTGGTCAGGCTCGCTGACTTGGTTGATACATGTCATCGATCCCAGTTGTTTGATCGATGCTCATGATGTCAATCACTGGATTGTCTGGTCCAGACTCGATTATTTTACAGACCGCCGTCATATAGCTAGAATATTTGCCGAGTGCGGCGTTAAACAACAAACCACAGCCATCCTGTGTTAGGTGTCGAACTCATCAAACCCTTTGAGCTGGAGATAATCCAAGGATAACATTATATTCGTTAATGCATTGTCTGCAGTTTCCAACCACATGGAAGTGAGGATGTCAGACATACCATTCACAATTACTTCTTCGGTCGTCAGAGGGAAGCACTACTTGAGAGAAAAAAAATAATGATTAGGATTATAATAAAGTTTACTTTGTCTCATACTTAAGCTTATTTATTCTAAACAGTATTTCAGTTATATCATGACGTGTCAGCTTGAGGGGGGTGGGGTGGGGTGGGGTGGGGGGGGGGGGGGGGGATGGGTGGGGGGGGGTACGATTGTTCCAAAACAGAGATACAAAACCGGATTAACAACGATATGACACCGTGTCTTTGTTTGTTTGTAACTGCGTAATATTACAAGTGCATGATGGCGTGCTGTATATTATCGAGTATAACTCGCCCGTGACAAGATCAACCGTTCAATAAACATACAGCTGCATCACCCATTGCGTAATACCAGAGCCCGGACAAATGTACTGCGGGAACAAGTTTCACTGACAAGTCTTGAAAACTCCCGGGGCTTTTTCAGTGACATTGCGTGTAGAGATGATAGATCACTGATAGAAGCTAATGCACACTCGATGATCCCAGCAACTCAGTTGCTATGGCATTGTTTTGCCGGTGGATCTTGCAACAAAATTCCACAAACTACGTCATAGAGCATTGCGACGTGATTGTACACTTTGTGGTGCAGGGCCCCGTTCTACAATGCCATCGTAGCGCAAGGACAGTCGTAAGTCTATGTTAAAGTATGGAGTTACGACAACTTTAGCGCTACGAGTGCTTTGTGGAACGGAGCCTTGAATACTAATGGTTGGCCGTTGTATGGTTTTAAATTAATAAGTTTGACGTGTTTGAAGTATTATTTTGTTAAATTCAATACCAGAACTATTCACTCGTTTCATAAAATTGGTATTCGTTTAGTATTCAATGTCTGGACCAGCAAAACCAGTGATTAATTTTATGATATTCGATCTACGTCGTCGGTGTACATTATCACGCAATATGACGATCGTGATCTAATCCAAACCCGTGAGAACGGGGTAGAATAGGTCTTTACCAGCCCATGCTTGCTGTAAAAGGCGACTATGCTTGTTGTAAGAGGCGACTAACGGGATCGGGTGGTCAGGCTCGCTGTCCTGGTTGATGTATGTCATTGTATCCCAATTGCGTGCATCGATGCTCATGATGTCAATCACTGGACTGTCTGGTCCTCGATTGCCACCTCGCGACTGCCACTCGATTGTTTACCGACCGCCGTCATATAGGTGGAAAATTGCTGAGTGCCGTGTTAAACAACAAACAAATAAATCAGAAGCTAATCCTTCTGCGATCGAAGATTGTTTCGTGGGCCACCTGTAAGAAAGCTTTTAATTGCCCTCGTCTGGTGCTACCAGTAGGACTCGACATGCCCGTGAAGATCCGGGTTAGAATAGATCTTCAGCAACCCATGCTTGCCGTAAAAGGCGACTAACGGGATCGGCTGGTCAGGCTCGCTGACTTGGTTGATGCTTGTCATCGATCCCAATTGCGTGGACCGATGCTGATGATGTCAATGACTGGATTGTCTGGTCCAGACTCGATTATTTTTTTACAGACCGCCGTCATATAGGTGGAATATTGCTGAGTGCGGCGTTATACAACAAACCAACCAACCAACCAACGACTCGACATGCTCACCCTTTTCGCGAACCTACCTGAACTATTTTACAGAAATGTTCTTGAATAAGTTGTTTTGTTTGTATACTGGTATATGCCAGATATGAGACTATGAATACAGCATTGTAACCAGCATGAATTCGAAAGAGGTTAGTTTGTGTGTGCACGTACATCCGTGAGAGGTGTTTTAAATAGCTCCAGATTCGAGCAAGCAGTTTTACGGCAGAACATTGCTTGCTTTCTGAAATTCCTGCAATAGTAATCAATATGGCAGCAGTTTCACTAAACGACGTCAACAAGGCTTTTTCGTTAACCTACTAAACATTTGACATATCTCTGTCCTGGGTAGTTGCCGTCTCACGAAAGATGTTCACAAAGGTTGTGAACTAAACATCACGCTCTGCTTAACAACACTTCAAAGAGAAAGCCTATTTTCATGCATCTCGAGCGGCCTCGTTGAGGCTGAAGCTTTCTGTTTGCAAGATTTGTATGACTGGTTTGAGATACTGGGGCTACACCTTCTTCTTGTGTCATGCTTGGATCAAAGGCTTGTTACGAAACGGAGCCAAACCATCGATATCTTATAACGAGGGAATAATATTGTGTCATGCCGATAATGCGAAAATAATGATCGTTGACATTTAGTTTAGAAGGCTTTGTAAAAACAATAATGCGCTTCAGGGATTACAATTAAATCAGGATGAAACACAAGTGAACAAATCTGGTAGTTGCCGTCATTGATATGACGTCCTTCATATAATCCAATCTCTCAATACGTGTTCCACTGGTCTTCTTTCCAACACAACAAAATTACCGTGCATTGAAATCACACAGACCCGTGAAGATCCAACGGGATCGGGTGGTCAGGCTCGCTGACTTGGTTGATGCATGTCATCGATTCCAATTGCGTGGGACCCGTGAAGATTCCGGGGTAGAATAGGTCTTCTGCAAACCATGCTTGCCGTAAAAGGTGACTATGTTTGTCGTAAAAGGCGACTAACGGGATCGAGTGGTCAGGCTCGCTGACTTGGTTGATGCATGTCATCGATCCCAATTGCGTGGATCGATGATCATGATATTAATCACTGGATTGTCTTGTACAGACTCGATTATTTACAGATCGCCATCATATTGCTGGAATATTGCTGAGTGCGGCCTTTAACAACAAACCAACCAACCAACCAACCAATTGCGTGGATCGATGCTGATGATATCAATCACTGGATTGTCTGGTCCAGATTCGATTATTTACAGACCACCGTCATATAGCTGGAATATTGCTGGGTGTGGCGTTAACAACATTCAAACGAATATGTCTTGAACTGCTTATATACATGCCTCTATATGGTTTAACAGTATCTGCATTTATGAAACAACAATACCTCGATATGCACACAACGTTGCGCGTTTTCAAACCGAATGTACTTACACCAAGTAAATGGAGAGACCGATATGGTTAATATCAAATGAAGCTAAGAGTCAATATTATTTCTAAAATGAATATATTTCAATGAGAAAAGTCAATGTACAAAAGTTATAGTAATTACAGTAACGTGCGAGGGAGTTCTTTGAAACGCCTCTTAGAGTGCCATTTCTAGCTATAGTGATTTCATTGACCGGATGATAATGTGCGAAATGCAGGTTCTGTCCCTCCTGTTAGCAATTTTTGTGTTTTTGTTGTTGGTTTATTGTTTCAATATTACAACTTTTTTTTATCATGATGACTTAAACGAGTCTGGCATAAACAAACCGGTGGTTGATATCATTGAGCAACGACCAACACCGTGGGAATATGAAGACACACAATCAACCATGACACAAAGCATGACCCACCGACCTAATTTGGTCGGCTTGTCTCCCCGATTCAATTTAGTCGTCAAAAGCAGAATTCTTCGGGGGACCTATCCTGACCCGGGGCTCCACGAAAACGTTGGCATTTCTACTGATGAACTAGAGGAAAATCATTAAACAAACTTAAATTTACACGTTTTCATTCACCTTGTAGAGTCGCTTTATAGATGAACACGCCAAGTTAGATGGCCTGACATGAATAGGACCAAGTGGCACAGCCATCTAAGGCGCGGTAATTCACTTTGCAACGCCAGAAACTTGTGACTGTGGACGCGATTCCCGGTGTGCCCCGATTATGTTTGTAGGTTTGTCAGACCCATACACGTATTCAAAGTGATAAACGTCGAGACCTGCATCACTCCGGGCTTGCCTCCCACATCAAGCTGACACACCGTGATATAACTGGAATACTGTTCAAAGCGGCGTTAAACCCATCTCACTCACTCACAAAGTAAACAGTATGAAATAACATCAAGATTCGGTTCTAAGTGAATATGCAATATGTTAATGAAATTTGTTAAATTCTGTTGCTCAGCTATAATCCAGCTACATGACGACGACCTGTAAATAAACGACTGCCCGAAAAAGGAGCAGCGGTCCACGCCATCGAGGTACCGAGACACGCAATCAACTGAGTTCCCGAGACTGGCCAGCCGGGACCCATCTGTGTTGACTTTTAAACGATAAACGTTAGCTCAAGGGGACATCGCATGAAGCAACATACACCCCAACAGAGTGCAGTGTTATGAGCGTAAGACAAATATTCAACTTCAACAGTAGCACAACTTTTAATTGACTACGGTCAAAAAGCACTAAGTGGACTAGGCAAAGTATAATGCTTCCCCTATTAGGGTCAACCAAACTGCAGTTTTCGGGTTAGAAGCAAAGACTTTGAAAATGTATGCAATAATGGTTCAAGTAGAAATCGTTAACCGCGAAAACAAAATGTGTTAGTAATCCTATGGAGCCGAACTAAGGTATCCCCTGAGGCCGACCTAGTGATGCGTGTGTTCACAACATTATTCGCTGAATGACATTAAACACTCATAAGAGCAAGATGTGTTGGCAACAACCTCTTGCTCTCCGCGACCAAACAAATTACTCTCAGTATGACATTTAAACAAAACAACGATGGCACGTATTCTTCAGAATATGGCCCCTTTGAAATTCAGTGGTTGAATTTAAGATGATAATGATATTCCCTAGTTTCAACCATTATAATCACTTTCCTAATAGCGTCCGCACAAAACACATTCAGGAAGTGAATTGGCATTGTAATTGGCATTGGCATGTTAAAATGTATTGTTGACGGGCATATGTCTGTACATGTGTTCTGGTTGTACTAGACACACGCACACTCATCTCCCCCCCCCCCCCCCACCTGACCCGTGAAGATTCCGGGGTAGAATAGGTCTTCAGCAACCCATGCTTGCCGTAAAAGGTGACTATGCTTGTCGTAAAAGGCGACTAACGGGATCGGGTGGTTAGGCTCGCTGACTTGGTTGATGCATGTCATCGATCCAAATTACGTGGATCGATGCTCATTATATTAATCACTGGATTGTCTGGTCCGCACTCGACTATTTACAGACCTCCGTCATATAGCTGAAATATTGCTGATTGCGGCGTTAAACAACAAACCAACAACAACTCATCCTCCCCCTACTCAGATCTATGGACACACACAAAAACTGCCTAGGTTTGTATTCAAGAACAAATTTGAGCAGTTGTGGCGGTTTACCGTTATTGCTTGTTTGCTTGTCCCGGGCATACATTTAGAAAAGTATATTATTCATCTCAGTAAGTGTAAACGGTATACATCAATTATATACAACGAAGTTCACATTTCCAAAACGTGTTATGAGGCAGTTCATATTTAATACAATGTACAATGTTCTCTGCTTTGGCAGAGATTTCTTATGGTTATGGAAAGGTCTTCGTCGCTTTATTTGACTGCCTTTGCAAACTGATGTGGATAATGACAGAAACCTTATATACCTTAAGGCACGTTAAGCAAAAAGAAAGCTCTTTCATGGCGTTTGTATTATTATCGAATCAGTAGAATAAAGCTGACGATGCTGCATTTTTGCGTCTCATGGATGAGGTCACTACTCAAACAGCACATGTTTCCTGTGATGCCTAAACGCTAGCGCATATTAGGATAAGCAAGTTAGTAACGATTCACTGCACATATTGACGCTTAACATGCACACAGTGCCGTATCTAAACAGACCTATTCGGTGTAAACTGATATGAAGTGTCCCTCGTGGGGCATAATGCTTATAAAGCGCTGTAGCCTTTGTGATATAGATACTTATATTTGACATGAAAGAAGGAAATGAATCATTATCAAAAACTTCTTGCAAGGAAAACTCGCAGTGCAAAGCTAAAAAACGTATGTGAAAGTCACTCTCTAATATTTCCTCTGTGCAAAGAAAAGCTAACTTGTAATCTGATCTATTACATTTTGAAATTCGATATTAAGTTATGCTTAATTAAGCTTGTAGCCTTAACTCATATGCCACCTAGATAAGTGTATTAATAGTTGAAATAAAGGCAACGTTTTCGTCTATAATGTCGATGGATGTAATCGGAAGACAACATATGTGGGAGACAACATTCAAGAGTTTTTCGTGTCCAGATGGGAAGCTGTTAATACCATTAAATCATATTAAAACGTGAATTCGAAAGAGAATGTTACCCAAGAGGGTAAGGTATATCAATAACAGATGTCCCACTTAACCCTAATCTTTAATGACATTCTAGTTGGTGACGTTCTCCATGACTTGGGACCCGTGAAGATCCGGGGTTGAATGAGTCTTCACCAACCCATGCTTGCCGTAAATGGCGACTATGCTTCTCTTCAAAACTAACGGGATTGGGGGGTCAGGCCCGCTGACTTGGTTGATGCACGTCATCGATCCCAATTGCGTGGATCGATGCTCATTATATCAATCACTGGATTGTCTGGTCCAGACTCGATTACTAGCAGACCGCCGTCATATAGCTGGAATATTGCTGAGTGCAGCGTTAAACAACAAACCAACCAACCTTGACTTGGAGTTTATCGTAGTCATTGACTTACTGTGAAGAGACATGCAATAAGGTTTAAAAATCACATCTCAAAGACACGCTTCTTTCATTACAGCAACATAGGAGCACCCGTCATTGCTGACAACTGAAGGTACCCACCTCATGGCTTGATCCCTGGTGACATCGTGATATGATTGCGGTAGCAATGTCTGGGTAACATCACAAAAGAAGCTATTCATAAACTCCAGTGAACACAGCTGCAAGCAATGTCACACGAACGTCTAAATGGCCTGCTCTTGTGTTCATGCTTTGGTTGGTTGGTTGTTGGTTGGTTGTTTAACGGTTAGTTTGTTGTTTTCGTTTTTGTGTGTGTCCCTAGATCTGAGTGGGGGCAGGGTGAGTTGTTGTTTAACGCCGCACTCAGCAATATTCCAGCTATATGACGGCGGTATGTAAATAATCGAGTCTGGACCAGACAATCCAGTGATTGATATAATGAGCATCGATCCACGCAATTGGGATCGATGACATGCATCAACCAAGTCAGCGAGCCTGACCACCCGATCCCGTTAGTCGCCTTTTACGACAAGCATAGTCACCTTTTACGGCAAGCATGGGTTGCTGAAGACCTTTTCTACCCCGGAATCTTCATGGGTCTGGCTTCTTCTAAAAGTCAGTTTTTCCAATGTAATTAAATTAATGCAGCAATTTGATAGCACCATTATATTTCTCAGAGCTTCGGCTAAAATATCCACCAGATCTTCAACACGTCTCCAAGCTTCCAGAATGCCACCTGGTATCGTTAGGTCAGAGATCATGCCAGTATATTATGGAATCAACTGCCGTACCTCTACCGTCCCTTTCCCTTACATCTCGGAAGTCTAATTTCTACAAATAGCACTATCGGGTCTAATTCTGTGTCTGTGAAATAACGTGCGAGATACCATAGTGCCATAGTGCCATAGTTATTAACTTGGTGAATGGAACCAGGCGCCTTATACAGACATGGACACAGTATACAGATAAAACATAAAAACGTGACAGAACAATGACAATACGAAGGGAATAAGGGAGATGATCACGACGCTTCATAACTTAATTTCGAAAATAAGAACATTGGCAAAAACTGTAGTGTTGTTCAGGACCCTGGATACCTTACTTCCCGGTCAATAGATGGATGACTGACAAGACTCACAAGGACCTAGTTATTCACAAGGACCTAGTTATTTCACTGACACTAAAACATCTTTGTAAACACGTAAACGGTTATTTAAGAGGTGACATTTCATTTCCTAAATTTCACGTGCAACGTTCTCAACAAATATCACCCAACAGTTTGCTTGAAAGTCTTGATATAGGAAAACCCATATGATAATATCGACAAGGTTTTAGGATTAGAAGCTACACAGTACTGGCTGAAAGAAAAACAGGAACACAAAGTCATAGATATTCCCCGCAATGGTAAATACTTGTTAATAAACGTAATGGCATGAGGAAAGAGCGCCTAAAAGAATTAAAACAATTTTCCAGAAAGCTAACTTTTAGATAGCATTATGAAAGCATCCTTATTAGATTATGGTAACCTGAGAGGTCCAAAAGGGGGCACGGGTGGCCCAGTCGTCTAAGTCGCCGCGATTCGCTGTGCAGAGTCCCTTGGGCACGCCAGAAACCTATGATTGTGGGTTCGAATCCCGGTGCGCCCCGATTATGTTTCTAGGTTTGTCAGCACCATACCCGTGCTCGTGGGTTTTTAACCGAAGTGGTAAACGTCTGAGACCTGCATCACTTCGGGCTTTCCTCCCACATTAAGCTAACACGCCGTGATATAACTGGAATACTGTTCAAATCGGGGTTAAACCCAAATCACTCACTCACTCACTCGTCCAAAACCCAACAAAAACGTTTTAACGTTAGCATTGACATTAAATACTAGCCATCAAGATGCTATGTCTACCACACAGCAAAATTTACTAAACCCAAAGCCAAACAATGGGAAAACTGGTATCAAAATATAATGCACAGTCGTAAACAACCTAAAACATTTAACGACTATTAAGGTCCTCAAAATTCGAGTCAGGCGAGTGAGTTCCTGTAGTTTCGGTTTCGATTCGCGCTGGAAGACATGTAAAACATGACAAATTATAACATGTTCTTTGTTTGAGAAACGTCTTCACTGTAATGGCAGAAATAATGTTTACTTATCATATGCTACGGTTGTAATGAAAGGTGAGTGAGGGAGTTTGGTTTTACCTTGCTTTTATCAATATTTCAGCAATATCACGGCGGGGGACACCAGAAATGGGCTTCACACATTGTACCCATGTCGAATCGAACTCGGGTCCTCGGCCTGACGAGCGAATGCTTTAACCACTACGCTACCCGACCGCCCCTGTTATAAAAGGTACATCGGCATAACCGAACTAAAGCTGAAAGTATGGATGACTTTGCACAGACCTTAAATATATCACTCTCATAGCCGCACTATACCTTTCAGTAATCATTTGTAAAAATTTCAAACGGGCAATTATCAGTTTCTCCAATGTACAAAAAGTTTGACATCTATAACCTGTTAGAAAAATAAGGAAAACTTGTTAAGTAAACTGTCCTATCATATGAAGTGTTGGCTATTTCCCTTGTTTACATGGTATTGTCGTGTTTGTTAATTGTTAAACGCCGCACTCGAGCTGTATTGTCGTGTTTGTTAATTGTTAAACAACGTACTCAAGCTGTATGGCGGCGGTCTGTAAATAATCGAGTCTGGACCAGATGGTCGTCTTTTACGTCAAGCAATGGCTGAAGACCTATTTGAACTCGGATCTTCACGGGTTTGTGTACTTTGGAGGAAGGCAAGAGTGTTATGATTAATCTATCCATCCATCCATCCATGCATGCATGCTTCTATCTATATTCCAGATACATGCCGTTGTATATATTCTATATGGTGCATATGACGGTCTGTAAAAAATGGCGCCTGGGCCAGGCAATCCAGTGATTGACATATGAACATTATCCACGACATGAAATTATCCAAGACACCGATCCAATATTCTGAATCTTTAATCCTGTGTGTTGTCCGCTATGTGAGTGACAGAGATGTGAGAGTTCTCGGCTTTCGCTTAGGGTCGGTAGGGTAGCCAAGAGGTTAAAGCCTTCGCTCGTCACTCCAAAGATCCGGGTTCGTTTCCCACATGGGTACCATTGTTCGAGGTGATATTGCTGGAATATTGCTAAACCCGACGTAAAACCACTCATTCACTCACCATAACTTTGATCTTGCGCCTTTTCTCTAACCAGCACTTAGTCGGCAGTAAACGACGAGGTACCGAAATTATTTTTGAGAAATGGTCTTGCATATTAATGGCTGAGATTAAGATGACTCACGAAATGGTTATCCAAAACGTGAGATGGAACCAACCATACACATCTTCTACAACTTGGAGATGCAATGATATAATATGCTAATAGCAGACTAAATTGAGTCGGGGTCAGGCAGAATTATTTGGCTGATTGTATGTCACCATGCACTTTCCTTGTGTTTTCGACCGCCTCCGTGGTAGAGCGTCCGCCCGGAGAGCGGAAGGTCCGGGGTTCGATCCCCGGTCGCGTCATACCAAAAGACGTTAAAAGATGGTACTCGGCATTAAGGGGCTAAAACAAGGACTTGGTCGGCTCGGAGTCAGAGTATACTGTGTCTGAGTGGGGTAGTCGTGTTAAACTGCGGCATGGTATCGCAGTGAGCTAGCACTATAAATCGGCATCAGTCCGGACTAGTACAAGCAGCCACACACACACACACACACACAAACACACACACGTGCATGCACGTCGCTATATAAGTGCAATAACCTTGGACGCGACGTTAAACCCCATTTCATCTCACCTTACCTTGTGTTTTCAGTCAGGGTCAACAGGCCACCTTGATGTATTTGGAATACATTACCTCACCTACACATATTGTCTTGCATGGAATCTTTGCTTACATTAAAGCATAACAATATATTACACTTAGTAAATGATTTGATATCAAATAATGCATATTTACTTGATTATATCATTATGTCAGTTTTGTTGTCAGAATTCGTTGAAACCGACATGTAATCTGTTTTGTTGCTTGTCAACAAGCCACAAATCATGGCGTTCCAAAACAAGTACCAGTATGTATTACTAAGTTTCCGGGATAATTAAGGACATACAGAATGAGCGGCAAGGCGGCCGTTTGCAGATTAGGTCGTGTTACATTGTGACCTAATGACGATAACATCAACACAAATACCAATGCAATGATGGTACTATTCTCATGAAGTAAAGACATAGAGATACTGTTGGCAATCTAACCGAATTGTCAATGCTCCTCTAACCTTTCTCCTAACCCAATACATACTTAAAAAGTTGATAAATTCAGTAGTTTTATTAGCTTAAGGGTCGACAGTCGACAGAAGATCATATGTACCATGTCGCGTCATAAACATGTTGTTGTATGATAAAAGCGACTACAACCATTTCCATAATGAATAGAAATCTATTCTGAAAGCAGAGTCCTTTGTACGATTTCAGGTATGTCATAAGCATGCTAATGAATCCCTACAAAGACCACCTCAACTACGTGGTGTTACCATGACGAAACTTTGATGAAATCAGCAGTGATTAGCCTTATTTCTTACAATCGAACAATTGATTCTCGGAATAAAATAGCCAAACTAACGAAGTCCTGAATGTGCTTATTGACGCTGCACTTGTCTCCACAAAAGTAATAAAACGAAAAAAGGCGATCATTTGTAAGCCAGTGAACAATACAATCATGCAAAAGTCGTTTTAGGAGACACAGTATTCCTGAAATCAGAAAGTTCAATGATTGTGAACCCTGTTGAATATATATGTATTTTTGCACCATCTTGTCTGCAGAAGTTAAGTGTCTTTCATGATGCTTGCATCTTCTCATACCTATTACCATATGCGGGATGGTTCAGTGTTCTGAGCTTTAGCTTGTGGTACATGAGAACCGAATATGGACCTTTCTGTCACTTGTTTGAAGTGTACAAAGGACGCGGCTTTTAGTAGAGATATGTAATGTTTATGGCAGCGGATTTGTTGTTTTTATTTACACTTGCTAAGTATAAGATCAGTGTGTACTATAACATCAAGATATTCATGATGACGGGACTTTATGAAAAACTCTGGGAAAATTAGTATTCGAAAAAAATAATAGTAAATGTTCGTTCAGGTGAACCGTAGGTCAGTTTATTAACAGTAGACCCGTGAAGATCCGGGGTAGAATAGGTCTTCAGCAACCCATGCTTGCCATAAATGGTGACTAAAAAAACATTCAAGGAAATAAATGGTCGTCTGTTCAGCATACTCTGCTTAAAAATCTTAAGGTTTTATAATTATTGATAGCAAATTGTCTGTTCCCAAGGAAAATAAGGTCAGAAGTTGTAGTTGTTTTGTTTGTTTGTTAGCAATATTCCAGCTATATGACGGCGGCCTGTAAATAATCGAGTCTGGACAAGACAATCCAGTAATTGACAACATGAGCATCAATCCACGCGATTGGGATACGGTGACATGCATCAACCAAGTCAGCGAGTCTGACCACCCGATCCTGTTAGTCGCCTCTTACGACAAGCATAGTCGCCTTTTAGGGTAAGCATGTGAAGTTGTTTAAAGATCTAGGTAGCTAAGAGCCAATTATTCTTGGTCGAGAACTCAATCTTGTGTTTTGAGATGATTCCGTGATTCGTCGAAAGTGAAGTACTTTAAAACATAACAGCATCTTTGTAGGAATTACTCGGAACTGTCTTGATTCCAGACTAAAATTGAGCCTTAACCCGATGACGATCTCGGTTGAAGTGATATATTACTAAAACTAAATCATGCTAATAAGAACACACGTAACACGTGCGAGTATTCATGTGAATTAAGCATTTCTTTTGCGGAGTTCCGCAGGCTAGTTCATACCTTAATCTCCAACCCACTGGGGCAACTGTTAGCAATAAGTCAGAATTTGTTAACTGCTAAAGTGGATGTGACATGACGAAAAAATAATTGTACCATTTCATTGTAGTAATTTCAAGACACCGTCATTGTAAGAATGACTCTTGCTTGATAACGGTGTAAGAACCTACACCGAAACGTCTGAAATAAAGGAGTTGTTCATCCATAGTGAGTGAGTGAATGAGTTGGGTTTAACGCCGCTTTTAACAGTATTCCAGTTATATCACGGCGTGTCAGTTTAAAGTGATGCAGGTCTCAGACAAAAAAGTGAAAAACACGTGCACCACGGACAACAGCAAGAGCACGTGCGGGTAAGGGTATAAAACGATTGCAACGGCAAGTCAGACATCCACGGTGATAAAAAAAACACAAAAGAAATGCCACGACTCACAGTCGAACAACGTGAACGAGCCTTGGGTATGGTACAGATGGGAGCTACCCACGCCCATATTGCACGAACCTTCGGTTGCTCCCGTGTTGCCGTTACCAACTTGATGCAACGTTACAGACAGACAGGGCGGACCGCTGACAGGCCAAGAACAGGCAGACCCAGGGTGACCACGCCCCATGATGACCGGTACTTGCGTACCTTGCACCTCCAAAATCGCTTCCTGACAGTGACGTCATCGGCGACAAATGCCTTAGGTCACAGGGTGAGTCGACAGACAGTGGCCAGGAGACTCAGGGCTCATGGAATCAGGGCTTTTAGACCATACAGAGGACAGCTATTGACAGCGCAACATCGTCGTCTGCGATTGAGATGGGCCCGGACTGTACGACGTTGGCAACGACGTGACTGGCAGAGGGTTGTCTTCACTGACGAAAGACGATTCTGTATGTTTAGGGCTGATGGAAGACAACGTGTTTACCGCCGAAGGCGTGTTGCGTGCAGGAGGTCGTACCATATGGTGGACACCGCTGGTCATCGTTGACGGAAACTTGTCAGCTCAGCGTTACATGGATAACATTCTTCGTCCAGTTGTCCTACCATTTCTCCAACAGAAGCCACGTGGTGTCATTTATCAGCATGACAACGCTAGAGCCAGAATTGTCACTAACTTCCTCGCAGCCAACAACGTCAACGTCCTGCCGTGGCCTGCACGCTCACCCGACATATCCCCCTTAGAACACCTCTGGGACTTGATGGATCGTCGTGTTCGACAACGACCACACTCTCAAGCCAACCGGCAAGAACTGATCTTGGCCCTCCAAGAAACATGGCGTCAAATCCCACGTGACCTCATCAGACGACTGACTTTTTCTGTGCGTCGAAGAGTCACACACGCTACTAATGACTTGTTATTGAACGTGAGCGATTGTTTATGTACTCTGCCTATTGTCCATTATTCTGAAAGCTCGAGTTTTGTACCTCACCCAACTTTGGGGGGCGCTGACGTCATTCTCGGTCGCAGTATGATTGTCATTTTCAGTGTTGATTATGTTGATGTATTGATCTTCTCAATACACTTTACTTCATGCATGTATGTTTTGTTGTTTTTGAGCAAGAGTGAATTCAAACTCTTTTGGACGTCAGTTTATAATTGTTCTGTATGTGCAGAATGCAGTGTTTATAAGTCGATTAATATTATTAGCAAGTTTCAAATAAAACTGACATAATGGCGTGTGACATTATTGGAATGTATAATTAGTACTCCACGCCGTTAGCGGGGGTACGTGCTCTCCTTGCAACGATATTTTCAGGTAAGCGATTGAGACTTCTGGTACTTTTCCCTGTGCGGTGCTTGGTATGTGATTAAATATTATGATCAAATGCACACAGCGGAAAAGCAGTCGGAGGTGATTGCACTGGCGGTGACTTCTATATTATAATCACTTGAAAGTGTTGAAATCGATTTGTGCTGAGCTGTCGGTTTAATTGTACGGTATACATTGTAGACAGACAGACAATAATTTATTAGTGTCTCACTTCTGTGCATACATAAAACAGCTTTGTACAAATAAACATTGATAGAATGTACAGAACCATTCAATAGAATTATGAGAGATTATTAACAGAATATCCCTGTGCTAAATATATGATAAATTGTTGAATTAACATTAGATAAGGTTGAGAATTAATTGTGTTTTTTTCTATACATCTTAGACTGGTGAGTCGTCTGCTAGCCCAGCTCGAGTTCGACGATAACCAGCCTGCTCATATTTTAACATTTCTGTACCCTGTTCCCCATTGTTGGAAAGTGTGTCGTCTGCTTCCCCAGCTGGAACCATCTGGTAACAATTAATCACAAGCTGTCAATTTACAGTACAGAATAAACATCAAGATGGCAGTTTCCATGTAAAGATTAAGTATTTCTAAGCAACTTAAAAATATGTACAATGTCTACATAGATCTGGATATTGTACATATCTTTAAGTTGATGAGAAACCTTTAAGCTTAAGATGTAAAACTGCAATCTTAATATATTATTCTGTCTTGTAAATTGACAGCTGGTACATAATTGTTACGAGATGGCTCCAGCTAGGGTTCTAATTCTAGTTATTTCATCAGTGCAAATCTACCAGAACGTAGAATATACATGTGGAGTGAATTCAAAATAGCTAAATTGACAGATTTTGTTTAATTTCCATTCCCATAATGCACTGCATTTAAACTCTAACCTTCAAACCAGATGCAGTATATGTTCAACGGGATAGCCACAAGAGAATGATGCGTTGTCTGAGATGTGTCTTTCTACCGAGTCTGATGTGATAAAGGATTATGTGACAGAATCTGGTACCATGGTTTGGAGAACTGTATATTTGTAACATTGTCCGAGTTTTATCATCCTTGGACTTCCCATTCAGGTATCTATATCAGGTAACTATTCTAATTTTAATGGTATCCGGTAGAAATGACTTGCCATAGCATTCTGTTCTACATTGGTTCGATTTCTTAAAATGTAATTACTAACAGCAGAGCCGTCTTGTAGGGTAAGGCCAGAAAGATAATCAGGTGTTAACTGATTTACCATTTTGTAAAATAGTGTTTAATCTTCATTTGGCTTCTTTAGTTTCTCTATAAAGTTTCTCATGGCTAGTTCCCCTTGTAGTCTCACACATAGTCCGTAATGAATCTAAGTGTAAACTTTCTAGGATTGATTCTTGCTCTTGGTACAGTTATCCCAAATATCGGAGCAATAATCAAATGTGGGCAGTATGAAGACTTGTATATTAACTTCTAACGATTTCTGTGAAAAGAGGTATTTAACTGAGTGAGTGAGTATGGTTCACGGCTGGGGGACACGAGACTTCTGAGGTAATTAGTCATAGGGCTTACCTTGTTAACTATATCGTCAATGATTTAAACAATATTTATTTACAAGAAAAAGGAATGGGATTGGTGAACAGGTTCAACCTATTTAAACACCTCTACCTACGAGTGAGTGAGTGAGTGAGTTGGGTTTAACGCCGCTTTTAACACTATTCCAGTCATATCACGGCGTGTCAGCTTAATGTGGGAGGAAAGCCCGAAGTGATGCAGGTCTCAGACCTCTACCTACGAAGGACATTTAACAAATAATGAGAGTAAACTGTACATAAAATAATAAATTTAGATAAATTGTACCTACTGTTGCAAATATTATGATGCGAATATACAAGTCATACAGAAATACACACATATATATATATATCGGTACACAAACACACAGCATACCAGCTTATCACATATACAAACAACTATTTGTTTGATGTAAGCGTAAAGAAGACATATTTAGATTTTAAATCAATATGAGAATGCCATAAAAAATCTGTCTGAAATATTATTCTCAAATTCATTAATATCAATTCCTTTCATTTTAAGATTAGGTTTTGCACTGACTGACTTTAACGCGAAATTGAATAGTTTCTGTTTTCTCTGGATAAAAATTTACTTGCATTCAACCATTTGGTAATTTTTCATTAATCGGCATTAATATTATACGCAGTAGTATTTAGGATTGTCCATTAGGGGAATTGCCTAGACCACGCTGCAAACATTGTTAACTTATAAATAAACAGAAATTCCAAGGTGAATAATATATACAATAGTTTGTTGGTTCGACATGCTAGGCCCCCCAAATTGTATTTGACATGAACAAGTAGCGACACACATGTATAAACATGCTGTATTTTATAATAATGATTGTACAATTTTGAATATGTTTTAAACCTGTTGCATTTAAAAACATAAAGGATTTCAAAATGTCATATTGTGAATCAATTTATTTAATATTTATTCCATGACATATGCAAGTATCATCATTTATAAACTTACCTGAGCTCACTGCGTGTTCTGAAGACATATCGCTGTTAGGCATCGTGCACGGCTTCGTTCACGTTCACCCTCAAATGTACGATAGAAAAATCTGTGATTCTGTGTGTTCCATGTTTGACTGCATATTTGTGACCGGCGTTCGTTTATTTAAGGAAGAGAATATTTGGATGTCAACTTCTTTATTATGAGGAACACAACGTTTAGGAGTATATGCTTACTCATTCACCTGATGAAGGAGTAAGTATATACTCCGAAACGTTGTATTCTTCATAATAAGAAATGCCGACATTTTGACCCTTAACTACTCAAACCGTAAATGTGTTCTTGGTCGGGCTGCTCCAGACCCCCTGGCAAAATGCAGTATTCAGTACACGTCACTGTTGTAACGTCAAGATGTTATACAGACAGGATGCGTCAGTCTGCGTGATGAACAGAACGCGAAATACGGAGCTCTTACATTGATATTACTTAAGTGCCCAATAAGATGAAGAACATGTACTGTTGCCCTGTTTACCCATATTTGATTAACTGTCATGACATGCTCCCTTTGCTTTTCAAATAATTAAAAAACAATACATGAAACATTTTTTTGTTCAAGATCCATGGAAAAATGGAACAATAAGTTCCATAATTAAAATAATGATTCAATGTGAAGTTTACACAATATAAGGCTTTTCCATTGGACGAGAGGTCGGTCACATGGTCGCGAAACTGACTTTCGTAAGCGTATGAACGACGCGATTTGACGTTGGCCCACTCATCAAAAGCATGCCTCGAAGAATTTGAGGATGTCTCACCAACAGAGCTGGTTTTACACGGCATGAGTGACGTTGTCTGCAAAAATGCAAATTTTGAATTATATCCCCGACTTCTTTAACGACCAAGTGCGTCACCATCTCACCATACCAGCCATTGGAGCCCAGTAAATCTGATCGCCTACTCCCCAGCAGATATGATCATGTCATTTCCATTTGCCAATACCATATAGATCAGAAGATATGTCTTGATGATTCCACTATCCCCCAAAGTTTTGGCATAATATATATGATGTAATCTGTTGTTCGTTGTTTACCAGCAGCGTTATTTGAGGTCCTTAGAACTTGGCTTAGGCGATGTGGAGTGATGGGATCTACAAACCAAAATTCTCCTCGGAAAGATTATGGAAGATGTATAGTCAAACATGATTAAAATATCATGTTACGTATTCCTGGTGTTTTTTATTGCAACCTTAGATAAGATGCATCCATTAATCTCAGGAAAGCTGATCGGTAATGTTGGGTTTGTCTGCGTTATCTATATACATGCTCGCTATAATGGCTTTGGCGTTTCCGATTTTCATTGCACCGATGTTTACTCGTGGCCGTTCAAAGGTGTCATATGAGATGTGCAAATATTCACCTGCAAAGTAACTATATTTGATATATAGTATTTATTGGTCCTTATTCTGAATGTTAGAGCTGCAGGATAACATAATTAACAAATCTGAAAGGGGTATCCATTACGTTTAATAAATAAGCTCATAAATCTTCATTGACGTGGCTAATATGGACCAGACTATAAAGACTATTTCTCAAGAGCAATAGACACATCAGAACGCACGAAAAGCGACAAAACCTTTTCCATATTCATAAGAAATCTCCGCCGAAATCAGAGGCGATTGTACGATTCCGACCAAATCATGAGCATGTGTTCATGAATCACTATCAAATAGTGATGGTACGAGATGTTTGCGTATCCTGACCCACCAGTGGCACCCATCACAAACCCATGCAATTGTTCACACAGAAATCACTATTAACAGACTGATGGGCGGTGTTGCCGGTGTTTCACATCAAGATGCTGTGTTTTATATTGCGATTATCACCATATAGATAGACGACAATATAAACCACTGAAAAGCAAAAACGCATTATGTAAGTGATTCAGAGATGGGTATCGCAATCAATAAAAAGTTTGCTATGTGCACGTTGTTGCTCTCCACACACACTGTTTTTCATTAAAACACGAACACACCGCGTTTGAATGAAAGAATGAAAATTAACGGCCAAAAAAAGAAAGCCCCACGAAAAATTGGTGCAAGTGCTTCACGCACACTAATGGCTATAGTAGTGCAGGGGACTTCAGTGTTATCACCAGGCAACTGTAAAAGTTGTTAATCATGGAATACACACTTACTAAAGCTTAACGAAACAATTTCATTGGCCATTTGAGGCTGGTGTCTGTAAGTCAGTCGTGGTAAGGGTACTTATAATAACGTTTCACAGATCACCATAGGAGAACGTCTGCACCGTTACCAGGCACAAGGGACAACATGTCACCTGCTACCACAGGTGGCCGCGCCCATCCAGGACGCTTTATCCCCTCACACCACCCGGGCCACGCCCCTTAACGGCCCCCACTTCTGTAATCCCAGATCTGCGCGGAATCTCCGACCAAAGCGCCATGAATTGGCTTATGGAAGCAGGAACCCACAGACCATTGCTAGGCATTCTTCTTACACGTCATCACCATCGACCCTCTCCTGCGACGACCAGATGGCAGAGCACGGGTATACAGCCGACATCATGAACGTTTAGCGCCAAACTGCGTCCACAATGTGGACATACCAATGAAATGACTAATAGGAAGTCAACGTTAGCCACTTAGAAAAAAGCTTTCTGAAGCTTTGCGGTACCCGTTTCAAACTAGCTACTTCCATTCCAGACTAGGCTTTTAAAAGTATTTTAAATAAGTCATACAGTCCGCAACAGTTGTTTTGTGTTAAGCTTTAGAAGTTGCATGATCAGAAAACATAATCCGATAACAGTGTAACATAATAATATGAATATTTCATTAATATTTTTTTATTACGTGTTTGTATCGTTATCAATCGTGTAGTTGTCCAATTTTCGATCACGGACGTTGATACTACTTAATTTCGTTTATCCGACATACTCGTTAATCCGACATAATCATGTGCAAGCAACCATGTCGGATTAAAGGGATTTGACTGTTTTTGTTGGTGGCAGTGTTATGGCGTGAAGAGCAAGCTCTTTCACTGGAAGAACAGCCCCTTAACAATCGTTCATTACTCAAACGAGACAATTAGGCCATATTTCATTCCCTTAATGAACTACCATATCGTCGGTTTTTTAAACATGCCAATGCCCGACCACACTCATTTCGAGTCACAACTGATTTCAGCGGCAATCCAAATCACCAGCTCTGAACCCAGTTAAACATGTGCCGGACGTACATGTATACCATAACTTGTAAGGCGTATGCGATGACTTAACCCTGAGCCTCAGAAATTGCACGACATGTACAGGCATTGCAACAAAAATGGAAGATAGGAACCCAAGATTCCTGTTGATTCCTTGGGTCTGCGGTGACAGGCACCTGTTGATTCCAATGGCGGTCACACGCGTTGTTGTGTCTTTGATCGTGACGTGCATTCATGTCGCTTTAAAATGCAATAATCTTGAAAGTGACCTCAAATGCATTTTTCTTTGATGATCACGGTCAATGGTATGGTAAAACGATTAACCCACGTAGCGGTGCATCGCAATTTTATGATACACTTATGAATATCAAAATGATGAATACATGTACTACTAAATGTTTGAAATGGATGTTCCTGTCATTCAAAGATACGCCAAACAGATAGCTGAAGACCTATAGTAATTACGTTACTAGTGTGACCTATTTCAGCATCCATATCAAGCGGTGAGTGTTATACGTAACTGTTATTTGGGAGTTTTACGCTGCTTTTCATTCCAGCCATACCGCTAACTCGGGGCACCATAACCTGGCCATTTTGCGCGAACATTCATTGCGTTAACCACTGTAAACCATAATGAACATGAAGTATTGTTGATTAAAGAAACAACCGAAAACCATATCCCGTATCATGTCTGGACCTCTGCATAGAAATTTAAAATGATGGCATCCTCTGTACCAAACTGTGTGGATGATATATCGATTTGCTAATCGCGAAAACACTTACTTTTTAAAGCACAGCGTTTAAGTGGCGGATGAAACCGGTAGAATAGGATATACGTACACGTGAAAAATGTATAATGTGAGACAGCAAGACTGGGCATGTGGTTTTTTTTGGTGAAAATGATACACGATAGTACGAAGCATTAATTATGATTACGGAAATGTTTTTATTGCTTTTGTATGATTAAGCTTGTAAAAAATATGAATTTATCATGTATAAATAAACATATTATGCGCGTACACAGAGGAAATAGAGGCTATCATGCGAGTGTGGTTAGGGATAGTAAATATCCTGTATTAGGATTAATGCTAAATACATTGGTGTTTATTCCCCATAGAGAATATAAGTCATCCCGAAGCACACACATGTGATAACCTCTTTATCAATAAAGTATTCATCTCTAACAAACCATACAGCACATTGCAAGTTTTACTGGAATATGCGCATAATAATGCGCCACTATAAAAATATATTGGCGTAATGAAAAAATGCCAATTGTAGACGGATATCCCACACAACGACAAAACGAAACAAGGTAAAATAGTTTTGCAAAATCCAACTGTTCTAAATTCGGGAAAATAACCAAGGTGAAGATGTTAACAAACACATATCCCGCTAGTGTCCGCTTGTGTCCGCCAGTCCGATAGTATTCCCGCTATACCTAATTTATATCTCCAAAATTGCCTAAATTATTAACGATGTGTTTACAATTTCTCTTGAAACACCTTATCGGCTTCTTTCAAAACAATCACACCATCTCATAGTCGAGTAGGTTGCCATATTGCTCTCTCGAGATGGTTCCCACACGACTTGGAGTAAATGACGTTATTAACGTGAGTGAATTGGATTTAACGACGCATTTTAACAGTATTCCAGTTATATCACGGCGTGTCAGCTTAATGTGGGAGGAAAGCCCGGAGTGATGCAGGTCTCAGATGTTTACCACTTCGGTATAACCCACGAGCACGGGTATGGTGCTGACAAACCTAGAAACATAATTGGGGCGAACCGGGATTCGAACCCACAATCATAGGTTTCTGGCGTGTCCAAGGGACGCAACTCTGCACAGCGAATCGCGGCGCCTTAGACGACTGGGCCACCCGTGCCCCCTGTTTGGTATGACGCGGCTGGGGATCGAACCAACGACCTTCCGCTCTCCACTAGACCAAAGTGTCGTAAATATCAGGATCAGACGTTTTATTAGTAAATAGCGTTAGAAATGACCCGTGATACAACACGTAACGAGCGACGTCACACATTTGAAGCCTTCGATCCTCATTTGTATTGGGGGGCCGTTGTGTACGCTAGTGGTTAATGCGTTCGCTTGTAACGCCGAGGACCAAGGTTCGATTCCCTAAATGGGTACAGTGCGTGAAGCCCGTTTCTAGTGTCACATGCCGTGATATCGCTGGAATATTGCTAAAAGCGGCGTAAAACCACATTCACTCACTCACTCACTCATTTGTGTAGGTATCTAGGACAATCATAAGGCACTGACAGCATACATGTATGTAGAGGAATATTCCACAAGGTCCTGTCATAGGTGTCTACATTGCACAACTATTGGGGTACTATTGAGCATGTTCTTTCTTCGAAGATTTCAAACTCCTTAAACATGGTATGGTTGATCAAGGTTACAGAAATCATTGTGTTGGACATTCAGATTCCTGACTGACTAATATATTGTCCGATGCAATTTCCTTTTTGGACTTGCATCACATGTTCATGTGTTTTAGCAGGTGAACACTTGCCTTGCCTGTGCATGTGTTTGTGAGTGTGCCACCGATGGACAGGACACCTTTTCGCGTACACTTGGTATTTTCACATTAGACAGTGATTCATAAAGACATGCTTTGGATATAGTCGGATCGTAGTGGCATGCTTTGATTGTGATTATGGAAATGGTTTTGTCGCATTGTACAGTGTCATGTTACATTGATATATATATATATCCCCTTGTAATATCCTTTTCCTTTGCAAGGTGACGGCCTCTATCAATAAGTAAATGTGGCTCACACACATATGCGCCTCATACAGCTTTCCTGTGTCATGTTTATAGCTTCTTCATTTCCTGTTTTCCCAGACATCCAAACGAGACAATACAGAACGATACATCAGCTGTGCTCTTAATTGCGTGTGTCAACTGAATACGACACATCTTAATTTCCTTTCCATGTCAAATGTGTTTTTTATAGGTGTCTTTTTCGCAATTATATTATTTGTCATTGCATTGTTATTATTCGTTATCGACTTCAGACGCCTTGCCTGAAGCCAATATGGCGTTTGTTGTTGAGGCTGTCTCCAGAGCGGAGTGTCGTGCACATTTCAATTACTTTTCCTTTTACTCCACATTAACTTTCATACGTCTAAGACTATTGGACATTGTACAGACATTTACACTGTAAAACTGTGAAAAAGATATATTGATGACGGTAACGTTTTTTTTCAACTAAAGTTGATGATTTGAGTAAATGGTTGCTGGCTTTCAACTTTCGAATGTGTCTTTCATGAGCTAACCTCATATACTCTCGCAGAACTTGATTAAAGGAGAGTCAGAAGACCTTACCTTAACCATATAGCAATATTAGGGAATGACGTTATAAAGAAACATGCATACACTGAAAGTATAAGCTCAAATAGAAGCAAATTCAATCCATAATCACAAGACATCTCGATTCTTGTAGGACTATAAGACTATATCGCGAGCATGTGTTTATGAATCACTATCAAATAGTCATGACAACAGGTGTTCGCTAAAAGGTGAGCGTATCCTAACCCACCACATGCAAAGACAAGTCATTGTTAATCTGAAACGACTACGGAAATATGGAACAGGTCGAAATAGGGAATTGCACTTGACATTATCATTGTCACAGATGCGTTCAGTTTTTAAATGCCCTCCTCATGTCTACCATAAAACGTTTTGAAAGCTTTGGTAAGGCCTTGAATGTTGTAAACCTAATGAAACAACGTTTGACCAAACATCGGGTGATGCTCTTTGAAATATTCATATAATGTTGTTCATAGGAAGAGCATAGACAAACACAAAGTAACTCTAATGATGATTGAGTTTAACGACGCCTTGAACTTTGGCGAAATTACTGATATTGAAAATTCATAATATGTATTATGATATGGAGTATATGGTTTAACAGGCAAATCAATCAATATAACGTGAACAGAAGAACACTTGACATGCTAGACACGGTAGCTTTATGTCGTTTTTTTTAAGCGTACAGGTGTCAAAGTCACGACTCAAAACTTCCCAGACATTCCACCACAACGTTTGCAAAGAAAACAAAATACTTAACATGCCAAATTCATTTCGAATTTGTAATTTTGAATTTTTTTAAATTGCAATTAAAGAAAGTTATGGTATTTAGAAACCCTATCACCCCAACTGGACACAAACAATCTCTTAATCTTCATAGAAAAGGGAGGAATATTTGAGTTTTAATCTGTCTTATTATGATACTTAAGAACATGATCACACATGCCTTTATGTTTTGGAACGCATGTACGATAAGGAAACGCCAAAGAGAATGATCAAACGAGGAAAAACAGTTTCAGTACCAACTGAAACTGGAAGATGGACCCTTGAATTGATGGAGGGTAAACGATCAGTTCTCACAAAGCTGTAATAAAATAGTATGCATAAACTCGTGTAAAGTCGAATATACAGTCAAATATCGCTATGCCGAAGTTAAATGGAGCTACGTAAATACTTCGAGTTATCCGAAGTTCCGACACAACCGGGAAAATGATAAAAAAAGCAGAAATACGCAGGGACCAAGATTATATTCCGAGACAACCGTAAGTTCGACACATCAAAGTTCCACACAACGATGTTTGACTGTATATGGTCTTATTTTGCCCTTTCCCAAACGGAATCTGGAATCTCGGCGGATAATCTAGACTGGTTATTCTCTTGCATTGACAGTTCAGTTCATATTCCTATAATGAAGATGAATCCCGTGTGGTTTTGCGGTATTTATAAAGAAATTAGAAAAAAAAATATTGGTAAATTTATCCATGATACCATGCACACTATAGTGAGTCTTTTTCAAAATGAAAACCAGGAAGTCATCTATAACATTGGATTATTTCTGTATTATGTCTATAAAATTATCAATGCTAGAAATTTAAAAAGAAGAAGAAAGAATATTAAAATATGATACATGTTTGTAAAATTAATGCGTAAGCATAAATATTAAATCTGTCCGTATTTTGGACCACAAGCCTTATAACGAATACACTTGTCTTGTCTTGTACACAAGTGTATCATTTATGAAAGGTGAGCTCCACATAGATACAAAAGTTGTCAGGGGAAATTGAAATACTTCCTTTGTGTTGTGATTAATGTTCCCGGTGGTAGGAAAGAGAGGATACACTTCGCTAGAATAAGCGAAACGGTTTCCGCTCAGTTTCAATTACAGTTGAAATCACATGTTCTACATCAGTTACGAAAGACAATTTGGTATTTTTATACTTTTGTTGTCATTGAATTTGTCATAAAGACGCTTCAATTATCACTGTATTTATTCCAGAAGGATTATTTGTAAACTAAGAACAAGTAAGAGAAAGAGATTGACTGTTTTATATCCGAGATGTTTGAAGTGTTTTAATATTCATCATGAAGATAGTACAAGCATCAACTTGTGTTTCTTTGAGAGAGATTAGATTGCCTAGTTGCTAAAATGGTCGATCGTTTTGCCGGTGACCAGGTTCGATTACTGAAATGGGTTTACATTTTGGAAAAAAACCATTCACGGCAACAGGGCTCCCATTATTACATGCATATCCAACAATCACTAGCTGGTGTACAGTTACAACTTATTAATGTTTTGGGAACCGGCACCAAGTGAAATGGATAACATTGTAACATGGCCTCCCCGGGGACCATAGTTCCAGCACTCACGTTTGATAACTAAATGGATTGGGTTGTGCTCGGTGGAGTGTCTAATTGCGCGTCATAGTGGCGCGACGGCGTGAATCCTTGCTCATGTTTCCAGTCACTAGTTCGGCACGTCAAGGCTCGGTTATTTACAGCTTATTTCAAGATATAGCAGGAAAAGTGCTGACTGCGGCGTTAAATAACATTCACTCACTTACTCACTGAATCACGAAAGGAATATAAATGACATAATAATGTGGACAGAGAATGTGTTGCTTTGTTTTTCACTGATTTTCAGTGGTCCATTCATATATTTTTAACAGCAATTTTGCCCTTTGCACTAAATTGTAATCGGTTTGGGCAGATAATCTAGACTGGTTGTTCTCTTGCATTGACAGTTTATATATATATATATATATATATATTTCAAAGCAATACTCAGGTGAGCAAGGGCATGAGATGAAACGTGGGAAATCGTCATATCCATTCAGCTAACATTCTAAGCATAATTATAGCTAAAATGAATAGAATTAGCATTAAACCGCCCGCATGTTATAAAAAATGAGCGGGCCACTGTAACTTGATAATGCCCTCATATTGCTTGACGACGGGCCATTACCACGTCCGTTGTTAGGTGACTCAAAGGATAGGGATAGGTGACGTCACGTACAATAGTGACGTCATCTGGTTTGTTCTATGACGTTTCATATTTGTTAAAGTTGGTAAGTGACATTGGTGTCGAGTGCAGTAAATGTTTCAAAACCGATATTGTTTCTTTTTATTTGATAACTAATTCCATACACTTTAGCTATAATAACGGTAACGCTATTTTTCAGGGCAATATCATTTGCATAAGCCCTCGGTCTTTTAATCGAAGTGATGGTTAATGGAAGACCTCGGGCTTCTGTAAATGATAATGCCCTGAAAAATAGCGTTACCCGTATAATATTACTTGACAATTTCTTTGTGTACACGAAAGTGATACTCGTCGTAGAATTTATTTAAATTCATGCTTGCACAAACACTCAATCCAATAAGAGAAGATCGTACAAGCATATAAAGTAGATCTCTTATAAATAAATTATTTCAGCCTCGTTGGGAATCAGTGTTATAGACAAGCTAGCATAAATGGTAATCCCTGAGGTATTTGACATGGTAATCAAAGTCGATTAACTCTTCACTCATGGTTAAAGGTCCGAAACAGCATCAATATTTACTTTCCAACCAATCAACATAGCATCAACGTAAAGTAATTCAAAACATGGACAACTGAATTGATGGAAAATGGTGTATACAAGCACGACAGCTAAGACGTTATTGATAAAATCAATTTTTTCACAGTAATATATTTATAGTTTTCATTGTTTGGTAGCTGCCTTTTACACGTCCATTTCAAACCCACAACCCAATTGGGGATTCAGAGTAATGAGTGTGTTGGTTTAAACGAATATATTTCTAAAACGTTTTTTTAATTTTAAGCATCAGATTCTCTGGATTTGTTTCATTATGCATAAGAATCGGAATTTCCGCTCGGATTGGCAAAGTCAGAACAAAGCAATTTGCCCAAGAAGAACTTAAGCTTCGAGTGTATCGATGATCTGATATCGTTAAAAAAACATCACATATCCAATTTCCGTCCATTGATTCACCTACCTGGGCAAGAAATATTTTTATCAGTTTCTTAGAAATAGATACCTCCCTATGATTTCAACTATGTACAAAGATGAACAACTGATGAGAAATTTGTTGAACTCCTGCAATGCAAATACAATATCATCTCTGTCAATATTCCTGAAGAAGATTTTTGAAATTAGACGTTAATATTTTATGTAAACGTATTATTACCTACACGTGACTGTACAATGTTGATACAAAAAACAAACACTACTGTACTATAGGTCATATGGCCTAAAATATTGAATAAACCTCTGTCTGTCTGTCTGTCTGCAAGAAATAAAGGAGACCACTGAGACAGTCTCATCTGTTTCATAAGTTAGATCTACGCATAAAGATTCAGAGAGACAAAACACTTTCCCCTAGACTGTATGACAAGAGGGATGACTTCAAAATTCCAATAGTCAACTTTCCCTTTATGTCGGGCAATATCCCAGCAGTTTCAGCCTTGGTGTCTACATTTCATACCCTTGCAGTACACCGAGTATGCTCTTTGTACCAAGATTTCAAAGGTCTTCCCAGGAATCTTTGCCCAGAAGTTGATCACGGTTGCAACATTCTAGGCCTCAGTTAAGCTTAAAAATCTTTGTACTAGACATGTGGAGGACATTTCCAAATTTGACGTATCACTGACACAAATGATGTCCGATGCAGTTCCCTATTTTGACTTGTACGCGTTCCCGTGCTTTTTCGTGTGAACAATTGACTTGTCTTTATATGTGTTATGATGGGTGCCACCGGTGGGGCAGGATACACTCACATTTTCATGAACATCTGGTAACATCACTTTTTAATAATGATTCTTATGAATATGGAAATGGTTGTGTCGCTATTATTTATTGCAACAGCAGACGTTATTCAAAATTAATATATTGTGTATCAACAAAATCAGCAAATGCATTGCCGTGTCACTGGATTTTCTGGTCCATCGATCACTTGATTATCTGATTTGTTCAAAGGCCGCCGTCGCAGACTGCAGTACTGCTTAGCTGCGTAATGCAATAAATGCATACATTTTCTGCAAATTGTTTGAATGGCGGATGCTACCGGTAGGGCAGGACATGTTTATCATTTTCGCGAACACCTGGTGTTTTGCCCTCTTCGCCAAATGAAATCTGATAAAAAATACCAGAAAAATAGTATTTTTGCCTCAGGTTGTCCTAATTCCGATTCACATGCACAAAAAAGATCAGCAAGAAGGGAAACACGATTGGTGCCCATGGGGATGCCCACTTCATGTCTAAATGTCTTATAACCAAATCTCACGTTGATGTTATCAATGAGGAAGTCCAGCATTTCACATATTGTTCCTGAATTTATCAAGGGGCAGACTATTTAATACTCCGGGGGTGGAGGCGTCCGGGTTTGAATTGTGTGTGTGTTTATGAAGGCATCAATCAATAAGTCTTTGTATCCTTATTGTATATACATACAAAATGTGGATGTTAATACTGTTTTATTTAATATACACTCTTCAAAAAAAGAAACGCATAGGTGTTTTGAGAATTCCAATAAGATTTTTTCCCCCAGCAATCGTCATAAAGACAATTCTTATGTTTGATTCCCGTTAATCATGTCATGTTTGTTGTGCATTGCGCGCAAACACATCTCAAAATGTTTTTTGTAAACGTTTATCGGCAAAAATGCAAAGCATGCACGGAAATTGCTTCCAGAACAAGTTTTCAGCATAATGCACGTTCAAAATGTTGGAAACAAGAGTAGAGACACTGACTATAAAAGACCGTACAAAATTCACCAGTTTATTACGAATTTTCTGACGTGAACGGAGATCGAAAAATGCCAAAATTAACTGCAGCTGACCGAAATATCGCCATTGGACGTTTGGAAGCAGGGGAGCAGAAATCGTCTGAGGGAAGTGGGAATTCGAGCGAGACGACCAATTTTGGACCTGTCTTGCGACGTCTACACCGTCAACGACAGGTATGGGATCTCAGGAACTGACGACGCGTTTTGTTATGCGATGAGTCATGTTTTCTTCTTCATCGACGGGATGGAAGACAACGTGTATACCGACGTCGATATGAGCGTTTTGTGCCGAACTGCGTTCGACAGGTGGACCGATTTGGTGGAGGGAGTGTCAAGGTGTGGGGAGCCATATCCTACACGGGTAGATAACAGTAAGTGGTTGTCCAGGGCAATCTTACAGCAAACCGATACATAGGCCAAATTCTGCGTCCTCACCTCCTCCCAACTTTGGACCGCCAGAGGGAGCTGATCCAACATGACAACGCTCGGCCCCACACAACACGTGCAACAGTTAATTTCCTTGTTAATGAGAACATCAATGTCCTTCTCACTGTCCATCCATGGCCGTCCAAATCGCCTGATCTCAACCCGATTGAACATTTGTGGGACGAACTTGATCAACGTCACCAGCGCCCCGAAACACTGGCACAACTCGCGAACGCCTTGCAGGAGGAATGGCGAAAATTCCCCACGTAAAAATCCGACGACTTTTGCAATCTGTGCCAAGGAGGTGTCGAGCAGTGACGGCTGCAAGAGGTGGTGTGACCAGGTACTGACCATGACGCCCCCTTGTGGCATACTGACAATGACGACAATGCATTTGATTGTGTTCACGCATATTCTGTGTACATACTTTTACATCCGCTTAATAAATATATTTTTTTTAACTATGCGTTTCTTTTTTTTTAAGAGTGTATTATCATTGTGGTGTATTCGTACCAGTACATGATAGAGGTGTTATGACCTGTGTGTATTGATATGTATGTTTAATATTATTTACAGGGACATCGTTGTGACCTATACTTGAGTTGTTATGTAATAACACAATGCATTATGTGAGGTATGGGCTGGATGGCCAACATTCTGAATAAACATTGATTGATGAAAACATACTTCTGGGAATAATTTCCTTAAAAACATAAACATATTTGTCCATGACGCAACTGTATCGTAATTTGATTCTATAATAAGCTTCAATACATAACGACGTGAACGTATTGTAGAGTGCATACCAATACGGTTTGTATATTAAAATTTGACACCATATTCACAACCTTTACATTATACTCCCGCGAAGCCATTTAAAGTAAGAGCTGATAGCTGTTCAATGCTTAAGAAATACGCAGCGTACAAGGAAACCTTAATGGACTGTCGTAACGGTCAGTGAACAGCCCAAATCTCCTAGCCATGTGTTACTAATTACGGCAGAGGAGTGGCTGCAACAAACTAACCCAGTTATATTACCGAACCACTGAAATAAATTCTGTCAATATTGTAATGTTTCATTTACCTATGACCGAACATTTAGAAGCGTATGAAGCGTGAACAATTTAAACCTTCGCATAAAACTATTTCAAGGGTACTAAAATCTGTGTCATATATGCACAGCATTTCTTATTATTGCACATGCTAGAAAATGGGATAACATGAAAACGATGACAATATTTATTCACAAGCTCGTTTGTTTCAAGACCTGCGTAATATGTGTAGATTTGACAGCCAAACGATACGTACATTTCAAACGTTGGTAATGTGGACTACACGTTCATTTGCCAACATGTATACATTTGGAAATACTGTCACATCTGTCTCGACGGGGGCTGGCCACGATACTGATTGCAGATGACCTTGTCCTTTAACATGTCAGGTCAGCGTATTGTGCCCATGAGGTAGCGTGTGGACATATGAACACTCAGCTGTTTTTCGTTAAGTCATTAAATGAATTCCCCAAATGTCACCAACATGCATTTGCATTTCTGTTTGAAGGAGTTACTGTAATACCATTTCAAGCATACAATCAAATGGGGAACGTTGGAAAAAGGGAAAAAACCCGAACATTTTTTCAGATCATTTTAACAAGTTGCATCTAAAACATACAAATGTACGCCTATTTATAGAATAACCCACTCGGTACGAGTGATTACGGAAAATATGTCAAGGGTGAAATTAATGTTTTAAGTTCCGAGCTTTAGCGAGGAACTTAAAACATTAATTTCGCGAGTGACATATTTTCCGTAATCACTCGTACGAGTGGGTTATTCTATTTATTACCTATAATCATATTAAAGACATGTTTCAAGAAAAAAACAATCAACTGTCGCCGATCAAGTATCAGCTGTTTTGTATCAATCTGCGTGTGAAAAAACACTCTCCACTCACTCCAACCGCATTACTCAATCAACGTCGACGTCTTGCTACGCGTAAAGATATAGTTCTGTTAACAAAACTTTAAAGATCACATTATTGCAGTTATATTCCTGTCTGAGTTACACAGCGTACACTATCTAGCATTGATAAAAGAAGACAATTTTCAAAAAAGGTTCAACAGGCTTTTTAATCAAGGCTTGTTTTGACAAGACCTCTCATTGACAAGACAACAGCCGTCGTGCGTCACCATGGACATGAATTTCCCATTGAGAAGAGGAAACACGGAAAACCTGTCAATTTTTTTCATGTGTCATACGGTAAAAATGCCAAAAACTGTATCAACAACATAGAAAGAAATGTACAGAAGTCATGTTTGATTGAGAAAAGTTACGAAAAGTAGGTAAACGTTGAAAACTACGATTGCTGTCAGTGTCGGAAAGAATGACCCGACTTGACCCAGATATCAGACAGCTGAAACCATAGGAATGACAAAAGAACCGGCGTTACAGTTTAATCCGGACAACAAGTTTAATGAACATCGTTTGTGATTTGAGACAAGCGTGACTGATGGGAAACATGTGCATGTGGGATTAACGGAGGACTTGTCAAACGCGCTTGTGGAGTGGACACAGTCAGATGACGGGAGTTTGTTGATATTTTGATGTGATTCATAATGGTCGAATACCTGTTGATAGACTAACACGGTATCTGGAGACTTGGTGACAAGCTCTCCGCATTCACGGAGTTCATTTAGTTCAATGTCGAACACAGGATCACCTCGCTGGGGTAAGTTTTCTTTTCCTTGTATTTTAAATTATTTTTGTTTTGATTTCAAAACCTATCTGAGTTCAGCAAAGTGCATCGATTTCGCAACCAGATGCTGGTAATCACGTCGCTAAGGTAACACTCGATGCTACCCTTGATCTCCTTCAAAGTAGGCATTTCGAATTCTGAACCGTCTGATGTGCACGCCGAAATGATAAATTTGCAAAGAAAAATAAGCCCGGACGTCAGTCAGCCTGCATACCGCTCAGCGCCGTACTGTGCTGAAGTCGCGGTTACAAAAACGTATACATTGTATAAAAAAAGTGTCGCGTTCTTATTTCTTCACACAACGTTACAAACTTCTACGAAATGGCGTATGTTTATAATGTCTTTCGGAAAGTCTAACTGTTGTTGCAAAAGGAATTTGTTTTCATTCTTATGCCGTCATTGAAAGTGTGAGTAGTCTTATTTTTCGTGTTTTTCTTACCAGTATAAATTTCAACTAGATTCCAAGTTCATGTCAACTTGTCAAATTTAGTCTTTTTCATTGTGTTTTCGTTTTCATTGGCAGTTATCGATGTCATCATCGTTCACAAAGGCAAACCTGTCTGTACTAAGTCCGGTTTTGGGGATTCGGGTGGTCGAAAGGTTCGCCAAACAGCAAGTCCTCTAACACAGACGCAAACCCGGACTTGGTGGTGTTGATTTTGGCGCACTAGAAACAGTTTCTGGCAACATCACAATCTGAATCTTGGAACTTCAATCTGGCCATATGCAGTTTTGACAACAAAGACATTAAATGTGTTCAGAGGTTGAATTATGCGAATAACTCTTCCTGTCAGATCACCGTCTACTTTAACGAGGTCATTTAGTTTGACAGGTGTCAAATGGTCAGCCATGTTTGTTTACAAACAATGCAGACGTAGATCTAGTTTTGTTTTTTGTAATTACGCTTATTGTAAACTAAAACTCGTGCGAAATAAATGCTTTATTCATTATACTGTGAAATTATGTGGTTGATATTAAACTATGTTCGAGTCATAAATCTCGATTAAGTGAGATTGTAGCACGTAAAACATGTGAATGAATGCCCTGGATTTGTGAATGAACTCAATGAGAGAAAAATAGTCCCGTCGACCAATGAAAATTGACATTTGTTTAACTGACCAATCAGCTTCGAGAATCACTAATTGCACACTGTGCAAATATCAAAAAGTTATTACACTGCGTATTTGAGCCAATATGGGTAATAATTAATGTTACTGCATCATACATAAGTCACAGTGGTAACTGCATCAAGTAGAATATCCAAAACCATGGGTGGGTTGCAAAGCCCCAAACGCTTGCAAGCGATGTACAGCGATTCGCCTTACAACAGTGTGCTAACTTTCAGCCGCTTGCAAGCAAAAAATCGCTGGCTGAGGTCGCTTCGTTATCAAACCAAAATGACGGCTGACTTTGACAGCGGAACAACAAATTCTTGACTGGATCAACGAGGAAATAAACAAGGACAGCTAACACCCCAACATCCTCAGTCTGCTCCACATCTTCAAAGTAGTCACAAATTTCATCAGCTCGTCATCGAGCCTCTTCTATTATGTTCTTCATTACGCCAAGGCAACCAAGCGGTATTTGCACCACCATTTTGGAAGAGTGCGCAAGCGCTTCGAACTGTTGCAGACCCCGGGATGAGCGATTGATTTGCTTTCTCTAAGCGATTCGTGGCATGCAACGCGCCCCATGTGTTGCGTGTTTGGAGTTCCCATGTCATACGGTTGATATCTTAACGTTGGTAAATACAGGTGTGCTGGGTAAATACATGTGTGCTGACGTTTATATGATACAGTTATGTCCATTCCATCGAACCCGGGAGCGCGCACAAGAGATGTAACAACGCACTGTGAGGTCGCAATACGATACACAATACGATACATGATAACATTTGACATATTTGGAAACATTTCAAAAGTAGAAAAATTCATTCATCCTCTCCACCCCAAGACGTCCAACAGATCAAAGACAGTCTCAAATATTCAAACTGAAAAGCCACCTACATTTACATCCAACAGGCCTCTAATTAAAAAAAACATGATATGGCGTACTGTTGCATACCGTGTTTGTAAACCTTGGTCGTACGGTTGATGGGATAGCTGTGATGATCACTGGTAGCTTGTCAAGCTGTCGCGTTGCCCAAATTGATCATGCCCCAAACATTCAAAGACTTGAATTGATGCAAATACACACTTGGGCTTTCACTTTATGAAAAACTCTGCAAATCATGAGGTTTTTATCCAGCAGTGATGCATGAGTTAAAGGATGGTTTCAATTTGGTTTAGATTACAAAAGTGCTGGCACAGCAGTGTAGACACATTTGTCCATGTCGATTTGATAGTGATTCATAAACACATGCTTATAATATAGTCGGAATCGTACAATGGATTCGGCTTTCATCATTTCGAGATTTCGTATAATTATGGAAATGCTTTGTCGCTTTTATTTACATAATTATATCGACATTTTTAGATAAAAATTACTAAGGTTGTATGTTTAGCAGGACGTCACGCTCCTCAATATACATGCTATACCCATTTCGTATGTTATAATGAAAGTGCGTCCTTTCGGAAATAATGTCTTCCGTCAATACATCAACGCCAGAGGGATTCCAGGGCAGAATATATATATATAGCTCCACAAGCTTGTTACAAGAATCGACAAAAGAAGCACGGTGGTTACAGTAATTGTTTGTCACTATGCCCGAAGGCACTATTATTGCCGATTGGACTAATTCTGTATTGCATGGTGCAGATTTGACGATCTTCAGGCCGCTCCAATGTACATGTAGCTGGACTATTGCTGGATGCATGCCCTCGCATTCGATCAGTAGTATAGGTAATGATGGTTCTGGCTCACTTCCACTGGAGCAGGATTCATATACCTATACTGCTACTACAGGAGGAATTTTTTATGCCAAAATGATTATGCGATTTAATGATAGTCATAAGATTAAGTTAAATTGGCTCTAGGTGGAGTCAATGATATAAATTTTTATAGGTAATGATGGTTCTGGACCACTACCAATACCTGGGGCCAATCATTGCTTTAGATGAGCCTAAATGGTAATAAAAATATTCTTTATTATTTTTATCGATAAAGCGATATTCAACATTTTTATTAAGTTCTTCGTTCATTTTACTAGGAGACCAGACTATATAACTACACTCTTTTTGTAAATTGATAAGAAACAATTGATAACCGTATTTGGTTGGTTTGGCATCACTGATATAATAAAAACCTTGTGGTAATTCTTTCCATTGAATAGCTTTCTCCATTATTATATATTTATGTTAGCATTTGTCTAAATGTAATCACACGATAGTAAGCAATCTATTTTTAATCTCCAACCAGTTCTTTGGTTTTGGCACGGAATAATTGACGCGCTTGTTGCCTCCCCTCTTCTATGAACTTTTTTTTCTCGTCTTCGCTAATACCACTGGTCTTACGAGATTTTGATCGAATCTCCTGCTTCATTTCATTATATTTGGTGAGTTCCGACAGCACTAAACGAAACTCATCCTCGGATATCTTACAATCGGCCATTGCTGTCGAAATATGATCCTCGATGCTGTCCAACTTTGCTTCGGCGAGTATCCGAATACTATCGTGTTTTAATGCTTTCTTTTGTAACCTACGAGAAATGAATTTTATCGCTATTCCTGCCAGTCCCGAGACTCCAGCGGTTATTTCCATGCCGAGCACGATAGGCACGGCGATTATAGTTGATAGTAAACCGATACCCGCTACACCGAGTCCCATGCCAGATACTACAAGAGCGGTGTCAACTCCGTCCAGAGCATTCACGGCTCTGCGATACTTTTTATACAATCCAAGTCTCAACTCCCTCTCCTTCCCTATTCGATGTTTTATGTCGCTTATTTGATGTAATCGAAATCCATCAACGGTATCCATCTTTTCAAATGCTTCATTGAGCGCCGGATATAAACTCATAGTGTATATAACGATCATATAATAGTCTTTAATTGGTCTTGCTTAAATGTTTTGAGACTATACATCAACCTTATCAAATGTATATTATACGGCAAGAATATCTTAGTAAGAGAAATACTGTCACTTTTAATAATTTGGACCCCCTCGAGGGTTGCAACGGGCGATGCTCCGATATGAATAATACTGCAACGTTGACGCTCGTGATTCTTGAACCATTTAATCGATAGACCTGGTAATATATCGAAGGCATCTTCCGGTGCATCTCCGAACAAGACTTCAATAATAAGCGTAGAAAGATTAGGTATTGCACTCAAGTTATCTTTAATATCTTCGAATTCAGTAACCAAATTTAAAGTAACATTTTTTAAGGCCGGACGACTATATATCATATGACCTGGGTTTTCTGGCAGGGGGGTAACTAACACACTTTTTCGTTTTGATGGGATATAAGCCGCGAGTACGATACCACTATTTATTATCTTAATTAAATTATGTCCCTTACCCATCATCACATAAGGTGGGGTAATGACGATATTCAGTAGCCACTCGATGTTTGCTTCAACCATAGTCCATTTATTATCGTCGTTGCGAGTAATATTGTACGAAGTGTTTTTAAGGAGTCTACTAACATCGACATCGCTTAAATCTCCTAGATTACCCGTGAATGTGACTTCTTTCCGATTGTATACATTATCGTGTAAGTGTAAAGCGTATAACTTACCATCGGTGCCGGGTTTACCGAATCCTTCCGTGTCTCCGAGATCGGAAAGCGCAATTGTATTACATTGTCTTACTGTTCCAGGGCCTGATGCATCAACCATTATTTTTAATATGGAGTGTTACACTTAAGTATCCTATATGTACTGGTTGGTGTTTTACATCTAATACAGAAATTTTGAGGTCTGAAATAATACCCCGCTTCAATTTTTTATATTGTAATGTCGAGAATGATTCCGTTCTACCGCTATTATATTTTTCATTTTTCACTGGAACACTTCTGAGTAGAGTTGAAGGACTTTCTAGTTGAATATTATCCGTCGTGCTTATTTGATCAAGATGGATGAACAACTCTTTATAGGGAACTAAATCGGGTAATTTAATTCCCTGTTGTGGTTTGTTAGAATTTATAATTCCTATTCTATGATGAAATCCAAGTGTAACTTCTAAGTATGGCCTAAGAACTACAACGTTTTCTCCAGAGTCGACTTTCACTATCCCATTCGACTCATTTTGTGTTAGACTAGCTCCATTAGGCTTAAAAATTTCATCATTGAGTGAGCATACGCTGTAATACCCATCAGGTATAGTAATGAATTTTTCAATACCATTGTTTTCACCTATTATATCTATACTATTATTTCTTCTCGCAGCACTTATATTGGTCCACAGTGGGTAATACGTTACATCACATAGAGCTACTTCGAGTTGTCCATCCGAGTTATCGATAGTATGAAGCAGTTCAATAGACTGACCATTTGTTATTCCAGGTAGTGTAACATACATATTAAATATACAATGATACTATATCATAACTTAAATATGAAATCGAGATACATTACTAATCAATCGATTATAGTAACTGCCTCTGGTGCTGAATTTTTCGTTAAATTCCCCGATATCTTTGAAAAGTACAGGGTCACGGCAACTAGCGATAAAATGGTGCACGATTGGTTTCACAATCCTATGCAATTTTGGCAGAATCAGTTAAACTTTGCCATATGGTGTGCCACAACGGGATGTGGCGTATCTGTTAATGCCCCAGGATTTATGCTAAATAAGTCTGTTTTATTATTTCACGTGTATTATCAGATTAGACGTATACTTAAAGAAATTAGTGCTCCATTACCGCAGGATGGAGCGTGGAATTCCACAAATAATCCGTACAATAGGTCCGCGTATGAGCGTATTTGTCAGGAATTTAATGTTTCTACAAGTAAAGATTGGCGTATTAAAGGAGCAAACCATGGTCTAGGTGTTCCTTACACAGGGGAAATAACCGTCAAAGAAGAAAGCGATGATTTATTTAAAGAAGTTAACAAAGGTCCATTTAATGCGTTTAAGTTGTTGCATACCAGCAAACTTTACATAAGAATGTATGATTATTTTCTAAAAACTCATCATTGGTATAAAGACTGGGAACTTTCGAGTAACGATTGGAGAGGGGATATTATGAGTTTTAAGAGTGGTTTAATTTATATTGTTACAAAATTTATACAAATGAACGATACCGCAAACGCTTGGAATGAATTTCTTAATGATAAAACGGAAAATAATTTTACTAACCCAGGATTTGTAAGATTTAATGAATCGATAAGAACTTATGTATGGGCAATTCTCGGAGCACCATTATCGGTTCTGGGACGGCGCTCGATGCGCAAAAACAGTTTGTCTCAAACGTGGAGGACGCCATTAATTCACCAGTTGACATACCATCGTCTATAAAGCGTTTTCAAGATGCATTACAGTACGCTCAATCCAAAGTGGACTTCGTTTATGCGCCGGGACTATACATGTCTCCGAGTAATATGGAACTTAAGATCGGTCAAGTGATAGGCTATAATAATAAAATTGTTATCGCTACCGATCAACAAAAACCAGGTATAAATTCAGATATTAACGTTGAATTAATAACGCAAACGATCACGGGTGAAAAGGGAATAGTCAAGCCGCAAACACCAACTATCGCTAAAACTTCTACTAATGCACAACCATCTACTGACGCACAAGTACCACCGCATATTGAGGCTAAAAATCAACAACATATCGATGAAAAAACAGCGCTTGTAGTGGGTGGAGTCTCAGTTGGTTTACTCATGATTTGGTGGTTAAATAGTTCTTAGCGAATACGTACAACAGCCCTGCAATTGCTACGATCAACCCCCACAAGTTTTGACTAAGCCAAGTGGTGGTCTTAGCTAATAAATTCAATAGCCAGGAAACAACACTCCCTATTATACCGGGAAGTGCGGCCGCGGCTTTCTCAGCGAGCTTTCCCAGTGCTGAACCTAATGCTTTTAAATGCTTTTTTATCCACTCTTTTATACCATTTTTATCGCTAGGAGGTGTACCTCCACCTGTACTACCACCTGTTAACGAGAGAGTCAAAGTCGATATAATAAATCCCAACGCGGTTAAAATACTGACAATGGTTATTCCCTGTTCTCTGAACAATGTTTTAATTTTATCGGCTAGTGTAGTGTCATCGTTGAGGACTTGATCGATAGTTTCTCGAATACGACTGATTTGCGAACGAAGTGCCTTTCTATTACTGGAAGCAGCTTCGAGGCGGGCCGATCTTTCGTCTTCTAAGTTACGCAATCTTTCCGCTACGCGGCGTCTACTGAACTCATCGCCCGCCTGTTCGAGTTTTGTTTTCTCTTTAGCTATATGCTTGTCGATTTCGGATATCTTGGCTGTATTATTGATGAGTTCTCCCCGCACTGTTCGCATTGCCTTGTCAAGACCTCGTAATTCCCTAATACTGAACTCTGAATATGGTGATACACTGACCGTGGAATTATCGTAATAGGTATCTAAGATTTCTCCGAGTCCGTTCGAGGCCACGTTAGAGGCTTCTTCCAAATTATCTGTATTAACAAGTTCAGTACGCACGGTTTGAAGAACCTTAGTAGTCTTAGCGGAAAGTCGTCCGTATTCTACAAAACCTAATTTATCACGAACAAACTCGCGGCTATGTTTACCAGCTATAGTAGACAAGGCTAGGGGCTTACGAGTACTATAATGCATAAGATCAATATGCGGAGAGTCACGCAGTCGTAATATTCCTTTACTATCTAGCATAAACTTTGAATAGTCACGGCCTATTGGGATAACATAATTTTTATCATCTTTTAATGCATCGTAATAATCATTGACGGACGATTGTAAAAGTTCATCGTTAAGACTACTAAACCTGGTTTCATCAGTACCCTCTTCGATTGGATTCGGATCATCAAAGGTACTTAGATCTAAGTTATTAATATCAAAATCAGCCATTTTTATATTAAACATAGGGTACATAATTTCAATATAAACAATGTCTTCACAATACGGACGCAAGTTAAACCCACAACGTAGACTTCGAGATCCATTAGGGGTCAAGGCAATTCGTCAGTCTGTAACTATAACTAATAACCCTAGTACCATCGATCAGAATCAAACGCTTCTGGTTCGCTTTCCTAATCTCGGCGCACACGATGTGTTAGTTCCGGGAACTGTCCGACTAGCATTTACGATTAGTTTGACTTCTACAGACGTTAACAGGGAGCCCGTTCAGAACATAGGTCGTGCTATCGTTAAGAAAATCGCGATTAAAATTAGTGGTAATGAGGTTTTGAGTATCGACGATAGCGATGTATACTATTGTTACATGGATCTCTGGAGAACGGATAAAGAGCGGGAAAACTTACAGTACCAAGGTATTTGTAATAAGAACACATTGAGACTGCGCGTGGGTGCTGAAAATGGTGTTGATACCAACGAAAAAGATAAGGCCGTTGCCGACGCATTAGGTAACAGATTGTATGTTCCCTTAGACTTTGAATTACTAGATTCCCACATGCCCTTTTATCAAGCATCCCTAGGCGATAGGTTAGAATACGAACTCACTTTTAATGACTACGGTAGAGTAATCAGATCTGCTAATGATGATGCTAGCTATTCCATTGACAATATCTCGCTGGAGTACGATATGATAACGGATCCCGAATTAGCCAGACAAATTCGTAACCAGTATTCGGGAAGTTTAGCCATTTTGTACGATCGCGTGCTGCGACACCGAAAGATAACGAGGGACAAAAAAGATACGATGTGGAATATCAATCTAAACGTTCCCACGAGGTCGTTGAAGGGTATTTTAATGTTGTTCGAGGACCCCTCCGATGCGTTTAAAAGAAATACCGAGAAGTTTTACAATCCCAAGATTACAAAAGTAGAATTGACTATCGAGGGCGTTCCTAATCAACTATATAGCCAAGGAATGCTAGCGTATCACCAGTGGGATGAGATTAAAAAACTTCCTTCTATAAAACGTTCCCCGGAAGTTAACGCGGTCATGAAAGATCTGTCTCTCGGGAGTGTATCGATGGGTGAATACCTCACCACGAAGTACGCGCTATGGCTCGACATGCGAACAACGGACGATGATCAATTACACGGCAGTGGGAGGAGAATAGAAAATGCTAGCGAGGGTGCCACCATACAGATAACGAAGCTTCAGGAAGTGGCTGGTAAATTAAACATATATTTGTACGTGATTATGGATGCGCAACTTAATATACAGAATGGGAGATTCGTGCAAGCAATCTATTGATAATCTTTTACCTAAAGATCCGCACTGCGCTATCATATGCGGGCAAACGGGCTGCGGAAAAACAGCTTTTATTCTAGATATTTTAGAAAGTCAATATCGGGACGTTTTCGATCATATTATTATTCTGTGTCCGACTATAAGCGTTAATAAAACCTACCTATCGAGAGATTGGGTAATGAATGACGACGGGGTACACAGAGTCGATCCGGGCGATCGTTTACAAGACTGCCTCCGAGTATGTCACGAAAAATACAAAGGAGAATCGACCCTTTTCGTAATAGACGACTGCAGCGCGAGTAAAGAACTCACAAAAAAGAAAGATATGCTTTCGTATTTAGCATTCTCCGGTCGGCATACTCAACATAGCGTTTGGGTACTTACTCAAAAATACAACTCTGTCCTGAAAGATCTCAGAGAGCAGACCAAATGGGTAGCCCTGTTTCATTGCAAAGATCGAGATTCATTCGAGGAATGTTTACGCGAAAATGATGTCATTTATACCAAGGGCGAACGAGACAAAGTCAGAAAAGTGTTAGCGGCAATGAAGCACTGTAAACTCGTATTAAAAACCGATCAACCAGCTGCTTATGCAATTGCTTAGCAAATTATAGCAAAAATGTAGCAAAATGTAGCAAAATTATAGCAAAATGTAGCAAATTGAACATTAGCGGTTAATATTACATAAAATGTGGTTCGAAATCCTCATTCTTTCGCAACAGTTCATTATTACGGGATGTATTGGATATGTCATATTATATTATGTTAGACTTAAATATCTCCTTAGGTATTACATTATGGAATGCGACGAACTCATCGAACAAATGCTCAAAGAATCTGATGCAGATCAAAATGTAGATAAATCTTTAGATAAACATAGAGAAAGACTCGCCGCTTTGGTAGCCGGTGGAAAATGTTCCCAATATTTGGGAGAAAATTATACCATCGAAAAAATTGATAACATGACCGACGAAGAGATTAAAAAACTGTACGCGCGTTACGAGTCTAGACTTGGAGCTACCATGACTAAAACGATAGGGTCTTCTATATTACAACTATACACAGCCGTAGCTAGTACGTTTCTCCCCATCCCAGCAGAACATCGCCTGTATTTATGCGAATCTCTCGAGAAAGACCCATTCATCGAACACGCTATAAGCGCAGTGAGCTGTGAGTTTTATCATAGATACGGAATGTTCTTAGCTCCGTTCACCACAGCTTTAATAACGGCTAGGTATTGTCAATTTAAACATACGTGCCCACTTAATAATATAAATGGAGACACAGGTGACACCACAGATTGTGAACGAGGAACCACAGATTGTGGAAACGCAACAACAGATTGCGGAACAACAAGTGAATGAGGAACCACAACATGTGAATGAGAAAACAAAAAAACAACCCAGAGTTACTAAGAATCCTTTGAAAATAGCTGCAGGAAGAAAGGGAGGGCTGGCGCGCAAAGCGAAATTAATAAATAATTCAAATATTAATCCGATTAAAACATGGGCACTAGTAGGAGTTGCTGGTATAGCGGTTGTATGGTTCTTTTATAAGACCGGAGAAGAGAAAACGTCACCCCCGCCGCAACAACAAGTTCAATTAGAGGTTAGTCCTCATATAATGCTATAAGAAGCATGACTACTCCAGCTACAGACGGTAAAATGTTGGTAAACGCGACTTATCATTCAGCGGTGGTCACCGGCTTGGCCATTGGCTATGCCCGTATGGCTAAAATGATTACTAAAGCCACACCTCCCAAGCTAGATTTTAATGGATATGACATACCAATGATGGTTCTGGATATTGGATTAGCTATGGCAACGAAGGATATGCTCATCAAACAAGGACTTATCCCGGAAGACATAATGAAGTAATTAAACATTTGAATATTTATATTCATATAAAAATGGCAACAATTGCGATGATGGTCGGTGGAGCTGTTGTTAATGCTCTAGCTTTTTCGGGGAGTAATTATTTATTTTCCAGTATGAGGGAATCAAACGCTAAAGAAGTTGAAGAGGAGCGTAAACGACATAACGAAGCTTTAGAACAATACCAAGCAGCCCAGTTACAATATACACAGCAGAGAATGAAGAGATTAGACTTTATTCATGAACAACTGATTAAGGAAGGACATTCAATTCAAACGTTTAAGGATGTCGAATCTGCCATGCACGAATACTTCCTCGTTTATGGGAAAAAACTAGACCCAATACCGAGACCAACAATGAGTCAGTTTTATACACCGTCAGAGGAACAAAAGAACCGAGAGGTCGCATTTATTATTATTGGATTGACTTCTCTATTGATTTTCAGCTATACCATGCATAAGTCAGAGTGACAGCTGTGGCTATGCATAAACCATGACCTAGTTTAGAGCGATCTATAAATAGCATAATCAATATCTCGCAGTGTAGCTGTGATTTGCATTTAGACAAATGATATGATAGATGTATATACCATGAATAACTGCAAGTTTACACTCATGGGTAAAAAAACTCTATGTAACCGACGCTGTGTTGATTCTTTTTACTGCGGGATACACAATTATTACATCAGGCGCGGAAACATTAACTATAAGTGTTCTGTATGCGGGATAGGGGTCAAAGGTCGTTATTGTTTATGTAAGGAACACGGTGCTGATAGGGTCAGGAACCAGATTATTTATGCTAGGAAGAGAGATTACATCAATGAGAGGAATAGGTTGGGGAGAATATGTATTTAGATATATGAAAACAACCAATTAGACATTTGTCTCATTTTGCATATACCATTCAACCACAATGGTTTTTGTCAGAGAATTAAAAGCTATGGCAAAGCAAAGTGGACTGCGTGGATATTCTCGTATGAGAAAAGCTGAATTGATGGATTTACTCGGTTTGGAATACAACAGACCCCAGACTGTTAGAGAACTCAAAGTTCGAGCGAGAAACAGTGGGCTGAGAGGTTATTCTCGAATGAGAAGAGCTGAATTGATCGCTTTACTATATAATAATCAACCTATTGATGATGTTGATAATGATAATGATGATAATGATGATAATCGACATAATAATGATAATGATAATCAACATCAAGAATTAATATTTGTACCCACATCCGCCGGCGTTGGTAAATATCTAAGAGGTTGGAAGATGGATATTAATTCCAACATGGATGTTAACGATATTAAGCCCATCATATCGAGTAAAATTAACGAGGAATTAGATGATTTACATAGTATAAAATACCAGCTGACGATTAAAATGACATTGAGTAAAAGTAACACAGACGATAGCACCGAATATACCGAACCATATTTCCGTAGCAATCAAGAAGTTATAACCGAATCCGATACTATAAACTCATCATTAGATACATCAATTCAGAGAATACAGGAAACTTTAGAACGCTGGACTAATAGAGGTTCTGGTTGGGGTGTGGATAAAATCGATAGTTTATATTTAGATATAGCAAATTATATGCCTTTCAAAGGTGGATCTTATATAGATTTACCCCCGTATTATAAGAAGAAAAAAGCCATAATTAACGTAAAAAATAAATCCGATGACTGTTTAAGAATGATGATAAGATCTGCATTGTTCCCCGTAGACAAAAATCCGGATAGACCTTCTAGCTATCCCCAAAACGATGGACTCAACTTCGATGGTATAGACGAACCTTCACCAATATCACAAATTGATAAGGTGGAAAAGCAAAATAATTTAGCTATAAATGTTTTCGGACATTCTAAAGGAATTGTTGTACACAGGATAAGCTCCGCTCCGGAAAATATCCCCAGAATCAATTCATTTCTGATCGAAAAAGATGGTAAATATCATTATACGTGGATAAAGAGTTTAAACAGGCTATTATAAGATCAAACAAAACATGCTAGAAAGAAATATTTCTGTGAAAGATGCCTGCATGGGTACAGCAGACAAGATCTATTAGAAGCGCATAAAGAAGACTGTAGAGGTGTTGGACAGAATGCTATCAGGATCGATATGCCTAAAGAGGGAAAAAATATATTAAAATTTGAACATTATTGTAATCAAATGCCAGTACCGTACGTAATTTACGCCGACTTTGAAGCGATTATCAAACCCATAGAAAATACCAACCGTAGCAATACTGATAATAGTTTTACGTACAAAACTCAAGAACATATTCCTTGTGGGTTTGGATATATAGTTGTAAGGTATGATGGGAAAACAAACCAGCCCGTGATTTACAGAGGTCCTGATGCAGCGGTAAAGTTCCTAGAATATCTACAAAATGAAGAGAGAATAATCAGGGAAAAATTATCGTGTAAGATACCCATGCGTATGACGAGGGATGATTGGAGTGCTCATAAGAAGTCAACGAGTTGTCACGTTTGTAACAAACCCCTGGATGGGGATTCCGTAAGAGATCATTGTCACGTCACGGGTAATTATCGGGGAGCCGCTCATAACGAGTGTAACTTGAAACTAAAAATGAACTCTCAAACAATACCCATCCCCGTTGTGTTTCATAACCTTAGGGGATACGATTCACATCTCATTATGCAAGCTATCTCAAAGACCGACGGCGGTTTAACGTGCATTCCTAATAATATGGAAAAATACATATCGTTCTCGTTGACTAAACCTATACATTATAGGGACAAGGATGGGAAATCTAGAACAAAGCAAAGTAATGGGCTTAGATTCATAGACTCCGTACAGTTTCTGTTATCTTCCCTGGACAATTTAGCTAATGCGAACAATCCCGATGACTTCGCGATAACAAATAAATATACCGATAAGATAACTCGTCATTTGTTGCTGAGAAAAGGTGTATATCCTTACGAATATATGGATGATTGGTCTAGATTCGAAGAAACTGAATTACCACCCCTGGAATCATTCTATAGTAACTTAACAGAATCTAGAATAACAGGTGCCGATTATGAACACGCTCTGACGGTCTGGGATAAATTAGGTTGTAAGAATTTAGCCGATTATCACGATCTGTACTTAAAAACCGATGTACTGTTACTCGCCGATATATTCGAGATATTTAGAAAGACGTGTTTCAAACAATACGGCTTGGACCCGGCATGGTACTATTCCAGTCCCGGACTATCGTGGGATGCATTGTTGAAGTAGACCGGCGTAGAACTAAAACTACTCACAGATTACGATATGCACTTGTTTATTGAGAAAGGATTAAGAGGTGGTATATCGATGGCAGCTAAAAGGTATTCTAAGGCTAATAATAAATTAGTGGAAGGATACGATCCCAGTAAACCCGACACCCACATATTATATCTCGACGCTAACAATTTGTACGGATGGGCTATGAGTCAACCTTTACCCACGGGTGGTTTTGAATGGGTCGATGATATCAATGTGAATAATATCCATAATATCGAAGTGAATAAAGGGTACATACTAGAAGTTGACTTGGAATATCCAAGTTCGTTACATAAAGATCATAACAGTTATCCGCTAGCTCCCGAAAGATTAATGGTTAATAAAGATTGGATGTCGGAATATCAACGCTCCTTGATGGGTAATAGTAGGTTAGCTAACGTAGAAAAACTCGTACCAAATTTGATGGATAAGACAAAATATATAGTTCACTACAGAAATCTCCAGTTGTATCTATCGTTAGGTATGAAACTTAAGAAAATACACAGAGTTCTAAAGTTCGATCAAAGTCCTTGGATGGAGCCCTATATAAGGTTGAACACAGATTTAAGAAAGATAGCTACCAGCGATTTCGAAAAGAATCTGTATAAGCTCATGAATAACTCGGTATTTGGTAAAACTATGGAGAATCTAAGGAAGCGTGTTGATGTTAAATTAGTCAGATCTAATGAGGAAGAAAGACTCAGGAAACTTATAGCCAGTCCGGCTTTTAACAGAAGCAAGATATTCGATAACGACTTAGCCGCGTTGCATATGCAGAAGAGTAATATAAAATTCAACAGACCGGTGTACGTCTGTATGAGTATTCTCGACTTGTCAAAACACTTAATGTATGACTTTTATTACAACGAACTTAAGAAGCAATACGGCGATAGATGCGAGGTGTTATATACCGACACAGATTCTTTGTTGATGGAAATACAAACCGAGGATGTGTATAAAGATATGGCAGAAAAAATAGATATGTACGACACGAGCGATTATCCTAAAGATAATCCACTGCACAGCGTAGTAAATAAAAAGGTGTTAGGTAAGATGAAGGATGAATGTGCTGGGACCCCTATAGCAGAGTATGTGGGATTAAGACCTAAGATGTATTCTATAAAGAAGTCCGATAATGGAGAGATAAGAAAAGCTAAGGGTGTTAAGAAGTATGTTGTAAAAAAGCATATCAAACACGAACAGTATAAAGAATCATTATTCAACGGTAGAACGTTCAAACACGAGATGAACTCTTTAAGAAGTTACAATCATAGGATATATGGATTAAGAATGAACAAGACATCATTATCCCCCTTAGATACAAAGAGATGGATTGATAATGATGGTGTAAATACCTATGCTTATGGTTATGGTGGTAATACCGTACCGTCGGGAACTATGAACAACTCTTCTCGTACAAATGCCCTACCCGGTCCATCTTGAAGATAATAAAGAATAGGCTCTCCTTCTTTCGTAACCAATCGACTAATGTTATACGTCTTAAGGGACCATATGGGATCGGTTGCACGACGTAGGCCTCCTTCGAGTTCACCGGCCTGGTATAAATATCTTACCCTTACTCTATCCGGAAGTTTTCGTTCTTTGCCTCTCCTCGGTGCTGAAGATTCGGAAGTCACTGATTTCATTTTAATAGCATCGGATGGTTTCTTCCCTATTAATCTCGTTACTTCATTATTCAGCGCTGATACAACGGCTGATAATCGTGTCACCCATTCGGTTGATCTCAATCGCTCGGATTTCATTTCGATCCCATACTGATAGCCAAACAAACGTTCCGCTAATGTCCTGTTAAATCTTTCGACGATAGCTTGACTGCGGTGGGCCTCTCTTTCACCACGGACGATTTTGACATCGTTCTTTGTTAACAGTTTAGTTACCGATCCCATAAACTCGCGACCGGGATCTACTTGAAATAGCTTAGGCCATTTTAGTGGTCCACGTTTATATATGCGACTCAGTGCATTAGCTACCTCTGTTGATTCTTTCGATGTTAATGGCTCAGCCTCTTTGTATCGACTAGCCACATCCACTACCGTTAAAGCGTATTTGTACGTTTTGCGTTTTACCTTATCGTGGGGAAGAAACAAGAGGTCAGCCTGATGAACTTCATTCGTTGTAAAAATATCAAACTTCTTCCTCGGTATATAACGCGGTGCCGGTAAATATATCTGCCACATCGCTTGTTTCTTTAACCAATCCTTGGCCACATCTTTAGATACCTTAGCCGTGGTGGCTAATTTTTTTATTGCTCCTACACCTTTCCAATATCCTCGTGGGCTATAGTAAATTTTATCCATTATTAATTAATATTGATATTATTTTTTAAAACGACTTTCGTTGAATCGCATCATCATTTTTATACTAATAGAAGCAATGATTGGCCCCAGGTATTGGTGAGCTAGAGCCAATCTAACTTAATCTCATGACTATCGTTGAATCGCATAATCATTTTGGCATAAAAAATTCCTCCTGTAGTAGCAGTATAGGTATATGAATCCTGCTCCAGTGGAAGTGAGCCAGAACCATCATTACCTATACTACTCGATCTAATGGGTACATTTATGTACGAACGATTGAATACTACTTGCAATTGGATTGCAGAAACTAAAGAGTGAGTGAGTATGGTTTTACGCCGCTTTTGGCAATATTACAGCACTATCACGGCGGGGGACACCAGGAATTGGCTTCACACTTTGTACCCATGTGGGGAATCGACTCCGAACCTTCGGCATCACGAGCGAACGCTTTAGACACCAGGCTACCCAACTGCCTTCAGTAACTTAAAGATACAATTCTGTGTAACTAATTAACCTTTTTTTCAAAAACACTTCTTGTCAAAATTACTTGAATTACATCATATTGTGTATACAATTTTTTACTACCCGTAAGGATTTACAACGGTAGAACAACGGTAGCATTAGTCAGCTGCCGAATCCAATCGACCAAATATTGATAAAGAGATAAAAAGAAAAAGAATGAGTTTGAGATGACGACAGGGAAGATGACACCTTGTGTTACATGTGGGATAATTAGAACAGTAGCTGCAAAGAAAATGATGGACATGTTTCGGCAGCAAGCATTGTTTTCTCATAAGCATTATGTAAGGAAAGGGCCAGATGCGAAAGGCAGCATCCTCAGTGTGCCATTGACACACTTTCATTTCGTGTAGCCAATATAAATATTAATACAAATAGAGGGGAGATGTGAACTAATTTTTACACTTGTCTATCAATTGTTTTTAAAATTCTTTGTCATGATCAATAGCGTCCAATCGCATTCTTTTATTTGCCTTCAAACACATAGACGTGTGCCACAAGCCCTTTCTTTTGGCCAGTTCCAAATCTTCTTTTTTCAATACATGTTCCCAGGTATTAAGTGGTAAAGCAACCAACTAAGGCAGTTCTTGTCAAGCCTTTTGCTCGCCACGTCGTAAATAGAATAACTGTATGATGTCAAAGCCAGAGAATACTAAGTCTTGTTAGTCGCCCCTTAGAACAAGCAGAGTTGCTTTTATATTTTACGACAAGAATGGGTTCCTGAAGACCTTTTTACACATGTACAGGACTTCAGATCTTCACAGGTCTGACTTTGTTGAAACTGAAAACGATATATTAATTTTGAATGACGTCTGATTACAAGTAAAGAGGAACACTTAAGAAACGTTTAACGTCTCGGCTCAAATATTTCTTTTTTGTAGCTGACTCAACAATCAATCTTTAAATGTTTTATGAGGCATGTTATGCAATATATTTGTGATAAGCCTTTGATATGAATTGAAACAAATAGTTCTGTTTGTTGTATAACGCCGTACATCGCAATATTCAAGCTACATGATGGCGGTCTGTAAATAATTTATATAAACTGAGAGAATATAAGGGATTGGCTAAACCAAGGTCGTAACTGGCCATGACACAAGTTCCCATTTCTTTCAGTCTGTGGCTCGTCTTTTTCTCGAGTTTCCACATCTGCAGATGACTTAAGATAAGTAAAATGTATATATGCAGGTTAATTGCAATTGGCTATGTCGGTAGTACATACATCTTTGTGATTTATTTTCCTTAACATTTAGATTTACTGTATGACTGAATAAGTAATTCAACGCGCATGTCAATACTCATTTCCAATATTTATTGTTTGTAGTTATTTCCTATTTATGTCTGATATTAAAGATCAAAAGAACAACAATCAAATATATAACTTAAAATAACTGAACACGAGCAAAATAATGACCCAAATTGGTTATATCAAGTCGCAAGAAGAAGAATAGGGATTGAAACAGTAATCATGGATATAGCTGTTGTCTTTATTACAAAGCTAAAATTGATCTAATTTACTCACGTAATGTCTTCTTGCTGTGGCGTTATGCAGAAGTTACTGTATGTCGTTGATAACGTGTGCATCGTGACGTCAATAATGCAGAGACACAATACAAACGCCAGAACCAAGAAGATTTTGCGACGAACTGAAGCAAAAATATTGCCGTCAATCGGTCACAAACAAAACTGTCATGTATTCGATATCAATGCAAGCAAAAGCGGTAATACGCACTAAGCCTTCTCATTCAAGTAATGCACTCCTTCTCAATTCCCTTTTTGGAAATAATCCAATTTCATTGACAACAGTGTTTTAACACTGTTTTAGCACCAAAGTTCCCTTTGTACTAGTTGTTGAAATGATATTATTTACAATCTGTGAATGACATCAGACGCTTTGCCAGGCGCCAGTAGAGTGTACTACTGGTAGTATAGCTGATCAATGGTATTTATGTTTATTGCAGAGTGTTCGGCCTTTGTTATACAAATCCCATTATTCGAGCTATATTTGGACACACTTAAAACATGGACAACTTCAAAGAGAGATATCGTCATTTGTAAGCTTGTGTAATACAAACAGAGAAGTGTTTTGTGTTCATCATGTCCAACTTATTGAAACTAGATCGTAAAATGAACATGGGTAAGTTTCTTTGAACAAGAAGTTATTGCTTTTGATTTTGTAAACAATTACTGTTTTCACAGAAACAATTCTGTAGGATCTATGAAATTCCATGGGAAACCACTCAAAAAAGTTCTTTTTTTCACAGCGCCAACCGGCCCTCAATGTTCATATACACTCCTGAAGAAAGAAAAGTCGTAACCAGTTACATACAGTTTCTTTGAACCAGGCGTTATTGCTATTGATACTGCGAACATTTATGACTTTCACGGAACAATTGATGAGTGATGAACAACAGTTGACACGTGCCCACATTACAATGTATATGGAAACTGACAAAGGTCAAGATCTTGGAAACCAAATGTGTTGTGTGTCAAGTACTGCCTGGTACCTCCTCCCCTTGGACGAAATGACATTACAGATCTCACGTTGGGGAATGTTAGTCTTCACAGCATAGAGTGCATGCGAAAGCTGTTACAGTGTATGTGGCTCAGGATGCCACTGTGTTCTGACGGGTAAGAGTGAGTGAGTGAGTTAACATTTAACGTCGCATCGACATTATTGCAGCCATGTAGCAACGAGACCAAGTTTAATATGTTTACAATTCAGTCATTTATGCAGTTATATTTGAAAACAATGTATGAAACACATTTGAGCATATCAATATCATGTATACATTTTTAAAACACAGGCTATAGGCCACCAGTAACCAAAGCTAGGCCACCTCGATGGGGTTCACGGGGACTTACAGTACCTCTGCTTCCTGCATGATACCCCAGCAGGAATACGTCATCACTTTAGCTACTGGTGGTTGTGCACAATGCTAACCAATATTAAAACATAATCAGCAAATGAGTTGGCTTAATCTGATGACAGTTACTTCGTTTATGATAGGATTACGTGTCGCACAGGGGGACAATAGTTTTACGCTACGTTAAACCCCTGGACAGAGCCTTCAATAGCGTCAGTTGATAAAAGTATCACACCAAATTTAAAATAAAGCATTTAATTATTCACATACATATCTAAAATTTATTATACAGACCAATTTCTTTCAAGTAATTTAAGATGAGATGTCCGCTGACACGGGAAAAGTTTACGCTTTGATAATGTGAATCCCTTGCGACTGCAAAGTCCACACAGTCAAGCAAAATATGCTTGACGGTGAACCTTTCATCACAAGGGATACACGGGTAAGAAGACTGAGAGGTGTACTGACGGGTAAGAAGACAGAGAGGTGTACTGATGGGTAAGAAGACTGAGAGGTGTACTGATGGGTAAGAAGACTGAGAAGTGTACAGACGGGTAATAAGACTGAGAAGTGTACTGACGGGTAAGAAGACAGAGAGGTGTACTGATGGGTAAGAAGACTGAGAGGTGTACTGATGGCTAAGAAGACTGAGAGGTGTACGGACGGGTAAGAATGTCCGATGTAATTCCATATCTTGACGTGTGCCATATTGTTCCGTTTATTTTTCAGTAAACAGTTGACTTGCCTTTGTATGTATGTCTTTGCGACAGGTGCCTCCGGTGGGGCAGCATACTCTCACCTTGTCGCGAACACCTGGTATCATCATTATTTGACATTGATTCTTAAACACGTGCTTAGGATGCTTTTGGTAGGGATTTCGTATGACAATGGAAAGGGTTTTGTAGATTTTATTTATTAGACATGAAGCCCAGTGTATCTTCCACAGACCTGACTACATCTACGGGCATCGGTACATGCATATGCAACACCAACTATTTACACCACTTACGTCACAGTTGACAGACGGTCTGTGTGTGAAACCAGCCTCGCGAAGGCGGTGTGACTGGTTAGATATCATTCGCAAACCTGCAATTGCCGCTGAGATCGCCCACGTGACGTGCAAATGCTTTTGATACAAAGTCGAGAAATGGTGCTCTGAGAAAACGTTGGCCACAGCCGATTGTGATTCTCCTGCTTCTAATTATCCGACGACCTAATTGCGCTGTGTATAATGCGCGTCAATTGTTTCCTTTGGTACTTTTGTAAGGTTGCAGTTTTTGAAAAATCGAAATATAACAAAGTTTCATATGACAAAGTGCTATATCAATAGAATGAGCATAAGCTTTAAACGATCATACCACTGGCAGATGATTACAACTGGCTACATCACTTCTGATGATGAGCCACGTACTGGACAACCATGAATACTGCCTTATTTGACGTTCAGCGGCGGGTGCTGTCGGATGGGCAGGACATGTTTACCCATTTCGCAGACACCTGGTGTCATCACTGATTTCAATGACCCAATATTTCAGTTATATAATGATGTGTCAGCAAATTATCGAAGAGAGAGATGCTTCAGACGTTAACCAGTTTGGTGAAAGCCACGTGCATGGTACGAAGCAATATTTAGGCGGCGTTTTTACAATTACTTAAGTGCGTACTTTCAATTAAATGGTGCTTTGATATCGTGATGGACTACGAGTTGCTTTTTGTTATTAACGAGAGATCCTGTAAGAAGAAAACGAAAATACTTTCATAATATTAAAGTGAACTCCAGCAGCTCAATCATTTGACAAGTTTTTGTTTGGGAAGAAAATGATGAAGGGACGGGAATGCTGTCTTGTTCAGATCTTCAAAGGACAATATACAAAGGTGTTTGTACCGCTTTTCAAAACGACACATTACTACAAACCTAAAAGAAGCGGATATGGAACCAGTTTCAGGGCGGATATAGCACAGGGGAATGTGGCTCTCAAGACAAACAGAAATCTAAAAAAAGAAAGCCAACGTGATCTCTTACAAAGGCTTCCTTTTATGTTCCTTTTGTGTGCATTGCTATGCATTGTTTCCTTTGCCTGGAATCTGTTTACGAAGATAGAATTTCTACATGCATTTGAATAATCAATCTCGATTATCTGCCGAAACATATTGCAGTGGGCGTAAAAGGTAAAAAGAATGGTGGAAAAAGTATGTATGTATAATTGAAAATCAATTGACACCAGGTGCTCGCGAAAAGTATAAAAGTGTATATATTATTTTCATTATGTACAATGTTATCTGATAAAGTCGATGTGTTTATACTATCAGTACTGTGGAAAGCCATATCTAATTTTTAGGTTCAATAACATAGCATGCCTTTGGGCATCGACTGTGCTCCCTTCCTGCTGATCTGTTTCTGTAGAGGACAATGTCCGGGTAACTCTCAATACTTAAAAATAATGGCACAGAGGCCCCGAGCCATTATTTTTAAGGAATGGAGAGTAACGAGGATGTTCCCCTACTTAAAACTCATCCCTACTTTTATAATAAATATAAAATAGCTCCATCTCTTCCAAGTGGAAATTAATTCAAATGTTTGTTCAATATAATGTACAGTTGACAAACAACTCTCCATTCCTGGAAACTAATGGAGCGTTCAAAGAATAGAAGACGTCACAGATGTGTTTTAAAATTTGATAGTGATTCATCAACACATGCTCATGATATGGTCGGAAATGTACAATCGACAACTTTTGTCACTGATGCGTCGAATTTGGACATGTCCTCCACATGTTTATCATAAGACATTTTGAGAGCTTTACTGAGGCCTTGAATGTTGTAACCTTGATAAAACAGCTTCTGAGCAAGATTCGTATGATGCTCTGTGAAATCTTGGTAGAAAGAGCATGCTTGATTGTATCTGTGTATCTGTGAGCATGCGCGACGGGAATAGTTTGGGAGGGATAGGCTTTAAGTGGAGGGATCTGTGAGACGTGTAAGAGCCCTCTGGTCTCATCACAAGATGAATGGCTGATGATGGTATAAAACACGATAACAAAAAGTTCCAACTGTTCTTCGCGTTTTAAACAAATGAAAGATGATAGGATCGATAAAGCTATTTTACAACAATTATTTTTTGCATTGATGCAAAGTCGACTTTGTTGTACATGAAGCTTGTGTAAAGGGTTTATGGAGTTAAGCGGAACACGGGAAGCTACTTTACATGTAAATACACGAAAACGCGAATAATGCATCTTTCAAGTCACAGGGTCTCACCACTCGATTCCAGTTAGCCGTTACGTACGACAACATATCGAATTTCGGGGTTCACACGGGGTAGCCACCCTGGTTCGAATCCGATCCTTTTCCTTCTCCCACTGGATTCGTTTATTGGGTTTTATGCTTGCTGTGGTCTTGTTTGTAGGTGGAGTGACAGAGAGTGAGATGGTCTGAATCCCTCTCGATATTTGTATACCACACCGACCTCTACACAATCAGCAGTTGATATCTGCACAGTATTAAATTCCACATAATCAGCTAGGTTGCACATTGTAATCACACGATCGCCATTTTCATTAGCCCTGTGTTTTGCCTGGGGTACTGTGGACTGTTGAGGTTTCTCTGAAGTATTGTTTTTGAAGTAGAATATTGGGCTGGCTCACATGTCAGCCTGTTATAGCTTATATAATTACTTTGTTGTTTTCAATGTGAATTGATTGAAAGCAGATACACCTGTCTGTGATAGAGTTTGAGGTTGTGGGCGATCAGGTGTTGTTAGATCCTCTAAGAAGCATCGTGTAAAGTAATAGTCTTTGACCTGGCGTAAATAGGTGAAGGTTTAGGTTACTTTGGTTTTGGCTTGTAATTGACACATAATTAATGAACTTCCACCTTTTTAATATTGAATTGAAAACATCTCCGAACATTGATAGCTATATTGGCTAAAGAAGGTCGTAGTGTATTTCAGTTCCAAAATCATTGCAAATCATACTCGTTTGGATGCCGCACTGCTCCCCAGAAATCTATATGTATGCTGGTCGTGACAGGAGACTAAATGGATCGGTGGTCAGGCCTGTAAATAATCGAGGCAGTACCACACAAGCCACTGACTTATTGTGATGACTGAATAGTGAATCAGTGAGTTTGCCATTTTCAAAAACGGTATTCCAGTCATATTGCGGCGTGTGGGAGGGTAGTACGAAGTGATGCGGTTCTTAGACGTTTACCACTGATAAACACGGGTATGGTGCTGACTAATCTAGAAACATAATCAGGGCCAACTGGGATTCGAACACACAATCATTGATTCACATGAACTAAATGACTCAGATTAAGAGCATTTATATCATTCTACAGAAATGACACAATATCTTTTAACTTGCTCTTCTTGCCGCCTCCGTGGTCTTGTGGTAGAGCGTCCGCCCGGAGAGCGGAAGGTCCGGGGTTCGATCCCCGACCGCGTAATACCAAAAGACGTTAAAAGATGGTACTTGTTGTTACCCTGTCTGGCGCTCTACACTTAGGGGCTAAAACAAGGACTGGTCGGCTCGGAGTCAGTATACTGTGTCTGAGTGGGGTATTCATGTTAAACTGCGGCTTGGTATCTCAGTGAGCTAGCACTATAAATCGGCATCAGTCCGGACTAGTACAAGCAGCCACACACACACGTGCATGCACGTCGCTATATAAGTGCAATAATCTTGGACGCGACGTTAAACCCAATTTCACCTCACCTCACTTGCTCTTCTTATTTACTTGCAAGTAAATAATGAATTATGCACACCTTCAAACTAATCTCCGGGGACACTGTTTCAGCTTGTTGTGTTTGTTCACAAACACATTTGAAATTTTAGAAACGTAAGTGTTGGTATTTTTTGCCGAGTGAGCATTAATCATGGATGAACTTCGTTCTCAAGGGCGAGGAAGGCATTAAGTGAAACAAAATTTGACAAATGCATAATTTGCGACAAAGATGTCAAATCATTTTCACGTGATTATTGTTCAACTTCCCAGTTTCAACACAGGCATGACGGGCCTTATCCATGTCATAGCGGGCTATTGTTCTGGTTTCTAAACTTAAAAAACCCCGTGGACGCCAGAGAATACACAGTCTCGAATATCTGCTGAAACAGATTCGATTGAGCCTAAAAGACAAAAAAGTGTTGCAAATTATGTGAATGTTTCGCTGAAAATCAGAAATAAGACCAGGTGTTCGCGAAAGGGTAAGATATCTTGACTTATCATTTGAATTTCTTATGGAAGTAGTGGGGCGGTCGGGTAGCTTAGTTGTTAAAGCGTTCGTTCGTCACGCCAAAGACTCGGCTTCGATTCCCCACATGGGTACAATGTGTGAAGCCCATTTCTGATGTCCCCCGCCGTGATATTGCTGGAATACTGCTAAAAGCAGCGTAAAACCATACTCGCTCACTCATGAACCCAAACTATGAATGGCAGTTCGAAGTTATATTGAACACAACGTTGACACTCCAGCTGACCAAAAGCTCCATGTGATTCCAGAAATGATTTTCACGTTATTTGTTGTCAGAGATAAACGGATCTGTATTCCAAGGAAGCGGTTTCTTGTTTTGTTTGAATTCATCACATATCACAGAAAACTATCTGTCAAGGCACATCCATTTCTAAAACGTATCAATCATTCCACGATGTTAAAATCTCTAATTCGCTGGATCTGTAGTAGATAAGGTGTGAATGACGACACAGTATTGACCTTCCAACTCATGATCTCGTCGATCAACAAAAGAGAACCGGAATCAGTCTGGTTGGTTTTCCGTGGATATTCTTGGCTGCATTGCGTTGACGAAAGGCTCCTGTTCCAAAGAGGAAGGAAGATTTTTCATTTTCTTAAACGCGACAGCAATATTTGTACGGAACCGAGCTGTAGCATCAAAAGACATCCTGTCAGATGAAAGGTACATGTAGTGACGTCTCCTCTCCAAATCAACTCCTACGTCCGACTTTTGTTCGGCTGTTCCATTCACGTCTACATTTCACAACAGTGAAAAGGTGCATTCATATCTTTCCTTATTGAACACTGAACATCCCTCATAATTGATGTCCGGCTGCTGTGTAGACTACTATCTCTAAAGCTAGGCTATTACGTTATCCCCATTAGGATTGAACGAATATCATGGTTCCGTTCCTTGGTAATGAATGATATCTATTGACTTGAGTAATGCATAAGGCGGGCAAGTGCAATCAGAGGTTTAACATTAACAGTTATATATGCAGCTGCATGTGCGTGACATGTGAAAGCAATGTATAATGGGCCTCCCTGCCGTGTCCCCATGTTTCCGTGAAGTCTTCTGATTGAGTTGCAGACCTGAAGTTTATCGCTGATTGTATAATGTAACAATTTGTCACATTTGTTTCCGTCTAATTGCCAGTTTGAAGAAAGCCCATGGAGACAAAAGTTTCTGACAAGTTTGATGCTGACAACCAAAATATACTAATCGAGACGAATCCTGGATTTAAACTCACGAAGAGCGTATCGTGACGGCTGAGGTGAAAACTGTGTGGCCCCTTCCAACACTCGGTCACCTGTCCGAGTGTCAAATGATCAGTTTGTACATGAGCGTCCATAAGTATGTATTGCTATTGTGTCCATGTTGGATAAAGTGTGAACAACTTTTTCTAACACTAATGCATGTTTTGGACGTGAAGACATTTCTGTGGATGATCTCAATGGGGAATGAGGGTAAGAATAGATCCCCGGCTACTTGAATGAATCGGTTGTTCAGGCTTGGTGTCGAAGTTGATTGCGTGTCATAGTACCTTAATGCGTGGGACGTCGCACATAATATTAATCAATGCTTTCTCAAGCCCAGACTCGTTTATTTTACAGGCAACCGTCATGTAGCGAGTCCGCGAACAAACAAGGAAGTTTCATGATGCACATATATTATTTAGCAGCTGATCGGACGAGAGACTTTCGTACAACCGTAGAGAGTTAGTGAGTGAGTGAGTGAGTGAGTGAGTGAGTGGAATTTTGCTGCCATATTATTGCGGGAGCTTGGGATTCACACACTTTACCCATGAGGGGGATCAAACCTGGATCTCCGGCCTTTGGAGCTAACACGATAACTCTATAACCCTATAAGTACATTGACTTTGATGAATGACAGAGACATACATATACTGAACAACGAAAGTTCCTGTGACATTGAATAGGATTTTATGCAAAGTTATGTTTTTTACCAAATCTGAAACAATTTCGGTTTGCAACAGATAAAAGACTCCTGTAAGTGTTCAAATGGTTTATTTTTGCCATACTGACTTCAGAAAATGCGTAATTTCCTAAGGAACATGAACATGACAAAATGTCAATTTACAAATAAATAGCGTGTGTGTTCACCTCTGGTTGCGATGCAAGGAACACATCTTCGTCTCATGGAATGGACAAGGCGTCGCACAAAGTCCTGTGGGATATCTGACCATATCTGCTGGAGCATGTTTCGAAGTTCCTGGAGTGTCTGTGGAACACATGGTTGACGTTGAAGGCGCCGATCCATCTCATCCCACATATGCTCGACTGGTGAGAGATTAGGGGAGCGAGCCGGCCAGGGGATGACATTCACGTTGTTATGGTGAAGGGAATCCTGAACAAGTCTAACAATAAAAGGCCGGGCGTTTTCATGTTGAAAGGTAATGCCTGGGCCATGACGACGCAAAAACGGTAGAACAACAGAGCCGATGATCTTGTCGCGGTAGCGCTCTCCATTGAGATTTCCCTCTACCACTTTCAAACGGGTCCTCTGTCTTGCTGTTATCCCAACCCATACCATAACGCTACCGCCCACGAACCGATCTTTTTCAATGACACAATGATTGACGTAACGTTCACCTCGACGTCAGTACACCACTGGCTCGCAGACGCTCATTTTCGGACAGTCGTGGCATTTCGTAATGTTTAATAATTACGTAATTTTGTTGTTTTCTGAGTTGTGTGGTCAGCACGATGCTAAACCATGCATTATTGAGTCCCGTTAATGCACATGTTTTTATACCGGTTCTTGGGTAGTGAAATGCATGGGGCTTGCATAAAAGTCAACTTTTGCATGGAATGCATGCTTTTCTGTAGCAGTTGCGTTTTTGTGACTTGATTCCATACATGTACTTCAATATTGAAAACCAAACTTTACTTGTTTGGAAAGTACACTAAATTATTGGTGTCACTGGAACTTTTGTTGTTGAGTATATTAGAATAGTGTCCTTATAGATACAACTTAAAACATTGGCATACGCACAAACCTCAGGAACATGAAGGTTATTTATCGTTTAAAACTGGCTTGCACCGGGTATATATCTTAGGTGAGATCAAGTGATCTGAGTTATCCCTGCAATGAAATTGCATCATAAGCTTTGCAGACAATTGTGACGTTATTGGATACTATTACGTCACAATATAATAACATCATTAATCCTTGCCACATAAACTAGTAAGCTGTACTTTTAACATTGAACAAACTTGTTATTACTGTTTACAAACTGAAAATGTTGATATTTTTAAATTTATTAATATATTGAGTAAAGCGACATGGGATTTGACGGATTCATTGACACAAGCCTTTAACATGGCACTCTATGTACTCAGGCAGTTTGTGTGGAGCATAATGATTCACTCGAACCTATGAAAGCATACAGCACGCCAATTTCGTTGGCTAACATGGGATGGGAACCCCTAAAGAAAACTAAGCAATCCGAAAACAATATGACGTCACACTCCTATATAGAAAAACGCCAAATAGCAAGCTCTCTGTTGTCTTCAAGACTTGAAATATGTTCTGTTTGAAGTTTTCTATCGCGTTTTCTGCACGATCCGAACTGCCATGCATCCTTTGCATATTGTAGTAACAGCAACTTTGCATATTGTAGTCTATAATTGTACATATAATTATTTAAATAGTTAAATAACAAACGGAGTAGCATTGTGGTAGAATCGTTCGCTCGTCACGTCGAAGACCCGGGCTCCATTCCCCACATGGGTACAATGTGTGGAGCCCATTTCTGGTGTCCCCCGCCGTGATGTTGCTGGAGTGTTGCTCAATGCGGTGTAAAAACATACTCACTCACTCACTAGTAACAAATGCCCCATAGATGAAGGAATGGAGTTTTCCCTTAAGTCGGTCGTGTGGGATTTTGGTGTATAAACTTACAAAATCAGTTAAATTTTGATAGAATTCAACTTGGGTGACCTCAAAATATATATTATTTCAAAATATAAAGCAAATCCTATGAAAATTTGGGAATCCATGTGGTATTAATTCCACTTATCGCAAATTCTTTCTGTGAATATAGGATAAGACCTACCTTGATTGTATAAAGGAATATGGTCAATCTTTGAGACAGAGATTTGGTAGTTCATGTTCTTGTCCCAGCAATCGATCTGTCTTTGCGTTGATGTTTATGGAACCTTGGGATCCAGTACAGTTAGCCAATACCAAACTGTCCAGTAATTAATATCATGAGCAACGTCCCCTACAATCTACCATGCCATGTAGCCTGACCAAACGTCAGTGTAGAATAGATTGTTCGGGATCTATTTAAACCCGGAATTTCCTCTGGGTAAACCAATAAATTAATTAACTTAATTATCCTACTTTGATTGTTAGTGAACATTTGATGAGGTCATACTGGTCACGCTATTGACCGATGTAAGCGTCTTGCAGATATTGTGTATATACCTACATATGGACCTATACTATAAGGCTGAGTCTGTGAAAGACTTCTCTGCGATTAATTTTCCTTGACATTAAGATCTCTGGACAGTTAAATTCTACTATTTGTATTTACTGTAGGAATTAATAAGTAATTCAACGCGCATGTCAGTACTCATTTCCAATAATTATTGTTTGTAGTTATTTCCTATCTATGTCTGATATTAAAGATCAAAAGGGCAACAATCAAATATATAACTTAGAATAACTGAACACGGGCATAATATTGATTACCCAAATTGGTTATATCAAGTCACAAGAAGAGGAAGAGTGATAACACAGTAATAATGGATATAACTGTTGTCTTTATTACATAGCTAAAATTGATCCAGTTTACACACGTAATGTCTTCTCGCTGTGGCGTTATGCAGAAGTCACTGTATGTCACTGATAACGTGTGCATCATGACGTCAACGATGCAGAGATACAATACAAACGCCAGAACCAAGAAGACTTTGCGACGGACTGAAGCAAAAATAATGCCGTCAGTCAGTCACAAACTAAACTGTTATGTATTCGATAACAATGCGAGCAAAAGCGGTCATACGCACTAAGCCTTCACATTCAAGTAATACCCTTCTTCCCAAAAAGGACAACTTCAAAGAGAGATATCGTCATTTGTAAGCTAGTGTAATACAAACAGAGAAGTGTTTTGTGTTCATCATGTACAACTTATTGAAACTAGATCGTAAAATGAACATGGGTAAGGATAAAGTTTCTTTGAACCAGAAGTTATTGCTTTAGATACTGTAAACAATTACTATTTTCACGGAAACAATTCTGTAGGATCTATGAAATTCCACATGATGACCACTCAAAAAAGTTTTGTTTTTTTTACAGCGCCAACCGACCCTCAATGTTCATATTCACTCCTGAGGAAGAAACCTCGTTACCAGTTACATACAGTTTCTTTGAACCAGAAGTTATTGCTGTTGATACTACGAACATTTATGACTTTCACGGAACAGTTGATGAGTGATGACATATTGCAAACAGGACAACAGTTGACACGTGTCCACATTACAATGTATATGGAAACTGACAAAGGTCAAGATCCTGGAAACCAAATGTGTTGTGTGTCCCCCAATTGCGTCAAATACTGCCTGGTACCTCCTTTCCTTGGACGAAATGACATTACGGATTTCACGTTGATGAATGTTAGTCTTCACGGCATAGAGTGCATGCGAAAGCAGATGCAGTGTCTCTGGCTCAGGATGCCACTGTGTACTGACGGGTAAGAAGACTGAGAGGTTTACTGAGGGTAAGAAGACTGAGAGGTCTACTGACGGGTAAGAAGACTGAGAGGTTTACTGACGGGTAGACGACTGAGAGGTGTACTGACGGGTAAGAGGACTAAGAGGTGTACTGACGGGTAACAAAGCTGAGAGGTGTACTGACGGGTAATAAGACTGAGAGGTGTACTTGCGGGTAAGAGGACGAAGAGGTGTACTGACGGGTAATAAGACTGGGAGATGTACTTACTGGTAACAAGACTTAGAGGTGTACTGACGGGTAAGAGGACTAAGAGGTGTACTGACGGGTAAGAGGACTAAGAGGGCCACGGGACGACGCCGTAATGTGAAAGAAAGTTAAAATGGTAAGAGAGTCTGGTCGAAGCATTTCATCACAATATAGTTTGCCTTACACATGTGCCAGATTTGTTCTACAAGTGTGGGAGACACTATCACCCACATCATCACGCGCTTATTGCCAAGTCTCTGGATCGCTCGTATGCCGTTCATGGCAAGGACAGTATAAACTGGCTTCCCTGAGATGCCATCAGATCAATGCATCATAATTTTGACCATCGCTGAAACATACTATTCTTTGTCGCTGGTTAAGCCATACCCCTCGTGGTCTCATCTGCGTCATATTGAGATCTCTGCATAAAGATTTAAAGTGACCAAAAAGACCGTTTGAGAAAAACTGTATGACGAGAAGGATGACTTCAATTTTTTCAAATTGCCAGTTTTCCCTTTACGTCCAGCACTATTCCAGTAGCTCATACCTTTGGCGTCCATATTTCAAAACTTTTCAGGAACAATTGAGGCTGCTCTTTCTACCAAGATTCCAAAGGGCGTCACACCACTCTTGCTCTGAAGTTGTTAGTTCAAGTTTGCAACATTCAAGGTCTCAATAAAGCTTTCAAAACGTTTTATGATAGACATGTGGTGTGCATTTCCAAATTTGATGATTCAGTGTAAAAAATAATGTCCGATGTAATTCCATATTTTGACTTGTTTTTTTATTATATTTTGATATTGATTCATAAACACGTGCTCATGATGCAGTCGGATTCGTACAATCGACCATATTGCCGGAGATTTCTTATGAATGTGGAAAGGGTTTTGTAGCTTTTATTTATTAGACATGAAACTGGTTAGATATCATTCGGAAACCTGCATCGCACACGTGACGTACAATGCTTTTGATACAAAGTCGAGAAATGTTACTCTGGGACACAATGGCCACAGACGACTGCGATTCTCCTGCTTCTAATTATCCGACTACTTTATTGCGCTGTGTATAAGGGGCGTCAATTGTTTCCTTTGGTACTTTTGTTAGGTTGCAGTTTTTGAAAAATCGAAATATAACAAAGTTTCATATAACAAAGTGCTATTACAATAAAATGAGCGTAAGGTTTAAACGATCATACCACTGGCAGATGATTACAACTGGCATGGCTACATCACTTCTGATGATGAGCCACGTACTGGACAACCATGAATGCTGCCTTATTTGACGTTCAGCGGCGGGTGCTGTCGGATGGGCAGGACTTGTTTACCCATTTCGCAGACACTTGGTGTCATCACTGATTTCAATGACCCAATATTTCAGTAATATAATGATGTGTCAGCAAATTTTCGAAGAGAGAGATGCTTCAGACGTTAACCAGTTTTGTGAAAGCAGCGAGCATGGTACGAATCATTATTCAGGCGGCGTTTTTACATTTACTTAAGCGCGTACTTTCAATTAAATGGTGCTTTGATATTGTGATGGACTACGGGTTGCATTTTGTTATTAACGAGACTTCCTGTAAGATAAAAACGAAAATACTTTCATAATATTAAAGTGAACTCCAGCAGCTAAATTATTTGACGAGTTGTTGTTTCGGAAGAAAATGTTGAAGGGATGGGAATGCTGTCTTGTTCCGATTTTCAAAGGACATTATAAAAAGGCGTGGTACCGCTTTTCAAAACGACACATTATTACAAACCTAAAAGAAGCGGATATGGAACCAGTTTCAGGGCGGATATAGCACAGGGGAAGGTGTCTTTTAAGACAAACAGAAATCTAAAAAAAGAAAGCCAACGTGATCTCTTACAACGGCTTCCCTTTATGTTTCTTTTGTGTGCATTGCTATGCATTGTTTCCTTTGCCTGGAATCTGTTTACGAATTTCTACATGCATTTGAAGATAAAACGTCAACGCTAGAGAATAATCAATCTCGATTATCTGCCAAAACAGATTGCAGTCAGGCAAAAGGCAAAACAATGTTTGAAAAACTATGTATGTATAATTGAAAATCAATTGACACCAGGTGCTCGCGAAAAGTGTGAGCATGTGCTGTTCCCTCGGTAAAAGTGTATATATTATTTTCATTATGTACAATGTTATCTGATAAAGTCGATGTGTTTATGCTATCAGTACTGTGGAAAGCCATATCTAATTTTTAGGTTCAATAACATAGCATGCCTTTGGGCATCGACTATGCTCCATCTTGCTGATCTGTTTCTGTAGAGCACATTGTCTGGGTAACTCTCAATACTTAAAAATAATGGCACAGAGGCCCCGCAGAGCCATTATTTTTAAGGAATGAAGAGTTACGAGGATATTCCCCCTACTCATCGCTACTTTTACATTTTGACAAAATATTCTGTTGTTGGAAATGTTTGAAAAATAAACCAGAACTCTTTGTTGTCTGTATTCATACTGCGTGAGTCGCCCTTGCGTGATGCACGAGGAATGCATTCTCTGCCGCTGATCATGATGCACGAGCGTCAAGCTCCGTCGCGAGCTGACATTTACAATACATGGTACACGGCTCTTCATAATTTCGTTGGGTCCTAAACTAGTATTTATCAGTCGCTTGCACATTGTTAATACATACTGACGGGAATAATAGGAAATATGGAGCCCCGAACAAGGGATATTTATATTACCTTATTTGTTTTTTTCTCGTCCAATGTTTAATCTAATTGCTATAAATATGAACAGTGTTGTTGGTAACCTTCTCAAACACAATATATATTTATACTTTTTTGAGCTTTTAGGCATTATGCAAAATTATGAAAATATTTAATAGTTAATTTCACACCATACTTTCATGTGCCACCGTAGATTACACGTTCTGAAATGAAACGATGAAATGAAACGATGCGGGTATTTCGGAAAAATATGAAGTCAATAAAGGTAAAAAGTAGTTCCATCTATTCCAAGTGGAAATTAATTCAAATGTTGGTTCAAGATCATGTAAAGTTGACAAACAACTCTCCATTCCTGGAAAATAATGGAGCGTTCAAACAATACAATGACGTCACAGATGTGTTTGAAAATTTGATAGTGATTCATCAACACATGCTCATGATATGATCGGAAGTGTACAAACAACATTTTTTGTCACTGATGCGTCGAATTTGGACATGTCCTCCACATGTCTGTCATAAGACATTTTGAAAGCTTCAATGAGGCCGTAAATGTTGTAACCTTGATAAAACAGCTTCTGAGCATGTTCGTATGACGCTCTTTGAAATCTTGGAAGAAAGAGCATGCTTGATTGTATCTAGAAAATTGCGAAATGTAATTAACACCAAAGGCTGGAGCTGCTGTAATATTGCTCGACATGAAGGGAAAGTTGTCTATTGGAAAGTTGAAGTCATCCCTCTTGTCATACAGTCTTGTTGAGGGAGTTTTGTCTCTCTGAATTTTTATGCATAGATCCAAATATTAAACAGATGAACACCTTCTTCATAGCATTGTGAGATCCGGTCGTGCCTCATCACTATCTTACTCTGAACTATAATTCGGAAACGTTAATACCTCTCACCCAGTACAACACACTATTTCAGAATGTCTGTGCATACACGGTAGGATGGTATCTCAATACATGCATATATCTGACGTTGACCATACCACATATGTCTATACAACCAAATATGATGCAAAAGCATGTCATCAAGCTGATCTTATAGATGATAGCCTAAACATTGTTAACAGTTGAAAATCACGATCATGCGTCTTTCTGTGAGCATGCGCGACGGGAATAGTTTGGGAGGGATAGACACCAAGTGGAGGGATCTGTTAGACGTGTAAGAGCCCTCTGGTCTCATCACAAGATGAATGGCTGATGATGGTATAAAAACACGACAACAAAAGTTTCAACCGTCCTTCGCATTTTAAACAAATGAAAGATGATAGGATCGATAAAGCTATTTTACAACAATTATATTTGCATTATTGCAAAGTCGACTAAGTTGTACATGAAGCTTGTGTAAAGGGTTTATGGAGTTAAGTCGAACACGGGAAGCTACTTTAAATGTTAATACACGAAAACGCGAATAATGCATCATTCAAGTCACAGGGTCTCACCACTCGATCCCAGTTAGCCGTCTCGTACGACAACTTCCGGAGTTCACACGGGGTAGCCACCCTGGTTCGAATCAGATCCTTTTCTTTCTCCCACTGGATTCGTTTATTGGGTTTTATGACGTCTATGCTTGCTGTGGTCTTGTTCGTTGGTGGAGTGACAGAGCGTGAACGCATGATGGTCTGAATCCCTCTCGATATTTGTATACCACACCGACCTCTACACAGTCAGCAGTTGATATCTGCATAGTATTAAATTTCACATAATCAGCTAGGTTACACATTATAAGCATTGTCATTTTCATTAGACCTTTGTTATGCCTGGGGTACTGTGGACTGTTGAGGTTTCTCTGAAGTATTGTTTTTGAAGTAGAATATTGGACTGGCTCACATGTCAGCCTGTTATAGCTTATATAGTTACTTTGTTGTCTTTAATGTGAATTGATTGAAAGCAGATACACCTGTCTGTGATAGAGTTTGAGGCTGTGGGCGATCAGGTGTTGCCTGATCTTCTAAGAAGCATCGAGTAATGTAATTGTCTTTGACCTGGCGTAAATGGGTGAAGGTTTAGGTTACTTTGGTTTTGGCTTGTGATTGACACATAATTAATGAATATCCACCCTTTTGATATTGAATAGAAAACATCTCCGCATATTGATAGCAATATTGGCTAAAGAAGGGCCTATTGTGTTTCAGTTCCAAATTCATTGCAAACATACTCGTGGGGATGCCACACTGCTCCCCAGCAATCTATATGTATGCTGGTCGTAGCAGGAGACTTAATAGATCGGGTGGTCAGGCCTGTAAATAATCGAGGCTGTACCAGACAAGCCACTGACTTATTGTGAACAGCGACCCACACTGTCAGGTACGATGACTGAGTAGTGAATCAGTGAGTTAGCCATTTTCAAAAACAAAATTCGAGTTATATTGCGACGTGTGGGAGGGTAGCCCGAAGTGATGCGGTTCTTAAACGTTTACCACTGATAAACACGGGTATGGTGCTGACTAATCTAGAAACATAATCAGGGCCAACTGGAATTCGAACCCACAATCATCGGTTTCTGGCGTTTCCAAGGGACGCAACTCTTCACAACGAATTTCGGCCCCTTAGATGCTGCCTCAGTGCCATTGGACAAAAGGTAGACAAAACATGCAGACCATGTTGAAATGCGTTGTTTCGTTTGGACCTTTCGGAGCTGGAACAATTTAGCCTGCACATAGGTACCGTTTAAATTGATTCACATGAACTAAACGACTCAGATTAAAAGCATTTGTATCACTCTACAGAAATGACTCAAAATCTTTTAACTTGCTTTTCATTTTTGCAAGTAAATAATGAATTACGCACACCTTCAAACCATCTCCGGGGACACTGTTTGAGCTGAAATTTTAGAAACGTAAGTGTTGGTATTATTTGCAGAGTAAGCGTTAATCATTGATGAACTTCGTTCTCAAGGGCGAGGAAGGCATAAAGTGCAACAAAATTTGACAAATGCATAATTTGCGTCAAAGATGTCAAATCATTGTCACGTGATTATTGTTCAACTTCACATTTTCAACATTGGCATGACGGGCCTTATCGATGTCAGCAGGCTTTTGTTCTGGTTTCTAAACTAAACAAACTGTGGACGCCAGAGAATACACAGTCTCGAATATCTGCTGAAACAGATTCCATTGGGCCTAAAATGCAAAATAGTTTTGAAAATTATGTGAATGTTAAGCTGAAAATCAGTAATAAGACCAGGTGTTCGCGAAATGGTAAGATACCTTGAATGGCTTATCATTTGAATTTCTTATGGAAGTAGTAGGGTGGTGGGGTAGCCTAGTGGTTAAAGCGTTCGTTCGTCACGCCGAAGACCCGGCTTCGATTCCCCACATGGGTACAATGTGTGAAGCCCATTTCTGATGTCCCCCGCCGTGATATTGATGGAATGTTGCTAACAGCAGCGTAAAACCATACTCACTCACTCATGAACCCAAACTATGAATGGCAGTTCGAAATCGTATTTAACACAACGTTGACACTCCAGCTGACCTAAAGCTCCATGTGATTCCAATATGATTTTCACGTTATTTGTTGTCAGAGATAAACGGATCTGTATTCCAAGGAAGCATATCACAGAAAACTATCTGTCAAGGCACATCCATTTCTAAAACGAAAATATCCAACATTGAAACTAAATTTTGGAGAAAATAACTAAGGTGACATTCAAAGCCTGTAATCCTGAATGATTTATGAATACCAAAATCTATTCCCTGGTCCTTAATAAAATCTTGTCAGGAAAATGACGAAAATAATGTCTCAGCACCAAGGATACAACGACATTGTTCGTTTTCATCAATCAAAACAAGGGCACAATTTTTGTGTCTTGAAATTCGAGGCTCGCATGGAACAAGCCGTTGTCACAAAGCTGTGTGTCTTGTATCAATCATTCCACGATGTCAAAATCCCTAATTAGCTGGATCTTTAGTAGATAAGATGTGAATGACGACACAGTATTGACCTTCCAACTCATGATCTCGTCGATCAACAAAAGAGAACCGGAATCAGTCTGGATGGTTTTCCGTGGATATTCTTGGCTGAATTGCGATGACGAAGGGCTCTTGTTCCAAAGAGGAAGCAAGATTTTTCATTTTCTTAAACGCGACAGCAATATTTGTACGGAACCGAGCTGTAGCATCAAAAGACATCCTGTCAGATGAAAGGTACATGTAGTGACGTCTCCTCTCCCAATCAACTCCTTTGTCCGACTTTTGTTCGGCTGTTCCATTCACGTCTACATTTCACAACAGTGAAAAGGTGCATTCATGACTTTCCTTATTGAACACAGAGCATCCCTCATAATTGATGTGATTCTGCTGTGTAGAACATGACTACTATCTTTAAAGCTTTGCTATTACGTTATCTCCATCAGGATTGAACGAATATTATGGTTCCATTCCTTGGTAATGAATGATATCTATTGACTTTAGAAATGCATAAGGCGGGCAAGTGCAATCAGAGGTTTAACGTTAACAGTTATGTAGCAACATGTGCGTGACATGTGAAAGCAATGTATAATGGGCCTCCCTGCCGTGCCCCCATGTTTCCGTGAAGTCTTCTGATTGAGTTACAGACCTGAGGTTTAACGCTGCTTGTATAATGAAACAATTTCAAACTCGGGAACAGAAAGGTTATTTTTCGTCGAAAACTGGCTTGCGCAGGGGATATATCTTAGGTGAGATCAAGTGATCTGAGATATCCCTGCAATGAAATTGCATCATAAGCTTTGCAGACAACTGTAACGTCATTGGATACTATTACGTCACAATGTAATAAGATCATTAATCCTTGCCACATAAGCTAGTTAGCTGTACTTTTAACATTGAACAAACGTGTTATTACTGTTTACAAACTGAAAACATGTATAACTTTAAATATATTAATATAATGAGTAAAGCGGCATGGGTTGTTGTCTATTGTTTTGAGAATTTACGGATTCATTGACACACGCCTTTAACATGGCAGGCAGTTTGTGTGGAGCATAATGATTCACTCGAACCTATGAATGCATGTAGCACGCCAATTTCAATGGCTAACATGGGATGGGCACCCCTAAACAAAAACTAAGCAATCCGCAAACGATATGACCTCACACGACTATATAGAAAAACGCCAAATAGCAAGCTCTCTGTTGTCTTCAAGACTTGAAATATGTTCTGTTTGTAGATTTATATCGTGTTTTCTGCACGATACGAACTGCCATGCATCCTTTGAATGTTGTAGTCACAGCACATTTGCATATTGTAGTCTATAATTGTACATATACTTATTCAAATAATTAAATAACAAATGGAGAAGCTTTGTGGTTGAAGCGTTCGCTCGTCACGTCGAAGACCCGGATTCTATTCCCCACACGGGTACAATGTGTGAAGCCCATTTCTAGTGTCCCCCGCCGTGGTGTTGCTAGTGTATTGCTCAACGTGGCGTAAAAACATACTTACATACTCACTCACTCACTTGTAGCAAATGCCCCATAGATGAAGGAATGGAGTTTTCCCTTAAATCTGATGTGTGGGATAGTGCTGTACAAACTTAAAAAATCAGTTGAATTTTGACAGAATTCAACTTGGTTTACCTCGTTTGTGAGTTTTCAAAATTTCAAGCAAATCCTATGAAGTTTTGGGAATCCATTTGGTTTTCATTCCACTTCGCAAATTCTTTCTGTGAATATAGAGAAAGTCCTTCCTTGATTGTATTAGGTATTATGGTTAATCTTTGAGACAGAAATTTGGTGGTTCATATTCTAGTCCCAGCAATCGATCTGTCTTTGCGTGGATGTTTATGGAGCCTTGTGATCCAGTACAAAAGAGGAAGGGATTTGTCTTCAGGGTTTGGAGTCTAATCAAATAGTACTGATACATTGTTTCGGCAGATTTCTTCCTCAGTTAACAAACTGGCCTTATGTGTGGCGTTATTTGATATGTCACTGTTACCAAGAACGTTGATCAAACAATTGATGATGCTTACATATAATGGTCATGTAATTTGAGGCGTGAAGGGAGCAACTGCAAACCTTTCCCGAGGGGCAGCCAGACTACTAGACAGCTATTCTGAAACATGTAAACTAAACACACAGTTTATTGTTTTCTATTTGCAACCAAGATAAAAGACATATTTAGTGTCATTAGTTTATTATTTAAAGCTTCATGATAAACTCTGTGGTATTCTTAACGTATCAACAATTGTACAACATTACCGCCACAGAAAGTCTCCAAATGCCTGGGATATATGTTTTGCAGTTCCCTCGCGGACACGCATACAGTCTGCAATGCTGTGATAAGCATTTAATATGAACTGAAACAAATAGTTGTTTGTTTGTTGTTTAAAGCGGACATCGCAATATCCAAGCTACGTGACGGCGGTCTGTAAATAATTTAGCCTGTACCAAACTGTCCAGTGATTAATATCATGAGCAACGTCCCCTACAATCTACCATGCCATGTAGCCTGACCACAAGTCAATGTAGCATAGATTGTTCGGGATCTATTTAAACCTCAAATTCCCCCTGGGTAAACCAGTTGATCAATTAATTTATTAAACCTACTTTGATTGTTAGTGAATATATGATGAGGTCATGCTGGTCACGCTATTAACCCATGTTAGCATCTAGCAGAAATTGTGAATATACCTATATATAGACCTATACTATAAGTAAGTAAGTGATTATGGTTTTAAGCCACTTTTAGCAATATTCCAGCAATATCAAGGCGGGGCTTCAAACATTGTACCGATGTTGGGAGCGAACGCTTTTACCACTACCCCATCGCCCCACTACTGTTAGTCGGAGGAAGACTCCTTGGTTCTACATGATTCTCCATGATTCTCAACTGAAGATTGGATGGATTACAGCTATCACCAACCAAATACTGTATTACATACACAGCTAAACATAGCCCAACCAAACATTTAGATTGAACTTACTACAATACTACAGGTTTTAACTCACCTGATCAACGAATGTCAAGTGTGCCCATCCGTTTCCCCTGAAATTGCAACGCCTAATGAAAGTGAAACCTTGCAGATAAATATCACTCTGTGATTCACAATCCTTTTGGAAAAACATGGCCGCCATGGAAATGCCTTTGCAGTAATTGCATCATCTCTGAAACCAGGGGTGTATGGGTCGGACATTTTGTGCTCGTGCTTCAGAAAGTGCCTTGCATAATGTATTGAAAATGCATTTTTTCTCAGCAATTATAATAATTCGGTAAAACAATTGAAGTCATGTTATCAGTTATGCACGTATCTTTGTGTTATTTAATGAATATGCTGTGAGGTTGTCTGTTTAACACTTCTGTTTGTCCTTTTTCTTGTCCTACTTGACCCGTGTATTACCTTTCTGAAACAATATCAAAGAAACTAGTGCCCAGTGCAATGAAGCTCACCTGGATATATAGTCAACAGTTTAAAATGTCAACAAAGACAGACACAAAATAGTAGTTGTCAAATTAATATGTCATCTTTAGGAGAAACTTACATATTAAAGTTCAGCTCCCTCCCTCAGTCTCGCAATTTCAAGGGAGATTAAGTCTACAGACCCAAATATCCATTTTCAGGGAATATAAGGGATTGGCTAAACCAAGGTGAACCTGATGAATATCGGAAACCCCCGGAACATGTATCATGAGGACAAACTAGCCATGATACAAGCTCCCTTTTCTTTCAGTCCTCTTTTTCTCGAGTTTCCACATCTGCAGATGACTTAGGATAAGTAAAATGTATATAGGCAGGTTAATTGCAATTAGCTTTGTGGGTAGTACATACTTCTTTGTAATTCATTTTCCTTAACATTAAGATTTACTGTAGGATTTAATAAGTAATCCAACGCACATGTCAATACTCATTTCCAATATTTATTGTTTGTAGTTATTTCCTATTTATGTCTGATATTAAAGATCAAAAGAACAACAATCAAATATATAACTTAAAATAACTGAACACGAGCAAAATATATATTACCAAAATTGATTATATCAAGTCGCAAGAAGAGGAATAGGGATTGAAACAGTAATCCTGGCTATAGCTGTTGTCTTTACAAAGCTAAAATTGATCCAGTTTACACACGTAATGTCTTCTCGCTGTGGCGTTTTGCAGAAGTCACTGTATGTCGCTGATAACGTGTGCATCATGACGTCAACGATACAGAGATACAATACAAACGCCAGAACCAAGAAGACTTTGCGACGAACTGAAACAAAAATATTGCCGTCAATCGGTCACAAAAAAAACTGTCATGTATTCGATATCTATGCGAACAAAAGCGGTAATACGCACTTAGCCTTCCCATTCAAGAAATGCCCTCCTTCTCAATTCCCTTTTTGGAAATAAATCCCTTTTCACGACAACATTGTTTTAACACTGTTTGAGCAACAAAGTTCCCTTTGTACTAGTTGGTGAAATTATATTATTTACAATCTGTGAATGACATCAGACGCTTTGCCAGGCGCCAGTTGAGTGTACTACTGGTAGTATAGTTGATCAATAGGATTTATGTTTATTGCAAAGTGTTCGGCCTTTGTTATACAAATCCCATTATTCGAGCTATATTTGGACACACTTAAGACAAGGACAACTTCAAAGAGAGATATCGTCATTTGTAAGCTTGTGTAATACAAACAGAGAAGTGTTTTGTGTTCATCATGTACCACTTATTGAAACTAGATCGTAAACTGAACATGGGTAAGGATAAAGTTTCTTTGAACCAGAAGTTATTGCTTTAGATACTGTAAACAATTACTATTTTCACGGAAACAATTCTGTAGGATCTATGAAATTCCACATGATGACCAGTCAAAAAAGTTCCTTTTTTTTCACAGCGCCAACCGCCCCTCAATGTTTATATACACTCCTGAAGAAAGAAACTCGTAACCAGTTACATACAGTTTCTTTGAACCAGAAGTTATTGCTGTTGATACTGCGAACATTTATGACTTTCACGGAACAGTTGATGAGTGATGACATATTGCAAACAGGACAACAGTTGACACGTGTCCACATTACAATGACATATGGAAACTGACAAAGGTCTAGTTCCTGGAAACCAAATGTGTAGTGTGTCCCCCATTAGCGTCAAGTACTGCCTGGTACCTCCTTCCCTTGGACGAAATGACATTGCGGATCTCACGTTGGTGAATGTTAGTCTTTACGGCATAGAGTGCATGCGGAAGCTGTTACAGTGTCTCTGGCTCAAGATGCCACTGTGTATTTGCGGGTAGACGACTGAGAGGTTTACTGACGGGTAATAAGACTGAGAGGTGTACTGACCGGGTAATAAGACTGGAAGGTGTACTGACGGGTACGAAGATAAGAGGGCCACGGGACGACGCCGTAATGTGAAAGAAAGTTAAAATGGTAAGAGAGTCTGGTCGAAGCATTTCATCACAATATAGTTTACCTTACACATGTGCCAGGTTTGATCTACCAGTGTGGGAGACACTATCACCCACATCATCACGCTGCTATTGCCAAGTCTCTGGATCGCTCGTATGCCGTTCATGGCAAGGACTGTATAAACTGCCTTCCCTGAGATGTCATCAGATCGATGCATTATAATTTTGACCATCGCTGAAACATACTTTTCTTTGTCGATGGTTAAGCCATACCCCTCGTGCTTTCATCTGCGTCCTATTGAGATCCGTGCGTAGAGATTTTAAGTGACCAAAAAAGGTTTGACAAGACTGTATGACAAGAGGGATGACTTCAATTTTTCAATTCCCAACTTTCCTTTTAAGTCGAGCAATATTTTTGTAGCTCCATCCTTTGGCGTCTACATTTCACAACCTTTCAGATACAATTGAGGCTGCTCTTTCTACCAAGATTTCAAAGGACGTCATACCAATCTTGTTCTAAAGTTGTTTGCAACATTCGAGGCCTCAATACAATTTTCAAATGTTGAGGACATTTCCAAATTTAATGTCCGATGTAATTCCATATTTTGACTTGTGCCATATGTTCCCGTTAGTTTTTCAGATGAACAGTTGACTTGCCTTTGCATGTCTTTGCGACAGGTGGGCCAGTGGGGCATGATGCTCTCACCTTTCACCTGGTATCATCATTAATTGATATTGATTCATGAACACGTGCTCATGATGCAGTCGGAACCGTACCATCGACTCTGCTTTAGGCAGAGATTTCTTATGAATATGGAAAGTATTTATCAGACATGAAGCCCAGCGTGTCTTGCACATACCTTACTGCATCCACGCGTGGGGTTACATGTATATGCAACACCAACTATTTACACCACTTACGTCACAGTTGACAGACGGTCTGTCTGTGAAACCAGCCTGGTGAAGGCGGTTTGTCTGGTTAGATATAATTCGGAAACCTGCAATTACCGTTGAGATCGCCCATGTGAAGTACAATGCGTTTGATACAAAGTCGAGAAATGGTGCTCTGGGACACACTGAGCACAGCCAACAGCGAATCTCCTGCTTCCAATTATCCGACGACTTCACTGCGCTGTGTCAAGGGGGCGTCAATGCTTTCCTCTGGTACTTTTGTTAGGCTGGAGTTTTTGAAAAATAAAAATAAAAATAATTAACACTCGACCTACCTACGAATTATTCACTGGTTTCAAATTTTAGCATATAACAAAGTGCTATATCCGGAGAATGAGCATAAGGTTTAAACCATCATACTACTGGCAGACGATTAAAACTGGCTACATCACTTCTGATGATGAACCACGCATGTGAAAACTGTTGCAGTGTCTCCGGCTCAGGATGCCACTGGGTACTGACGGGTAAGAAGAGGGAGAGGTTTACTGAGGGTAGGAAGACTGAGAGGTGTACAGAGCAATATTCAGGTGGCGTTTTTACATTTACTTAAGTGCGTACTTTCAATTTAATGGTGCTTTGATATCGTGATAGACAAGGTGCTACTACAATGTATATCAATAGAATGAGCATAAGGTTTAAATGATCATACCACTGGCAGATGATTAAAACTGGCTACAACACTTCTTATGATGAACCACGTTCTGGACAACCATGAATGCTGCCTTATTTGACGTTCAGCGGCGGGTGCTGCTGGTTGGGCAGGACATGTTTACCCATTTCGCAGACACTTGATGTTATCACTGATTTCAGTGACCCAATATTTCAGTTATATAATGATGTGTCGGTGGCTGAGTGGGTTAGATCGCTGACTTTGTGTGCTGGCGATTGGGTGCCTCACTCTTGCTAGTGTGGGTTCGAATCCCGGACGAGACTCAACCAAAAGCAAATTTCGTATGACGCTCTTTGAAATCTTGGTGGAAATAGCATGCTCGATTGTGTCTCAAAAATTGCGAAATGTAAACACCAAAGGCTGAAGCTGCAGTAACATTGCTCGACATGAAGGGAAAGTTGACAAGTCATCCCTCTTGTCATACAGTCTTGTGAGGGTGTTTTGTTTATGCATAGATCTAAATATGAAACATATGAGCACCTTCTATACATAATTATCAGTCTGAGACTCATAGCATTGTGAGATCCAGTCGTGCCTCATCACTGTCTTACGCTGAACTATAATTCGGAAACGTTAATACCTCTCACCCAGTACAACAGACTATTTCAGAATGTTTGTGCATACACGGTAGGGTGGTATCTTAATACATGCATATATCTGACGTTGGCCATATCACATATGTCTATACCACTAAATATGAGGCTTTAAACATGTCATCAAGCTGATCTTATAGATGATAGCCTAAACATTGTTAACATTTGAAAATCACGATCATGCGTCTTTCTGTGAGCATGCGCGACGGGAATAGTTTCGGAGGGATAGGCATCAAGTGGAGGGATCAGTTAGGCGTGTAAGAGCCCTCTGGTCTCATCACAAGATGAATGGCTGATGATGGTATAAAACACGACAACAAAAGGTTAACTGTCCTTCGCTTTTTAAACAAATGAAAGATGATAGGGTCGATAAAGCTATTTTACAACTGCAAATTCGACTTTGTTGTACATGAAACTTGTGTAAAGTCTTTATGGAGTTAAGCGGAACACGGGAAGCTACTTTACATGTTAATACAAGAAAACACAGGAACCTTGTTATATCGATATGGTTTCTCAGTGAGGTGTCGAGGAACACCCCCTTGTCTTTCAGCAGGAATCACATCTGTAGTTTTACGGATGTTTTTTTTACTATGTTTGTCATTTAGAGCTACAACATGCAATATGTCCTGCTTTGTTGTGGCGGCCTTTGGTCTGGATCGAATCTGGATAGGACAAACCAGAGATTATTATAACGAGCAATGTTCCCGCTATAACCAGGTCCCTAATTATTATCTGACGTTGAATTCAGACACCAGGACCCACAGAACAATGACCTGATATGGCAGGAGAAGACCCATCCTGCCTCAACTAATGATGGAAACAGGAAGTTGAAAAGTGATCACTTAACATTGATTTACATGTGAAGTTATGTTTGGCGCGAATAATGCATCTTTCAAGTAACAGGGTCTGATCACCACCCAATCCCAGTACAACCACCTATTTATTCCGGAGTTTCCAACGGGGGTGTTTAAGAACCTAAGAGAGCCCCCTGGTTCGAATTCGATCCTTTTCGTTTTACCACTGGATTCGTTTATTGGGTTTGATGATGTCTGTGCTTGCTGTGGTTTTGTTCGTTGGTAGAGTGACAGAAAGTGACGGTCTGAATTACTCTTGATACTAGAATACCACACCGACCTCTAATTAATCAGCAGTTGATATCTGCACAGTATTCAGTTTCCACATAATCAGCTAGGTTGCATCTTGAATTCGTCACGCCGAAGACCCAGCTTCGATTCCCCTCATTGGTACAATGTGTGAAGCCCATTTCTGATGTCCCCCGTCGTGATATTGCTGGCATATTGCTAAAAGTAGCGTAAAACCATACTCACTCACTCATTTTTCGAAGTAGTAAAATGAACCCAAACTATGAATGGCAGTTCGAAGTCATATTGAACACAACGTTGACACTCCAGCTGACCTAAAGCTCCGTGTGATTCCAGAAAGGATTTTCACGTTATTTGGTGTCAGAGATAAACGGATCTGTATTCCAAGGAAGCAGTTTCTGGTTTTGCTTGAATTCATCACATATCACAGAAAACTATCTGTCAAGGCACATCCATTTCTAAAACGTATCAATCATTCCACGATGTCAAAATCCCTAATTCGCTGGATCTTTAGTAGATAAGATGTGAATGACGACACAGTTTTGACCTTCCAACTCATCATCGATCAACAAAAGAGAAGCGGAATCAGTCTGGTCGGTATTCCGTGGATATTCTTGGCTGCATTGCGTTGACGAAGGGCGCCTGTTCCAAAGAGGAAGCAAGATTTTGCATTTTCTTAAACGCGACAGCAATATTTGTACGGAACCGAGATGCACCATCAAAAGACATCCTGTCAGATGAAAGGTACATGTAGTGACGTCACCTCTCCCGATCAACTCCTTTGTCCGACTTTTGTTCGGCTGTTCCATTCACGTCTACATTTCACAACAGTGAATAGGTGCATTCATGACTTTCCTTATTGAACACAGAGCATCCCTCATAATTGATGTGATGCTGCTGTGTAGAACATGACTACTATCTCTAAAGCTGGGCAATTACGGTATCCCCATCAGGATTGAACGAATATTATGGTTCCGTTCCTTGGTAATGAATGATATGTATTGCCTTGAGAAATGCATAAGGCGGGCAAGTGCAATCAGAGGTTTAACGTTAACAGTTATGTAGCTGCATGTGCGTGACATGTGAAAGCAATGTATAATGGGCCTCCCTGCCGTGCGCTCATGTTTCCGTGAAGTCTTCTGATTGAGTTACAGACTTGAGGTTTAACGCTGATTGTATAATGTAACAATTTTTCACATTTGTTTCCTTCTAATTGCCAGTTTCAGGAAGGCCCATGGTGACAGAGGTTGCAGACAAGTATGATGCTAACAAACAAAATATACTAATCGAGACGAATCCGGGATTCAAACTCACGAAGAGCGTATCTTTGCGGCTGAGGTGAAAACCTTCCCTGGTGGCCCCTTCTAACACTCGGTCACCTGTCTCAGTGTCAAATGATCAGGGTTTTTTCATGAGCTTCCATAAGTATGTTATGTTATTGTGTCAATGTTGGATGAAGTGTAAACAACTCTTTCTAACACTTTCTGTGCATGATCCCCATTGGGAATGAGGGTAAGAATAGATCCCTAGCTACTTGAATGAATCGGTTGTTCAGGCTTTGTGTCGAAGTTGATAGTGTGTCATCGTACCTTAATGCGTGGGACGTCGCACATAATATTAATCAATGCTTTGTGTTGTCCAGACTCGTTTATTTTACAGGCAACCGTCATGTAGCGAGTCCGCAAACAAACAAGGAAGTTTCACGATGCACATATATTATTTACTAGCTAATCGGACAAGAGGCTGTCGTACAACCGTATAGTGAGTGAGTGAGTGAGTGAGTGGAATTTTGCTGCCATATTATTGCGGGAGCTTGGTATTCACACGCTGTACCCATGAGGAGAATCAAACCTGGATCTTCGGCTTTTGGAGCTAACGCGATAACTCTATAACCCTATAAGTATAGTGACTTTGATGAATGACAGAGACATACATATTAGAATAGTGTCCTTATAGATACAACTTAAAACATCTGTAAACGCACAAAGCACGAAACAGAAAGGTTATTTATCGTCCAAAACTGTCTTGTGCAGGGGATATATCTTAGGAGAGATCAAGTGTTCTGAGATATCCCTGCAATGAAATTGCATCATAAGCTTTGCAGACAATTGTAACGTCATTGGATACTATTACGTCACAATCTAAGAACATAATAAATCCTTGCTACATAAACTAGTCAGCTGTACTTTTAACATTCAACAAACTTGTTATTACTGTTTACAAACTGGAAATGTTGATAACTTTAAATATATAAATATATTGAGTAAAGCGGCATGGGTTGAGTCTATTGTTTTGAGAATTTACGGATTCATTGACACTAGCCTTTAACATGCACTCTATGTGCTCAAGCAGGCAGTGTGTGTGGAGCATAATGATTCACCCGAACGTATGGAAGCATACAGCACGCCAATTTCGTTGGCTAACATGGGATGGACACCCCTAAAGAAAAGCAATCCGCAAAATATATGACGTCACATTCCTGTATAGAAAAACGCCAAAAAGCAACCTTTCTTGTCTTCAAGACTTGAAATATGTTCTGTTTGTAGATTTTTATCGTGTTTTCTTCACGATACGAACTGCCATGCATCATTTGAATATTGTAGTAACAGCAACTTTGCATATTGTAGTCTATTATTGTACATATAATTATTTAAATAGTTAAATGACAAATGGAGTAGCCTTGTGGTTCAAGCGTTCGCTCGTCACGTCGAAGCCCCGGGTTCCATTCCCTACATGGGTACAATGTGTGTCCCCCGCCGTGATGTTGCTGGAGTATCATGAGCAACGTCCCCTACAATCTACCATGCCATGTAGCCTGACCAAAGGTCAATGTAGCATAGATTGTTCGGGATCTATTTAAACCCGGAATTCCCTCTGGGTAAACCAATAAGTTAATTGATTTAATTATTCTACTTTGATTGTTAATGAATTTTAATGAGGTCATACTGGTAACGCTATTTACAGATGTAAGCGTCTTGCAGAAATTGTGAATATACCTCTACATAGACCTATGCTATAACACTGTAAAAGACTTCTCTGCAATTCATTTTCCTTGCTATTTAGATCTCTGGACAGTTAAATTTCACTATTTGTATTAACAGTAGGAATTAATAAGTAATTCAACGCGCATTCAAAGATCAAAAGAACAACAATCAAATATATAACTTAAAATAACTGAACACGAGCAAATATTGATTAGCCAAATTGGTTATATCAAGTCACAAGAAGAGGAATAGGGATTGAAACAGTGATCATGGATATAACTGTTGTCTTAATTACAAAGCTCAAATTGATCCAGTTTACACACGTAATGTCTTCTCGCTGTGGCGTTATGCAGAAGTCACTGTATGTCGCTAATAACGTGTGCATCATGACGTCAGCGATGCAGAGATACAATACAAACGCCAGAACCAAGAAGACTTTGAGACGAACTGAAACCAAAATAGTTTCGTCAGTCAGTCACAAACTAAACTGTCATGTATTCGGACGAAGCCTTCCAATTCAAGTAATACCCTTCTTCTCAATTCCCTTATTGGAAATAATCCCATTTCATCGACAACAGTGTGTTAACACTGTTTTAGCAACAAAGTTCCCTTTGTACTAGTTGGTGAAATTATATCATTTACAATCTGTGAATGACATCAGACGCTTTGCCATGCGCGAGTAGAGTGTACTACTGGTAATATAGCTGATCAATGGTATTTATGTGTATTGCAGAGTGTTCAGCATTTGTTATACAAATCCCATTATTGGAGCTGTATTTGGACACACTCACAACAAGGACAACTTCAAAGGCAGATATCGTCATTTGTAAGCTTGTGTAATACAAACAGAGAAGTGTTTTGTGTTCATCATGTACAACTTATTGAAACTAGATCGGGTTAAGAACATGGGTTAAGGATAAGTTTCTTTGAATCAGAAGTTATTGCTTTTGATACTGTAAACAATTAGTATTTTCACGGAAACAATTCTGTAGGGTGTATGAAATTCCACAGGAAGACCACTAAATAAAGTTCTTTTTTTTCACAGCGCCAACCGCTCCTCAATGTTCGTATACGCTCCTGAATAAAGAAACTCGTAACCAGTTGCATACAGTTTCTTTGAACCAGAAGTTATTGCTGTTGATGCTGCGTACATTTATGACTTTCACGGAACAGTTGATGAGAGATGACATATTGCAAACAGGACAACAGTTGACACGTGTCCACACGGGTTGTGTGTCTCCCATTAGCGTCAAGTACTGTCTGGTACCTCCATCCCTTGGACGAAATGAACTTACGGATCTCACGTTGGGGAATGTTAATCTTCACTGCATAGAGTGCATGCAAAAGCTGTTGCAGTGTCTGTGGCTCAGGATGCCACTGTGTACTGACGGGTAAGAGTGAGTGAGTTAAGATTTAAAGTTGTCATTATTGCAGCCATATAGCGACGAGACCAAGTTTAATATGTTTACAATTGGGTCATGTATGCAAAGTTATATTTAAAACACTTTATGAAAGTATTTGAGCATACTTTATTTAAAAACAGTTGATGAAATATATTTGAGCATATCAATATCATGAATACATTTTTAAAACACGGGCTTTAAGCCACCAGTAACCAAAGCTAGGCCACCTCGATTGGGATCATTGGGACTTACAGTACCTCTGCTTACTGCATGATACCCCAGCAGGATTTACGTCATCGCTTTAGCTAGTGGTGGTTGTGCACAATACTAGCCAATATAAAACATACTCAGCAAATGTCTGATGATAGTTACTTCGATGACGATAGGATCACGTGTCACACAAGGGATAATAGTTTTACGCTACGTTAACCCCCTGGACAGAGCCTTCAATAATGTCTGTTGATAATAGCATCACATCAAATGTAAAAACAAGCATTCAATTATTCACATACATATCTAAAATGTATTATACAGACCAATTTCTTTCAAGTGATTAATGATGAGATGCCCACTGACACGGGAAAAGAGATCTTTCAGATTTACGCTTTGATAATATGAATCCCTTGTGTTTGCAAAGTCGAAACAGTCAAGCAATATATGCTTAACGTTGAACCTTTCATCACAAGGGATACACGGGAAAAACGTCTGAGAGGTGTACTGACGGATAAGAAGACTGAGAGGTGTACTGACGGGTAATAAGACTGAGAAGTGTACTGACGGGTAAGAAGAGTAATAGGTGTACTGACGGATAAGAAGACTGAGAGGTGTACTAACGGGTAGGAAGACTGAGAGGTATACTGACGGGTAAGAGGACTAAGAGGACAATGCATCATAATTTTGACCATCGCTGAAACATACTATTCTTTGTCGCTGGTTAAGCCATACCCCTCGTGCTCTCATCTGCGTCATATTGAGATCTGTGCATAAAGATTTAACGTGACAACCCTCCCCCCAAAAAAACCCCCAAAAACAAAAAACAACAACAACAACAACGTTTTATGATAGACATGTGGAGGGCATTTCCAAAATTGATGAATCAGTGTCAAAAATACTGTCCGATGTAATTCCATATTTTTACTCTTTTTATTCATAAACATGTGCTCATCATTGTCGGAATCGTACAATCGACCATTTTGCCAGAGATTTCTTATGAATTTGGAAAGGGTTTTGTAGCTTTTATTTATTAGACATGAAGCCGTGCGTGTCTTCCACAGACCTGACTGCATCCACGCGTTGGGGTACATGCAACACCAACTATTTACACCACTTACGTACTTACTGTACGTCACAGTTGACAGACGGTCTGTTTGTTAAATCAACCTCGCGAAGGTGGTTTGTCTGGTAAGATATCATTCGGAAACCTGCATCGCCCACGTGTCGTACAATGCTTTTGATACAAAGTCGAGAAATGTTACTCTGGGACACAATGGCCACCTACGACTGTGATTCTCCTGCTTTATCCGACGACTTTATTGCGCTGTGTATAAGGGGCTTCAATTGTTTCGTTTGGTACTTTTGTTGAAAAATCGAAATATAACAAAGTTTCATATAACAAAGTGCTATATCGAAAGAATGAGCGTAAGGTTTAAACGATCATACCACTGGCAGATGATTACAACTGGCTACATCACTTCTGATGATGAACCACGTTCTTGACAACCATGAATGCTGCCTTATTTGACGTTCAGCGGCGGGTTCTGCCGGATGGGCAGGACTTGTTTACCCATTTCGCAGACACTTGGTGTCATGACTGATTTCAATGACCCAATATTACAGTTATATAATGATGTATCAGCAAATTTTCGAAGAGAGAGATGCTTCAGACGTTTACCAGTTTGGTTAAAGCCACTTGCATGGTACGAAGCATTATTCGTTTTTACATTGACTTAAGTGCGTACTTTCAATTAAATGGTGCTTTGATATCGTGATGGACTATGAGACGTCCTGTAAGAAGAAAACGAAAATATTTTCATAATATTAAATTGAACTCCAGCAGCTCAATCATTTGACATTCGGAAGAAAATGATGAAGGGACGGTAATGCTGTCTTGTTCAGATCTTCAAAGGACAATATACAAAGGTGTTTGTACCGCTTTTCAAAACGACACATTATTACAAACCTAAAAGAAGCGGATATGGAACCAGTTTCAGGGCGGATATAGCACAGGGGAATGTGGCTCTCAAGACAAACAGAAATCTAAAAAAAGAAAGCCAACGTGATCTCTTACAACGGCTTCCTTTTATGTTCCTTTTGTGTGCATTGCTATGTGTAGCCGGGTGGTGGTGCTAACTCTGAATGAGTTATAGCCACATAAGTACCACCCACTTATAACCCCCCTTAGATTCATTCTATACATATATACTTACATGTGCATCTATTATCACCATCACTTCATTCTGTGTTCATTATATGTTCATTATATGTTGTCCTTGTCTGCAGTTGAATGTCAGCCAACTAACACCAACCTGATACCCTTTTGCAGCCTCTGTAATTTCTCCAGCTTCACCTGGACTTCCCCCTATCTATTTTTAGATATGTCCACCATTTTATGTGACTTCCTTTTAATACCTGTCAGATGCTACCTTTCTTTTGATTGGCCCTTTGGTCCACTTCTTTAACTTCCTTTCTCACCTGCCCTCCTCAGGCATTTCTGCATGAACTCTTTATGGAGGGAGGACTCTTGTTTACAGGTGAGAAACATTTCAATATTCTTATCTCTTTCCATCCTGCTTTGGAAACAATTATATTCATAGAAAGGGTATCACAGCTTTTCATTAACGTAAAATATATTTAATTGCATTATTCTTTAATTTGTTATATCTAAATCTTTGCCAGCTCACACCTTTTGTGTTACAATAATTGAGCAGATGGTCTTCAACCATGTGCTCCCCAACATATCCCTATAAATTAATGTTTCCTTTTGGCTTAAATTAAATTATAACATATTCTGCATGAACTCTTTATGGAGGGAGGACTCTTGTTTACAGCTTCCCTCCCACCATCTACTCCAAAAGAATAAATATCATCATCATCTTCAAGAACTGCCTCATGTTTTGACTAGCAGCCCAGTGGCTGGACACATCACACCACGCCCGGCTACATATGCATTGTTTTCTTTGCCTGGAATCTGTTTACGAATTTCTACATGCATTTGAAGATAAAACATCAACGCTAGAGAATAATCAATCTCGATTATCTGCCGAAACAGATTGCAGTGGACGTAAAAGGCAAAACAATGGTGGAAAAACTATGTATGTATAATTGAAAATCAATTGACACCAGGTGCTCGCGAAAAGTGTGAGCATGTGCTGTTCCCTCGGTAAAAGTGTATAATATTATTTTCATTATGTACAATGTTATCTGATAAAGTCGATGTGTATATACTATCAGTACTGTGGAAAGCCATATCTAATGTTTAGGTTCAATAACATGGCATGCCTTTGGGCATCGACAATGCTCCATCTTGCTGATCTGTTTCTGTAGAGGACAATGTCCGGGTAACTCTCAATACTTAACAATAATGGCACAGAGGCCCCGCAGAGCCATTATTTTTAAGGAATGGAGAGTTACGAGGATATTCCCCCTACTCATCGCTACTTTTACATTTTGACAAAATATTCTGTTGTTGGAAATATTTGAAAAATAAACCAGAACTCTTTGTTGTCTGTATTCATACTGCGTGAGTCGCCCTTGCGTGATGCACGAGGAATGCATTCTCTGCCGCTGATGCACGTGCGCCAAGCTCCGTCGCGAGCTGACATTTACAATGCATGGTACTCGGCTCTTCATAATTTCGTTGGGTCCTAAACTAGTATTAATCAGTCGCTTGCACATTGTTAATACATGCTGACGGGAATAATAGGAAATATGGAGCCCCGAACAAGGGATATTTATATTACCTTATTTGTTTTTTCTCTCGTTAAAGGTTTAATCTAATTGCTATAAATATCAACAGTGTTGTTGGTACCCTCCTCAAACACAAAATATATTTATACTATTTTGAGCATTTAGGCATGCAAAAGTATGAAAATATTTAATAGTTACTTTCACACCATACTTTCATGTGCCGCCGTAGATTACACGTTCTGAAATGAAACGATGCGGGTATACCCCCCCCCCCCCCCCCCCCCACCCCCCCAACACACACACACACACACCAATGAAAAAATGAAGTCAATAAATGTAAAAGTAGTTCCATCTATTCCAAGTGGAAATTAATTCAAATGTTGGTTCAAGATCATGTAAAGTTGACAAACAACTCTCCATTCCTGGAAAATAATGGAGCGTTCAAATAATAGAATGACGTCACAGGTGTGTTTTAAAATTTGATCGTGATTCATCAACACATGCTCATGATATGGTCGGAAGTGTACAATCGACATTTTTTGTCACTGATGCGTCGAATTTGGACATGTCCTCCACATGTCTGTCATAAGACATTTTGAAAGCTTCACTGAGGCCATGAATGTTGTAACCTTGATAAAACAGCTTCTGAGCATGTTCGTATGACGCTCTTTGAAATCTTGATAGAAAGAGCATGCTTGATTGTATCTAGAAAATTGCGAAATGTAATTAACACCAAAGGCTGGAGCTGCTGTAATATTGCTCGACATGAAGGGAAAGTTGTCCTTTGGAACGTTGAAGTCATGCCTCTTGTCATACAGTCTTGTGGGGGGTGTTTTGTCTCTCTGAATCTTTATGCATAGATCTAAATATTAAACAGATTAACACCTTCTTCATAGCATTGTGGGATCCAGTCGTGCCTCATCACTATCTTACTCTGAACTAATATTCGGAAACGTTAATACCTCTCACCCAGTACAACACACTATTTCAGAATGTTTGTGCATACACGGTAGGATTGTATCTTAATACATGCATATATCTGACGTTGACCATACCACATATGTCTATACAACCAAATATGAGGCGTTAAGCACGTCATCAAGCGGATCTTATAGATGATAGCCTAAACATTGTTAACAGTTGAAAATCACGATCATGCGTCTTTCTGTGAGCATGCGCGACGGGAATAGTTTGGGAGGGATTGACACCAAGTGGAGGGATCTGTTAGACGTGTAAGAGCCCTCTGGTCGCATCACAATATGAATGGCTGATGATGGTATAAAAACACGACAATAAAAAGTTTCAACTGTTATTCGCGTTTTAAACAAATGAAAGATGATAGGATCGATAAAGCTATTTTACAACAATTAGTTTTTGCATTACTGCAAAGTCGACTTTGTTGTACATGAAGCTTGAGTAAAGGGTTTATGGAGTTAAGTCGAACACGGGAAGCTACTTTACATGTTAAAACACGAAAACGCGAATAATGCATCTTTCAAGTCACAGGGTCTCACCACTCGATTCCAGTTAGCCGTTTCGTACGACAACATATCTAATTTCGGGGTTCACACGGGGTAGCCCTGGTTGGAATCCGATCCTTTTCTTTCTCCCACTGGATTCGTTTATTGAGTTTTATGACGTGTATGCCTGCTGTGGTCTTGTGGTTGGTGGAGTGACAGAGAGTGAACGCAAGATGGTCTGAATCCCTCTCGATACTTGTATACCACACCGCCCTCAACACAATCAGCAGGTAATATCTGCACAGTATTAAATTCCACATCATAAGCTAGATTGCACATTGTAAGCACACGATCGTCATGTCCATTAGTCCCTATCCCCTGTGTAATGCCTGGGGTACTGTGGAGGTTTCTCTGAAGTATTGTTTTTGAAGTAGAATATTGGGCTGGCTCACATGTCAGCCTGTTATAGCTAATATAGTTACTTTGTTGTCTTTAACGTGAATTGATTGAAAGCAGATATACCTGTCTATGAAAGAGTTTGAGGCTGTGGGCGATCAGGTGTTGCCTGATCTTCTAAGAAGCATCGAGTAATGTAATTGTCTTTGACCTGGCGTAAATGGGTGAAGGTTTAGGTTACTTTGTTTTGTGCTTGTGATTGACACACAATTAATGAATATCCACCTTTTTTATATTGAATTGAAAACATCTCCAAAAAATAGAAAGCTATATTGGCTAAAGAAGGGCGTATTGTGTTTCAGTTCCAAATTCATTGCAAACATACTCGTGGGGATGCCACACTGCTCCCCAGCAATCTATATGTATGCTGGTCGTAACAGGAGACTTAATGAATCGGATGGTCAGGCCTTTAAATAATCGAGGCTGTACCAGACAAGCCCCTGCCGTATTGTGAACAGCGACCCACTCTGTCATGTACGATGACTGAATAGTGAATCAGTGAGTTAGCCATTTTCTAAAACAATATTCGAGTTATATTGTGGCGTGTGTGAGGGTAGCCCGAAGTGATGCGATTCTAAGACGTTTACCACTGATAAACACGGGTATGGTGCTGACTAATCTAGAAACATAATCAGGGCCAACTGTAATTCGAACCCACAATCATCGGTTTCTGGCGTTTCCAAGGGACGCAACTCTTCACAACGAATTTCGGCCCCTTAGATGCTGCCTCAGTGCCATTGGACAAAAGGTAGACAAAACATGCACACTATGTTGAAATGTGTTGTTTTCGTTTGGACCTTTCGGAGCTGGAACAATTTAGCCTGCACATAGGTACCGTTTAAATTGATTCACATAAACTAAACGACTCAGATTAAAAGCATTTGTATCATTCAACAGAAATGACACAATATCTTTTAACTTGCTTTTCATATTTACTTGCAAGTAAATAATGAATTACGCACACCTTCAAACCAATCTCCGGGGACACTGTTTGAGCTGGTTGTATTTGTTCACAAACACATTTGAAATTTTAGAAACGTAAGTGTTAGTCGTAAGCATTATTCATGGATGAACTTCGTTCAGGCATCAGGCATTAAGTGCAACAAAATTTGACAAATGCATAATTCGCGTGAAAGATGTCAAATCATTGTCACGTGATTATTGTTCAACTTCCCATTTTCAACATAGGCATGACGGGCCTTATCCATGTCAGCAGGCTATTGTTCTGGTTTCTAAACTAAAAAAAACTGTGGGCGGCAGAGTATACACAGTCTCGAATATCTGCTGAAACAGATTCCATTGGGCCTTAAATGCAAAACAGTGATGTTTCGCTGAAAATCAGTAATAAGACCAGGTATTCGCGAAATGGTAAGATATCTTGAATGACTTATCATTTGAATTTCTTATGGAAATAGTGGGGCGGTGGGGTAGCCTTGTGGTTAAAGCGTTCGTTCGTCACGCCAAACACCCGGCTTCGATTCCCTACATGGGTACAATGTGTGAAGCCAATTTCTGATGTCCCCCGTCGTGGTATTGCTGGAATGTTGCTAACAGCAGCGTAAAACCATACTCGCTCACTCATTTATGGAAGTAGTAAAATGAACCCAAACTATGAATGGCAGTTCGAAGTCATATTGAACACAACGTTGACAATCCAGCTGAACTGAAGTTCCATGTGATTCCAGAAATGATTTTAACGTTATTTGTTGTCAGAGATAAACGGATCTGTATTCCAAGGAAGCAGTTTCTGGTTTTGCTTGAACTCATCAAATATCACAGAAAACTATCTGTCAAGGCACATCCATTTCTAAAACGAAAATATTTAACATTGAATCTAAATTTTGGAGACAATAACTAAGGTGACATTGAAAGCCTGTAGTTCTGAATGATTTATGAAAACCAAAATCTATTCCCTGGTCCCTAATAACATCTTGTCAGGAAAATGACGAACATAATGTCTCAGCACCAAGGATACAACGACATTGTTCGTTCTCATCAATCAAATCAAGGGCACAATTTTTGTGTCTTGAAATTCGAGGCTCGCATGGAACAAGTCGTTGTCACAAAGCTGTGTGTCTTGTATCAATCGGTCCACGATGTCAAAATGCCTAATTTGCTGGATCTTCAGTGGATAAGATGTGAATGACGACACAGTATTGACCTTCCAACTCATCATCTCGCCGATCAACAAAAGGGAAGCGGAATCAGTCTGAATGTTTTTCCGTGGATATTCTTGGCTGCATTGCGTTGACGAAGGGCTCTTGTTCCAAAGAGGAAGCAAGATTTTTAATTTTCTTAAACGCGACAGCAATATTTGTACGGAACCGAGCTGTAGCATCAAAAGACATCCTGTCAGATGAAAAGTACATGTAGTGACGTCACCTCTCCCGATCAACTCCTATGTCCGACTTTTGTTCGGCTGTTCCATTCACGTCTACATTTCACAACAGTGAAAAGATGCATTCATCTCTTTCCTTATTGAACACAGAGCATCCCTCATAATGGATGTGATTCTGCTGTGTAGAATATGACTACTATCTCTAAAGCTTTGCTATTACGTTATCCACATCAGGATTGAACGAATATTATGGTTCCGTTCCTTGGTAATGAATGATATGAATTGCCTTGAGAAATGCATAAGGCGGGCAAGTGCAATCAGAGGTTTAACGTTAACAGTTATGTAGCTACATGTGCGTGACATGTGAAAGCAATGTATAATGGGCCTCCCTGCCGTGCCCCCATGTTTCCGTGAAGTCTTCTGATTGAGTCACAGACCTGAGGTTTAACGCTGCTTGCATAATGTAACAATTGGTCACATTTGTTTCCTCTAATTGCCAGTTTGAGGAAAGTCGATGGTGACAGAGGTTGCAGACAAGTTTGATGCTGACAAACAAAATATACTAATCGAGACGAATCCTGGATTTATGCTCACGAAGAGCGTATCTTGGCGGTTAAGGTGAAAACTGTGTGGACCCTTCCAACACTCGGTCACCTGTCCCTGTGTTAAATGATCAGTTTAAACATGAGTGTCCATAAATATGTAATGCTATTGTGTCCATGTTGGATGAAGTGTAAACAACTTTTTCTAACATTAATGTATGTTTTGGACGTGAGGACATTTCTGTGCATGATCCCCATGGGGAATGAGGGTAAGAATAGATCCCCAGCTACTTGAAAGAATCGGGTGTTCCGGCTTGGTGTCGAAGTTGATTGTGTGTCATAGTACCTTAATGCGTGGGACGTCGCACATAATATTAATCAATGATTTGTCTTGTCCAGACTCATTTATTTTACAGGCAACGGTCCGCGAACAAACAAGGAAGTTTCACGATGCACATTTATTATCTACTAGCTGATCGGACAAGAGACTGTCGTACAACCGCAGTGAGTGAGTGAGTGAGAGTGGAATTATGCTGCCATATTATTGCGGGAGCTTGGGATTCACACACTGTACCCATGAGGGGAATCAAACCTGGATCTCCGGCCTTTGGAGCTAACGCGATAACTCTATACCTCTAAACGTATAGTGACTTTGATGAATGACAGAGACATAGTGTCCTTATAGATACAACTTAAAACATCTGTAAACGCACGAAGCACGGGAACAGAAAGGTTATTTATCGTCTAAAACTGTCTTGCGCAGGAGATATATCTTAGGTTAGATCAAGTGATCTGATATATCCCTGCAATGAAATTGCATCATAAACTTTGCAGATCATTTGTGACGTCATTGGATACTATTACGTCACAATGTAATAACATAATTAATCTTTGCCACATAAACTAGTTAGCTGTACTTTAAACATTCTACAAACTTGTTATTACTGTTTACAAACTGAAAACTTCGATAACTTTAAATATATTAATATATTGAGTAAAGCGGCATGGGTTGAGTCTATTGTTTTGAGAATTTACGGATTCATTGACACAAGCCTTTAACATGGCACTCTATGTGCTCAAGCAGTTTGTGTGCAGCGTAATAATTCACTCGAACTTATGAAAGCATACAGCACGCCAATTTCGTCACACTCCTATATAGAAAAACGCCAAAAAGCAAGCTCTCTGTTGTCTTCAAGACTTGAAATATGTTCTGTTTTTAGATTTCTATCGTGTTTTTGCACGATACGAACTGCCATGCATCCTTTGAATATTGTAGTAACAGCAACTTTGCATATTGTAGTCTATAATTGTACATATAATTATTTAAATCACTCACTAGTTACACATGCCCCATAGACGAAGGAATGAAGTTTTCCCTTTAATCTGTTGTGTGGGGTAGTGGTGTACAAACTTAAAAAATCAGTTGAATTGTGACTGAATACAACTTAGCTGACCTCGTTTGTGAGTTTTCAAGATTTAAAGCAAAATTATTTTTAATCCTCTGAATTTTTGAGAATCCATAAGGTATTAATTCCACTTGTTGCAATTTCTTTCTGTGCATATAGGGAAAGTCCTTCCTTGATTGTTATAAGGATTATGGTTAATCTTTGAGACAGAGATTTGGTGGTCCAATCGATCTGTCTTTGCGTTGATGTTTATGGATCCTTGGGTCTATGTGAGGTATTATTTGAGTGAGTGAGTGAGTGAGTGAGTTGGGTTTTACGCCGCTTTTAACAGTATTCCAGTTATATTACGGCGTGTCAGCTTAATGTGGGAGGAAAGCCCCAAGTGATGCAGGTCTCAGACGTTTACCACTTCGGTGAAACCCACGAGCACGGGTATGGTGCTGACAAACCTAGAAACATAATCGGGGCGAACCGGGATTCGAACCCACAATCATAGGTTTCTGGCGTGCCCAAGGGACGCAACTCTGCACAGCGAATCGCGGCGCCTTAGACGACTGGGCCACCCGTGCCCCCGTATTATTTGATATTAATGGTCATGTTATTTGAGACCTTGTCAGTGGGAACAACTGCAAACCTAACCTGAGGGGCAGCCAGACTAGTAGACAGCTATTCTAAAACATGTAAACTAAACATTTAGCTTTTTATTTTCTATTTCCAACCAAGATAAAAGACATATTTAGTCTCATTAGTTTATTATTTATGACTTGAAAGCTTCAACTATCCGTGGTAATCTTAACGCATCAACAATTGTATGACTTTACCGCCACAGAAAGTCTCCAAATGCCCGCCATTTAGACAAGAATAAACGTTTGCAGTTCCCTCGCGTACATTTATGCAGTCTGCAATGCTGTGATACGTATCTCGTAAATTCAATGCGAGGTTCCGAGCCTCACGTGGCGTAACAGTTCGTCAGTTGTCCATATTCCTTCACCAGATTGCTATTTCATGGTTTGACGGACAATCCCATTTATTCCAACCCGAGGCGGCTTGGCTAAATTTAGTTCGTTGTTTTTCTGTGGAAAACAAATTGATAGGAAAAGAACTCCACAAAAGAAGAATGCAAACAGTACTTGTGGGATTAATCTCTGTTATAATTTTACACGATGGATGTGCTTGAATCCCCGTAATCCTATGTAGAGTATGGTAATAACAGATGTATGTATGCCTGTAACAGGATCTGGAGCGACTTCCTGGATATGTAGCCTTTTTACGACGTTTTCCATACATCTTAGACAGAATTATTTTGATTTATTTACGCATTCATTTTCATTCAATGTACGTGGCGACCGTTGTATGATGCTTCAAATTCTGTAAACCAGCGTTAATATAGCTTACAGAATCCGGATCCAGTATGGCGCATGGCTGTCACGGTAAACAAAAAAATATCATAGTATTTACATTTCTATTTTTGTAAATTATGTAAACATTTATTTTGGTCTTCCTTTGTGATTAATAAACACATGCTTATTGAATAGTCGTAATCGTACAATCGTAGTTTGGAAAGCTGAAGTCATCCATCTTGTCTTCATTCATTATTGTGAACGTGATTTTGCCACTCTGAATCTTTATGCATAGATCTAACTGTCAAGCAGATGAAACATATTTACGTTCAGAGCACATAGATTGTTTTGAAGAAATATTGACAAGATTTAGCATCGTTTATCTCACTTTTGATAAAAACGATTATAAAACGTTCTTTCCCTGTGAAAATTATGTCCAGCGGCATCTTGTTCGATGACGTAATGCTACTGTTCCCCGACACCATTGAAAAATTATCATCCCGTTGGAATTTAGGGTTTTAATAACTATTTGTCCCCAACAAGTTACATGTATGTATGTTGTAAGCGGCAACCTGATTGATCGTGCGGTTAAGCTCAGTGATCGCATGTCATAGTACCCAACGTGGTGGATCGTTGTCCATAACATTAATCCCATATTTCTTATGATGGAGGTTTCAATTATTTACTGACCTCCCTCATATTGCGGGAATATAGCTGAATGTGGCGTTATACACAAGCAATAAAACAAACTTAAAAATGTATATACTTGTTATATTTTACAGAGGGAATATCACAAGCTTGTTAAATGGCAAATATCGGTATTTGGAATAAATGTTAAGAGATATGAGATATTACAAGACAGTATCATGAATATCCTTCTTTACCACGTTGCCCAACCATACATCGTGTGACTTCGAAATTGCTAACTGTATCGGGACACAAATTAAAGTAAAAATACAATATGTATTCCATCAAAAAAATAGGGGCCTGAAGTTAGCAGCGGGTTCGTTATTCGTTTTTCGAATAACGAAAAACAAACCAGCACCGGGTTCGTTTTTCAGACTTGGTATAACAAATATAAGATGCAGAATTTCCAGTGGGTTCGTTGTTCGTTATTCGTTTTTCGAATAACGAAAAACAAGCCAGCGCCGGGTTCGTTATGCAAAGGCTGTATATTAAACAACTACAGTAATGTGGTCAAATACACTGAAACCCATTTAATATATGACAGCAGGTTCGTCTTACATCATCATCCAAAAGCTGTTTAGTTATTCAGTACTTTTGAATAACGAGAATTGAAATGCAGCATTTTAGTTTTCAGTTCATGTCCAACAAACAGACAAATGTGAGGTAGTCTAATTTATGTTCAAGCAGTTTTTAGTTACTAAGTGCTGCCCAGCAACTGGAATCTAAACAGCACCACTCATCTTTTGTCAAAACACTATTCAGTCGGATTCTTTCCGTCAGTTTATGGATGAATAATAACGAACTAACAGGGGATAGATCAAACTGTATTCAATTTATTTGTAGGAAAGGGTTACAATACCACTTACACTCGTGTATGATAATTTTCATTACAGTTAAATGTAGTGAGTTACCCAGACAGTATTTTCTATAAAAAGTCTTTCGTCAAATAGCAGTTATGTTCATTCTATAGGTAAATTTGCTGTTGACAGAAAGTTATATACGTCACAATGCAAATCTGATCCATCTGACTGCTATAATACTACATGGAATTGTATCTATACAGACAATGTACACTTATGTTTACTGAAGTCTTGAACTCTACTGAACTATAATCTAAGTTTACTGCACTATGCAAGTGCTTGTCTAGAACTGTGCAAACAAACGTGAGGTTAACTTGTCACCTATATGATGAATACAATCATGGGATCCATTACAGGTCGTAGTCAAGGATCTAAGTTACACACCCAAACAAGTCTAATATCATAGTATCAAACATTCGGAGAGTAGTAAGACATCTTACTGCAGCCGTGTGATATGCCATCACCATTTACTGACCAGTCACGTAATTCATGAAAACATAGATACATTGTAAGACTCTGTTCTATAGTGGGTGATGATGGACGCTGCCAGAAACGTTTTTCTGTGGGAACGGATATAGGTGGTGTGGTTGAAGAAAACGATACAGTGGCAGGGTCTACGAGCAGAGGCCACACTCATAATACAATTATATTTTCCTATATTTGTTAATTTGTCCTAAAATACAGTCAATATTTAATGAGGGCTGCTTCTGCAAAAGTTGTCCCACAATTTAAGTCTTTATTGTAAATAACTACATAAATAAAAACAGTAGCAGATTCTTTATTCCATTTATTTATATATTTTCTTGGACATGAACAGAAATAACGAACCCGGTGCTGGTTAGTTTTCCTTATTCAAAAGTACTGAATAGCTTAACAGTTGTTGGGAGATAGAACATAGACTATCTTATATTTCATAGAATTGTTGGACATAAACTGAATAACGAGCCCGGTATTTGACCACATTACTGTAGTCGTTTAATATACAGCCTTTGAATAACGAACCCAGTGCTAGCTTGTTTTTCGTTTTTCGAAAGTACTGAATAACTAAACAGCTTTTGGATGATTGTGTAAGACGAACCTGCTGTCAAATATTAAATGAGTTTCAGTGTATTTGTCCACATTACTGTAGTTTAATATACGACCGCCTCCGTGGTCTTGTGGTAGAGCGTCCGCCCGGAGAGCGGAAGGTCCAGGGTTCGATCCCGGGCCGCGACATTAAAAGATTGTACTTGTTGTTACCCTGTCTGGCGCTCGGCATTAAGGGGCTAAAACAAGGACTGGTCGGCTCGGAGTCAGTATACTGTGTCTGAGTGGGGTATTCATGTTAAACTGCGGCATGGTATCTCAGTGAGCTAGCACTATAAATCGGCATCAGTCCGGACTAGTACAAGCAGCCACACACACACATACACGTGCATGCACGTCGCTATATAAGTGCAATAATCTTGGACGCGACGTTAAACCCAATTTCACCTCACCTCACCTAGTTTAATATACAGCCTTTGAATAACGAACCCGGTGCTGGCTTCAGTGTTTTTCGTTATTCGAAAAACGAATAACGAATAACGAACCCGCTGCTAACTTCAGGCCCCTCAAAAAAATGTGACTGTTCCATGCCATCATGACTTTTACATTTAAAAAAATAACCCAACTGGTGAGGTTGAGCCTCACACCCGCTCAGTACGGTGATCGGTCAGAAACCCAGTTGATGTCTTGAACTTCATTATTCAGTGTAAAATGCACTTACTGCACAAGAAAATACGTAAAGATAAAAAAATCGTAACATTAACACGTCCAAAGAGCATAAGCGTCTAGAAGCACTTATTTTCATCTCAAAGAGATTGATGTGTATTACAATTTCGCTCACTTTCCATTTTGTACGTGAATCTCGCGGAGAGAAAAAGTCTTGACGTCCTTTGCAGGTTGACGTTATACCTGATCAAAGGAAAGACCTCACGCGATTCCAGCTAACGGCTCCAAGTAACCTTTCTCCTACGAGGTCAAAAACCTGTCCAGGTCTTATTTTGTTAATGCTGCAGAATGTTTATTCGGGAACATTACTTCTGAGAGGAAAAACGTTTAGTGTCGCCTTTTGTTAAGGCTTAAAAATATGCATTCAGCTTTATACGGTATTTGTTAAAAGAAAAAAAGAAGACGTTTAGGATTGAAAGTGTAAGAAGAGGTGTCTTCAAAGTATTTGAGAATATGATTTAATTTGGGAATTCAATTTAATTTAACTCGAATGACTTAGTTTCCAGAACTTATGTGCAGGCATGTTAACATGCACAGCGAATTATAATTATAATTATAATTATAATTATAATTATAACAGCGATCCCAGATAAGCAGGACGGTACTACAGTTGTTGTTTTCCCCTGGAATGATATGCGGACAAAAGAGTCTATCCAACGTTCTTTGGTTGTAACCCATGATGATCCGGGTTAGAATTGATCCTCAGCAACCCGTGGTTGTCGTAAGAGGTGACGAACTTAGGATGAGCTGGTTAGGCTCGCTGACTTGGTTGATGCATGTCATCCTATCCCAATTGCGTAGATAGGTGTTCATGATGTAAGTCACTGGATTGTCTGGTCTGGTCTGACTTGATTAATTACAGGCCGCCGTCATATAGCTTGAATATTGCTGAGTGCGGCGTTAAACAACAAACAAACACGCACAGTCATTATCTGTAAAGCTTAGCACGTCGAAAGGAACATTCACAAAGCGCACACTCTATTAACGTCAATTGGGGGCACGGGTGGCCTAAGTCGTCTAAGGCGCTGTGCAGATTCGCGTCCCTTGGGCACGCCAGAAACCTATGATTGTGGTTTCGAATCCTGATTCGCCCCAAATATGTTTCTAGGTTTGTCAGCATCATACCCGTGCTCGTGTGTTTTACCGAAGTGGTAAACTTCTGAGACCTGCATCGATTCGGGCTTTCCTCCCACATTAAGCTAACACGCCGTGATATAACTGGAATACTGTTAAAAGCGGCGTTAAACCCACCTCACTCACATTATAACGTCAATTAGCAGGTCTCACATCGACAGTGCATCTGGCCACTAGCTAGATGTTATGATGGACGCGTGTTTATTGTTTCCTTTACAATAATACCACTTGATCACGACCACTTGGTATTACACATCCTGACCTACTGCTTCATGTCATTTAAAAGAGTAGGTCGTATAAAATATACAACACAGCTGTCAGAGAGTCTTATATTATACCAGTCGTAACGACGTCTCAACTGACACTGACATCCAACGAAATTAATTCATCCTGGCAGAGGTGCGTATAATCTTATTTCAAGAAATGGAATTGCAAGCTGTGGGAAGAATAATCTGTCAAATGTCAAATGTTATATCAATGTTATCCTTGCGTTAGGCTAGCGTTTCTTCGTGTTTATGATTCGAGGACGACATATTGATTACCCAGATAGATTGATGTATTCTACATCCATGCCAAGCCTATGACAGACGTCGTGTACGTTGCAGATGTAAAAAAATGGCTAGAACTTAGCCCTTGTTCTTTGGTACTGTTTGACAGAAAGAAAGTTGCCAGTCTTTCAATTCCGTAATAGAAAAAATCATGTAACTCACGTTCCTAGTCTGTCAAGTCACCCTCCGCGTCCAAAAGGAAGAAAACAAGCACAAGCATATACGTTGAATTGATCTAACACAAATCAAAGGCATTTCACATACATGCATTAGTTGTTTAACGTCGCACTGAGCAATATTGCAGCTCTATCACGGCGGTCTGTAAATAACCAAGTCTGACATCATGAGCATCCATCTACGCGATTGGGATATGACATTTACAGTTACGGAAGTTCTCAGTCTCTACATTTATGATACCATGCACTGCATTCCTGTGCCTCGTCTGAGGCACCGCAATTCGCCGTGCAGAGTTACGTCCCCTTGGTATGCCAGCAACCTGTGATTGTGGGTTCGAATTCCGCCCCCGATTATGTTGCTAGGTTTGTCAGCACCATATCCGTGCTCCTGGGTTTCACCAAAGTGGTAAACGTCTGAGATCTGCATCACTTCGGGCTTTCCTCCCACATTAAGTTGACACACCGTGATATAACTTGAATACTGTTAAAAGTGGCGCCACACCTTACTCACTCACTCACACACTGACATACACAAGGCCTATACAATTACGACATTATGTGTGAGTGAGTGAGTTGGATTTAACGCCGCTTTTAACAGTATTCCAGTTACATCACGGCGTGTCAGCTTAAAGCACACAGTGATGCAGGTCTCAGACGTTTACCACTTCGGTGAAACCCACGAGCACAGGTATGGTGCTGACAAACCTAGAAACATAATCGGGGCGAACCGGAATTCGAACCCACAATCATAGGTTTCTGGCGTGCCCAAGGGACGCAACTCTGCACAGCGAATCGCGGCGCCCTAGACGACTGGGCCCCCCGTGCCCCCTACGACATTATGCATGGACATACATAAACATTGAATATATATGACGCTACGCTCTGGCATACGTTGATCTCTACAGGACAGACGCCAGTGATACATTTAGTTTGCACAGTACAACGCCTCATTCAGCAAGAAGAAATGCTAGACGATTCGGACCTCGGGCAAGTGATGCATTACATATTTTCTGATTAAAATGATGGTGAAAATCCTTTTGTAATAGATAGAGACACATGGCTCTCATAATAAGTTATTCATCAGGGCCGGTTAGAAGTGATCCTGTTCTTGATAGAAAATGAGAAAAAAACCAACAACTATGATCTGGATCATAAAGCGAATTTCAACTAGTGCAAAATAGCTTTTGAATCAAATGCATATTTGTGAATTACGGTTGCATGGGTATTCCCATTAACTTATCGCTCCCTGTCAAACACACACAAACCATTAGTGATATTGTTATTTCAGATGGATTTCTGCCTCGAAGAATGGATTCGGTTTCCTAAGTCCTATGATTCCTTGTGTCGGTGGTTGGTCGTCATTCATCGATCAAAACAGTGGAACGTGCTCCGACCCGTCTTGAACCCTGTATCACGTTCCTTTGGATAACGCAGTCAAACCGGAAGGGACTTTAGCCCGAATTCCTTCCTCACGGGAAAATGATTTCATGATTTGCAACAGATTTTCGAGAAAATTATTCATCAGTATTATGGGCAACGCAGAGATACCTGAATTATTACGTCACGTGTTATTCTAGAGGCAATGATTGTCTCTTGTCAGTCGAGTTTAGCAATATTCCCAATGCATTCTTTTAGCGAAGTATGGTACTGATATTCTCTTTGTCCCTGAAACGCAGATCTTATTGCTTAAAGGTCAAATATGAAACGTCAACGCCTGACAATAACCAGTCTCGATTATCTTCCAAAACAGGCCCATTGGGCGTAAAAGGTAAAATAACAGTGAAAATCATATGAATGGGTCATCATATGTGATGAGAGTTCGCGAAAAAGGGTAAGCATGCCCTGCCTATCGCTGGCACCCACTGATCCCAATTTGCATTAAGAAGTATGCGTTTTTTAAGGCAGCATGTAAGGTTGTACGTGGCTCCTCATCAGAATTAGTGCAGCCAGTGTTAATAATCTGCCATTGGTAATGTTCGTCGTAAGCCTCAGGATCACTCTTTGGATATAACAGTTTGTCACATCAGAAATTGTAACGTGAAACGGTTAATATTTGGCTCTGTTCTTGGGAGATAATTTAATTCCTACCAAGGAAAGCAGTGACGCTCCGTTGCCACTACGTCGTCGGCCAAGCGGAAGCAGGATAATCGCAGTTGGCTGTAGTAAAAGGAGCACAATTTCTGCACCACTTTGTATCAAAAGCATTGTACGTCGCGTCGACCCCGTGTTATAATATAAGGGCTGAACAGGACCGGTTCATACGGCTACAACAGCATCCTCTACAACAGCAGCAACTGTAGGTTTGCTGAGGTCACCTGAAGTGAACGCTAAAGGGGTCGACGTCAACTGCCTGAAACCTATCGCTAGTGGACGCAAAAATATGTCTGAATAGTTTGATCGATTTGAGTAAAGATCGCCAATAGGTTTCCTCGCGTAAAATGAACATCATCAATGAATGCATTATATATAGAGAGTGCATATCTCTTTAACGCCACAGTCAACAATATTCCAGCTGTCTCACGGTTTTGTAAATAATCAAATCCAACAAAACAAACCAGTGAAGGAAAACATGGGTCACGTACCACACTGTCGTGGAAAGATGACTCCCAATCAGTCAGGTCACCGAGCTTGACCATCCAATCCATATAATCGACTTTTTCGAAAAAGCATGGTGATCTGTCTTTCACGGAATCTGCATGGGGTCGAACTGAATTAGAAATCTTAGTGACGCAATTCTGTATCACCGCCATGAGTACCTCGTGACGTGTACAACTCACGCGACGTGTGCTTCCATCACTGTCTCCTGTGATGTGTTGCTGTCAATGTTAGACATGTTTGAAATGGATCAAACATTCACAGCTTCCTGACTCTGCCACGTCAATGGTTTTTATTCCCTGGCAGTCAGGTGTCCTTGGACTAAAAAACCCATAGTTGGTTGTATCGTGGGCATCACAACTACTGGACAAATAGTGCACGATTAAGGTAGACACCATGATCACAGTGCACACTAAGTCTTATGGTAAATGACAAATTAGTTGAAGTGTGAGTTGAAGCTGTTCGATCAGGGTAAGAAAATTCAAGGTCTCGTCAAAGTTGTCAAAACTTTTTATGGTAGACATGCGGAGACCTTTCCAAATGTGACGCATCAGTGACAAAAATGATGTCCGATGCAATTCCCTATTTTGACCATATATGTTCAGTGTTTTGACCGTGTTTTTTTTCAGGTGAAAAATTGACTTTCCTTTGTATGTGTTTGTGACGGGTGCCATCGGTGGGAAAGGATACACTCAACTCTTCGCGAACACCTGAGATAATTACTGTTGATCGTGATGTTATTCGTTATTCGTTTTTCGAATAACGAAAAACAAGCCAGCGCCGGGTTCGTTATGCAAAGGCTGTATTTTAAACAACTACAGTAATGTGGTCAAATACACTGAAACCCATTTAATATATGACAGCAGGTTCGTCTTACATCATCTTCCAAAAGCTGTTAAGTTATTCAGTACTTTTGAATAACGAGAATTGAAATGCAGCATTTTAGTTTTCAGTTCATGTCCAACAAACAGACAAAGGTGAGGTAGTCTAATTTATGTTCAAGCAGTTTTTAGTTACTAAGTGCTGCCCAGCAACTGGAATCTAAACAGCACCACTCATCTTTTGTCAAAACACTATTCAGTCGGATTCTCTCCGGCAGTTTATGGATGAATAATAACGAACTAAAAGGGGATAGATCAAACTGTATTCAATTTATTTGTAGGAAAGGGTTACAATACCACTTACACTCGTGTATGATAATTTTCATTACAGTTAAATGTAGTGAGTTACCCAGACAGTATTTTCTATAAAAAGTCTTTCGTCAAATAGCAGTTATGTACATTCTATAGGTAAATTTGCTGTTGACAGAAAGTTATATACGTCACAATGCAAAACTGATCCATCTGACTGCTATAATACTACATGCAATAGTATCTATACAGACAATGTACACTTATGTTTACTGAAGTCTTGAACTCTACTGAACTATAATCTAAGTTTACTGCACTATGCAAGTGCTTGTCTAGAACTGTGCAAACAAACGTGAGGTTAACTTGTCACCTATATGACGAATACAATCATGGGATCCATTCCAGGTCGTAGTCAAGGATCTAAGTTACAAACCAAAACAAGTCTAATATCATAGTATCAGACATTCGGAGAGTAGTAAGACATCTTACTGCAGCTGTACATGTGATATGTCATCACCATTTACTGACCAGTCATGCAATTCATGAAAACATAGATACATTGTAAGACTCTGTTCTATAGTGGGTGATGATGGACACTGACCAGAAACGGTTTTTTTCTGTGGGAACGGATATAGGTGGTGTGGTTGAAGAAAACAATACAGTGGCAGGGTCTACGAGCAGAGGCCACACTCATAATACAATTATATTTTCCTATATTTCTTAATTTGTCCTAAAATACAGTCAATATTTAATGAGGGCTACAGTGTTTATTGTAAATAAGTACATAAATAAAAACAGTTGCAGATTCTTTATTCGATTTATTTATATATTTTCTTGGACATGAACAGAAATAACGAACCCGGTGCTGGTTAGTTTTCCTTATTCAAAAGTACTGAATAGCTTAACAGTTGTTTGGAGATAGACCATAGACTATCTTATATTACATAGAATTGTTGGACATAAACTGAATAACGAACCCGGTATTTGACCACATTACTGTATTTGTTTAATATACAGCCTTTGAATAACGAACCCGGTGCTAGCTTGTTTTTCGTTATTCGAAAAACGAATGACGAATAACGAGCCCACTGGAAATACGGTATCTTATATTTGTTATACCAAGTCTGAATAACGAACCCGGTGCTGCTTTGTTTTTCGTTATTCAAAAGTACTGAATAACTAAACAGCTTTTGGATGATGGTGTAAGACGAACCTACTGTCAAATATTAAATGAGTTTCAGTGTATTTGTCCACATTACTGTAGTTTAATATACAGCCTTTGAATAACGAACCCGGTGCTGGCTTCAGTGTTTTTCGTTATTCAAAAAACGAATAACGAATAACGAACCCGCTGCTAACTTCAGGCCCCTCAAAAAATGTGACTGTTCCATGCCAACATGACTTTTACATTAAAAAAAAATATACCCAACTTGTGAGGTTGAGCCTCACACCCACTCAGTACGGTGATCGGTCAGACACCCAGTTGATGTCTTGAACTTCATTATTCAGTGCAAAATGCACTCACTGCACAAGAAAATATGTAAAGATAAAAAATCGTAACATTAACACGTCCAAAGAGCATAAGCGTCTAGAAGCACTTATTTCCATCTCAAAGACATTGATGTGTATTACAATTTCGCTCACTTTGCATTTTGTACGTGAATCTCGGAGAGAAAAAGTCTTGACGTCCTTTGCAGGTTGACGTTATACCTGATCAAAGGAAAGACCTCACGCGATTCCAGCTAACGGCTCCAAGTAACCTTTCTCCTACGAGGTCAAAAACCTGTCCAGGTCTTATTTTGTTAATGCTGCAGAATGTTTATTCGGGAACATTACTTCTGAGAGGAAAAACGTTTAGTGTCGCCTTTTGTTAAGGCTTAAAAATATGCATTCAGCTTAATACGGTATTTGTTAAAAGAAAAAAAAAGACGTTTAGGATTGAAAGTGTAAGAAGAGTTGTCTTCAAAGTATTTGAGAATATAATTTAATTTCGGAATTCAATTTAATTTAACTCGAATGACTTAGTTTCCAGAACTTATGTGCAGGCATGTTAGCATGCACAGCAAATGGGCCTATTATAATTATAACAGCGATCCCAGATAAGCAGGACGGTACTACAGTTGTTGTTTTCCCCTTGAATGATATGCAGACAAAAGAGTCTATCCAACGTTCTTTGGTTGTAACCCATGATGATCCGGGTTAGAACTGATCCTCAGCAACCAGTGGTTGTCGTAAGAGGTGACGAACTTAGGATAAGCTGGTTAGGCTCGCTGACCTGGTTGATGCATGTCATCCTATCCCAATTGCGTAGATAGGTGTTCATGATGTAAGTCACTGGATTGTCTGGTCTTGACTTGATTAATTACAGGCCGCCGTCATATAGCTTGAATATTGCTGAGTGCGGCGTTAAACAACAAACAAACACGCACAGTCATTATCTGTAAAGCTTAGCACGTCGAAAGGAACATTCACAAAGCGCACACTATATTAACGTCAATTGGGGGCACGGGTGGCCTGAGTCGTCTAAGGAGCTGTGCAGAGTTGCGTTCCTTGGGCACGCCAGAAACCTATGATTGTGGTTTCGAATCCTGATTCGCCCCAAATATGTTTCTAGGTTTATCAGCATCATACCCGTGCTCGTGTGTTTCACCGAAGTGGTAAACTTCTGAGACCTGCATCACTTCGGGCTTTCCTCCCACATTAAGCTAACACGCCGTGATATAACTGGAATACTGTTAAAAGCGGCGTTAAACCCACCTCACTCCCATTATAACGTCAATTAGCAGGTCTCACATCGACAGTGCATCTGGCCAATAGCTAGATGTTATGATGGACGCGTGTTTATTGTTTCCTTTACAATAATACCATTTGATCACGACCACTTGGTATTACACTTTCGAACCTTTTTGCCACATGTCCCATTTAAAAGAGTAGGTCGTAAAAAATATACAACACAGCTGTCAGAGAGTCTTATATTATACCAGTCGTAACGACGTCTCAACTGACACTGACATCCAACGAAATTAATTCATCCTGGCAGAGGTGCGTATAATCATATTTCAAGAAATGGAATTGCAAGCTGCGGGAAGAATAATCTGTCAAATGTCAAATGTTTCATCAATGTTATCCTTGCGTTAGGCTAGCGTTTCTTCGTGTTTATGATTCGAGGACGACATATTGATTACCCAGATAGATTGATGTATTCTACATCCATGCCAAGCTTATGACAGACGTCGTGTACGTTGCAGATGTAAGAAATGGCTAGAACTTAGCCCTTGTTCTTTGGTACTGTTTGACAGAAAGAAAGTTGCCAGTCTTTCAATTCCGTAATAGAAAAAATCATGTAACTCACGTTCCTAGTCTGTCAAGTCACCCTCCGCGTCCAAAAGGAAGAAAACAAGCACAAGCATATACGTTGAATTGATCTAACACAAATCAAAGGCATTTCACATACATGCATTAGTTGTTTAACGTCGCACTGAGCAATATTGCAGCTCTATCACGCGGTCTGTAAATAACCAAGTCTGACATCATGAGCATCCATCTACGCGATTGGGATATGACATTTACAGTTACGGAAGTTCTCAGTCTCTACATTTATGATACCATGCACTGCATTCCTGTGCCTCGTCTAAGGCACCGCAATTCGCCGTGCAGAGTTACGTCCCCTTGGTATGCCAGCAACCTGTGATTGTGGGTTCGAATTCCGCCCCCGATTATGTTGCTAGGTTTGTCAGCACCATATCCGTGCTCCTGGGTTTCACCAAAGTGGTAAACGTCTGAGATCTGCATCACTTCGGGCTTTCCTCCCACATTAAGTTGACACACCGTGATATAACTTGAATACTGTTAAAAGTGGCGCCACACCTTACTCACTCACTCACACACTGACATACACAAGGCCTATACAATTACGACATTATGTGTGAGTGAGTGAGTTGGATTTAACGCCGCTTTTAACAGTATTCCAGTTACATCACGGCGTGTCAGCTTAAAGCACACAGTGATGCAGGTCTCAGACGTTTACCGCTTCGGTGAAACCCACGAGCACAGGTATGGTGCTGACAAACCTAGAAACATAATCGGGGCGAACCGGAATTCGAACCCACAATCATAGGTTTCTGGCGTGCCCAAGGGACGCAACTCTGCACAGCGAATCGCGGCGCCCTAGACGACTGGGCCCCCCGTGCCCACTACGACATTATGCATGGACATACATTAACATTGAATATATATGACGCTACGCTCTGGCATACGTTGATCTCTACAGGACAGACGCCAGTGATACATTTAGTTTGCACAGTACAACGCCTCATTCAGCAAGAAGAAATGCTAGACGATTCGGACCTCGGGCAAGTGATGCATTACATATTTTCTGATTAAAATGATGGTGAAAATCCTTTTGTAATAGATAGAGACACATGGCTCTCATAATAAGTTATTCATCAGGGCCGGTTAGAAGTGATCCTGTTCTTGATAGAAAATGAGAAAAAAACCAACAACTATGATCTGGATCATAAAGCGAATTTCAACTAGTGCAAAATAGCTTTTGAATCAAATGCATATTTGTGAATTACGGTTGCATGGGTATTCCCATTAACTTATCGCTCCCTGTCAAACACACACAAACCATTAGTGATATTGTTATTTCAGATGGATTTCTGCCTCGAAGAATGGATTCGGTTTCCTAAGTCCTATGATTCCTTGTGTCGGTGGTTGGTCGTCATTCATCGATCAAAACAGTGGAACGTGCTCCGACCCGTCTTGAACCCTGTATCACGTTCCTTTGGATAACGCAGTCAAACCGGAAGGGACTTTAGCCCGAATTCCTTCCTCACGGGAAAATGATTTCATGATTTGCAACAGATTTTCGAGAAAATTATTCATCAGTATTATGGGCAACGCAGAGATACCTGAATTATTACGTCACGTGTTATTCTAGAGGCAATGATTGTCTCTTGTCAGTCGAGTTTAGCAATATTCCCAATGCATTCTTTTAGCGAAGTATGGTACTGATATTCTCTTTGTCCCTGAAACGCAGATCTTATTGCTTAAAGGTCAAATATGAAACGTCAACGCCAGACAATAACCAGTCTCGATTATCTTCCAAAACAGGCCCATTGGGCGTAAAAGGTAAAATAACAGTGAAAATCATATGAATGGGTCATCATATGTGATGAGAGTTCGCGAAAAAGGGTAAGCATGCCCTGCCTATCGCTGGCACCCACTGATCCCAATTTGCATTAAGAAGTATGCGTTTTTTAAGGCAGCATGTAAGGTTGTACGTGGCTCCTCATCAGAATTAGTGCAGCCAGTGTTAATAATCTGCCATTGGTAATGTTCGTCGTAAGCCTCAGGATCACTCTTTGGATATAACAGTTTGTCACATCAGAAATTGTAACGTGAAACGGTTAATATTTGGCTCTGTTCTTGGGAGATAATTTAATTCCTACCAAGGAAAGCAGTGACGCTCCGTTGCCACTACGTCGTCGGCCAAGCGGAAGCAGGATAATCGCAGTTGGCTGTAGTAAAAGGAGCACAATTTCTGCACCACTTTGTATCAAAAGCATTGTACGTCGCGTCGACCCCGTGTTATAATATAAGGGCTGAACAGGACCGGTTCATACGGCTACAACAGCATCCTCTACAACAGCAGCAACTGTAGGTTTGCTGAGGTCACCTGAAGTGAACGCTAAAGGGGTCGACGTCAACTGCCTGAAACCTATCGCTAGTGGACGCAAAAATATGTCTGAATAGTTTGATCGATTTGAGTAAAGATCGCCAATAGGTTTCCTCGCGTAAAATGAACATCATCAATGAATGCATTATATATAGAGAGTGCATATCTCTTTAACGCCACAGTCAACAATATTCCAGCTGTCTCACGGTTTTGTAAATAATCAAATCCAACAAAACAAACCAGTGAAGGAAAACATGGGTCACGTACCACACTGTCGTGGAAAGATGACTCCCAATCAGTCAGGTCACCGAGCTTGACCATCCAATCCATATAATCGACTTTTTCGAAAAAGCATGGTGATCTGTCTTTCACGGAATCTGCATGGGGTCGAACTGAATTAGAAATCTTAGTGACGCAATTCTGTATCACCGCCATGAGTACCTCGTGACGTGTACAACTCACGCGACGTGTGCTTCCATCACTGTCTCCTGTGATGTGTTGCTGTCAATGTTAGACATGTTTGAAATGGATCAAACATTCACAGCTTCCTGACTCTGCCACGTCAATGGTTTTTATTCCCTGGCAGTCAGGTGTCCTTGGACTAAAAAACCCATAGTTGGTTGTATCGTGGGCATCACAACTACTGGACAAATAGTGCACGATTAAGGTAGACACCATGATCACAGTGCACACTAAGTCTTATGGTAAATGACAAATTAGTTGAAGTGTGAGTTGAAGCTGTTCGATCAGGGTAAGAAAATTCAAGGTCTCGTCAAAGTTGTCAAAACTTTTTATGGTAGACATGCGGAGACCTTTCCAAATGTGACGCATCAGTGACAAAAATGATGTCCGTTGCAATTCCCTATTTTGACCATATATGTTCAGTGTTTTGACCGTGTTTTTTTTCAGGTGAAAAATTGACTTTCCTTTGTATGTGTTTGTGACGGGTGCCATCGGTGGGGAAGGATACACTCAACTCTTCGCGAACACCTGATATAATTATTACTGTTGATCGTGATTCATAAACACGTGTTCATGATATAATCGGAATCGTACAATCGTCTCTGCTTTTAGCAGAGATTTCATATGGATATGGAAAGAGTTCTGTTGCTTTTTTATGTGACGTTTTGTGCAAAAGCAGTTTGCTGTTTTTTAGCCTGAAAACATATTTGTCTTGCTATGTGTTTGGTATGGCACAAAAGCAACACCAACTTACGTAGCCGTGCTGCATCAGATCTCAGAGTAATGAATGGTATAAGTCTATCACTGTCTGGCTTAGGTAATAATGAATGCGTGAAACGTTAGAACGCGCCAAGAGAGTCGTGGCAAAACCTCTCTCCAAACACACACATATTACGAAAAGGACACAATTACGTTTCCTGGGGACAGGTGGTGTAATTGAAGATCATCCATTTGTCTCAGTAGTTGTGATGTTAGGAAATTATTCATGGGATTCTTGTAACACTATCTATTTACGCGTGTAGAGGACCACGACTGACGTGAGGTGAGGTAAAATGGGGTTTTAAATCGATTTCAAGATTATTGCACTGCATGCCAATGTGTGTGGGTGTGCGTGCGTGGGATACCATGTCGCAGTTTATCACGGATACCCCACTCAGACATTGCATACTGACTCCGAGCCGACAAGTCCTTGGTTTATCCCCTTACTGCCGAGCAGCGCCAGGGAGGGTAACAACAAACAACTTACCTCATGTCAGGATCAGAATGTCGAGATCTGATTGGTTCACGTGATCTTGATAAAAAAAACACCCATGTATCACGCTTGGTAGGAAATTCATTTTTGAGTGGGGAGATAATTCCTTTTACCCCTCTACGAGGAAAACAGGCTGCATGTGGAGTTTGGGCTTTTGGTATAAAACCGAACACGGAATGCATAAAACATATACATCCCTCGTCATAATCGGCACGAATCTGTGATCTGTGCACATCGTTTTACAGCGAAGAGGACTTTTCACCTCTAGATTGGTGAAGAAAACATACAAAGGGAAATTACATAACAATGACAGTTGAACCAAACCAGTTTGGACATGACTCTTATGTAAAATAGGGTTTCATATTTCATTTTTGTCAAGACAGCTATGGTATTTTCAACACTAGACCACTGGAGACGCTGAAATGATAGTATTGCACACACAAACGACGAGAGCGAGTTGCAGATAAATCTTTTCATGCATATTAGCCTAATCAGATAGGTATATAAAATGATTTAGTGTATAACAAAAGGCAGTTTTATAATATGCATGAATGCTAAACAAGCCAGCTTTCAGTTTTCAGTCCTAGTGCTATTGCTGCCTGCTCGACGCCCATTTTTATCTGCGTCATCAATTGTCGAACGATGCAGAAGAATAGTGAGTGAGTGAATGTGGTTTTACGCCGCTTTTAGCAATATCCCAGCAATATCACGGCGCGGGACACCCGAAATGGGCTTCACATATTGTACCCATGTCGGGAATCGAACCCGGGTCTTCGGCATGACGAGCGAACGCTTTAACCGCTAGGCTACCCGACCGCCCCTACAGAAGAATAAGCTGGATGTGCTTGTTTATATATCGTACCAAAAGATACCGAAATTTGAACGACATACAATCGCCTTCACAATCTGACAAAATGCGTTTAATGGTATGGATTTAAACAAGATTCCGACAGTACAAAATCAGACTGTGGGGAATCGGACCGTTCTTCGTCCCCTTACAAAAGTGCCCCACTAATATTGTTTCCAAGAAGATTCAGAAATGATTTACAATCTTTAAATTTTGATTCAGAGTTAAAATATTGAGAAGAATCGGGATAAAGTTTCAGTTAAAATATATTCATGCAGCTCAGTAATATGTGATATTTTGTAATTACCAGAGACAGTTGGGGGCCATTGCAAGAACCCATGGGTCTCTTGATCATCAGTTATGAAGCAGAAAGGCAACTGTTCTAAAAAGCAGAAATAGCACAAAGTTCTTATCACGATCCTGTGAAAGATTCCATCGATTCTGCCCCGTGCTATTACCACTGCATTGAGGGGGCGAAATATTATCAAAGGTCACCCGGTCATATGGTGAATTTCATTCAAAGGGATATCACCGGGATATCTCGGAATCAAGTATGATTTGAGGGTCACATTCACAGAACAAGGAGTTGAACAACATCTTACAAATGTCACTGTTTGAAAATGCCTACCGGTCGGGCTTATGTAAGCACAAATAATTATTTTCTTACGTGATGATAGAGTCATGATGACAAAATCATAGTCCAGCGGAGATTCAATACCGGTGGCATGACCATGGATGTCCTATATAAATGCAAGCCAGAGAAACTACAGGCTGTGCAACATGACAGGCTCTTGAACGTAAGTGTGGTTTAACGCCGCACTCAACAATATTCCAGCTATATGACGGCGGTCTGTAAATAATCGAGTCTGGACCAGACAATCCAGTCATTGACATCATGAACATCAATCCACGAAATTGGGATCGATGATATGCGTCAACCAAGTCAGCGACACTGACCACCTGATCCTGTTAGTCGCCTCTTACGACAAGCATAGTCGCCTTTTACGGCAAGCATGGGTTGCTGAAGACCTATTCTACCTCGGATCTTCACGGGTCCAAACACTATAACAAAGAGTCTTTGGATGATATATGCATCTTTAAAGAAAGAACACAACCGCATATGTTAATATAAAATGTGTTCTGGAAAAAGTCACGATTTGGGCATGTACGTATAGATAATATAACTCCTCTCTGAACCCATTGATTGATTGACTGATTGACGAATTCTACTCGTGTCGAAGGATAATTAGAGTTTATACAGTCGGAATTGTCCTATTAGTGAGTGAGTGAGTGAGTATGGTTTTACGCCGCTTTTAGCAATATTCCAGCAATATCACGGCGGTTGTCCTATTGGGGTTTCCAAACGATACCTTAAACAAATATTCATGAATCTTGTTTATTGTAGATAGTCTCTGGTAAAATGAAGATCAAATCGG